>NC_046220.1:65266515-65891515 GCF_011004875.1 Balearica regulorum gibbericeps
GTATGTTTCTACTTACTATACCTATTATTATATATGTAAAGAAATTTTATGTATTAATTTTTTGTAATGATTTCTTAATATTGTCTTTGTGAAAATGTATGTAATTTCCGCTTGAGGTAGATGTAGTCAATTTTTCATTTTGCTCTGTGATCCTAACTAGTTTGTTTGTAGAGTGTGCCTAAGCTTTTTTGCTGTCTAGTCTGCACACCTATGCTATAAGTGCTGCTGTTCATTACTCTCCTAATATTATTTATTAACTTGGAATACTTTAAAGGTAAGAGGTAAGTATGATGTAATTCTTTTACTTGATCACAAACAAACTTGAATCAAGATAAGTTCTTATAAAAGAACTGTGGTTTATGTTAACTGTGGTTATGTTGTTCCACTGCAATTCAGTTGATTTACAGTCCGTTTGGATCAGATTTGTATTGAATTCCAGTAACAAATTAACACTGATTCAACTTGCTCTTTATGGTACTGCATATCTTTCAGTAAAAGTGGTAGCTGGTTTTTAGCCTGCCTTCTCAAGGAAATGACATTGAATGCTACAGCATCCCTGCCAAATAAGTTAAATATTCAAACCAATTTCGATCAAGTTTAATGGAAGAAATTTTAAATAATTTGGCAGCGATAAAAGATGAATGTTCTCTCCAAACTTAGATCCATAAAGGGAAATTCCACATAACAATCAAGGAAAATGTTAAATTTTTGAATTTGGAACTCAAGTTCAAAGGACCCAGTATATCAAAGGACTGGTATCTGGAGATGTTTTGAGAAGTTCACTCAAGAAAGTCTGTTGCTAAGTATCTCAATATGTGGCCCTGCAGTCTGTGAGCTGAGTGTGACCAAAGGCTGGGAAAGAATGCTGAGGAAGTATCATATATGCTTGTTCTGTTCTTTCTCTGGCTGTCTCCTTATGGCTGCTATAGAAGGACAAGATGTTGGGATAGTTTACCTAATCATCGACTAGTTCAGGTCGGAAAACAGGCATGGAAGACTAGAAGAGCTGCAGAGGATCTTACATCTTGACTCCAGGCTGACCTGGAGAAGGGTAAATGTAAAGGAGTGGTGTGGTGTGGGCTTTTCACTTGTTTAAACAGAGTTAGAAAAGCAGTTATGTGCTGGTACAGCACACGGTGGTGGGTGTATTACTGGTTTGATGTGTTCCTAGCCCAGTCCTGCTCTGTTTTTCTTAGGACAGCACTACCTGCACAGTTTTTTCACTGGTGCCATAGATGTTAAGTGCTCTGTGTCTTTCTAGGCATTGACTCTTAGTCAAAAGATTAAATATAGGGTTTGGTAACCACTAGTATTATGCTATATATATTTGGTTTGGGTTTGTTATGTTTGCGTGCTTGTGATTTTGGTTTGTTTGTGTTGCATTGGCCAACGTGACACATTCAAATTACTTTGTTCTTTTCTCCTTTGTATTTTCAGCCATGACATTACTGAGCTGCAGGCTGTGGGAAGCTGCAGGCTGTGGAAGTTGGTTGGGTGAAATATTTCTGTGTTTTTCATTTTCTATGTGCTCTGCCTAATGATCTGCTATTGGACAAGAGAGCTCTTTCATTATGGCTATCTTGATGACCTTCTTTCTCTACCTCCCACCTAAGTTACTAATAGAACAGGTTTTTTACTAAAACTGTATAGCTTTCATGCCTCTTGACTGGACCCAGCTTTTTCCTAGTGGGCTTGGTGCACAAATAAGCTATGTATGCTACTTATGGTCTTGGTGTTTGGCTTTAAATATTAAAACATGCTTTTCTCCTATTCACCGAGCTGAACATGTGTTTTCCAGGCTGCCTTTATTCATGTATTTAATGTCCTGGCAGCTCCCTCTGGTGGACTTCCCAAATGTTGCTTTGTAAATACTTTGCTCACCGTGTTGATACAGGTATCAGTACAAGTCGCTTTTAATTCCACTGACAGTGCTTACTCTGGAAACCTGGATATGCTTCAAACCTTTTCTATAAATTCCTATGTTATTTACTATAACTGTACATTGTGGTGGACAGTTGTATGATTTATTAACTTCGCATGTCAGTATAGTTGTCTGCTCTTATTTACCCCACAGAGTATACAAAAGAGATGTTGCCAAATGTTGATTTGCCTGAGAGTATTGGGCAAGTATTAAATGTGAAGGTGAGAACTAGTGTGGTTTCTAGAAATAGCAAGGACCATCTGTCAGTGTGTCCTGACTTACTGGCTTAGCTTAGTCTACAATAATACAGGAGAAGTTACAGTTTTGGAAACTGTCAGGGTATACATTTTTTGGAATCTAAGCAATTTTATTGAAAGCAAAAGGGTTAGTGCTCTTGTATTGCTGGTAAACTTCTGGGAATTCAGCTGTGGTACTTGTTATACCATTAATACCAGTGTTAGTTGACCCTGTTCTCTATCCATTGCCCTGGACACAAACAGGTATCTCTATTTCCTCCTTATATAAACTCCTAAAACTAGTGTTACTGGCTATAAACCATGCTGATCTTGACATGTCAACTTTGGAATACTCCTCAGTTGTTAGCTTTAGGTAACATTATTCTGTTCATCATAAAATCAAGAGGCTTTTCATTTTTCATCCAAAAGCTTGGCTCTATCTTGCTCTAATGATACCTGAGAAAGGGGAATGCATCTTCTTTTTCTGCTTTTAAGAACTCATTAATTTATTGGTTGGTTGAGAATCAGGGCAGCAAATGACATAAAGCTAAAAATTGTGAAGAACTGGAGGGGAAATGGGAACTGTTGAGAATACTGTAAGGCAAAAGCAAAAAAGACTGCAAATGTTATAACATTAAACTCTAAGAAGTAGCTGAAAAAATATTTGAGAACACTCAACAGCTGAACATCTGCAGTGTAATCTGGGTTACTTTTAAAAGGCAGAGTAAGTGTTGCAGGATTCGTGCAAGGTGCTTATTACTTTTCAGGGTTTATTTGAAGGAAGTGGTATCTACCTGTTGAAGAGCATTGTGGAATGCACCAAAGGGTCTCAGCGTGTGTAGTCAAAACCATAACGTGTTTAGTCCATGAACATGTTTAACGCTACTGGACTAACAAAACTACAATACAAAACTAATAAAATGCTGGAACTACCTTGAGAGGATGGGGTGAAATTTTAGAGAAAACTTGATGATTTCTTGAGCATGAGAATCTTTCTGGTAGGATATAAATGCATGCTATCTAGTGGTGTACAAGCTCTTGTTGCATGGTCACAGATGTAACTGTGTAACAGATGTAACTTTTACATTCTGATTAAAAGAGTGAGTGAGGCTGAAGCAATTTCTTGAAGCATTAGGAATCTCAGCTTCCAAAACCTAGGAGTGCAGGTAAATAAGATCTGATCTGGGCCAGTTTGAATGTTGCCATCAAACTGGTTTGTCTTTCTGATGTGCTGCCATTAATTCCTTTGTAAATGCTCCAACCTAGGTTTGGCAGTAATTTAATTCTGGTCAAGCTGGAGGTGTGACTGAGCTGAATGTGATCTAGTTTGTTTTCCTTGTCTTTTGCAAGGGCTAGCGTAGGGTTTATTTCTGCTAATTTCTTCAAGGCACTTCCTGAAATGCCTTAAAAAGAGAATGAGTTTCCTGCACAACCAGCTGGAAAAAGACTCCAGAAAAGAACTGCAGGATATGATCTTCACATAGAAAGCATGTAAACACAGAATAACATGGTAATGTGGGCAAAATGTTGTGTGGACACTTGCATACGCACTAATTAAATCCAAACATTAGTCATGTGACTTAGGTATGTGGCTTTGCTTTAGGAGATGCATGCCAGCAGTGCACTTGACATGCAGAAAAT
Source organism: Balearica regulorum gibbericeps (assembly GCF_011004875.1). Taxonomy (NCBI): domain Eukaryota; kingdom Metazoa; phylum Chordata; class Aves; order Gruiformes; family Gruidae; genus Balearica; species Balearica regulorum. Next base: position 65,270,314 of record NC_046220.1, read on the forward strand.
CTCACCACAGATTTTTCAGCAGAATCAGAGTCTTCTAGTGAAGACCTGAGTCAGTTGTCTATGTACAGGCAGCTGGTGCTATTTGAGATACATTGGGATGTCAGAGATTTCCCCAAGTCTCAGCTATGTCATGGGAGGTACAAAGGACCTGCACTGTTCTGGAACAGCAGATGGAGGCCAAACAAGACACCTTAGGATGTTTTACATGTGACTCAACAGGAGTCTTCAGGCAACTAAGTCGTGCTGTGAATGTCCAAGGCATTTGTTGTATTTTGCATGTGAAGGCCTGCTGCAGTTTTGCATTGGTATATATGGAATAGGGTGGAGTTCAGAGGCTTTAAAAATATTCTCTAATCGTAGATTTCCTCCTTCCTCACCACTGAAACCATATCCAAAGAAACCTTCAGGTGGCAAGGAAGTCATTAAATTTCCAGGCTGGGATGAACCGAAGGCTGGCACTTCTCAAGAACACATCCCAGTGAAATCAGTCACAATGGTAAGATACCCACTTTTCATTTCTCCAGATGTAAGCATATTTGGAAAGCAAAACTGAACTAATGATCTCTTTGTTGTGGCACAAAATACTTGGTTATAAAATTAAATGCTAAATACCTTTATTTTAAACTTATGTGATCTAAAGTTGTTCTTAATGATTTGCTGGGGATGCTGGCTTTAGGTGTTCTTTCTGCTACAGATTATGGTGTCCTGAGCACCCTAAGATCATCATGGCTGTTTTTGCCAGTATGCTTGCATGCCAGTTTGTTCAAATTTCAGTAGGGCATTTATTATTCTACAAGACAAAACAGTTATTTTACTGTCACTTACACTGTAACTCTTATCCAGACACTTCATGTAGCAGACTATATACAGTATTTACTCCCTTCCTAGCTGCTATGAAGTTGTTAGTGATTCCATTTCCTTTCTCATAAGGAATACGTTGTTGCTGAGGAAAAGTGGTCCTGGTTTCATTGTTATCCTTTGTGAGCTTGGAGAATCATCCTGCCCCATACTTACCTGGATTGATCCCGCCTTTGTAAAGTTGTTGAAAAAAACCCTGTTCCTTTTATTAGTAAACCAAAACCTGGATGTCTTAAAAGCCTAGGCTTCTGGAGTTATGTATATTCTAAACCTTTCTCCAATGTATCTCGTATGTGAGTGTTCTCATATTTTGTGAACTCTTGGGACTTCTTCAATATTTTCAGCCTTTTCATTAATGCTCGTCAGTGCAGGACACTAGCCTTGGATTTCTTGGTGATTGATAGCCTGTTTGGAAAAGTATCTCCTGCCGTTTTGCTGGACATCTAGAAATCCTGAATGAATGCTTATTTCATATTTTTAATCCACTTATTGAATGCACCTTTCACGTAAAGCAGGCTTTGAAAGAGGAAAAAATGTGGTCCTTAGAACTTCAGTAGTAGGTAGAAGATTAAGAGGGGAAAAAAGAAAAGATAAGCAAAGAGAATTGAGTATTTTAGTTACCGAGCAAGTATCTGCTGCAGTTTTAAGATGTTACAGCCTCCAACTGTCTGGTCTAAATTTCCATACAAGCATCATGGCTTGATAAGAGTTAGCAAAAGACTAGCCTATATACATCAAACTTAGATGCGACAGCATACAGTCTGGCATAACTCAAAATCTCTTTCATTGGCAGTTTTGGTTAATAGAATGGACAATAAATCGAAGCAGCTGAGGCAAAGGAATAAGCTTCTTTCTGCTGGCTCTTTTATAGGAGGGTGTTGCTTCCACTGGAAGGGTGAAGTAGACAGGTAGCTGGAAGTGTTGGCACCTTAAATTGCCCCAGCATCAATGAGAGAGCACTTATTGGCTGTGTGTGGATCAATGGGCATGGGTGTGTGTAGTGAAATACTGATGTGGAAGACCAGATACTAATTTCAGAGGGTGCTATTTATTTCGAGCTAGCTTAGTCTAGTGTCATGGAATGACAAATGTCTGGAGTAAGTAATTGCATTCCTGGAGTGCATTTTGTGGTTTGGTTGTGATCACAAGGAATACTTTTAATGTGCTTTAGGACTGCTCTGCAATGTCAATCAAAGAACTGGGAGTGATTAAGAATTTTGCCTTGAAAAGTATGCTGCTTACACAAACTGTATTGTATGTCCACCCATTGACACATTGATGACAATCTTCAAGCATCAAGTTTGGATACGAAGGCTGCGTAAAGGATAGTAGTGTCTTGCATTCTCTGTTTTACTTATTCTGTTATGATGGTGGACTAGATATATGGGTGTCTTCAGCTGTATCTATTTGCTTTTGCTTTCTTCATGTATAGAACCTGCTAATTAACTTCGTGTTTAGTTATGATCAGTATATGCTGAACAAGGATGAATATCAGTTTTTGATATCAAATAATTCTCCCATTTTTTTTCATAAGCAGATGTTTAATCTTAGAGTGCTAGTTGAAAACAAGTGAGTTGAGATTATTTCAGTCATGGAAAGGATCTGAACATAGGACTGGAGGCCCTTAACTCCTGAATTTTAATGGCTATTGTGACACACATAATTTTTCAGCTTTGGACGTTACATAACTGAGAAAATATGCTGCACATCTGTGAAACCTAAACACTCACTTCTATCCCCGAGACTTTACTGGAATTTAGGAATATTTATAGTACTTGCAATAGGGAGCATGCTATACTATAAATATATTATACTATTTAATATCTGAAAAGTCACCAGTTAATGAGTGTTTTTTCTGATTTCAGAACTCTGAGATGTGGTACAAGCGACACAGTATAGCTATAGGGGAAGTACCAGCATGCAAACTTGTGTTCCGCAGAGAGCTAACACAAACAAATATAGAAGAGATATGGAAATCCATGACTTTGTCACGGTGAGTATACTTCTGAGTCATCTGCTGTTAGAGTACGACTGTGTAGTAGGTAAGTCTTCTCTGGCAATGCTTGTAATTTCACCCACTCACCCTTCATCACTGCCATCAAAGCCATAGTGGCCAGACTAACTATACCACTTGTAATTTGCTAAATTCATTAGCCAAATAAATTTCGCAAAGAAACTTTATTGTGCTTAATACCTTTTGACTTTTTTTTCCCATGTTGTGTTATACAGGGCCTTTTGTTGTGTGGGCTTTGCCTTGTTTAATCACTTTTTCTCGGTCTTTCTCTTTTTTACTTGTTGCTATGAAATAGAAGCACTTATGAAGAAGTGCAATACCATGAAACCTTTCAGTGTCAAGTACAATACTTTGTATGAGATAAGAAATGGAACAGTTAATTGAGTGCAGAAGGCTTTGAGATTCAGATATTGAGTATTTCCAAAAGGAATATCCTATGTAAAGTTAGTCCTTTAGTCTGTTTACGTAGGAAAAAAAATAATATACATTAGCTATTTTTACAGCACAGTTGATGCCTTACTAATGATTATTTTTATTTAAACTTGGCACATTATCTCCATGTAATAAACTTGATGCTGAGGCGAGCAGCTCCGTTGCCAGCATGATCTGCAGTGGAGCTCTCTGGAGTGGTGTACACAGGGTTCCCCATTTAAGAAAACCTCCAGAGAGTGGAGAAACCCGCCAAGAGTCTGCAGCTTGCACAACAGCAGCTGAGGAGACCTTGGCAGGGCCAGGAGCAATGGTGGCCAAGGCTCCCCCATGTATGAAAGAAACCCCTACGGAGCACTAGTGACCAGGAGCACTGTGACCAGGGAGGGCAAACAGGGTGAGGCATGGCATTTTGCATGGAAGGGTGCACAGGGAGGGTGCTGTAGCTCTGCCAGCTCAATCAGGGAGCAATGGTATCCATCCAGCAGAAAACCATGGCCTCTCTAGGCTCTGCACCCACCATGACTGACACAGCTTCATAGACGGAGCTCTGATAAGAACATGCTGGCCACCCAGGTGTCAGTCTGCAGGATGTGCCCTGCTCTTACACCAGTTGTAGTGAGTAGCTGGTTGTAGTGAGTATACCTGTGGGAGGTGCACCCAGGTAGAGAACCTCCTCCACTCAAGTGGCAGAGCTCTGGGAGGAGGTGAGTAGGTTGAGGAGTATGCGGGAGTCTGATGGGGGATAGGTGACTGGAACTACACCCTACCTTTCATGGGAAGGGCCTGTCAGGCAGACAGGACACATTATACAGAGGATTCCCTGTTCTCTCTCCACCTGGCAGAATACAGTGATGTAAAGGATAGGAGGCAATGGCAACAAGTTCCTGCCTGGCGCAGCAAAAGCATCTCTGTGACTACCCAACCTTCCCAGGTGCCCTTGCATAACAAGGCTATGCAAGTGGAACCAAGGTTAAATTGGCCTACACCCTGTGTCAAAACCACTTCCATACAGAAAAAAGGCAAATCATTGTGATCAGAGACTCTATTCTGAGGGCAACAGAAGACCCAATATGCAGACCAGACTCACTTCTTAGGGAAGTCTGCTGCATCCCTGGTGCCCGGGTTAAAGATGTGAAGAGAAAGCTTCCTACCCTGGTATGGCACACAGATTATTATACATTATAGATTTTTTTTTTTTTCATGTAGGCAGTGATAAAGTTTCAATAAGAAGTCCAAGGGCAATCAAGAGAACCTTCAGGGCCTTGGGATGACTGGTTAAGGGATCAGGAGCACAAGAAGTATTCTCTTCTATCCTTCCAGTTGCAGGGAATGATGAGGGAAGAAACAGGAACACCCAGCAGATCAATACCTGGCTCCAAGATTGATGTCATCAGAACTTCGGGGTTTTTGATAACGAGTCAGTCTAAACGATACCAGGCCTGCTGGTGACCTGTCTTAAAGGGGAAAAAAGATCTTTTCACAGGAGTTAGCAGGGCTCATTGAAAGAGATTTAAACTAGATTTGAAGGGGGAAAGAGATAGAACCAGGCTTGCTAGAGATAAGCCTGGGGGCAGCATGCCAATGTTTGAGGAATGGCATGCTATTGAGGTCCTTCAGTCCGCTTCACAATGCGTTGAGTACACTGGAGCACATTTGAAATGTCTTGATACTAATGTGCTCAGCATGAGAAATAAGCAAGAGGATCTAGAAGCTTTGGTCCAGTCCCAGAGCTATGAAATCACTGGCATAATTGAAAACTGGTGGGATGAGTCCTGTGACTGGGGTGCCATGATGGACAGTTATAGGCTCTTCAGGAGGGATAGCCAGACCAGGGAAGGCTGGGGGGTGGTGGTGTGGGAGTGGCACTATGTAAGGGAGGGTTTGGATTTTATGGCGCTTACAGTTGATGATGACACAGTTGAGAGCCTCTGGGTAAGGATAACGGGGAAAGCAAATAAAGCAGGTGTTGTGGGTCTACTATTGACCACTTGGCCAGGACAATGACACCAATGAGTTATTCTACAAAGAATTAAGGGATGTCTCTAGATCAACTGCCCTTTTCCTTATGGGTGATTTTAAATTCCTACACATCAGCTAGAATCATACAGCAGACACAAACAGGTCCAGGAAATTTCTGAAGCATGTTGAAGATAATTTCTTTGTGCAGGTACTAAGGGAGTTGACTAGGAAAGATGCCCTCCTAGATTTTTTGTTTATAAACAGAGAGGGACTCATGGGCAAAGTGGTGATTGGTGGCTGTCTTGGTCACAGTGGTCACAAAGTAGTTGAGTTTCAAATCGTTGGTGATAGCAGAAAAACTGCCAGCAAAACATTGACTCTGGATATGGGGAGAGCATACTTTGGGCTGCTGAAGGAGCTAGTTAGTAAGGTCCCCTGGGAATCTGCTTTTGAAGGCATTGGGGTCCATGAATGCTGGTCACTTTTTAAGAGCCATTTCTTAAGAATGCAGGAGCAGGCGATTCTAAAGTGTTGGAAGTCAAGCAAGCAGGGCAGAAGGCTACCTTGGCTAAGTAAGGATCTTCTAGAACTTAGGCAGAAAAGGAGCGTACAGACATTGGAAGCAAGGACAGGCAACATGGGAGAACTACAGAGATAGCTACTGGCCCGGGGACCCCCAGAGCCTTGTGCTGGAAGACTGTGACTGGGGGGATGATAAATTCCCAGCTGACCCTGAATTTGTTGGAGACTTGCTCCAGTTGGATGCGCATTAATCTATGGGGCCTGGTAGGATTCATCACAGGGTACTGAAAGAGCTGGCTGATATCATCTCAGGACCTATGTCCATTGTTTTTCAACAGTCTTGGGAGGCTGGAGAGGTCCCAGTCAACTAGTAGCTGACAAATGTTGTCCCAGTTTTCAAGAAGGGTAAGAAGAAAGACCCTGGTAATTACAGGCCTGTCAGTCTCACTTCAGTGCCTCTTAAAATTATGGAAAAGGTTAGTCTGTGAGTTACTGAAAAACACTTGAGAGACAACACAGTCATTGGTCGTAGCCAGCACAGGTTCACAAGGGGAAAGTCCTTAACTAACTTCATTTCCTTTTATGACAAGATCACCCATCCAGTTGACCAAGGGGAGCCAGTAGATGTGGTGGGTTTGCAAAGTTTTGATACTATCTTTCACAGTATCCTTCTGGACAAAATGTCCAGCACACAGCTAGGCCATAATGTGTTGGGTGAGCAACTGGCTGATGAGTCAGGCTCAAAGGGTTATAGTAAATGGGGTTACATCAGGCTGATGGCCAATCACCAGTAGAGTTTCCCAGGGCTTGATTTTAGAGCCAGTGCTTTTTAATGTTTTTAGAAGTGATCTGTACACAGCAATTGAATGTACATTAAGTACGTTTGCTGATGATATTAAATTAGGAGGAGCTGTGGACTCCTTCAAAAGCAGAAAGGCATTAAAGAGAGATCTGGATAGACTAGAGAGCTGGGCAAACACCAACTGTATGAAATTTAACAAGAGCAAGTGTTACCAGTTCTGCGCCTCAGACAGGGTAATCCTGGTTACATGTACAAACTGGGGATGAGAGGCTGGAGAGTGGCTCTGCAGAAAGAGATCTGGGGGTTTGGGTTGATGGCAAGTTGAATGTGTGTAAAGAGTGCGCCCTAGCAGCCCCAAAAGGCCAACTGTATCCTTGGGCACATCAAGCACAGGATAGCCAGCTGGTTGAGGGAGGTGATTGTCCTACTCTGCACTGCACTGGTGTGACCCCACATCAAGTACTGTGTGCAGTTTTGAGCCCCTCAATATAAGAAGGACATCAAACTGTTAGAGTGTGTCCAGAAGAGCGCACCCAAGATGGTGAAAGGTCTTGAGGGCAAGACTTAGGAAGAGAAACTGAGATCACTTTGTTTGCTCAGCTTGGAGAAAAGAAGGCTGAGGGGTGACCTCATCGCAGTGTATAACTTCCTCCAGGGGGGCAGCAGAGGGGGAAATGCTGCTCTCCTCTCTCTGGTGACCAGAAACAGGACACAAGGAGATGGAATGAAGCTGCATTAGGGGAAGTTCAGATTGGACCTTAGGAAAAGGTTCTTCACAGAGAGGGTGGTCAATCACTGGAACAGGCTCCCAGGGAAGTGGTCATGGCACCAAGCCTGTCAGAGTTCAAGGAGTGTCTGGACAACACGTTTAGTCATATGGTTTGGTTTTAGGTAGTCCTGCGAGGAGCAGGGAGTTGGACTCGATGATACTAATGGATCCCTTCCAACTTGATTCTATGAAACGGAGAGGCCCCTTTTTCAGAATCGTGTCTATTCTAATACTACATATTTGCCTTTTTCAGATTAGATGGTATATGAACTATATGTTTATATATTTTTACAGATTACAAAAGGTCTTGGGTTTGGATTCTCTGGATGAAGTGTTAGACACAAAACTTGTGAATTCAAAACATATAGTCCAAAATGCATACAATGTCACTAAGCAAGGCATTGTCATTTTAGAAGACAAATCAAGTGAGTATTTTAGAAGTTTTCATTTAATTTTCATATTGTAGTTTACTAGTACAAAAATATTATCTTAACTAGAATTTTTACAAAGTATGCCATTGTTGTCCTCTGACATCGCAATAGTAAGAATTGGTGTTTATTCCATATTTACTCTCTTAAACATATTACTGCTTTAGCAAGGTTGAAAGATAAAGGTGAAGAGCAGCAGCTTTTCATTTTTAAAGATAGGGATATAATTCACTTCAAGATAGCTTTGTCAGCCCAGCCCTTAACTGCCCGAACTGGAGTGTTTACATGAGGGAAATATGTATTAAAAATTGTGAATCAAAATGTGCACTGAGAGATGCTTAAAATTTCTCAGTTTTCAGTCAATGTGTTTAGAAATGAGTACTGAGTTTAAAACTGCTTTGCACATCAGGGAGAAAATAAAGCATCTTTGCTTTATAATATAATATAATACTTACAGTATTATTGCCACCATGTTTTCTACAAGATTTGTAGATAAGTGCAATATGAGACTGGAACCGGTTTTGGTTTGTGAATGAAACCTCCTCTAGAGCATACACATGTGCATTTTAAAGACAATTGGAGCATCTCAAGATATTAACTTACTCCTTGTAGAAATGACAGATTTGAACATATGAGTGCTTTTCATCATCTTCAATGCAAAGTAAACACTTCATTGTAATGCACTAGTGAAAGTGTAGCTTGAACTAGTTTGGCTGATTTTTGCAGGGCAGGTTAAGGATTTGCTATATGATCTGTTTTGCTAACTGAGTTGTAAGAGCAGTACGTGTAACTGGTTGATATTGAGTACTGGAAGTACTAAAGTATAGATGTAATTCAAGCTTGGTCCTCCATAAAAGTATAGCCTGCCTTTGTAATTAATGGATCTACTATATAGGAGGAACTTCTTAAAGAATTTTCAGCTTCACTTTATCTTACAGGTTAACATTTTTTTCCTTCTAATTTCTGTCTGTTTCTCTCCTATGCAGAGGAACTACCTCACTGGATATTATCAGCAATGAAATGTCTAGCAAATTGTAAGTAAATTCAGGAGGGGGAAAAAAACCCCACCCCTGTAAAAATCAATTGAACTGCCTTTACCATCTCATCAAATCCCGTATATATTCACAGTCAGTATTTTTTCTGATCATTGCTTTAAACAGAGTTGGAAAAGATCAGCCAGCATATGTTCTCCTGACCATGCAGCTTATATCAATTGAATATATAAAGGTTTAATATTTTTCTTCTACTAGAGAAAAAACACACTACTGTGTTTTCACTAGACCTATTGGAAATAGATCAATTCAATAGATCAATACAATTTCACTTACATTTGAAGAATGAGAATGAGTCTAAGTTTTGGGGGGTTTTTTTGTTCTTTTTTCTGCTTGAAGTTGTATTTTTATTGGCTGAATTAGAAAATAATGGTGGTGGGTGCAAATTAATATATTTTTTTTTTCCTTTGTAGGGCCCAGCTGCTCAGATTTGAAGCAGCCTACATACTCAGGATTTGAAAGAGATGTCTTCAAAACTATAATGGACTACTTTGGCCAGATCAAAGAACCTCTTCTCACATTTCATTTTTTTGATGTTTTCGTTAGTGTGTTAGGTAAGTAGTTTGGGATGTAATGAAACAATTATTCTTTTGAATTAACTTCTGGGAATTAATTTACCATACCTGAATAGTATCACAGCTCATTTCTTTAGGTCCTGTCCATTCTACGCAGAGAACAGTTTAATATTTAAATGTATTTCGTATCACAAAGTTTTTTTCTTGTCTTTTTGATCATGTTAGTCCAAAAGTCTTCCATTGCTTGTTTTTATAATTTTTAAAGGCATCTGTTCATTGCTTAGTACTGCCACACCTAACAGATGGATTTTTAACAGGGTTGGTTTTGGTTCTTTTTTTACAAATGCCTAAGTGTCTTAAACTCACCTAAGCTTTTAGAAATTGCTTGACCGAAGTCTAGACTAAAAAGGATTAGGGCTGTAAGGACTTTTTTCAACCCTGGCAATATGACATCTGTAGAAAATGTCAATCCTTCATTGCTTAGACTTAGAATAGACATTAACTAATCTAATGCTTTAAAGAAACAATAGTTTAATACCCATAACTTTTTAAGGGTTCACACTACATCAAAGTCACCTATTCTTTAGCTATAGATGGCCCATTGAAAGACAGTAAATGTGAAAACATTTTATTACATTTTATGGTTACATTTCAGAAAAGAACAACCGAGTTGTTCTTTTCAAAAACATGCTTTGTAGCATATCACTTTTTTCTGAGCTTCTTTAAGTGGGAAAAACATTGCTTTTAATAAACTATTGAGATGAAAAAGGAATTCAGAATAACACTTTTATTTCTAGAATTTAGTATTTTTATACTTTGTTAGTTGTCAGTCTTGCTTCCAACTGAATACAGTTCCTTTTTTTACTTTCTTTTCTTAGCCAACAGATATTCTTGATAATATCTTTAAAATTCTTTCCTTTCATACTCTCTTTCTCTTTGCTTTTCCATTGTATTTTGTGTCTTACAGTTTTTAAGAGAGTTTTATTATACAGTATTTCACAGATGTAAAAATGAGAAGTAAGATTTTGTGCCAATGTTTATGTGGAAATGAAATTGTGCACTGTTTCAAAAAAAAAAGTAAAAATCCTTTTGTGATCTTTCACAAAAAATGAGCTGTTAATATGGAATCCTTTCTTACTAACAAAAATAGATTTACACAAAAAATCGTGGGAACACAGCCTTTCAAGAACTACTTAGTTTGTTTTCCATCTTCATACTTATACAATTTACTTCAAAGTACTGGAAATATATGTTTGAAAATGTCATGTTTCGCTTGAAGTCTTGCCTCAATAGCCTCCTCTAGACACCTGACACAGGTATTCAAATGGCTGAAAAGCTGCATTTGGCCTTAGTAGGATGATTTGGGATACCTGAGTTAGGCACCCTCACTGGCTGTGGGATGGTGTTGGGCCAGATGATCTCCAGGTGTCTTTTCCACTTTTTTTTATAATTCAAAACCATGCTCCCTATCTAGCCAGTGGAGGAAGTTAAAGACAACAATTCAGCATACTTGTGGTGAAGCCTAACTCTTCTTTTTGTACTCAAAACTACTTAGAACCAGTAGTAAGAAAATAAACAAGTAAATGTAAGGCAAAGATGCCCGTTTTGTAGTTTCAGTAGCAAGATCTTCTCTAACCACTCAGACGCTCTTCTGAGATTCAATCTGTGATTCTTGGGCGTGGGGGGAGAGGAGGAAGATGAAGGGATTTTTGGGGGGTTCAGCTGAGAAAGGAAAAATTTTGGGTTCTACTCAATATGTAATTCAGTCTTAACAACGAGGCTAATATACAGACCATTATGAAGCTGTAACTGTAGAGGGTAATACACACTCCATAGAATACTATTTTGTAGTAAGTGTCAATGCTAGTACTGAATGCTGCCTATGAAGCAGTAATTGATTAGCAAGTTGTGCATTTACAAAATATGGAAAAGCATATCGATGTCTGCAGTTGCATTTCTGTGTTTTTTTTGGTTTTTTTAAATTTAGTATGGCTTGCTAAATTGGCAATAATTCTAAGTCTTAAGAAATTTATAAATCAAGATTTCAGTCTTTGAGTCTTTGACTTTTCCTATTGCTGCCCTCAGGGAATAATAACCTTTTCACAGTGATTATAGGACTTCTTTCTTCCTTCAGTGGACAAGCTTTCTATTTAGTGGAAGACTTCAGGAAACAGCAAAGCAAGTGTTAACAGATGATATTTTTAGTCATTTGAGGCAGCCATGATGTGATTTGTATATGTCTGAAAGCTCCATCTTAAAACCTGAGAAATATTTGCAGAAATCATTGGTGGCTTGTGTAACCATATCAAGATGCCTCACTTGCTTCTGTTTTTGAATGAAGACTGTCTGGATTCACTTCTCTTCCAAGACATTGGCTGAAATTAGTTTTCAGAATAGCTAAGAAAATAAGACTAAGGTGTCAGTGATCATCAGATATTTTACCAAATTGGTATGATTGAACTTGCTTTTTGCACAGGTCATAATGATTCTTTATGTACAAATCTCATTAAGGTTAATTATTATTTCTCAGGACCTCTCCTAAACATATACACCAGTGTACTTGCCAAATCTTCCTTTAAAATTAGAAAAAGCTTTGCTTTGAAAATGAAATTGACTAGAGTGCTTTACCACTTTTTTCCTGGAATTCTGTCTATTTTGGCTGCCCTACTTACTACTGCACACTGGTGGTTTGGTTTTGGGTTTTTTTCTGTTTTGTTTTAGTAACAGAGAGCTTTCATTTTTTACACAGTGTGGAATTGACTGGTGTGGTGGATGAGGGGACAGCATTGGATGCTGTTTATGTTGACTGTAGTAAGGCTTTCAACACATTCTCATCACATAATTATAGGTAATCTCAGGAAGTACAGGCTAAATAAGTGGGTAGTGAGGTAGACCAGAAATGGGCTGAATTGCTGGGCTCGGGGGTTGTGATCAGTGGTACAATGTCCAGCTGGTGGTCAATCAGTTGGGAGTACCCGAGGGCTGACAATGGGGCTAGTAGTAGTTAACACTTCATTAATGACCTGGATGGTGGGACACTGCCCTGAAAAAGTGTGCAGGTGATAGAAAATGAGGAGCAATGGTTAATGCAGCAGAGGGTTGTACTGCCATGCAGAGGGACCTCGAGGGGCTGGAGAACTGGGCAAACAAGAATCTCATAATGTTTAACAAAGGGAAATGCCAAGTCCTCTCCTGGGGAGGAATACTCCCATGCACCAGTGCATGCTGGGTGTGACTGACTTGAAAGCAGCTTTACTGAGAAGCATTTGGCAGTCCTGGTGGGCATTGATGTAACCATGAGCCAGCAGTGTGTCCTTGTGGCAAAGATGGTCATCAGCATCCTTAGCTTCATTAAGAACATTGCCAGCAGGTTGAGGGAGATCTTTCCTCAGCACTAGTGAGTGAGTCCAGTGGAGGTCCACAAAAATTATTAAGGGCTTGGAGCATCTGTCATATGGGGAGAGGCTGAGAGCCAGGACTGTTTAGCCTGGAGAGGAGAAGGTTCAGGGAGGATCTTATTAATGTGCATAAAAGATGGCTGTGGGAGGAGTAAAGAGGAGGGAGCCAGACTTCTATCAGTGATAACAAATAACAGGACAGGAGGCAATAGGCACAAACAGCAATACAGGAAATTTCATTTATACATAGAAAACCAGCTTTTTTTTTTAATTGGAAGGTGGTCAAACACTGGAAGAGGTTGTCCAGAGAGGCTGTGGAATCTCCATCTTTGGAGATACTCAAAACTTGACTGGACATAATCATGGGCATCTTGCTGTAGATGACCCTGCTTTGAGCAGGGGGAGAGGTCCAGATAATCTCCAGAGATCTCCTCCAACCTCTATAATCCTGTGGAAAAAAAAGTGTGTCTCTTTGTTGTCTGACTTCCATCGACTTCAGTCATGCAGATATTTAGCTCCTGACTTCTCTTTTGTCCTGATACTAGTGCTATTTAGGCAAGTGAGCCTTAGAAATCCAGAAGAGGATGATTTTGGTGGTGAGACCTCCTTATAGGAACCTAAACTATCAGATTCTACTGTGCCTGTCCAGTCTTCAAATTTCTCTGCCATGCTCACATTCTGTGTTTTCTCAAGAGTTTGTAAGTAGTATTAGTCATAGATTTAACTTCTATAGGTGTGAGGAACATGCCAGTATTGTCATATCTGTAACTGATGCTTAAGCAAATGTTTTTTTAGATTCTCTGATTGTGGCCTCAACTTTTTAATGTGGTTACTACATTTGTGCATAGAGCCGAGGGTTATAAAAGAGCAAAGCACGAACCAAAATGTTGTAGTTTTTGATGTCTACTAATAGCTAGAGGTGTTGGTTATAGTTATTAATATCTCCCAATGCATCAGAAGGAAATATTGTAAATACTTAAACAAGGTGCCCAGTGGGAAGTGAGTCCAGTTCTAGAGATATCTTCCTAGACTCTTTGGGGAGTGGAGTTCTAAGGCAGTCTTGAATGAGTAGGAAAGGAATTTGGGGAAACAGATTTAGAAATGTTATGTTAAATGTTATGGAGATATATAACTGAGAGATGTTGCCCAATATCCTGATCTTGTATGAACCAGGTCTGCTGCAAAAGCACAGCAAGGCTGTAGAAGCTCTTCAGATATCTTGTCTCCTGCTGCCACCAGAAAATCGGAAAAGACTACAGCTGTTGGTGAGAATGATGGCAAAAATTAGCTTTAACAAGGATTTGCCACCTCTTTCTGAATCAGTCAGGACCAGAACCTTGGTACGTATAGTGTAAGGCAAAAGCTTTTAGTTTTGTTTTTTTTTTTAACAAGGCTTTTGAAGTAGCACAGATAAAAGATTCTTAACAGCGAGTGTTTACAGAATACATTTTGCTTGTTTGAAGAACAGTTTGTCTATTCTAGCTTGTGGAAAGCTGCTCTGAATTTGAATAAATTGGGATTTCTTGGTAAGTTGTGAGCAAATGAAGAATGTGCTCAGAATTTGGAGGTTTCCTTATCTTTCAAAGTTAAATCACCACTGATTTCACTATTGACTAGAAAAATAAAAAAGTGAGAGAAAGACTGCCTGTTTCAGTCATAGTTAGACATATGCAGCTGAATGTTTTGATTTACCTGTTTTCAGCCACTTTAAAAAAATACCTACCAGTTTATTTCAGTACTATTTTTTTTAATCACTAAACTACAGAAATCTCTGAAAGTAATTTTAATCAGATTTTGACAAAGACCTATTTTTTGCTAATGTTCTTTCTGTAGGGCTACTTGTAAAGTTATTACTGATGTTTGCAACAGTATGTTATTACAAAGTTATTAGGCATAACTATTAGCAATTCTGACTGGCCAAGAACATGTGTTTCTTGGCTAATTTTCAAACCTTTTGCAACAAGAGTAACAGAAAACTCATCTCTAGAGCCATTCCATAAAAATCCTATAGTAGCATTCATTAATCTTTTTCCATAGTAATTAAGTTTTTAATTAACTATGAATAGTATTTGAGTGAAATAATTAAATTCTTCACTGCTAAGGTAATTTAATTAACTGTAAAGGGTCTTTGATTAAAATAATTATGTTATAAACTAAATGTTATTTTTAGAAGTGAATCCTTGTACTAAGTTTTAATTTAGTGGTGTGGTCTATGGTACATGACAGAACCTTGATTGCCTTCTGTACTTTTAACATTAAAAGTGACTGATGCACAGACAGAAAACTCTTGTAACTGATTGCTTGAGCATAAGGCTACATGACGTGAACTGGTCCTGAAATTTGGTTTGATGATTTCAAAATAAGGTATTAAGTTTTCCCTCTGGTGCTTAACTTCTATTAAATTCCTGTGTTATTTTTAAAAATCTCTGAAATATTTGTGCCCTGTTTAACTGGAAAAGCCATGTGAATAGGCTCATTGACAAAGTCTTGAGAATAAAATGGAACTCAGCCATCCTAAGTCTAAAGTCAGGGTTAGATTATGTATATGAGGCAAGAGCCATCTTTGGTCCACTCAGATAATGTAGTTGTACACAATAATCCTTTTTTTTTTTTTTAATATATATATTGATGTGTTGGAAATACAGTAAGTATTGTGCTGATAAAAGGTTTTTCCAAAAAGATCACTTTTTAAATACAGTCTGATTCTCCACCCTCCACCCCCAAACAGGAAAGTATACAATAATGATGTTTTGGGTTTTTTTTTCCTCAGATGGTTCAGGCATTTTCCCGTTGTATTCTCTGCTCAAAGGATGAAATGGACTTGGATGAACTGCTTGCTGCTAAACTAGTGTCTTTTCTCATGGACAATTATCAAGAGATCTTAAGTGTTCCATCCGCCTTAAAATCTTGTATAGAGGAACATGTTGTGCATCTCCAGAGAGTTCAAGTAGGTATCTAGTGAAAAAGCCTCCTATGTCTCTGCTTCTAGATCAATTTTATCCTTTCTGCTCCTAAGTCCAACAGTTCTTAAAGGCTTTGTTCTGTCTCTGCTAACTTATGAAGAACTAATTAATTTTGACTGCTGATATTCAACCATAACTATGTATTTGAATGGAACTACACAGATATTGAATGGTTTAGAGACAGGAACTCTAAAATATGTTTTCCTGTTGGCCAGCACTATTTTCTCCATGTAATGAGCAAACTGTATGGCAGTGAGGAAAAACTGTGATTATAAAGTGCTTCCATTAATGTTCTGATTTTCTTTTAGAGCAATCCTCACTTGCTCAGCTTTTTCATAACTCTTTTTCTGTTTCCTGATACCATATTTTGTTTTGTTCAAAGCTGCTTTTTATTTCTTCCTTTAATTCCTACTGAAAAAAATCCACCTTCTAACTTCTTCAGAGTTAAACAGACTTCCTTGGTGTCCTGTTTTTTGACCTACTAGAACTCATTCAATTAGTGCAGGAGATAGGAGGTAGAATTTTGTGTCTTTATTCCGTATCTTCTCTACTTAATGATTGTAGGTGGTCAATTTGATTAAGCAAGTTTTTGCAAATTTATTGCAGAAAACATAGCTGCTCTTTTTTTCACTCTATTCAGATAAAATATGCTGGAGCTGATACTGATGCAACTTTTCCTCCTCCGTCATTTTGTCACCAAATCAGTACAGATGAATTTGAATACCAAAGGGCAAGTGGCTCTCAAGAACCACTGGCAGCTTTATTGGAAGAAATTGTGATGAATAAAGAAATATCTGTGAAAGATAAGAAGAAGCAGCTCAAGCAAGTAAATAAAAATTCCTCCACAGTCTTTAATTTCAACCTAAAAAGCTTTATCAAGCCTTAGACATGTAGTCCTATAAAGAAATATTGAGATATGAAATAGTAGGTACTCTCGGGGATTTCTAACTTTTATCATTTAGAATAGGGGTACTGTGATGAATCAAGCTATATTAGAAAATATCACTTAATTTTCTATATAGGGTTCTAGAAAGTCCATTAGAGAAATAATCATTTTCTTGCTCCAGAGGTGGAAGTTGCACTTTTGTAGTTTTTTATTTTACAAGTTTGAGTGAATTCTTCATTTAAATTGATGTATTTTTCTAGTTTCAGAAATCTTACCCTGAAGTGTATAAAGTACGATTTCCTACCCCTGAAACTGAAGCGGTGCTATTTCCAGAAAAAAATAAACAGAAACCACCAATACTGATGTGGGCCTTAAAAAAGCCTTTTCAACCATTTCACAGAACCAGAAGCTTTCGGATGTAAATGGTTTGAAACATATCAGTGAACTGAGTCAGAGCCTATTATCAACGGATCTTATGTACAAGGAACCTGAGCAGCAGCATGTAGTTACTCAAATTGCTGGAGATACTGTCAAGATGGTAGAAAAGGTCAAAAGAAGAGGAAAGTATTGAGGTGGTAGAAATGTGAGTCATTAGCAGTATTATTGTAAATCATTGGGTTTTTAAAAGTCTGTTATTTAAAAAAAACAAAAAGCAAACAAAAAAAACCCCAAACAAACCAAAACTCAAGAAATTTGAGTTGCTTAATCTATACAGGTGATAAAGTACACTTTCTGTAATTTGATTGCATCACCATTTCAAGGTCTAAATGTGTTTGTATGTAATGTATTGTTGGTAACTAGTCAACAGCATTTTTTTCCCATGCAAATGAGTCTCTATTGTATAAACAAGGCTATGTTTGTTCACATAGAGCTTCAGGAAATAATTTGCTGTACATGCTTGAATAAGTATGAAACACTGGATTTTGTTTTGCTGTTGTACACATTAGTGTTCTTGATATGTTAAATTTGTTTTGGAAAACTGGAAAAACTCATTCTTCATTTTCTCATTCATAGGATGCATTACGGCTTGAATCAACTCCTGTTGAAATTCCATTAACTTCTGTAGTGCAGACCCATTCTCTTAAGCAACCCAGTCTTTTAAGTCTTTTCCTGTATGCTCTAACTAAATATTTCCATACAAAATTGGATGCTTGACAATAGAACATATTTTATCAGAAAAATCTGAAGCCTTGCATTTCCTCTGGAAATGGAATTCAAATATTGAAGTGATAGTGAAGCATACATGCCTTTAATAATTTCATTTGTTTTGTATTATGAAATCTACCATACCTACACCTTGACTATGCATATAACATACTTTATTCTGACAGCACTTTTGAGCTATTAAAGCATTACCACTTCCCATTATTTACTTAGAGTGGTGATTTCATGTTATCCATTAGAGATTTAAAGAGCACCATTTCATACTTCATAGAATGTCAGAGTAGTCTATGCAGGAGAAAAGACAGCTGACATCTCAACAAATCTCTATCTGACAGTTTAGTAAGCAACATGGTGACTCTCCTTAATGCAACATTGACAGTATTTTCACTTTGCTAACCTCATAACCAGTCAATAAGCTTTAAGGTGTACATTACTATGTTGTTGGTTTAATAGATTGTAATATTTCTTGGGCAATGTGATTTTGAACAGTATATGTTTCCATGATCTGTTTTCACACATCGGTTATACTTGGACTGCATATCAATAATCTCTATTTCTTAAGCACAAGTAATACAAAAGGGTACACTTTTCAAATAATAATGAAATATTAAAATAAATATTAAAAGTAATCTGTGGATACTTCTTACCTTTTGTACTATGTCTTCAAGCGTGGCATAACCTTTTAGATGTGTCATAGTAATCTGTGTATGCTTACATGCAGTCAAACTTTGACTGTGACTAGACTGCTCATATCTAATAATTTGGTTACAACACTAATCCACTGAAGTATAAAGAAGAGTAAGGTAGTTGGAAAGCAAGTCTTGCATAAAAGTGGAAACCTACCCTAAGTGATCTCTGACATGAGCTCCTAACTTGCGAAGTAGAAGCCAATCTATTTACCTTTGAAAATAATCTCACTGCCTGCCAAGAAGCCTTCTACTGTTGAATTTTTTTCCCCATTGTTATTTTTTAAAACTTGTAGCCTTCCTGAGCCAATTTTAAACAGTAATTAGGGTTTACTCATTAGTTTCCATAAGGAGAATTTGAAGATGTGTCATATATTTCTATGGATCAATTGTACTTTTGTTTCAAAGAATTATTTCCCTGACTGTGGCAAGTCTGCTCACAATGCCCAAGCCTGTGAAAAATACCACCACAAACTGTCTCCTAAAACCTTGAAGAGATTTTAGGAAGGGAACTGTATCTGAGATCATAATGTCACAGGCTGAGTTTTAATTGATGCCCTATCTTGGGAGACACTTAAGAAAGCTTATCTTGGTAATAGAAGATAACGTGACTATAGCCGCTGCTTACAGCTATTCCTTGAGTCATAACTGAACCAACTGCAAATATGCAAGACAAATATGTTATGAACACAAAAATAAGTTTGCCTATTCCTTTCAGGGTGGAGGTTAGAAAAAGAAAACCTGAAAGCTATTTCAGAGGAGACTGTGGGCTTGATGAAGTGTCTTAGAAAAAACACAGTTTCTGTATCCCTAAGCTACAGTCAACAGAAACTTCAGTTTTGATATTAACTTTCTCAGGAATTTAACCTTTACTTCTGTATTAAAGCCCTGCAATGTCTTGATGTTGCCAAGACTGAACAACCTGGGCTCTGTTGGGTTTATTTCCCTTGAACTTTGAAGACCATAAGCCAAACGTTATTTTTGCTTAACCTATTGGCTGTTTTCTGAAGAGACTTGGTAAATGGAGTACTATCTGACATTCTTTTAAAGCACATCAGGTGGAAGACTCAATAAAGGTAGAAGATGTTGTTTCAGCTGCTTTTTCAGTCTACCTAGCCCAATGTTTGTCATCCAAGAGGAGCACCTGAAATACCTGTCAGCTTGTATGTAAGTAGGAGATATTTCTGGCTAAATTTGGACAATGCTGTTTAACTCCGGACTGAGACACGTAGTGTAATGCCATTAGTTGTCATGGTACTGTTAGGCTTTTTGGATGGGATCTTTTGATTTGAGAAGTTTTGAGTATAAACTTCTACCCACTTACGTAGGTGGTGGTGTTTGGCTTTGCAGTGGGTTTATTGTGTTTGTTTGGTTTGGGGTTTGGGTTTTTTTGGGGGGGGGTGGGGGGGGGGGTGTTGGCTTAGCTAAGTTCTTTGCCCCCAGCAGAGCAATCTCTTTTCCCTCCCACCCTACCTTGAGCATAACCTCTCTCCTGACCTATGAGTTCCTAGTGACACATCTGCTACTACTTTGCTCCAGCATTTCCTGGCAGAGGGAAGAACAGTATTTATCTTCCTTTGTTGGGAATGGAGCTGTGTCTTTGCTTAACATTGCTCGCTCTTGATCTCTGTTGCATTGCTTTCTTTCCTTACACAAACACAGCTTCCTCTGGCTCCTAAATTAACAGTCATCTGGAAAATCTTTTAGTTCACATGACTCTGTTTCTGCTCTAGTCCTCCAATGTTTGAGTAATAGCTTCCATTGTTAGTTGCTAAAACATAAAGATTATTTAATTGCTCATATTTTGTATGAGGTATGTTTAACTCACCTGATTTACCAGGATTGTAATATCAGCTGTCTACACTTATGACTACATAGAATGATTGATGTTATTTTCTGAAACTCTTTTCAGCTGTTACTTAACTATTTTGGAGGAAGCTTAGGCAAAATCTGGGTGATTTCATCTTATCGTTCTGCTAAGTGGAAACAAGAACTAAAGTGAAGAAGGTAGTTGTCATGGTTTAGCCCCGGCTGGAATCTCAGCCCCACACAGCACTTGCTCACTCCCCGCTGGCAGTATGGGGGGAGCGAATTGGAAGGGTAAAAGTGAGAAAACTTCTGAGTTGAGATAAAGACAGTTTAATAGGTAAAGTAAAAGCCACACATGCAAACAAAGTAAAACAAGGGATTCATTCCCCACTTCCCATGGGCAGGCAGGTGTTCAGCCATCCCCGGGAAAGCAGGGCTCCATCACGCGTAACGGTGACTTGGGAAGACAAATGCCATCACTCCAAACGTACCCCCTTTTCTTCCTCTTTTTCCAGCTTTATAAGCTGAGCATGACATCA
The DNA here is from genome assembly GCF_011004875.1 of Balearica regulorum gibbericeps. Classification (NCBI taxonomy): domain Eukaryota; kingdom Metazoa; phylum Chordata; class Aves; order Gruiformes; family Gruidae; genus Balearica; species Balearica regulorum. The sequence continues at coordinate 65,291,110 of NC_046220.1, forward strand.
TATGGTATGGAATATCCCTTTGGTCAGTTGGGGTCAGCTGTCCCGGCTGTGTCCCCTCCCAACTCCTTGTGCACCCCCAGCCCACTCGCTGGTGGGGTGGGGTGAGGAGCAGAAAAGGCCTTGGCTCTGTGTAAGCACTGCTCAGCAGTAACTAAAACACCCCTGTGTGATCAACACTGTTTCCAGCACAAATCCAAAATACAGCCTTATACTAGCTGCTACGAAAAAAACTAACTCTATTCCAACCAAACCCAGCACAGTAGTATGCTAGCATACTATGCTTTTTAAGTTGTTGCTGTAATATGCCAGAGCTTTTTTCCCCTCTTTTCGAAAACAATGTTTTATATTGTAAGAGTGTCTCTTTCTTTCACAGAGACTATTCTAACTTAAAGGACTTGCTTTAGCTCTTCATCACCATTTTTTAAGTCTCTTAATGCCTCAGAGCTTATGATTCTAGTTATTTTAGCTCTAGGTAAGCTCATACTTCTTAGATTTTAAGTTCACAAACTAATTTCCCATAGATGCCGTTATGTAGGCATATAAGTGCAATTTAATTAATTTTATTAATTTGGAACAGCTGGTGTACTTTATACTAGCTGTAATGTATTGACATTACTATTTTCGTCAATTTATTAGGCTTGAAGCAGAAATGTGAGGTGATGAGCTTTTCAGGAAAACAAAGCCTGAAAATGGGATTGGAATTTATACAAGTTTTTAGCTCTGTTTTCAAGTATCTGCTGTATGGTATTTATTTATCAACATCTCTTTCTGTGTTAGATGTCAGTTCTGTTGTTTTTTGTTTGTTTACTTTTTTCCATAAACCCAGATTATAGAATAGTTACACATCCAGGACACAATTTATCTCCTCTTTCTATATAAATTACGGTTGAGAAGTGAGTGTTGCATTCTCTTGTCTGTAAAAGTGGTTGACAACTTTAGTAAGTATAAAAATATAAAATTAGGTGAAGTAAGTCACTCTTCATTAATTTCTATTTGGGTGCCTAACTCCCATTTAATTTTACCAAGATAATTAAATAACATAGAGGAGATGCTGAAGTCTGTGTTTAAAAAGAAGGAAGCTGATACATGTTTGTGAAAGGCTTTCTAGAAGTAATTGAAAGAGGCAGGATATTTAAACAGTATTTGCTAAAGACAGTAATTTTCAATTTCATTGCTTTTTGGGAGCTTTAGGTATCTAATGCTGCCTGAAAAAAATCTCTTGCTTGTCCTGGCAAAAGCAGAAAAATACCAGAAGAGTGCCAAATACACCCTTAGTCAAGAAGATAACTGAGAATATTCCAAATAACCAACAGCAAATGGGTCTGATGGCAAACCTGGGCAAAACAGTGGAAAAACTGATACAGAATATTAGTGGGAAAACCTAGAGCATAGTAATAGAGTTAAAGCTTAGTCAATGTATTGTTTTAATTCTTTATAGAGAGTACACTGTCTTGAATGGCAAACTTGCTGTTGTTAGTGGTGGAGATTACAAGTCTATTTTATCATGTGTGTCAGGTTTTTACTGCTGAAAATTTTTTTATGAAGGTGGAATATTTATATAGCAGATTTAGGTAAACTGACAATAGACTTAGCTCTTTTTTTGTTTTTATGGATTCCTTGGAAGTTCTGGTAGAGCCATGGATATGGCTGAAAATCGTGGGTACAATAGGCTTTTTATGGCATTTCATTTAGTAGCATGTGATAAAACCATTCCCAGATAATGTCAGTAAGTGTTTAAGTAATTAAGAGCTGCCTAAATGTAGGCATAAGGGAATCATGATGGAGATACTCTTTATAGCTTTTTGCTGGAAATCTGTACTAGATTTTCTTATTGGGCAGTGTTTTCCTTGAGGATATGAAAATAAATATAAAAATCACTGTTAGCATTATTAGCTAATCTCATCAGTGTTTTCAGACTGTTCAGTAATAATAGAAGCATAAACATGGAACAGTACAGTTTGACAATTAATTCAAACATGGTCACTTCAAAGTTATATGTCTGAGAACAAGATATGTAGGTCATTTAAAATAGAAAAAAAAAAAGAAGAGGAGGAAAGACTGTGTTCTGGAAACTACATTTCTGTAAAAGCTTACTCCCATAGTGAATAAGGCTTCCCCCATTATGCTGAGGCAAAGGTCTAAAGTGGTTCTTGAAGGTCTAAATTGGAGGTGGTTACATAAAATCAGCTGACTCATCTCGTGTGACCTCTACACTCAGTACTGACTGACTGGCACTGAAACATTGCAGGTTTGCAGTTTTGTAAAACTGTAGATGATGCAAAGTGATTATTTGGAATTATTTCCTTAAACTGAAAGGTTGCATTACTTCAGTCTTTCTCATTTATGAGAAACAAGAACAAGAGGTCACTTGATTATCTTGTGGAGTACATTCACGTAAAGAAGTACTTATACTGGTAAGCAGCAAAGACTTGAGGAGAGAGCAATACTCAGTGGATGGAAGATTGAGCTGGATATGGGTTTTTTTATGTTGAGGGTACCGAATGATGGGAATGGGATGAATTTTAACTTTTCCTCCTGGTGTCTTCAGATTAAGATCTCTCTGGTGGATATTTACTGAAACCCAAGTCATTGAGCTCAGGGCAGGGTGAGCAGAGGGGAAGCATAATGACTTGTGATGTGTGGAAGACTGGGCAAAATCTCAGGGCTCCTCACTCTGCGTGCTATGGATTTTCACATGTGAGTCACACATCTGCTCAAATTCATTAGCTTCACTCAGTGACTTGATATTCAGGATGTGATATGAAACAGTGAATTTGTCATTTCTCTCTTGATTTTTGAGTCAACTAAAGAAAATGGCATTTGCTGCTTTTGTTCTTCAGCCAAGCCCCCATGAATATAGGCAAAGAGGGGTCACCTTTTGAGTTGCCAAGGCATAGCTGCTTCTGGGGATAATGAAAATCATTTCTGCTCTGCCTAGCACTCTGGTTAGGGAGGGTGAGGTATGTCTGGTGTGCTGCAGTTGCTTTGTCTGGGATTGAGATACATAGAAATGTGATCTGGTGGCTGGTATGAATTATAGTAATACAGTCATTACTGCTTTAAGATCTAAGTAGGTATTTTTAAATGTATGACTTAGTCTTGGGGTTTTTTTAACCTGGGATTATGTGGTGCCAAACTAATTGTATTCATATCTAGGAAAGACAACTCTCAAACATCCAAAGCAGCCTAAAGTATCTCTTGTCTTAGCAGGAACTTAAGGCTGTCTATAGGTACTTCTTCCTGTGAATTTTTTACGTTTTCTCTGTAATTGCGGTTTGAAATCACTGCAAGGCTCTCTGAAACTTTAGCGGTGACTGAGAGAGAAGCTTCTGGCAATGATTCCTGAGCCTGCCTGCTGAAGAGAGGATGGACTGACCTTGGCACTTCTAGACAGACTCCAAAGGTGAATAAAAGGCACAATGTAATATATTTACATGTTTGCAAATCTTTCTTTTGTTTCCTTGTTTTATCTGAGTGCTTATTCATGTGAGGATCTGGCCTTGTGCATGACTAAGATTTGCTTTGTGATTTCAAAGCTTATACACAGGGCTAGCTTTCAAATTTAATTTCATAAAAAGCAGTAGTTCTGAGTCCTGTAGCTAATTTTGTATTCAAATACTGGTGAGAGGATGAGTAGTCAGATCATTAGTTTCTTGTTTGTTATAATGACTTGCAGTATATTCACTTTCTTGTTGCAAAGGACTGTGTGAAGAATAGTTTGTCCTTTTGCTGTTGAAATCTATGCAAAATATTTTTGGATCCTATGAAAGATTCCTTTCTTTTCTCCTCCTTGATAATTATTTAGTGTTTTGTGTATCAGTCTAGATGTTTGGTAATTTATGACCCAGCAGAGGTCAGCCTTGTGACATTTTTCAAAACTTAAACTCAAAGGAGTAGAGACAAAGTTCTTATTATAAAAGCTTTTGGAGTTCTGTTTTACAAAATATATACCTGCAGTGTGTCTGTATAACATTAATGACTGGGGCAGGGCAAGAAAAAGCGGGGAGGGAGGTGGGAAGAATAGGCAAGTATCTTCTCACTTCTTTCTAAGAGTCTATGAGAATAAAAGGTGTTCTTACCTTTCCGTAAAAGAGCATTTATTTCCTTTGTGGTGCTTAAAAAAAAGATGAAAGATGGGGAGTGAAGGGAAATCAATATTCATCCTCTACATCAGCTCAGAAGCACATATGATTTGTTCACAATGTAAAACGTTATTCCTATCTTGCATCACAATGCTAGAATGATCAGTGGTGGTTTCTCTGATGCTAATAAGGGTAGCACTCTAATTACATATGAAGGTGGTGATACAGATTTTAATCCTCATCAAGAGGCAGTCCTGTCTTAAATGGGCTGGCTACATGGTTTCTAAGTTCAGTTTCAATGGGCAAACTCAACAGCAGCTGATGTAATTGCTCTGCTCTGCTTGAAAGCAATCTTCTGTCTACCTTGAGCTAGCTCCAAAGTAGTTTTCTCCTGTCAGACAGTAGAACTGAATATGCAACAACAGCATTGTAAAGGCTGCAGCTGAGTTTTCTGCAATAGAACATGCTTAAATGACTTGAGCATGACATTGGGAACTGGGAAAACATGTTGCCTTTTTCGTTCAGCCAGTCTGTTTTCTGAACTTTGCAAAGATGTTTTAATTCTTTATTGTTACTGCATTTTTTGTGTACTCTGAAGTTGGTTTTGAGACGTTAAAAACACACTGTCATGAGAACAGTATTCTGAGGTTTTGGAGTAGCTAATGAAAACGTATTCTGTGTCTCTTGAAGCAGCAAGGCTGCAACTCAAAATCAGCCTCAGGAATACAGACTGTGCTTTCTAATGCTTGCTTTTCTTTTAAACTTTCTCTTTTTCTTCTTTTTCTTTTTTTAATTTGCCTTCACAGAGGCAAGATCAGCTTGGAGTAACAGCAGCTACCATGTTTTTCTTTATCTTTTTGCAAAAGATGGTTACAAACCACTGAAAACCTCCTAGACAAAGCATTATCTTATAAACAAGTTCTCCAATTAGAGAGAGAAAATAAGAACTTTGTTAAATGGAAGCCTTTTCTGAAATGAAAGCCTTTATTAGTGTGCTGTGACCAGAAAGCTGTAACACATTCTTTTTGAATATGTTATTGAGGACACTTAATGTTTATTATTTGCTGGAGAATGGGAAAGCCAAGGTATTAAGACGAAGAACCCTATTTGATGTTAATCAGCAACAGTGTATGTTGTCCTTGTTCCTGTCCACTCACTCTATTGAAATGAAAATAGTGTTGAACGCTTTGGGCATCCTGTGGACTTAATAGTATGTGCTTATGTAATTAGGCCCTAACCTAATGGATTTGCAAAAGAAAAGATATTGGGAATTAATGTTGCATAAGTAACTATCATTTTACAGTGCTTCCTAACTCTTGAGTACTTGACTCTGCTGTCTTAACAGTCTCTTATTCAAAAGCATGTTTTGTCCTTAGCACAATGGCTTTTGCCTGGCACTTTAGTTATTATGTAGAAACCCCAGATTTGTGAGCAACTCTTCAATTTAATAAGCCCTCCTTTAACAAAGAGGAACAAAAGTAGGTGCAGAGACAGGTGCTCTGAAATGAATCAGCTTGGGTCCAGGTGTGCTGAAACTAATCAACCGAACTGAACTTAGACTGTCTAAACAGAAAATCACTGGGAAGTTTCACTGTGCTGCAAAACACCTCCTTTTGATAACACAGTGCAGAAATGCCTAGTCTGGTTTTGACAGGGAAGCCTTCTTCTCAGGGTGTCACATAGGTATGTAAGCCTCAGCTAGTCACCTCTTCAGACTTTAGACATTTGCAGTGCACAAGCTTACCTCATCCATAAACTTAGCTCAAACAATTCAGGTGAACGGAAATACACAGCACTCCTGAGATTCTTCTGGGATACTGTCTACAAAGCTTGTTCTAAATCCTCAAAAGATCTACGTGCTTTTTCCCAGGATGTGTTACTCCTGAATTTCTACACATCTGCATTAAACAGAAACAACAGCAGCCCATTTGTCCACTTGTTCTTTCAAACTGAGGATGATAGATATGAGGCAGATAAACAACATGGCTATTAGAAAACAATTAATTCTGGTAAAACATATGTTCTTTTTTCCCAGTTTGGAGTGAGGAGAGGCTTAAGTAACTTGAGAAAATACAAGACTAATTGTGCATATCTGCACGGCAAAGTTGCACCACGTGCAACTGAGCAAGGAATACTGCGTATTCAGATGATGTACAACTAGTGCACACTTGAAATTTTGTAAAGGCTCTAATTTTTTTTAACAAACTAGGAACATGGAGTGGAGTATACAAATCAGGTTTGGCTTCCTGAAGCTACAAGCCCGCCTGTGAAGTCCTTGTTTAGGCCCATGTGGGAAACATCTGTTTGTTCTTTTAACTTAAGCCAGTCTTGTTACAGGACAGACTACTAAGAGGTTTTTTTCTTGCTTAGAGTAAAATAGGCTCAAATTTTCCTTTATTGACTTCCTCTCACATATTTCTCTCCAATAATGAGTGTTGTTTTTCTGTAGCCAAGTTCATCTACTACTCTGTGATGATGTGCAGATTACCTGAGTGTGGACAAGTAATGTTTGTGCTTACCATGATAGTGCTCATTTTCTTACAGTTAGGAAAGAAAAAGAAAGGAGTCAAGGTTTGTGCTGGGCATCCTGTTCCCAAACCATTCTGTGTATTTGGTTGGTATTGTGTCTGAATACACTCAAAATAACTGCAAAATATTAACTGATATAAAATTACTAGTAATTAATTCTAGACAACCTGTTTGTTCATTTCACAGATATCTAAAAGCATAAATAGTAGGTTTTTGGTTCCTATCATGTCAGGAAGTAAAATCAAAGAAAAAATAAAGTTGTATGCTATTTCAATGTCAAATGCATAAGTAAAGACAAGAATAGACTTGGTTTACAACATCTGAAGAAATCTTCTTTACCTATCCAGAAAGTTTAATTTAATCAAATTCACATGTATTCCACTTTTATTTTGAAAAACACTGCAACATTGAAATACTATTGTTACCTGACTTCCATTAAGAAATACCTTTGTTTAGACACTTGAATCCAGGTTGGAATAAGATATTCTTAGATGTAACATCAGTTTTGTAATATTGGCATAAAATATGCTTCCCCCGCCCCCTTTAAATTCAGTTGGAAGTCAAGCTTGCACTATCAGGGCAAAATCAGTGACAAATATTGCAATCTTCTTTGTAGTTTTGACCCAATTTCGTCAATTTTTCAGATTCCTGTTAAGGAAGAAAATTATTGCCTGAAAGCAAGAAAATGAAATTTAAATTCAGAGGTGAAATGATTGAGAAAGCTTGCAGGCCCATTATTCTTATTTAAGGTGGGAAACATTATATGCAATTTCAGCCATGTAAAAGCTGATTCCCAACTGAATCCCTTTTTATTGCCATTTCCAGGGACGACTACTCTCCTGCCTTTTGAGATGAAATGAGCTGTTTTCAGAAAGTGCTGGTATTGCTCTGTTGATGCAACAAAAGTGTAGATAAACTTTGTCATCAAAAAAATCAGCCTGGTATTTTTTCTCATGTTTATGAAGCCAAATGTAGGTAAGACTGCGGCACTCTATAATACGCTATGTTTAATCTGAGGTGGTATCATGGGTGGTAATGGTGAAGAAACGTAGCTTTCAATGAAGCTTGCAAGCCTGCCAGGAGCCATGGAGATGTAGTCTGGCCTGCTCAGAAGTCCTTGTTCTCATGATCTTTGCTAGGACTGTTATTAGGGCTAGCTTAACTCAAAGCTATGGCTGTCTCTTTATTGTAGGTATATGAAATATGTATTTTGGGGAAAGGAGATTTCAGAGGCTATCTGACCAATTTTGATGGGCTTGCTTGTATATTTAAATTGCAAAAGATGTTAGTAAAACTGAACTGTAAACATATATTTAAAGAAAGGAAGTGATAATCCTACATGACTTATGAGATAAACGAAGAAATATTCTCATCTAAAAAAGTGTTATAATGAATGATAACCTTAGAAATATGTTATAATGAATGATAACCTTAGAAATATATCTAGGGAAAATGAAAGGCTTGAAAAGAGATTTTGTATTCTGAAATTTTCTCTGATTCTCAGTGTTTATCTGTGAAAGAAATGCTGTGACATACATGCATAAAGAGATTTTCTTCAAGATAAGGGAAAAACAACTTGACACAGGAATCATGATAAGAGGGGTAACCATCCATGAAGTAACCAAAGGGAAGTAAAAAAAGAAAATGGATAAATATTTATCTAAAATCTCTAACTGTTTAAATAGGAGACATTAAGCAGTCAAGGAGGCAGGAGGGACATTGTCCTCAAAACTTTTTCAATGGTAAAGTTAACATGCAAGGGAATTTTTTTTTTTTTTTAGCTTATTATTCCTGACAAACTGAAGGTCAGAGCAGAGACAGGGATAACTTACACTGAGAGGACAGTGACATGGTATGAACTTTAATTTTCTTGCCCTGCATGGACAAAAAATTAATTAAAAAATGAAAACTGTACAAATAATGGTTCATAGTATACAATTAAAATTTTGCCCTGAAGCTTTGGCTCATGGGAGTTTGGCTCACTGACATCTAGGAGTAGCAGAGACAAGTGTGATGCTGTTTGAGGGCACTCTACATAGTGTTCATATAGTGGGGACATGTGCCTGATGTCATTGATTACTAAATACAGAGAGAGAGCATGTACACCTCTCATTTTTTGCCTTATCTCTGGTGTGTGACTTGAGGAATTTCTGTCATACTTCATTTTTACTTTTATTTAGATGGTAAAGAAGAATATTGTCTGCTGCCATCCAGCCTGGACAAAGGAATTGCGCTAATTCTTGTGGGAGTGAAGTACCTTGATAATGATGCTGCAGCATGTCATGGGTGTAGCAGGGAAGAGTGGCCACCACTATTGGTACAGGTAGGTTATCTCAATGACTGGATAAAAGTATGCTTAAGCAACACTACTGATACCATTCTAAAGGCTTAGCACAGAGTAGAAGCTGTCTTGAGGCAAGCATTGAACAGATGAGGCAGAATGCTATCCACAGAGACTCATCTTTTCTCACTGATTTATTGATGCTGATATATTGAACACTTAGGCATTCTGTGTTACCAGAATAAGCACCAGGTTCTGTATAGGATCTGCATAAGTCTAGCTCCAAACTTGAGCCTGGTGAAGCCTCTCCCAGTATGGTCATGAATGCACTTGATTGCCTCTGATAGCAAGACATTCTTAGTGTAAACACTGCACAGGGCCATCATGCAAGTTTGGCACAGTAAGTTAAATTGTTGAAAGTAATACAAAGAGAGGATGGGGCAAAAAACAGGTGCGTGGAGAAAGGTGAGCCATGAGATTAGATACTACTTGGACAAAATCAATGGAGTAATTGGAAGGAGGTGGAACCTTTTCTGGCTGTCAAGATGCCTGTTATAGTCATGTGGGAATTGTCTGGCACTGTTAGTAATTAATATGGTTTCATTCAGCTTTATACATGAACGTATGAACAACAGAAATTAAAATAATGCACAAGAAGGTAATCAAAAAGATTCTATAATGAGACTAGCTGAGCCTGATATTCTCTTAATGAAAATTAAATTAAGAGAAGACTTGGAAAGTAGAAACAGCTACCTGTGGGTAGCTAGGAGTTTACCAAGGAGGAGGAAAGCCTGTCGTCTTCTACTTCTTTCCGCAGATCGCTTTGAAGGCTTCCAGTTGGCTGAGTTGTTTTCTACTGATGACATGTTTCTATCTTTGCCAAAATAATATATAAAACTGTGAGAGGGAAAAGGTGTCCAACAGTTCTCTGTAGAAATGCTGAAAGCTAACATGCGCTCAGGAGGCAGAAAAGGATCTTTCAGGATTTTTTGAAGGATTGTTAGTTTGCAATAAACAATAATAGAACCATGTAGTGTTCTGTATTCAGAAAACCCCTTGTAAGTTTACTTGGAGAGAGAAACAGAAGAACCACTAAGCATCTTCAGAAACAAAGCTGAAACTGAAAGTTTCTGTATTACCTTTTAGGATGAAAGGCATATCTCCACTGTCACAAACTTGCTATGGTCTCACCAGTATCACCTGCATTTTCCTATCTAAAGAACACAAGGGAAATTGAAATAGTAATATGTCATCAAGAATGCTTTTAGTCTTGTTAGTATTTCGCTATATACATTGCAGACAACATTTTCTGTAAGAATGCTTGCTTCACAATACTGTGCCATAGTTTAAATTGCGGTTAACTGCTGTGGTTTTCAAAGAGGAGACTGATGGGTAAGCTGCTGCATCTGCAATGCCTCCATAAACAGAGATACTCTTTTATTTTGGACCCCATTTTAGGGGTCTTCAGAGTAATAGGACTGATATTTCCTCAGATTGCCTTAAAAACTTGTGCTAATTGTAATCTTGGTTTTGTAAAGTCATTTTTTTATTATATTCTTGTGAGGTACAAACTGGTAGGTTAAATTAAGAACTTTGTCACCATCAATTTTTAAATAGTTGTATATCGGTATCTGAGGGGAGCATGTGGGCATGTTTTGCTGTTTTTCCAACAGCTGTCTCAAAAAAGGCATGGAGAATAGATATGCTATAATGTATATAATCCAAGGTATGTTCCTGGAATTTGAGCAGAGTATTATCTTTTGCAGGGAACTTGTGAGGATGATGTTTTACTACAGGTAGGAGTTCAAACTGTATGACATAACAGTAATTTTTGTTTCATTTTTTAATGAAAAAATATCACTAGAATGATCTGTATATGAATAATAAACTGCACAGGATTTGTCCATATGCTTTAGTGCTTTAGTCATTCTTTAAATTATGCCATATTATTACTAAAGCTGGTGCAATCTGTTAGTATTGTGGATTTTCTCTCTTTTTTTTTTTTTACATACTCTATTGCACCTGCTCTTTCCCCCTCAGACCTTGATGATGCTTCTCTGAGGGAGGCTATTGCATTGTCTGTGCTTTGGAAGGATCCTAGAAAGCTTCCAATATTTAGTGCAGTTCTAGTCTGTCAGAAACACCTTATGTTCAGAATTCCGTTTTGTTGTATCTGCTTCCTTCAGCTCCCCTTCAAGAGGGCCACTGTATCTTTGGGGCCTGGCATTTGGATACAGGGCAGGGAAAATAATAATTTTGCTGCACTGCAGGCTGTCCTGGCGCTGCAGGAAGTTCTTCAGAGGCATTGCCCTAGATAGTAAAGAAGCATAATGGTTTTTTATCTTACACCCTACTAGTAATGCTCAAAATGCCTCACATTAATCATCTTCTTGGTTTTCACTGAGACATTGGTTTTCCTTTGCTTGGACCAGTTGCCCGTGAATCTCACTGAATTGGCACCATGCAGCATGCTGCAATTGCCTTTATGGGGCTGCCAGCCCTCCGGTATGTGCCAAGCTTGCACCACGCCTCTTCAAAAGCACAAGAACGTATCTCCAGGTTCTGTTTCTGACTGCATTTCTTTCAGTTAATAGGTAAGCTTTTCCCCAGAGCCTTATACCAGTGAGATCTACGCTTCTTCCAGGCTAATATCCAGGCATCAAAACTTGTATCAGCTCCAGCTGTTCAGCATCAACCTTAGTGTGCCTCACCTGTTGCCTTGTGATAGGTCTCCTGTTCCCCTGCCACCCCATGGATTCTGTGCCTCCCTCATCTTAAAAGCTGAAACTTTACTTCTCTGACTGCAATCTCTTGAATTATTTCACCCTTCCGCTTTTCCTATGAACACTTTTGTCTTTAGTGAGTGTATTTCCTTATAACCGTTTCCTAATTGCTGTCTCGTTTAACTCCATTCTTGGCAAGCAGATTTAGGAATCCCAACAAACTGTCATAGGTAAGGGCTGTCATGTTTACACAGTTACAGGCATTTGACTTCAACCTGGGTAGCTTGTCCAAAAGGTTTAATTGTGTGTTCTTTGAACCGAAGCTTTAAAAAAAAGCTTGTCTCCTGTTATGAGAGTTGAGAATTTTCACCTACTCTGCCTAATTGTCGTGGCTTCCTACAGGACATGTCCTTTTAATTTACCACTGTAGTTTGTAATGATGTCCCTAGCAAAAGGTCTGCATAACATTCAGAGTATTTTAAGAGATTACTTATTACTTCATCATTATGAAGAGAGAAATTTTAGTAATAGGAGCCTCGTTGTCTATGAGATGAAACATAACAGACAAAAGCAACCAGAAACTGAATTTAGACAAATCTGGATTAAAAATTAGGAGCCACTGATTTATTAAACTAGTAGAAAAAAACTATTGAAACTGCTTACAAAGGGGTTGTAGTGGATTTTCAGTCAGAATCTTAAAATCGGTATGGAGTAGTACTCAAAAAGTTTTAGTTTTCCTTCCTGAAACTCATCATACTTTCTCCTGTTCAGGAGACGGTCAGCCATTCTCCTTAATTAAAACAAGAATTGTTTTACTTAGGTTAGGAATTGCTGTCTATACTGGGACCAGCTAGGGCCCTTACTCTAATGAAATGTCTTTCCCCCTCCTACTGCATGTCTCATTAGTAAGATTCAGTATCAAAAGTCTCTCGTATTGGATCTTTATAGATTCTGCAGCAATCAAGATATTGACAAATATACTTGATAAAAGCATTTAAATATTTGTCTATAAAGTTTGTAGATAATTTTCATAGATTTTTTTTTTATTTATAAGTATCTGTTTAGACCACCTAGAATATTAATCACTTAGATGTTATTGATCTCCCAAACTCTATCTCCAATGTGTGCTCACCCTGGCTTAGCAGGGCAAGACAGGTTTGAGCTGTTAAGTCCTTTTGAGGGAAAAGACAGCAGGTTCAAAAAAGCGGTGCCTTCTCCGGGTCATGGTTAGCTTGGGAAAATGAAGGACTTCTTTGTGCTGATGTTTGCTAGCATTAAGGTGGGACGCAGGAAACTCAGTAATTGGAAAGCTATGGTACAGCTATTGACAAAGACTACTTTGTAAGGTGGTTTTTTTTTTTTTTTTCTTTAATACCTCCTGAACTCCATCATATGTATTAAGAAAACAGGAATTATGCAAGAATGTGTCTAGTGCCAAATCCATACTTATTAAAAAGTACTTGATAGTCAAACAAATACATTTTAAAGGTCAGTTGGCTAGAATACAGGCTGTCTAACTTTTTTTTTGTCAAGTGACTTGAACAATTTTTTTTTAAAAGATGAAAAGAATTAGTGCTGTTCCATTGCGACACCTAAAAAGGTTACAGTATTCATCTCATGTAAATATCCAGAAGCATATCAAACACTGCTGATCTTGCATGCTCTTTTTTTTTAAGACAACAGATAATGTCAAAGAAAAAAGCTAGTACTCCATACCAAAGAGACTCCCAATCCTATTCATTACATTGCGGTATATCTGGAAAGGCCATTTCTTCCTTACCTGGATGTAGCTTGAAGGGCCATTTTCCTGAACACAAAAAACGGAAAGTCATATAAACTTTTACTTTGGACATAGGATAACTTTATTGATATACTTACTTACTTAGTACTTATAAAGTACTTTGAATATGCAACAGCAAAGCACAAAACAGATTTTGTCAGCTTGTTGCCTTTTAATTTCAGTAGATGTCCAATGGTTCTGGGTTTTTTTTGACACAAACATGTTTCCTTTTTCCAAAGAGACCTCATGTCATGATTTCTCTTAATTGCTTTTTATACGTAGGTTTCTCAGCAACTCTAGACACTTGGGTAGTCCTTTCCCATTTCCCATTTATGCTGTATCCTCTTGAATACTGAGTTACCAGAATTGAAGAGATGAGAAAATAAAGCGGTATTATAACATTGTCAGTTCTTGCTCTGTTCTTTTCTAAAAACAATATTTTTTCTGACACTTGGCAGCTTACACATTTTGTGCCAATTATTTCATTAAGTGGCCATGATGTTAGCTTTTCAGGATACATAGATGTGACCATGAGCTGCTTTTGGTTCATGACTGGCTGAGCCTATAGAATGCAGTTGGCACAGTAACATACTGCTCTCCATTGGGGTGAGATTATTTGCTTACTTTCCTTGCGGGGAGAATATGCTGGGAGGTCTTTGTGGATGTTTTGCAAGCCCTCACCGGTGATTTGTAAAATACTGCATGAGCAATGCGGTCCCCAATGAACCACTTTGAACTCTAATAGGAAATTCATCAGATAACTTGGATAATTTTCACAAACTATCACAAAACTTAATCTGGTTTGTGGTGTTTCAGCAGTATTTATCAGAGCTTGCTCTGTAAATGTAGCTTTCTTAGAAACATAGAACGGTGAATTAAATTCCTTATTTTGGAAACTGTATATTTCAAAAGTGGTCATAGTATTTGGGTTTTTTAAATATATGGCCTTGTTCCTCTTAGCTCAAGGAGTGGACACTGGTTGCCTAAGGCTACTTGTCTGTTATTTCTTGACTAATCAAACAAATCTATGTGACGTGTGAATCTGTTTAAAAATCTAGATCATACAGATTTTCTGTGTGATTTCCATAGATTTATTTTCCATAGATTTCTCTCCCATGTGTTTTTTATAACCTGACCCTTCTTTTGTAATCTTCCACTCCATCCCTCCCCACTGCCCCCTCATGCCCAGGACTGTTTAACAGTGACATAACTAAAATGACAGAAAAGCTACAGACTACTGCTGCATGCCACTTGATGTGTCTAGTCAGCCTAAATAATTGCCTGGCTATTTACAAGTACTGCTCTGTTTCAGTATTAAAGTTTGCAGCTTAATGGCAAGAAAACTGAAGAAATAATTAGCAGATGACAGAACTCTAAGTCATTTCTCAGGAGTCATTGGAAACAGTTTGACTTTTTGGAACAAAAAAATATGAATGCCTGAAGATGGGAAAAACATATTGTCTAGGCTTTTGAACATGTGTTCAAAATTTAAGTAGCTTTCATTGTGGCAGACAGTGGATTAAAAACTATTATAAATTCTGCATTTAATTTAAATGTTCAGTTTGAGTGGTCAGATTAGTAGGGAGTCTTTTTATCTAGTCCCACAGTCACTGTGGGTATTGTAGCTGAAGTGCTTGAGGCACTGCCTAAGGGTAGTTGAGTGGCATTCTGCATACTGTATCCATTTATTCTTAAGGACACTATAGCAATATTCTTCTGTTTCCTTTTGCTACTATACAAAGCTGGCCACAGAAATATGGTTAAGTATTTTAGTGATTACTGAAATTTATGTTTTTGTAGTATAAGATAATTAGCATTCATAGAACAGTATGAACAATTCTCCTCATATTAAGACCGTGGAAATTACAGTACCCTATATTACTTCTGTGTCTGTGTGTATATACAATAATGTTGCCTCTGTTAGGGGGAAAGATAAGGAAGCAGTCTTTTGGTAACAAGAACATATGGCTGCTGCTCATCTTGTGAGCATAAAGTTACTCTCTGTTGGTTCATATAGTTCTCCAATGTGGTGGGTTGACCCAGAGGAGGCCAGGTGCCCCCCAAAGCTGCTCTGTCACTGCCCTCCTCAGCTGGGCAGGGGAGAGAAAACAGAACGAAAGGCTCCTGGGTCGAGGTAAGGGCAGGGAGAGATCACTCACCAAGTGATCACTCAGTCAGGTGCAAAACGAGCTCAACTCAGGGAAAATTCATCTAATGTATTACCAATCAAATCAGAGTAGAGTAATGAGAAATAAAACCAAATCCTAAACCACCTCCCCCCACCCCTCCCTTCTTCCCAGGCTCAACTTCACTCCCCATTTCTCTCCCTCCTCCCCCCCAGCACCACAGGGGGACGGGCACTGGGGGTTGTGGTCAGTTCATCACACGGTGTCTCTGCCGCTCCTTCCTCCTCAGGGGGAGGACTCCTCACACTCTGCCCCTGCTCCAGCCTGGGGTCCCTCCCACAGGAGACAGTCCTCCACCAACTTCTCCAACGTGAGTCCTTCCCACGGGCTGCAGTTCTTCACCGACTGCTCCAGCGTGGGGGTCTCCCACGGGGTGCAGCCCTTCAGGAACAGACTGCTCCAGCATGGGTCCCCCATGGGGTCACAAGTCCTGCCAGCAAACCTGCTCCAGCCTGGGCTCCTCTCTCCATGGGGCCACAGGTCCTGCCAGGAGCCTGCTCCAGCGTGGGCTTCCCATGGGGTCACAGCCTCCTTTGGGTGCCTCCACCAGCTCTGGCGTGGGGTCCTCCATGGGCTGTGGGTGGAATCTCTGCTGCACCATGGACCTCCATGGGCTACAGGTGGAATCTCTAAACCCCACCATGCTTCCTCCACGGGCTGCAGGGGGACAGCCTGCCTCACCGTGGTCTTCTCCATGGGCTGCAGGGGGAATCTCTGCTCTGGTGCCTGGAGCACCTCTTGCCCCTCCTTCTGCACTGACCTGGGTGTCTGCAGAGTTGTTCCTCTCACATCTGCTCACTCCTCTCTCTGGCTGCAATTGCTCTGGGTGTTTTTTTTCCTTCTTAGCCACATTACCCCAGAGGCACTACCACCGTGGCTGATTAGCTCAGCCTTGGCCAGTGGTGGGTCCATCTTGGAGCCGGCTGGCATTGGCTTTGTCGGACATGGGGGAAGCTTCTGGCAGGTTCTCACAGAAGCCACCCCTGTAGCCCCCCCACTACTAAAACCTTGCCAAGCAGTACATCCAGAAACTTTAGGTCACCTAAAAGACCACCCTAAAGCTTTGGCTTGTTTGCAACTTTACACAGGGTCTGATTTTTAGTCTATTGCTCCTCCCCATTCAGTGACTGAATATCCATATGCGAGTGACAGCTGCAGAACTCTGGTGAACTGTTTTTAAATCCTGGGCACTTGATTTGACTCTGAAATATATTTTCAGCCTCGAGGTTAGGTCATCTTACTTTGCCAATACAAAAATTATTGGCTCCATCATTCTTCAGTTCTTTAGGTATGTAGTGGATTGAGATGTATGTCTCAGTATGGAATGATTTTTAAAAAAAATCCAAAATTCTATTGGAATTGTGATAACTTAGGAAAATAAAGATTCTTCCTCTTCTCCAGCTGTAACAATACTTCAAGGAAACATGACATCGTTAAATTAGAATTTATAGTTTGTCTTCTAGAATGTTTGATCTTTTCTACAGAGATCTGGCATAACATTATGAGCAACAATTGCACAGGAGATTGTCTCGAGCACTTTTATCACATGAAGCTAAAAGATGTGCACAAGGAAATGGTAACAATTCCAAATGTGTCATAATTTTCTGAGGAAGGAAAACTATTCACATATATTTACCTAGAAGAGAGAGCTTGCAATGGAGATATGCCATCTTAAACAGGTCAGACGGATATATGGTCTTAAAGAACAAAGAATTATTTTAAGTGGCAGTTGATTCTTAGCAGCTTAGCTTTTTTAATGAACGTGTGTGAATTTATGGTCTTAAATTGAGTTGAATGCCTTGCATTAATTACATGAAATTGAAAGGATTTTCATCTTTTTTACTTATCAGCTTCCAATAACAGAGTCTGAACTAGTAATTCTTTCTCTCATCCCACTCTATAAAGGTCAAACTGGTGTCTGCTCTTTTGGTGTCTGCTGCCAAACAGCTTATCATGCATTTGGATGTGAAATGGGGTTAAAGCTTTAGTACCAGACTTAGACAATGGTGTCCCTTACTACTAAAGCTTCAGGTTTCATTTAGGGCCTGATTACACAGATGCCCTGAAGAATAATTTCTCCCACTCAACCTGTGTTCAAATGTAAAGGTCAAGTTCTCACTGTATGTGACAATAGAACAAAACTAGTCATTATTCTGTCTCTCAAATGGGATGAACAGATTTTAGTTCCAACAACGATGTAAGTAAATCTCAGAGAATGTAACACTCTTCCAGGAGTTTAACAAGTGCACTTTCTCTAAAAATGAACACTAGATACAGGAACTTAATAACCTTTGATGAATTTAATAACCTTTGAAAACAAAACTGTTCACATGGGTTGTTGAAAAACTGATTGATAGCACAAGAAAGACAACTATTAAGCCTGCTGCCTTGCCTGCCAAAGCAATTTATGCTAACAGGAAAAAGTAATAAAAGATCAGATTCAGCAACAATAATGATGTAGATTTTAAATGACTTAGTCCAAGCTTAAAAAGATTAAAAAGGGAAATGTGTCTTGAAACTGGACAAACCCAGAGCCCTTAGCCGCTCCTCACAGGACATGCCTTCCAGCCCTCCCACCAGCTCTGTTGCACTCCTCTGGATGCATTCAAGGACCTTCACATCCTTCTTAAATGGTGGGGCCCAGGACTGCACACAGTACTCAAGACAATGGTATTTATGAATTTTTTTACACTTATTTATAATGACAGAAAATATGGCCTCTCTTTGGAATAAGGGTAACAGGACACAGGATATTCAAGTGTCTTCTCCAAACTTTTCATATTTTGTACGGAAAACTTCTGACCAGAAAATCTGTGGATGATCTATGTCTAGACAGTGGATAGACTGTGACTGTAGAGAAGGATGAACTGGGCAGAAATGTGACTCAAACCATGACTCAGCTTCCAGGCTACTGCTTGCTATGAGCAGAGCAACAGAGGAGAGCGGGTGAAAGCAAGAGCCAGCATGGTTTTCCCTGTCACAGGCTTATACAATTTGACTGTGGTCTAGAGATGACACTGATAGTTCTCAAAAAAAACTATTTCATGTTCTTAAGAGAATTTCAGTTGGCATTTTGCAACCAAAAATGTGACCTGCTCTACTTATAACTTGATTGCTTAATATTTCCCACCAGAAAGAAAACTCTTCCTCTTAAATCTCTTGTGCCCTTGTTCACAACAGTTGTTTCAGAAAAAGTATATCAGGACTGAAAGAACTGTTTTGTTTAGGGCTTTTTTTTTCACTCTACCCAGTCAAATCCTATGCAGGTCTGGCTGAGCTATCTAAAGTATTAAATTGCCAGAATTTTTTTCTGAGAAGAAAGAAAAAGGCAATGTGCTAAAATAACTCCACATATGAACTCAGCTGGGCTCACACTACTGCTGCCAGAGTGACAGCTGCTGCTTCACTAAGAACATCTGAGACTGCCAGAGGGGGTAAGAGGGAAGATCGGGGCAAGAGTCCAGCCTCACACAGATCCATCGCTACCGTTGAACTTGTGGGGCTCCCGAAAAAGGTAAAGTGTAGGCTGGTTTTCTCCCTCTTTTCCTTTGACCTTGTAACTTTAATTTCCTCCTGAAAGCCTTGTGCTTCTCCCTTCCCTCTCTCAGTGACTTGGTGGGGGTCTCACAAAGTTCTTGTGTTTTTTTCTGGTGGTAGTATCCCTCTGCGTGGATCTCCTGACTCACGGCACCTCTGAAATTGCATTAAGCAGGAAACATGCTGGTTTAATCTTCCCCGCTCTGTTTTGTACCTAGTTCTATTTACAGGAGACCAAAATGCAAGAAATAGTTTGAATATTTTTACTTTTCCCAGCTGGGAGTAATGAAATAAAAGCTTGATGCTCCCAGGTTAGGATAGGGAGAGAGATAATGGGAGAGTTTATTCTCCGGTACTCATTCTCACTCCTTGAGAGCCAGTGCTTGGCCCCAATCCATCCATGCCAGCAGGCTACCAAGTTCCTGGGCTTGTCAGTAATGTCTTCATGCTTCAGTGCTTTGTCTGCTGTGTGGACCAACAACTATCAGCTCCTCCCAACCACCACTGAAGGTTTAGTGTGGCAGATATAATGCATACTGTTTTTCTCAGTATAAAACCTAGGAAGCTATCACCTATCACCTCCCCGACCCCCCCCCCCCCCCCCAAAAAAAAGAAAGAAAAAAAAGCCTCCCCTGCAATTTCTCTGCAAAATATTACACTGTTTCTAAAATCTAGTATTCAGAATTTGGAGATGCCAGGTTTTATTGGTTTATAGCTAGTTTCTAATACAATTGCTATCTATTCTCAAAGGACTTCAAATTTTCTTATTGCTGGGACTGAATGCATCAATTTTGTGTGCAACTGTAGACCTGTCATTTATAAATTTTGTAGTACTTACGTTCTCAATACAAACAAGTTCTTCTAATACAATCAGACTCTTTTTGGGAGCAAAAAAGCGGAAGCTTTGTAGGGCTTCCCCAGATGGGTACTTACTAGGTTTATTGACAGGGCTGCAAACACATTGGGTCTGCCAGGTGCTGAACTTCACTTGGCTGCTTGCCTAGCCTATCTGTCATGTATGTGAGCATAAGGTTTATCATTCTTTTAAAGACATGCTGTCTTAGGCTCTTAGAGACAGTTTCATCATTCCTGACCAGATGTTAGTAGTTACTATGGAGAAAAGGAGCCCCTTCTTATGAAAATTGGTTCTCTAGATCATGGAGTTTCTCTTCCATCTCTTTATCTGAATTTCTTACCTCTGTGGGAGAGAGAATATGTGCAAGTGAATGCATTTTTTGAATATGTTTGTCTTCTGTGATCCTCTACCTTCTACCAAGCTTCCTGTGTATCTGTGAGAGTCTATAAATTCTTCTATATCTCTCTAGTTACTGAAACTCCTAGTGACGTACCCATATCTCCTGCTGTTTCTGGAATAATTCTATTATCCTTCTCCCTTCATGTACCAGCCAGTGTGGGTGGACTGATTTCTCTTGGCTTCAGCCTCTCCTTAGTCTAAATGCAACTCTGCTTTCCAGAGGACCAGTGGGATTTAACAATCTTCTATCACTGCTGATCTGGGATATAGGTAATACAACTTTGATAGCATGAAGTTGATTCTACGTATGCAGGATGCTCAGTCATACAGTAGCAGTTTATATAACCTCACTGCCTCATAGGTTTATAAGCTATAACTTGGCACAGTAAATAGTAATGAAGATGGGTACCTTGTGACTCAAATCCTGGAGTAAGACTTGGAAGACTGGATTCCATTCCAGAGTCAGTGATCGTAAGAAAAGTTGCTTAATATTGAGTCTTCCTTGGCAAAGGATACTAATAATAACACCTATCTTTTTTTTCCTTTTTGGGGTTTTTTTTTGTTTGTTTGTTTTGTTTTGGTGGTGGTAGATATGTCTTCCACTAGGCATTCCATATAGCTCACTTTCAAATTTGGGCTGAATTAATTTTCAGTCTGACTTAGTGCAACTGTTCTATTAACAAAATCAATAATAGGTTCTTATTCTAGCTACTGAAATAAGAATATTTACTAAATATCAAGTTGGCTTAGAAGTTCTTTGGGGTCTTGAAGCATCTCCATCCTGAGCACAATACAAACACATGCATATAAAACAGCATAATTTTGTGCAGGCTTACCTACTAAAGTGTGCAAGTAATACAGCCAGACTGTACAACACTGTTCTCCCTCCATGCAGAACTGAGTAGCTATGAAAATTGCTTATACTGCTTTTCTATTGAAGTTGTCAGTTAACTGTGCGTCTAGTACTGACTTTAGCACTGCCTGAGCTTCTTTATGTGCATCTGAATCAGTAGTACAGATGAATCCTTGAGTTCCTAGAGTGAATATATATGTAGGATTTTTCTTTTTTCTTTTTTTCCTTTTTTCTTTTTTCTTTTTTTTTTTCCCCAAGAAGATCTGCTATGCATATACTTTGTTTCTTCAGCTTGTTTTTTGTAGCCCCACAATGTAACCTGAACTAGAGATTGTTCTTATTTACTGTAAGCAGGAGTTTCACATTCTTTTACATATTGTTTTGCTAAATCATTATATAGTTACATGCTGGATGAGGTCCTTCTGCTTCTGACGTAGGATGTGTATTCATGGATCATATGTTCCATTCCTTGCATATTTTCCATGTTTCTCTGTGCACTGTTCAAAAGATTTCCTTCACAAAACTATCATACAGAGTACAATTATCTTTTACGATCTGGTATTTGTTGGCATTGCTGCTGTATAAAATCAAATCAGCATCTGGAGACATGAACAACTTGTTTATTAAACTATTGTATTTTTGTTTATATCTCAAGTAGTTCAACACACAGTGCTTGTTTCCTTTATAATCAGAGAAACCTTATTCTTCATTTAAGGCTTGCTAGCGGATTATACCTGCTGATTGATCAGATGCGTAAACAGTCAGAATTTCTCTTGTAGCTTGCTTGCAGATCTCTACTTCCATTGTTCATGTCTGCTATTTTCAATGCTGTCCTGGCATGTAGGATTTTCCTGCTGTTTTTAGAGCTGGGTGTAATAGCGATATGCCTTTCTTTCCACATGTTCTCTGTGTGTACGTTGCAAGGGGTGATTTTGTAGATACTGCTTATACAGTTAGTCTCTGCAGAGAAATTGCTAACAATCACCTCTGTATGAAGTTCATGGATTGCAAGTAATCCTAGGAAAGCTAAGCACAAATATGTTCTGCAGGATCAAGTAAATCTGCAGATGTTTCAGCTCATATATATCTGGTCATCTACAAAACACTCTTGAAACTGCAGGAATAAAGGGATGTGAAACCTAAGGGATGAACAGTGTAACCTACAATGGGGTTGAAAGTGCATTGAAAAAATTGAAATATATTCGAATGTAACTTAATCTTGCATTCTTCTTTTGGCCAACCTAATTGCCACTGACAGGAGCAGCCCTTTTTTCACAGGTCCCAACTTAGCTACGGAGACGTGAGGAAGGAAGTAGCCCCTATCAGCACTTTCCCATAGAGCCAGCTGCAGCTACCAAGCTGCCTCACTCATACCTAGGCTGTGCCTGCCTCTTCCAATCAGTTAAACATTCAGAGTCTACTATGCCCAGACACTTTGATGTATGAAAATGGGATTCCCCTTTAGTCTGCCAGAAAGACTAACCTCCAGGCGGGTAAGTGGCGAAGTTCCTGCTTGATATGTTTTCCTTTTAAGCTGTGTGCTGTAGAGCTTAAAAAGTTTTCAGCTAACAAAAGTATTTCAAATATTGACAAAGAGAAATCATTTGTGGGTGAACCATAAAAAAAAAAAAGTAACTGGCAGAGAAATGCATGACTTTTAAGGTTGCTAACTTTATTAGTATATGTGAAGTTGATACCAGTGTGGCAGACCCAGCAACACAATAACTCAGGGAGTTCTGAAAGACAGCCTAGTACAGAAAGAATAAATTACATGCAGAAAACTCCTATTATGGAGATGAATAATTTAACAAGATAGAAAAAAAATGAAATGCCAAGGATATGATATCTTAAGTACTGAAGGATTAACTGTATTGCTTTACCTCAGACATTCCAGTCACTCAGTGAAGGCTTTTCTTAACTGTGGATTTTGTTTCAGTAAATTATTTGGGTTTAAATTTAACTACAGTAAACTGGCAATGTGATACTGTCCAGAATTATACAGCAAATAAGGGAATGGGACCAATTTTTTATGGTACTGCAGTGGATTTTGTTTTCAAAACACTGAATGTGGGTGTCAGGCTATGTGCATCTCCTGCACTGGTGGAAATGGTAGGAGCTAATGCTCTTTGTGATCTTGAGAAGGAAAACTAAAGACTGCCACTCTTTGAGGGTGTAGCTGAGAGTAGGTTTCATTGTTGAGAAAACTAGAGCTAGCACTTTCACATTTTAGTTGTGAAAGTCATAAAAAGAAGCAGAGGTGTAAGAATGATGTTTTTGGCAGGGAGGTGGGGTATGCATTCTTCCTCCTACCTGCAGACCCTCTCATAGCCTCAGTGGATGGTAGGGAGGACTATGAAGCCTGTTTTGGGGGGAAAGGCAGCACCATACTTGAATTAATCTGAAAAAAAAACCACCTTACAAGTGTAAACACCTTAGAAGTTGAAATTTACAGGGTTTCCTTTTTCAATTGGGAGAAGTGTCTTGCAAAGGTAATGAACTCAAATTCCAAGTCTGAGAAGCCATTGTTTCTTTCTCATATTTTGTCAAACAGAACGTGGGCTGGTGAAAATGTTGCCATTGGATATAGATAACTGAAGATTTTGTATGCATCCCATAAGTATGACTAGAATATTTTCAAATTTCTAGGTTAAATTGTACAATATTACCCCTTTTAAAATATATTTTATTTTATATATTATTTTATATACAATATATTGTATTTTATTTTTATGTATGCTATCACTTCCATTTCCCCGTTTGGTTAGCAAAAGCTCCTCTTTGGAGGTGGCTGCTCTTCAGTCATTGTGGAATTGCAGAATCTTTGAATAATTACTCCTTTTATCTGTTGCTCAGAAATCTGAGGGACGTTGAGAATCTCTTCTAATTAATGGAAACAAGGTAACTGAATGTTATAAAACCGTTGATTTTAAGCACATTGGGTTCTTTCTTTTTGCATAGTAATTTTTCATCAAGAGCCATTTAAAAGGATGCAGTGCTGAAATAGCTCATTATTATTACATGTAGTGATAGACTGGAGACCTGGGAGGAGACTGCTTAGGTATGCAAAAAGACCTGGTTCACAAGATTAATGGTTTCCGTTTCTCTAATTCAAATAATGATGCCCAGCAGGACAAGGTGGTCCAGATGGTCATCCGCAGCTACTGTCTTCTGGGAAAGTATCTAACATGTGAAGTATCTGTAGAAGCTGTTGAATATAGGTGTCATGACAGCAAATACTGGAGTGGGTTTTATCAAATACATTTTGCCAAGGAAACTTCAGAAATTATTAAGGCATGGATTATAAGAGGAAGGAGAAAAGGGAAGGAATGTGACGAATGACCATATGTAAAAATAATTTAAAGATAAAGTAACCAAACCTATGTGATTTCCATCCTTGTAAAATTCATGCTAACTCACCCCGAAGTATCTATATTTTCATTAAATATTACTAGGAGTTCTGTATAAACAGGTTAACGGCTCTTTTCAATAACTGTACCTTTTTATGTATTAAAGTTTGCTTCTTCTTTTTTGAGGAAATAGAAATTTATCAACATGGATAATTCAGTGGGCACATGTACAGGAAGATAGTTCTGTAAGGTCAAAATTTCTTATCTTGCCAAATTCTATGTATTTTTCACTGGATGAAACTATAAATTTTGTTTTATGAATTTTTATTAAATAAACCAGAATTGAGAATAAAACATTTTCTGTTAGTCTGAAGCACTTCAGAAAAGTTATTTAGCGGAAAACATCAAAGTGGTGTTAGTTTCAAATTGGTCAAACTCACATTTCAAAACCATAGAATTTTCCAGGAGGGACAACTTTGGCTCCATATGGTCTAGCATGTAAATCCTGGTCTGTTCCAGATTGTTTAAAATGTTTCTTTTTTGGTTATTAATTGAAGACACACTTTCTTATTCCACTTCTTATCTCTCTGGTAAATGATGGTCTTTTAAATCTTAAACCCTAGGACCATACAGATGGCTTTCCAGGAAAGGCTGCTTGTTAATGCACTGAACAGCCACCTGTGATCTGGGGGGAAAAAAAAAAAAAGAAAAAGAAATCTTACTCTAATTAGATTTTATGGACAGATGTTTCACATTAAGCAGTAACGTTATATTTAAATTAAGAGCAGGAGAGCACCAAAACAATTGCATAGGAAATATGAATCCAGTTTGCATAGCTTTCTGTCAATAATGTGAAAAAAAATCACTACTAAGGAGGATGGTGCTCTTTGGAAGTGTTTTAGCTGATGCTACAAATGTTTGACAATAGTACTTCCCATCTGACTATGCTGGAAGATTTGCCTGTTGATTGAAATTTATTCTGTTGTTTCAACAGCAAAGCTGTGATTTTTCTATGTTTTCTTCCTCTCTTTGTTACATGCTTCCCTCTGTCTCCACAGAAAGCAATCCTAGATAAGCAGATTAATATGTGGGATAGCTCCTCTTCATTGTTCTGTGCAGCACTTCCAGCTTTTCATAGCCAGTTGGACTTGTTAGGAGGAGCTAAGCGATTGGTTATTTCCCGGGCTCCGTTTCATAAATTATAGCCCAGCATGCACGAGCGTGATTCCTACAGTTGCAGTAATCCAGAGGCCTGTCAGTTCCTGACTTTATGCATGTTTCTTCCTACTTGTTTTATAATATTGCACTGGAATTTCCTGTCTTAGATAGTTTGCTATTGCATCTTCAGGACTCTGTGAGTAATTTTGACTTTTTCAACTCTGTTAATTACATACTGTAAACAAGAATGCTTGTGTTTAGGAAGTAGTTCACTAGCAGCTAACATTTGAGATTCTGTGCTGTGTGAGATCAGGTACAGTTAACTTTGTGGCTCTTCTCTTGTTAGAAGCTTAAAATAGCTTCATGATGTTGCATGTAGTCAGTGCATTTGGGGTTCATTCATTTCTGAAATGGGCTATGTTTGATCCCTGTAATTTTTTTTCTTCTATAATAAAATATACTGATTTGCATTACACCTCATTTGTGTCTAATCAAGACATGTGGCTTGTCTTACATTTTCATGCAATTTGTATATTGTATACTAGCATTTGCAGTAGAACTATTGAAGAAATGCACACAATTCTAAGCTTGCAGTATGATAAAGAACCCCCACTCCTCTCACACCCTCCCCCTGCATCTTCTCTAAGAGCAGACATACCAGTAAAAAGCAGGACACTGTTAACATATAGTATTTTCAACAACTGCAAAGCTTAAATAACACCCTCTCCCCCTCACCCTTTTTGTCTGTGTGTGTGTGGTGCTATGATGCTTTCCTTAATTTATAGAGGTTGTTTTTGTGGCAAGAGAAATGCCAGCATGTTAGAGTTCACACTTTAAAAACAAATTCTACTCACAGTGAATTAGAAACCAGTGGGAAATGCTGTTCAGGATCTGTGGTTTAATCAGATGGAGTTATCATAGTGACTCCCTTGTTGGTTTCCTGAGATTGTCGGGTGTTACCTCTGTGCAACTGAGGTTTAAAACAATAGAGCAGCAGATTGAAATCAGAAATTAGAAAGCTACTAAGCTAGTGTTCTACACCTCTCTAGTAAATGCTACAAGGTCATATTCATTGCTATAAATGCATTACTTCATGCAAAGAACTTTCCACGTTGCTTGTTTTTCCACTGGAAACATAATTTCATTGTGTGGTGTAATAAAGCTAGCATTTGTGGGTAAATAAGCTCGAGTTATACCAAGAAGTACATACTTTCTGCTAGCAGGATATAAGCCTATGTTGTTTCTTACTAGCTTTCCTTCTTGAAGCCATAGCTTTTCAGATGGATTTGTGTGAGTAAATAATTTTAAAATAATAAATGCTCTTCAGACAGCTGACTTGCTTTTTCTCATGAATATTATAGCTTCTGGGGATATAAAATGCCCTTGTAAAACTTCTGTAAAAATCTTTTTTTTTTTTTTTTTTGCTAGCAAATAAATTATTTTTTGAACCTGTAATAAAAATCAGGAATGTAATATTAGCTATATGTTTAATTGTTGAATTCTTATGCAGTGGTTGGCTACATTTTAAACTTCTAAAATTAAAAAAAAAAAGCTATTGAATTTATAGTTAATATTGCAGCAAAGAATTTCTTTTGTATTAGTGGCCTTACACATATTAAATTTATTGAATTTTCTCGAGGAGTGTGCACGTGTATTACTTCAAATGGTGAGCTATGCTTACTGTGTCCTATGGTGAACACAATACTGCTGCTTGCATCTTGCATTGTAATGCAAAGAAGCATGCAAGATTAAAGTGACCACCACAAACTGAAAGTCAACACTATGGTGATACTGTCTAAAGTATTTTTTCAGATGTGGGTCAGCAGAGTAAACTGCTTAATTCCTCTAAGTTGCTTTATGAAGTTAAACAAAAAAGTGTTTTGCTCACACAGGTAATATTTGAGATATCTTTTGCTGGCTTTACCTTAGTGGTCAGGTACAGTGAATAGGTATGTTATTATATATATAATATAAAATCTAAACCACAGTGAAATTAATTTGACTGAGATGCTATGCAATAAGTGAGGCAGTGAATTACAGTATAAACTATTAGTTTCTATGATATTTCTGAAATAATAAATCCAAAGCAGATTAGATGTGAAAGGCTGGTTTCAGCATAGTTTCTCTGACGTATGCAAAACATATAAGGAAATAACTTGGTGAGATATTAAACTTGGAGAATGTGGTATTGTGGTCTGAACAGCCATGTGACTTGTCACGTCTCATTTGAATGTAAGTTATCTCTGCTGTGATGACTTTTTTAATCTATTCAGGTTATTTAGCCCTGAATATCGCTACTTTACTTTTCCTGTGCTCGGCAAAAAAGAGAGACTATGGGAAAAAAAACTTGCAAGTTTAAGTGAGTTTCTTAAGGCACTGTGTTTGCTGTGATCTTAAAGGGCGTACCGTGGAAAATCGGTCCTCTGCTGTAGCTTAGCACATGCACTTTTTCAATACTGTTAATACCATGTTTCCAGGAACTGAAGCTGTATTGATACAGAATTCTATAGGTGATATTTGGAATGTAACATACTGCAAGCAGTGCCTACAGGCTGGATCAAAGTCCTATTGTGCTGGATGCTGTTCAAACAAGTAGTAAAAGGCAGTCCCTGCCCTTACGAGATTAAACTAAACAGGATGGTAGGCACAGGATGGAAATACGCACAATTTAAACATAACCTTGGGCAAGTCAGAGCAAGTCAGCAGCCAAAGAAGGAATGAAATCCTGGAATACGTCTGTGATATGATGTTGTATTAGAGATATCTGTAGCAAAGAGCTGGGGCAGTGAAGGTCTGTGTTAGGACACCTGTATGATCCCAAAAACAGTACAGGTACTTTGTGCCAAGGCTAATTAGGGCAGAATTAGCTTGCATTGAACATTTTACTGTTTCTTGTATAGATGTTCCCCTAATTCATCGTTCAGTGCCTCCTTGACTATACCGATGCTACTTGAAAGAAACTTTTTGTGTCCTATTATTAGGTAACTATTCCAATATTTAACATCCACTTTAGGAAGCCTAGACAGCTGTTTTTTTCAGAACTCTTTGAAAAGATTTTCCCAATTGTTTAGTAGAGAGTCTCAAACTTGCATCCATGTTTAAAACATGCCAGAGGCTTTTCTCTAAATGCAAGGGAGCTTAACTTTGCAGGAAAGATAGACCAAGTTATAGCTTTTATATAGCGCCTACCTTGAGTCCTGCTGGCTGAGTTGTATGTATTGGTGTTTGACCAAAGCAGACAAAATTCGTGTGTGTTTGCTTAGATGTAAGACTGACATGAAGAAATGCTTTACATTCTTTGTAAGAACTTATAAAAAGAACTAAACTCACCTTTAAACTTGGAGGTCTAATGCTTTGCTAGTGAATTTTCAGTATGAGTTCAGGTATCCACATAATTTATATAAAAACTCCAACATGTTTGGAAAACATTTTTGTAAACATTTTGCTTGCAAATATTGAAACTGTGTCTGCTCAGCACAGCACAGGAGTACTGGCTGCAGGTGTGTCCTGCTTTTTACTCCTGTTACAGTCTCCTGATGGGCAGTTAATGGTAAGCCATTTGCAAATGGTAGAAGCATTTCTTCCCTTTGTGTCTCCCTGTGCCAGATGTCATTTGTGTGAAGAAACCCCCATCCCAAACCACAAACAAAATAACAGGGGGGACACCCACAAAAAATGTGCCCACCTTAGCCACTGGACACATCTTAATCTTGTACAAGTGGTTCTTCATGCAGACAACAGAGAGGAGCAGTCCTACAAGATCCCAGCAAGGCACGAACATTGTTTATTAGGACAGTTAACCCCTCCCCTTGCTTCTGCTAAGGATTCATGGCAGACTTGAGAATTAAGTATTGGTCAAAATTAATAGAGGATCTGACAAGACCTTGTGTTACTGTTGCTATGCAATGTTACTTGAATTATAACATTAAATGACTTTGAGTGTGGCACTGCTAATCATGGAAATAAATACTTCTACATTCCTCAGTTTTACAGATCTTAACTACTTTGGCTTCACAGAAGAATGTATCAATGTGACTGCATTGTTATGGTTTTATGTTATAATCTTTCCCACAAAAAAATACAGAACTTATAACCAAAAATTTAGAGTTCACAAGAAAAAGAAAAAAGAATTTCATTTAAACTAATGTACACTGAACTTTTTCTTCTTTCATTTACAGTGGTCAATTTAATTTTCTGAATAAAGTATGCAGTATATAAAGATTATTCCAGAGTCTGAAAAATAAATAACTCAGTTGAGATCAACAAAAAAATAGTTTTTCTTTTCTTTGTAAAAGGAGGGAGTTTTGCATTTTTACTGGCTGATCATCAACAGTTTAAACAGTCTTGTGAAAAAGCAAAAAAAAGTGTTATTTCATCAGTACCATACTGTATTATATCCTCTTAAAACAGCATAAACATATATCTGTGATACCTGGTAGATCCTCAGCAGATTGAAAGGTGTGGAGTGTGTGGGGCAGAGAGAGAGAAGAAAGAAAGAAATCTAGATGAAAAAGCAAGTGACTCCAATCATATTTGGAGGTAGGAGGAAATTAAAGGGAATAAGTGGGAATATTGAAGATAAAATTAGCTGTTCAAATTAGTATCTTCAAAATATCCTGAAAATGTTGGTTTATACTGTTAAACAAAGTGTGTGACACAATTTGGCCCAGAGGGAAAAAGAAAAAACCTACAAGTCATATTATTAATGAAGCAGCTTTTGGGTTGCTTGTGTAATTTTGTCTTTGCAGTCACTTTCTGTAAAGAGTTGTGCAGTGACTGTACGGATACTAAAACATACTTCAAAGATGCATGTGTGGGTGCTCATAGCAGGTGAGCATTTACATTTGTTTGTATCTGGAAAAGGCCTTAAACAAAACCAGTACTGGATGTTTGCATGTATTTGCATTCTCAGTATCAAGGACAGGATCGCTTTGGTTTTTGTCGTGTCAGGATTTGAGTTTTATGCATCTGAAAAAGTAATACTCTGTTCCTGTGTTCCAGCTTGCTTTCCTTGAATGAAAGTATTGTTACCCCAAGTAGAATACAGATGTATTTAAATTTTTAGGCATTAACACAAATATTCTCCCCAAGTAGCATAGCTCCTGGCTCATGTACAGAGAACACGCTGTTCCTTCAGGGGCTCGCTGGAACTTGCTGTTTGCTGTATGAGAAATGATGGTGTCCTTTGCATTAAATAATTTGCTGGCAAGTTTTACCTGTCACAGTGATTTTGACAGCTAACAAAGCTCAGCCTTGCTATAGCCTGGAATCAGAATTACAGTCCGTGGACAGTCTGTTAGCTTTTTTGATACATGAGAAGTATGATCTCATTTATCTCTCCAGTTCTGCCAAAAAAATGCACACCAAACTTTTTTGAATTTTCATGGTCAGAGGCTCTCAGGTAAGGACTGCAAATATAGTAAGTTACCAAACTAAAAAATGAAATTATTCCAGTTCAGTAAAGATGATAAAGGGAGAGAAACAGCCTTTTGTGTATTATATGTATGGAATTAGTTGTGTATACTTTTTTTTTTTTTAATTGCAGATGACAAGTATTTTTTTGTTTGATGTGTGTTTGGAAGTGGTCTACGGGCAAGTTAGGAGATGAAGTGGAAGAAGGTGGAAGGTGGCTTTATGGCCTGTGACAGAAAAGGATCTAGATGGACTAAAGGGACTCTGGTGCATAAATGGAGCCCGCAAAGCTTGAAAGCTGTTTTATACTCAATTTCACTGGAAAACCAGAATTTTGAGAACATAAGGAATGTGCAGGCCATGAAATGTTATTAATTAAATCTATGTTTGTCCATGGTTGTGGTTATCCCAAACAGCTCTCCTATATCTTAAGCTTCCTGGTTACTGTTAAGAAAAATTGCAGTTGACCACAGTATATAAATACCTGACACAGTAGGGGAGAGGAATACAGCTGATCTTGCTGAGCGGAATTTCAATATGTGACTCAACCAGTTTCTAGTGACAGCTGTATTTCCCCTAGGGTCCAACCTTTTTGCAAATGCAATTAAAAATAAAAAACTGACTTTGCTCATTCTATCTTAGAATTTTGAAAATGTAGGCCCTTACTTAACATTAAGCTCCTTAATGTAGTTATTTTTACAGCATTAAAAATATGGTGGTTTGCACATGATATTTATGATGATATACTCTGAAAACAGAGTTAGTGCGTGGTTGTATATGTATAAAAATTTACATGAGCAATTAAAAGTTGAATTTTGGTGATGCTGATTTTGCTTGCTGTTTTTAAATCTTAAATATAAGATTTCATTCAATCTGTATCAAACCATATTGAACTTTTCTTTAAATCAACATTTAGCAGTTAAGAATGTGAAATGTAGCCTGTCTATTCTTTATCTTATTACCTAGGGATCTCATCCTCCCTAAGCTCTTTGAGATCTGGGCATTGATGTGAAGGGTTGTAGTTTCATGAATTTACAGCCAAGGAGTCTTCATTGATTTCTATACTTCTGCCTCTTCTTTCCTGCCTCATGAGTAAAGTGATATAGAAGAGAAGATGCATTTGTATGAGAATGTGTTTTCTATTTTCTTTACTCTCAGTAATACATATACCAACATAAAATTACTGTGGTGAGTAGATATTTATGTGTACAAATCATCATTTGCACAGAGAAAAGCTATAAAATACAAATTATACTTGAAACCACAGTTAAAAATTAAATCAAGGGCTGGATTTTAAATATTTGCACTTTTCAGAGTCTGAATACTGTCTGCAGATTCTGGGCTCAGCTCATAGGGAGGTTTGAACATCTGTGTCTCATCCTTTAAACAGATGGTAAGATCTGTGATGTCTTGGGCATTTGCAGTGCAACGTGGTGTATGGCACAAATGTGTTCATACATCCACCTATCTTTGACCATTAAAAAGACTGGCCTCGCTCCAGCCTTTTGGTATATGAAACTTCTAGCAGCGTGCTGCCCTTAGACTTCAGGGATATAAAATCTGTTACTTGCCTCTAATGTCTCCATGTGGATGTTTCCTATCAAGATATTTAATTATGAAGAGACAGGAAGCTGTTAATCACTAACCTTTTTTATAACAGATTCACATATAGTTGATATAGCACAGCATGTGTGTGTACAGTAAATGAAACAATTAGCTTAGACCTCTAGGTGATCCTGCTCTAGCAGGGGAGTTGGACTAGATGATCTCCAGAGGTTCCTTCCAACCCCCACCATTCTGTGATTCTGTGAATCTGTGAAAAGACCAGTTATCAATTTGCTGTGCATTTAATTTAAATTAAAAGGTATAGGAACATCTACCTAATGCCCTGCTAATTGACATCATGGGTTTTTTTTTAATTTAAACATAAATCTCCCTGAAAAACATCTGCTGCTCTGAATAATCTGTTCAAGTTTATTTTGGATGAAGCCAGCTACTCCTGATGACAAAACAAAGTTTGAGAACATAAACCCCAGTCATTACAGCCATTTCCTGAAGCCTTCTCACAGAAATAACACTAAGGCCCTTTATTCAAACACTCAGATTGAATTGCCTTGTCGTGTGCCTAGCTGTGGGAACACTGATGTATAGTATAACCCATGGGAAGAGATGGTCATAATGCTGGTGTTTCCTAAAATGTGCAACATGGACTCATCAAATGGCAGTCTTCTAGCAATTTTTCTGTGCAAGTGAAATAATGAGAGATAGTATGTAAAATTTAAAAAAAAAAAAAAGCACTAGAAAAGAGCTACATCGATGTAATGTGACTATATGGCCTTTTATGTCCAGGTTTGGAGTGCAATAGGAAAATATGACAATAGTAGAAGGGGAAAAAAGTTTTCTGTAGGGCGTTTAGCAACATTTGTTGGCGTGCATAGGGTGGGAAAAGAATATGGAAAAAAGGTATGAAATAACCCTTTCAGATGCCATTAGTTGAAAAGCCAGGAAATGTCTACTTTTGAAATGCATTGGACTGAGACATTTGAAGACTTGATTTTTCTGCAGGTATTACACTAGCTTCTTTCTGAAGCTACACTTACATGCTGTTTTAACGAAAGCAGAATTACTTGCTTTTGGATATTATTTCCTCTAGCTTCAGCTACTGACTCTTAATTCTAGCTCTTAGTAAGTTTTATTGCAGCTTAAGAGCAAAATATCACCTTCAAAGTCTGTTACTAATGTGTGATAAAATCATGATAAATACTTTCCAATCCTGGCTAAGATTCTAAAGTTTTTAATATAATCCCTGGTTTTAGATACTCTTGATCCGCCTAAACTATATGGATGCTTTTCATCCTCAGAAGGTTTTCATGGCTCATTGCAGTTTCCACTTTCAGAGATACTAAGCAACTTACCATATATATTGTATTAGTGTTAAGATAGCCTGTTCTGAAAAAAAGCACCTATTTTCTTCTGCACTTGTTCTCCCCTGAATCTGCTCTTTCATGATCTTTCCTGATCACTATTTGCTGCAAGTTGACCACTAAAAGTTCTAACTGTACTTTCCTGATGGTAAGCAAACTCTGTGTTGTGGTTGGATTTTTTTTTTTTTTTTAAACTGGTAGCTGTCTGCAAGACTGCAGTGTTGGAATCCTTAATAAAGAAGGGACGAAGTTCACTATGAACTTGAGGCTATGCACCTACCCAAGTTATGCAGCTCTGGGTCCCATAGCCCTAAACTTTTCCCTTCCCTTCCCATCCCTTCCCATTCCTTCCCCCCTTTCTTCCTTCTATCCTTTCTTTCTCTTTCTATCCCCCACACTCACTGCCCGGGTGGAAAGTATCTAAAAGGTTGAAATTATGCTTTTTTGCAGAAAATTTCCTGTAGGTGAAATTATCATGGTATGAAATGTGATACATCCAGGCTCTGGAGCCTGGCATGGTAGGGGTATTTAAGGGTAAAGTGCCAGCTCAGGGCAGTGAAGGGTGGAGGGAGACAAACCTAAGAAACCTTGTCTGTTCTTCCCACTGGGAATGGCCCCTGTAATGTGCTACCCTTCAAGACTGTGCCAGCTAGCACGCATTGTCTCCCCGTGCTAGCTGCCGCAGCCACTACTGTGCCAAAAAACGTGTTTGCAGTTCCCGTGGGGCGTCAGTGGTCCAGGGTTCAAGCTTGCACCCCAGCCACATTTTGTTTGGCTTTCAGGATTACAGATCTACCCGCTGTGTTTACTCGTTGTGCTACCGCGTTGTCTTTTGTCTGGGTAACTTCTCAGCCTGC
This sequence comes from Balearica regulorum gibbericeps, assembly GCF_011004875.1. Lineage (NCBI taxonomy): Eukaryota > Metazoa > Chordata > Aves > Gruiformes > Gruidae > Balearica > Balearica regulorum. The sequence continues at coordinate 65,326,034 of NC_046220.1, forward strand.
TTCCTACACCAGCCGACCAGTTTCTAGGTCTGCTCTTTGTCTGCCGGCGAAGGCAGGCCCCCCCCAGCCAACAGCCCTCTAGTTGCCTAATGAAGGGCAGTTCCCTGAAGAAAACCTTACAGGTAAGAGGAATTCCTCTCCGCAGAGCTGGCACTGCTTGTGCTTCACCTCCCACAGGATGTACTCTGCCTGAGGCACCCGCTGCGTCCTTTGTACAGGGATTTGTGGGCTGCCATGGCTTGGGGTACGGGCTGCAACTAAGGTGAGTAACCCCAGGGGTGTGCCTACAGACCAACCCCCTTTCCTGCTTCAGCTGCTCGCAACTGCTCTGGGTGTTTTGTGCAAAAAGACTGAAGAAAACTTTGAGTTAAAAACACTGAATTGAGGCTTTGCCATGGGAAGCTGTATCTGGGCTCATGGAGGTGTTTACAATATATCAGGATAGCACAAAGAAACAGTTGAAAAATGCAACTTTTTCCTGCTTTTGTAGCTTGTGCTGTTTTATATGAAAGCCTGTAGTTTTTGCTGTTCATCACAGGGATAATCCATGGGCAGCTTAGTGTGCAGGGATTTTTTTAAGCACTTTGTATTTGCTTAGGCTTTTATTGATTTCCTTTACACCATCATATGTCTGACTATCCAATACTACACATGTACTTTAATTTGGATAAAGTTGCCCTCTCCTGTGGGGGGAAAAAAATAATTATCATGCTGCTTCAGGGAATTTGTTGATATGCGCATAAAATCAAAATTCCAAAATCTGGATCGATGATACCTTAGGAAATCTGAAGTAACACAATGATGTTGCTTGAGAGAGTTAATCCATGAACAGACAGGCTGTGAAAATACAAATACACACACATACACTCCCACCCTCCCCCAATATATCATCAGGTGAAATAAATCTGACCCTGAAGCTACTATTGAACAGCTGACATTTACAGGTGCCACTTTGTGTGTAAAGTCTTGCTGACACACACAAAATATTTTAGTGGGCTATACTCTGTGATGATCAGATATTCACTAGTGAGTGAATTAAAGGACAGCTGAATTGAGAGGCAAATCATGTAATTACAATAGAATGACAATTTATAGTATTTTATTGGTTTTATTATCATTCCTTTTTTTTCCCTAGTTGCTACTTAAACTAATTTTCTCATCATTCAGATTTGTAAGTGATCAGCTGTCAAACAGTAATTTTGGAATTCAGTTATGCTTTTATTAATAAAATTCAGTGAAATAGCTTATATAAGACTATATAAATAATGAAAATGCAAATAGCCTATTTTAAAAGCAGCATAGTGCTAAAAGCATTTATAATATTAATCCGTTCATGAAATCACATTTTAACTTCGTAATTCTAAAAGCCTTGGATTTAAACAAAGCCAGTTCCATGCAAGACTTTACATGGCACTATATTAGAAGAAAGCAGAAATATAAACCAGCATTGGATTGTGACATGTGTTGTGCAGCTGGTCCCCACCAATTTCAATTCAGATCTTTGAAATCAAAATGCAGGTCACAGAAAACATGTAACTGTAGCAAAATTTTAGGACTACTGCTGCTGATTACTCCTGTGCAGATGATTCAGTAAGGGAAAGGGAGCAGATGTGGGCAGCGGTTTCAGCTGTGTTTGCTGCCTCAGGGCCATCCTCTTTAGGGACATGAACTCTGGGTTCGTTTTCAGGTTTTGTGGGGGATTATTGTTCAGCCTGGAGAAGAGAAGGCTCTGGGGAGACCTTATTGCAGTCTTTCAATATATAAAGGTGGCTTAAAAGAAAGAGAGCGCCAATTTTTAGCAGAGCTTGTAGTGACAGGATAAGGGGTAATGGCCTTAAGATGAAGGAGATTGATTTAGATTAGATGTTAGAAAGAAATTCTTTACTGCTAGAGTGGTGAGGCACTGGAACAGGTTGCCCAGAGAAGCTGTGGAGGCCCCATCCCTGGAAGTGTTCATGGCCAGGTTGGATGGGGCTTTGGGCAGCGTGATCTAGTGGAGGGTGTCCCTGCCCATGGCAGGGGGGTTGGAACTAGATGATCTTTGAGGTCCCTTCCAACCCAAACCATGCTATGATTCTGTGATTATAATCTGGTGGTTACAGCTGTCTCTGTGTCTCCACGTATCTCTTTTCTTCCTGTACACCAATCCAGCCCACACCTTTGGCAGCCTCTCCTATATTTTTCTGTGCCAGTCTACGGTACGTTTTCCCCTCTCCTAGCTAACTAGCCATGTTGATTCCTATTCCTACTTCCAGCTGTAGACATGTCAAATGTTTATCCTTTTCAGTCTCTGTGTACTCCAGCATAATATAGATGTGATGCCTGCAGGAGCTGAGACAGGACACAGTATGATCAGTTATTCCAAGTCTTCTGAAAACTGAGCTGCAGAACTTGGTCCCTGTAGTGCATGTGTCAGATGATTTTTTTTTTCCTCTTCCTCTCAGAGATTTTATTAATTAGGAATATTTAGCCGAAAGCACATCGCTGATATGCTTCATTAATCCAAATTTTCCTTTCATTGCCTTCTCCAGATTCACTGAACTCTGTGGCTAACCTGTGTCCCAAAAATTCAGTTTGAAGTAAACATCTGTTAAGGGAAATTTAACTCCAAACAAATGAACTTCAGCAAAATTTATCAGCAACTGAAAACAGGTTCACTTGAGAAGAAGAGTAAAGGAATTGTATCTAAGAGGTGTAGCTGGAGGGTGGTTAGCAGTCCTTATCCCATGAGCCTTGTGTGGTTGTATCCACAAGCATGACAAGACAGGTGTTGGTCTCTTCAGAGAGCAGCAGGGAAGGGGAGCTTCGGGTACCGCTCAAAGACACGGCAGGGCTAGCCTCGATGGTGCCCAGCTTCACCATGGCAAGGAACCATGGTTGTTGTGGCAGTATTTGCTGCCTTGCTTCCTCCTGTAGCTGGGAGCTGGTTTACACAGTAGCCCCTAAACCAGAACAGGCGGGTGTTTGTTGTCGTCTGACAAAGCATGTCTGCGTACCAGCATTAGCCCGGCTTGAGATGCAGCTGACCATCTGGACCCTGAATTTCTAAAGTATTCTTTCCAAATCAGGCTTAGCATTCCCCTCTGCTCCATATTCATCTGGTTTTAATTCTCTTTCTTGGGAAATATGTTGCTGATATGTACAGGGCAGATTCTGTACAGCGGGAAATTTTTTACCTTCAATAAAAAGCCATTTTAGAGAGCTATTTTTATCATTATTTTTAATCTAAATGTTGTTTTTAGGATTTGATCAACAAGCTCAAATAAAAACATGGTTTTCCCAACTCAGATGTGAATTGAAAAGCATTTTTAAAAGCTATGCACAAGCTTTTCAGAGGAAATAGAAGTTTTACATTTAGGTTTATGGCTTTAATTTCTCACAGCAAATCTTTTAAGGCAGTTTTGCAAATGTTATGTAAATTATTATATTATATATATTATGTAAATATTATGTTAACTACCATTAGTTTGATACTTGAATTCGTTTTGTTAAAAAAAACTAAGAAAAATCCAAGATAATACTTTCTATTTCCTGCTTCAATACCGAGTGGATGGTGAAAGGAAGTTCTATAGATAAGTTGGTGAAATGACAACAGATTTACAAAGATAGTTCCCTAGATCCAGCCTCTCCTTTCCAAAGAAAAGTCAGGAATGAATCTTCCTGTTGAAATGTATGTCAGAGATGCTGAAAGATGTATTTTAAAGTGCATAGAGGTCTTTCAGCTGCTTAAGAGTATATCTGGTTTTGTTTTTGTTGAACAACTGACCAATGCTTACAACACTGTAAAGTTGTATGTGCAACTTATAATTGGAAATTTTTTTTCATCATATTCTGTACCTAGCAATCTTCTGTTTCCTTTTAATTATAATAGAGAGAATCACAGAGTAGTTGAGGCTGAATGGCACCTCATTTAGCCCAATCCCTTGCTCAAAGCAGGGTCACGTAAGCAGGTTGCCCAGGACCATGTCCAGTCAGGTAGCTCCCATAATGTTTCTGAAAACTTTATTTAGCTTCTTTTGCTGTTTTTCTATTATCACAACATTTTTTCCATTTAAATCAAACAACATATGAAAGTGCCTATCATAGTCTGTTTGCTCAGGATAGACTTCCTTTGGTGGAAAAATATTTTTCCAGATGATTTTCCCCTAAAAACCTTGTCCCTGTTTCAGATAAGGAACACAAAAAGCTCTCAGACTATGGAAATGGGAAAGTTTGAAAATTCTTTTAAAAGTAAATTTGAAAGAAATGAAGTGCCTCAAGGCTCTTCAGTTATCACAAACACACTGTCCTGAGAACAGCATTATGTCTACAAAATAAACAAGGTGATTTACAACAAATAACAGCGGGTCTTGGCTCAGGCCAGTAAGAACTGGGGCAAACAGGAAAGAAAAAGAACATGTGTCCAAGTTTGTCCCCAAACAGTTTGTAGATTAAAGGTTATTTTCATTGAGGCATGTACCTGTAGAAGGAGCAGACGCACTATTTGTTGACGAAAAGATAAAAGCCCTGCAGATCTTCGTATATATTTCTATAGTAAAAATACACATTGCCATACTGAGAAGAATGCAGTGGTACATACTTGGGTATTTACCTATGGTGGAGTGTGAGTACTGCTTACCCTAGTTTGTTCTTTACTTGCGTTCTTCTTCCTTTATTGAATGTTTGTGTATTGCATAGATGTTGGCATTTCTAACTTTCAGATTAATGTCAATGTGCCCTTTGTCTAGATATTTGACTATGTAAATGAATGGGGATCTAAAGGGAGGAATGTGTGGAATACATCTCTTGTACAGTAGCAGGTAATGTAAATATATTAAAATATTCTTTATGTGATTTTATTAAAAGTTACAGGTATTTGGAATCTGCTGTAGAGTAAAATAGAAAATCAAATGGAGGACTTTACTGAACACCATGATCTTTCCAGATGCCTCTGTCATGAAAAGAACTCAATTGCTGGGAGCAAATCAATGTCCTGCAGGAATGCCTCGTATCATTGGGTAGTCTCCTCCAAAGCCTATGAGTTAATCTGTAAATACTTGGCACTGTCTGTGTCTCAGCTGTGTTTTGCCAGAATGTTTTGCAGGAATTTTTTTCTTTTACATGAGATTACTTCTCCCACTGCCAAAGTGTCTCAGAGGGCTTGCTGTAGTGCTGTTGCGATAATAGATAGGATTGCTTTCGTGCTTAGATGGTTGCTGTTCCCCTCAGTAGAATAGTCTCCACAACCTCTCTGGGCCATCTGTGCCTGTGCACAGTCACACTCACAGTAACGAAGTGTTTCCTGACATTCAGGAGGAACCACCTGTGTTTCAGTTTGTGTCCATTGCCTCTTGTCCTGCCACTGGAAAAAGCCTGGCTCTGCCCTCTTTGCACCCTCCCATCATGTATTTGTACACCTTGATGACATCCCCCTGAGCCTTCTCCTCTCCAGATTGAACAGTCCCAGATCTCTCAGTCCACCCTCCTCCTATGGTGGGTGCCCCAGCGCATAAGCCCCCTTTACAGCAAGGGCACATTGTGCTGGTTCATGTTCAAGTGGGTGTCCTCCAGGACCCCCAGGGTCTTTTCTGCAGAGCTGATGGGGCTCAGCTGCAGAGACGCTGCCTGGGGGCCTTGCAGGGGGGTCACTGCCTGCAGGGCTAGGGCAGTCCTTGCATGCAGCAGGGCGAGAGTGTTTCGGGGTGCCCCAACATTGCGAAGGGATGCTGTTCAAGGGCTTATGGACATGTGTGAGGCTCCTCATGGGCTGTCTCAGAGAATGCACCATGGTTGCGGAAAGGGATGGGTCCCACTGGACAGGGGAGGAAGCAGAGGGCTCGGTAATACCACTTCTCTGCCTGTCAGCCTGTCTCGGAGGGCTCAGCGCGGTGCCGTTGTGAGGACAGATAGGATTGCTTCTCTCTGTCTCAGTAAAATCACCACAGGGATCAGTGCTCCAGTTCAGCTGAAGCCCAAGGTATACAGAGGTGCTGGCTTGCTTGGAAACCTATTACATCTTGGGGACAGCTTGATCAAATGTCTCTTTTTTGAAATAAAGTATTTCTGACCACAACTGGCACCTGCTTTGTCAAGTTAGAACCTTAATTTTATTCTAAAACAGTAATTCCAGAATGGAGTATGTTGGAAGGGCCCTCTGGAGGTCTTCTCATCCCTCTCTTCTGCTCAAGCACGGTGAAGCAGAGCTCAGGAGGACACAGTAGGGACAGGGCTTCATGGCACCTGGACTAGCAGGTCTCCAGGACCCACAGCCTGGTTGCTGGCCAGAGGGCTGGGACAGGCCTGCACTGGTGCTTGGAGGCATCCGGATGTTTACTGGAGCCTCCCCTTTGGGAGCACGCGATGCGCAGAGGCCGCAGAACCACCATGGTGGGGTGGCATGGCCAGGCGCTCCCCTGCAGCCTGCCGGGTGGAGGCATTGGAGGGCCCCAGAGCTGTGTTGCCCCACACCACTCGGTCCCTCCCTGCAGCCCCACCTCTCCTGGCTGCAGGGACAGTGTTGGTGTGCCCTTGGTGCAGGTGGTAGTGCCGCTGCGGGGATGTGCTGTGCACCCGCTCCCTGGCCGCGGTCCTCTGCCAACAGGTGGACGAGCTGACCACGTACTCCTGGTAGCCATCATCTGCCTTCACCATGTGCAGGACACGGTGGAAAGGCCACCTGCAGAGGGGGCGTGCAGCTCTCATGGCAGCCCACTGCCGGATGCAGACAAGCAGAAGCAGTGTCAGCAGGTGTTGACACAGACTGTGTTGTTCACCTTGCCCAGGCAGATGGTGCGCAGGCCGCATGCTGCTGCCTCCCACTGTGCTGCCTGCTGCCTCTGGCTGGTGTTGGCAATGGCGGCAGAGCTGCTCTGTTCCCCAGCCTCCTTGGCACCTCATGGCATGTCCTGCCAAAGTGCAAAGTGCCTGAGCTTTTCTGGTGCCAGCAGTGCAAATGCAAAAAAAGCCCAAGAGGGCAGTGGGAGAGGGGAGGTAAGGGGCTCTGTGAAGGTCTCCTTGGAGGCTGGAAAGAGGCCAGCCAGCCCTGAGGACTGCTTCCACACCCACCTGCCATTCTGCTCTTCCCCACTCAGCACAACCTGAGCTAGCACAAGGTACCTGCAGGAGGCGGTCAGGGACAGCAGCCCCAGCCAGCCAAGGCTTTGCCCAAATGTGTCACTCCTGGTGTAGGTCCACAGTCCTGCCACAGCTGCCACATGGTGCATGTGCACTCGCCAGAGCTCTGGACCAAAGGCAGCAGGGCAGAGTGTGTAGCTGCTCAAGAGCAGTGAGGTTGGCACCATCATAGACGCTCCCCAGAGATGTCACAGCATTCTCCGAGGCTGCACACCAGCTGCCATTCAAGTGAGGACGGCAGACACCCCAAAGGGGGGAAGCCCCTGCTTTGGAGGATGTTGGCCATGTTCTTGTGGCCTTATGGGGCTGGTTTAACCTCAGGCCAGGTCCTGTGGTGAGATACTGGTGCCTGCAAGCACAAGGGCCTGGCAATGCAGGTGGGGAATCCTGGTGACCTCAGTGCCAATGGAGCGCCCTGACATCAGCTCCTCTGAGGGCTGTCAGGGGGTAAGGACTCACCTGTGGTCTCCATTGAGAAAGCCCCAGAGATTATAGAATGGTTGAGGTTGGCATGGACCTGTGGAGGTCATCTTGTGCAACCCACGTGCTCCGGCAGGGCCTCCTACAGCAAGTTCCTCAGGACCACATCCAGAGTATTTCTGAGTATGTCCAAGGAAGGAGATTCCACAACCTCCTTGGGCAACCTGTTCCAGTGCTCAGTCTCCCTCACAGTAAAAAATGTGTTTCCTAATGTTCAGAGGGGGCCACTTGTATTTCAGTTTGTGCCCATTACCTCTTCTCTTGTCACTGGGTAACACTGGGAAGAGCTTCTTTTCCAGGCTGAGCAGTCCCACCTCTCTCAGCTTTTGCTCCAATGTGGGATGCTCCAGTCCCTTCATCATCTTCCTGGCTCTCCGCTGGACTCTATCCAGTGTTTCATTGCATTTTTTGTCAAGGCGTTTGACAAAGGTATTTAAACCCTTGTTTTAAAGTTATTTGAGGGTTTTGTCAAATCTCAAATAATTGGAACAATAAGGGAAATCACAACTTGATCTCATCACCTAATAAGATTTTTGATAGGAATGAAGTGGAATAATTAATTACATTTTCTGAATGGTGTGACTAGGATAACAATATTAAATCAGCACTGAAGTTTCAGGCTGTGATTTTAATTGGAATCATTAGTTCTTCCTCTGTTTTTCTCATCCCTTCTAGTCCTCACCATTAAATATTCAGGAAAGTATCCTTCTTTGGCCTGTGCCAGAGGTAGGCCTCAAACTATTTTTATTAAATTCTATAAAGGATCACAACCTACAGGGTGCAATAAAGGGCTAAGTAGCGTGCTCCAGTGCAACTCTCACTGCTTTCTATGAGTCCTCTTGAAGTGTGAAACTATCTCAGCTGGTATTTATTTAGCAAGAGCACCTATAAAAATGAAACCGGGCTCTAGCAGAACTGACAATTAGAGGAGCATTTTCCTTTTGGGTGTCAGATTCCATCAGTGCAGAAATTAATTTTAAGTTAATATACAGGGTGTCCTTGTGAATTAATTCTGATTATTACATTTTGTAAATATGTATAAATGTATTGTAAAGGTTTTTGGCTACAGGTAACAGTGTTGATCCTGGTTGTGGTTTACTGGGGGGGGCTGTTTGCCATTTTATTCTTATCTGCTTCAGGAAAGAAACTGAGGCAGAGATTTCCCCTTTTCTCCAGGGTCCAGCTGAGACTCCCTCTCACTAATTGAGGTTGATGCTTTGTGTAAAAGAGATATGCCAGAGAGAGAAGAGCATATTTGTCTTTTTCTGTTAGTGGGATATTTCTGAAAAGTACAGGAGCCCTTAGCTTGGGGGAAAATTGAGAAGGATGTTCTGGTTTATGAGGTTACCTGGTGCTAATCATTGCAACAAAAGTGAGACTATTTGTAAGAAGACTTCTTAGCATTTAAATGAGTTAAACTCAGGTCTCAGTGGGGACTGCAGGTACCCCTATTGAGAGTTTGTCCTCAAAATTGTCAAACATAGGTTTTGCTGCCTGGCAGGTAGAGGGCTTAAGGTCTTGCAGGTCCTGATAAATGCATTGAATGGGGTTGAGTGAGGTCATCTGCTAAAGGAAAAGGATTTGCCAAGGACTGTGGTACTCTGGGAATTCTATATGGGTCTTCATCTATCCATGATTTCTTCACTTGGTATGAAGAAGCTTCCAAAGTCACTCAAGTGCTCTCAGGACTAATTATTTTTTTCCACTACCACCTTCTACTTAAAATGTACTGAGGAGAAAAAGCACTTAAAGAAATTGCTTGATAGAATCATCCATATTTTCTCATTCTTTACAAGGACTAGGTATTTAGGTATTTAGACTTATTTTTTGATGTTACTGTACCCCTAACTCATTCTTTGATACAACATGTCTGAAATTCATCCTTGGTAAATTTCCTAATTTCATGCTAGAACCTGGCCTTGAAGGCAGCTTTCATACCACAGGCTGAAGAGTGGGGTGAAAGCTAGACAAAGTGTATGGCATGTTACCAGTGGGTGAAGAACTAATGCTACATGATGGAAAATGAAATAAATGTATTCTGTAGTTAGGTCAGCTGCTTAAAATGAAGAACAGCCTCTTTGTGATGGCCATGTGCCATCCTGTATTGCAGGGATAAAGAGTAATTGACAGGGCATGATGGAAATGTGATTATAAAAAGGTGATTGTTCTGTTGACTGAGAACTGAATGTGGGAACTGAATGTGGTTTTCAGGCTTCTGTTAAACACAGCTAAAATGGCAATAGGTCAAGAAAGGAGAGCAATAGCCTATTTCTGAAAAGAGAATGGGATTACTGTGAGTACACACAGCAGCACTGTATGTTCTACGTATATTGTAAACATGCTATAGGTATGTGCATGGGGCCTTCTTCTGATGCTGCCTTTAAAGATTGTATACAAGTAATTGTGGTGTACAGTCAAAGGTGAGAACTTCAAAGTTATGCTGCAGAAGGATCCTCAAGGATCTGTCAGTCATGGCCTGAATAAATCTTGCAAGTAATAGTGTAAATCTGATAGTAGAGAGTATCCAATACAATTCATTCACACTGGATGAGAGTATTTGTAAAGATGAAAGACATAGCGTAAAGAAATCTAGGGATGCTTAGTCTGTAAGCAGAAGTTAATGATATGGGGCAAACGTTCAAAAAATGAACGGTCAGTATGTAAGAAACTGAGTATGACTTTCCATAAATGCAATTCAGACTTAAAGAAACAAGCCTAGAGGTATGGTATGATGAAGCTTAGAGGAAATAACTCCTTTAAATATAACCGTGATGTAAAAAAGTCTTTATTTGTTTGCTTACTTGTTGTTTGGGGTTTATTTTCCCTTTTTTTGACCAATTCAAGTATGAGAAAACTAGAGGAAGCAAAGAGTGAAAACAAAAATAGTCTCAAACTAATTGCAAGCTAGAAATCAAAGATGACTCATAAGCTAATGGAGGCAATTCAGTTGCCAGTTTCAACACTTTTAAAGAAGGGATGACATTTGCATTGAAACATAGCTGTGGATTTTGTTGACCAAAAATGAGGATGAGGAGCTTTGAGCAGTGGGAACGTGTAAGTTACTGTGTACAGTCTGTGTTCTCTGACTTTGCATTTCTTAGTTTAGCTACACTTTGTCCAGGAAATTTTATTATGAGTGGGGATGCCTGCCAAGACGGTGCCATGTAGGGTTAAACAAGAGAGCCTGGTATATAAAGCTATTCAGGGAGAGAAGCGTTTGTGTTCACTAATGTTTCATGTTGATTTATTTTCAAGTTTTCTTGAAGTTTTCTAAACTTGGCTTTAGCTAAGTACTGAAGGATGACTTTAAGTGCCTAAACATGGGCACCCACATAAGAAAATTTTAGGCTATCTTTTGAACATTTCAAGATATCTGAAGATTAAAACTACATAGGGAATTTATGCTTCTGTTTCCTTTGAAAAACCTACTAGTTGCCTATATACACAGTTAGGTGCCTAGCTAAATTTTCAATTTGTTTTTGTTATGACAGACATAATGGCTATGTATGTTGGGAAAAGACGTAAAAGAAACTAGATAGGAAAGGTGCACTTAAATTGAAGATATTTATCTTCCTGACAGTTCAAGGTCTCTGTTATACATCTTTCACAGGAAAACCCCTGAAATTTATTAATAATGCATCTTCAAGAGTGTCTGGCATAGCTGGTATTGCTCACTGACTTTTTAGTATAACAGACATCAATAGGAACAATTCAAGTAAACTTGGCAATCTGCAGAGAAAATTTGAAAAAATATTCATTTACTTTTATGTGGTATCCTTCACATTCATTAACTATATATTCAAATGGAGTGCAAGTATCAATAACAAAATAATTTCTAACATGTGGCTGGCAAAATTATACTTACTCTTATGCCTTGCCGCACAGTAACTTAAAATTGCTCTTTTTTCAAGGAATATGCTCAGGTTGTTTAAAACCAAGTATGACCAATCTCACAAATTGATAGAATGTATCTTCCAGCCCACAAAGCATAATCTTATATTGTCAGTAGGAAATTAAAAATGAAACTACTATTAAGAGGAAAAATAGCATGAAAAAAATTGCATTAAAGAAAAATTAAATCTTTCTGAACAGAAGAGATCTATATTTCTGACATAATCAACAAAAATAAGACTGTTCACTTACAAGGTTTGCTTCATTTAAGGTTGCCTTGTGACTTGCAAGTAACTAATCTTCTTTAAGTGTTCTGTCCATATATGTATTTTATTAGTCCTAGGTTAACAAGCCAACTTGAGGTACATCATGGTTAAATTACTGCCTGAGTTAACAAAATAACTGATTTATATAATAATCACTGATTGTATATTTTAGGCTTCCTGAGGTTGTCTAGCAAAACAGTATTTGAGCCCATTTGTATCTTTGTATTGGCATCTGAGGCCACTACTTGGGAAAATAAACAAGCACACCATATGGCATTTGAGTTCAGACTGGTTTCTTTCCCTTCCTCCATACCAAGAGTGCAGGTCTTGCCTTTGCTCCCAGGTGTAGTTGGGCATGCAACTGGTAGTGCAGCCAAAATGTTCCCTTCTGCTCTAGGGGAGACATATGGTAATGTGACAACACCCAAAGGTTAAGGTGGAGTAAAGGAGACGATTGGTTATATTGAAATACAGTGGTAGAGATAAATCTGTGATACAAACGTGATGCTCATAGGAGCACAACAGTTTTAAATGATAGCAATAAGAGCAAATGCAATTTTCTGATGCAGTGTAGAAATGTGGAAAAGTAGAAATCTGCATTTCTAATCTTAGATACTAGCAAGTTTTCTCTCTCGTCATCATTGCTTGTGTCAGTAGTGTCCTTTATTCATTGTAAAATGGGTCAGGAAAAGATTTCAGATACTTCGTCAGTCTGATGTTATAAATATGTTTATTTGCTTTTCTTACCTCTCCTAAGAGTAGTTCTGATCCTTATGACTTAAAATACGTCATGGTTAGGGTTTTTGTACTTTTCCGCCTGGAAAGTCCAGTGCAGACTGTACATGGCATTTGCAGGCATCTGATAAGAATCAAGGGAGATGAAGGACAGAAGACTGCTTTATTTAGAAGCTGTACATAAAAGGAAATGCCCTAAGAAAGTTGCTTAGTTGGAACAAGATTTGTAAAGGAAACACGTTAGCTCATTTAAAAAAAAAATCACAAACCCTGACAATATACATGTGTACACACAGACATAGAAGCATCATTTTTTAATTATGATCTCTCACATTGCCCATTTAAGAACTTGTATAAACTTCTTTTTTTTGCTTTAAACAGTGTCTTTTCGGAAGCTGATGTTTAGTAGCCACACTTACAAATATCATTGTGAACACCTTTGATCTTGATATAACCCCATCCAATGTTCGTGGGTAAAAACAGGTTTCTGTTTTAATTTGAATTGATGTATGTGAAGTGGCATGACCTATGTATATATGTGAGAATGCAATGATGAAATTTCCCGCTTCAATGTGGTCGTGGTGTTGGGGTTTTTTTGGCTTTCAAGTCCCATGTTCTCTTGGCCTGGAATGGCCTTGTGCAGTGGAAGCTGCAGGCACCAAATTTGGCTTTTCAAAGGGGCTGAAGAAAAGGCTTTTTGCTTTCCTTCTCAATGCAGAATTGCAGTTTTGTTTTGTTACAGTCTGAGGCCTTTGTTCCACGGTGGTAAAACAGTTACTGGGTAAATTGTGCCTGGGTCTGTGTTGTTTGACCCCCTCTGCATGAGCAGATTAGTTCTTGTCCTGTTAGGCAGAGCTCAGGCAGAACTGCAGCCCCTTTCTCAGAACATCATTATTCATCTCTCTAGAAGGTTATGAGATTCATGAAGATGGTCATGACATTCTTCTATCCACCCCCACAGTGTCTACTGGGTAGTAAGGAGCTGCGAAGTTTGACAAATGATATAAACATATATCTTAAAGTAAAGCAGCTGTTCAGCTTCTCCTTCCCCCTCACTGTGCAGCTCTGGGAATGCAGCATTCCCATTGCTATATTCCCACACTTCAGTTTTCAGTATTATCCTGACCTGCAGTCCTCTCTTCTACGGGTTGTTTTTTACTGTTTATTTCTTTCGTGGAGAAAAACATCAGCTGATGCCCTACTTCAGAACAAGCAAGAAGGGCAGTTGCCTCCCTTTTCCATGATGAGAGCAGGCACGTGATGGACGTGGAAAGCAAACCATAGCTCTCCAAAGCAAAATCATGTGGTTTATGTATTATAGGCCAGCAGGAGATAAGCTGACCCTACTTCGAGAGCCTCTGAGACACTGTGGCACATTAGCATGCCCCTCTTGGCAAGTGTTAGGTGGACTTCACAAGCTTAGACACTGTCCTGGGAGCACGTGCAGCTACCTGTTGTCAAAGCTTCTGGCACAGCCCCTGTCATGGGGAGCACAGGACAAATTAACAGAGCAATTTGTACCTCCTCATGGTATACTGATGCCCATCATTCCTCCAGAGTCTTACTTATGAAAAAAAAAGTAATGTTCTAGCTACACTGGTTGTGAAAAAGCATTCAGAAACAAGGGCTGTGCAGTAGGATACTGTGATCTGCTTAGCCGTAAATATTGAACATCTCCCCAAACATCTAGTGATTTAAGCACATATGCCTCATTTCTCATTTCCCCTGCCCCGCATTAGTATTCTTTTTATCCTTTCAAGGACAAATTAGAGGAAGCAAGTAGCACATAGTTTATCCTGATGTATTTATAAAGCAAGTGCTCTTTGCTTCAGAAAGTACAGAGAATGCATAACAATAGGCAATAGTCTATCTAGGTATAAAAGTCCAGCATGGCTTGGCTTTGTGCTGCTGTAATTAGCACATTTTTCTGTTAAGCCTGTCTGGAGTATCACTTTGTTACACTGTGTACACAAACTCAGTTTGACTACTGGGCCACACAGTGAATCATTTCTTTGCCATTTCTGGTCTCAGTTTCCTCTGTATGCTCGAGTGTTCCTGGGGATTTGGCTCCATGTTTTTTGCAAGTTCTCTCTACCAAGGTTTTTCCTGGCTGCTCCTTTGACTCCTTCCTGTGTGCTAGCTGCCTTTCAGCTTCACTGGGAGTCAAAGCTCCTGCTTACTAAGAATGATGTGCCTTTATACCTTCCTGATTTTCTTAGTATTTTAGCCTTTAAAAGCCACTTTTGTTAGCTGGATTCTTTATTTACCGTTTGGGAATTTTCCATTCCTCTGACCCTGCGTCTTTCTTCCTACCAACAAAATAGGTAAGAGTCTTTAACAATTGCCTTATTTGAAGTAGATATGCATAGGCTAGCATCCTTGTCTTCTAAATTCCAGGAATATTTCTGGGAAAATGCACTCTTGAGAACAAGCAGGTAGAAATTACTGAGAATTGTTACATGAAATCATCACTTTTTCATAGACTCAATTCACATACTCCCATGCTTCTTGCATCTTTTTCTGTTCAAGGAGTTAAATTCAAGTAAACTAGTGTTGTCCAGAAACACTAAATATTGCAAAAGTGAGCCACGGTAAAGAAATCTAAGAGAAAGTAAAACAATGGTCTTGTGTATGCGTAGGTAAACTGTGTGGCATTTTGCTTCAGCAACTCACGTGAGACAGAGTTGTTTGAGGTGTTCTAGGTCAGGATTATGTTGCTGTCATCAGTCTGACCTGTGGCCATTCCTGGGTGGCTGAGGGAATGAATGCGAGTGAGTAGCTGTGTTTAGGAGCCTTCCTTACGATTTCTGCCATTGCCTGTTAAAGCAGCGGTAGATGTCTGTTACTTTTCCATTCTCTGGAGAGCAAGAGGAGATCCTTAATGCTTGGTTTACTGGTATGGGCATAATATTTGCAGCTTCCCTCAGCAGTGTACTTTGGCACAATAAGGACTTGACCTGGGCGGGATCTTGGTTTATATCTGCAAATCCACAGTTAGGAAAAACAATAATCATATCTGTCCCAAAATCTAATGAAAACAATACATTTCAGTGTTCACAGTGAAACAAACTCTGGAAACTCATTTCAGTTGACATGAGATGTTTTGTTTCCATTTTGATGGTGATACTGTGTTCTCTAAACCTAAAACATGAAGAGTTCTGTTGAAATGGCAGATAGAAATGCTCCTTTTTTAAAAAGGTCAAAGCAATTCTTCAGCTATATTCAAATGTTTTTTATCTCCGTAAGTTCCTTTTCAAAGCAAACTTATTTTGAAATAAATAAAATTCCACAGATAAATTTCCACATAGCCATTTTTCCTTAACAAAATATCTAATTGGAAAAATTTTAACTTTCTTTAGATACTACTTCGAGAAATGCCCCAGTAGTAGCTCATAATTCTCAGGCCTCTGGATGAAAGCTGTTTTCAGCTCTCCCTGCATTCTCCTCAGGTTCGCACTCCTGGTTCTTTCAGTGATGAGAATAAAAACATTTTATTCTTCGGGTTCGGATTTTGATGCAGTAGCATGATGTGTTGCCAGCAGTTTCATTCAGTCCGGGCTGAGACCTACAAGGACCCCAGGTGGGGTGTTCTCTGCACAAAGCAGCCAAGCATCTGTGCCAGGCAAGTACAACCACAGGCCATGTGGATAACCAAGAAATTTTCTGTACAGCAGCAAACACAGCCAGAAGTTGAGAAACAAGTTTGGCAGGGGTCTTACGGCATTTTAATGAAGTGCTGAAGAAAAGCCAAGAATGACTGTTAAGCCTGGTGCCAAAGTGGGAAAAAGGCTTAAGACCATGCACAAGAGAAAAGAGTGCAGTTAATTTGTAGATGGGTTGCCTGTAAGAAGGTTTTGTAGTGAAAGTCACCATCTGAGCTGAGGATGTGAGGTGCATTCTGCAGAAGCAGAAACTGAGGCATGACAGCATCCAATTTGAACAAGTACTGTGATTCTTGATATCGAAGTCTCATGGTGGAAGTACACAGCAGAAAATGCAGGGAAAAAAGAACAGTGAAAATGGAAGTGCGAGTAGATATATGAAGATTCTGGAAAAAAGAAAATGACCTTTAGACAGGATGTTTTCTAATAGTCCTGACAAGAGTTTAAGAAACTCCAAAAGAAACATAGTGATCTTACCATAACATTGCTAGGCTGGAATGGCAGGCCTGCAGGTTTCTTAGTCTCTTATTTCTGAGTGATTGATTCTAATTCTTTTGATCAGCTGGAGTATCTCTAGAAGATGATTCAATTTGCCACAGTGTAATAGTAGAAGTAATAACTGTATCTATACATATTTCTTATACTTAACTCAATTTGGAAATTATGGACATGGCTCTGTAGAACTTTAAATTGGTAGTTTTAAAATGTAGCTGCAGATGTAACCTTAAATGTCTGGTTTGAAATTGCTTCATTATAAAACTGAAAGGAATACACAGAAAAATGGCAGATGAAATTAATGCATATGAACAATCACCCCCACACATACTGATTCCCTATTTTAATTTCACTTTTCCTATGTGCTGATTAGGTAGTTACTTTGTTTTGATCATCTTTGAAAGCTCATTAAGAACAGTCATTAAGCTTCACAATACACAGTGAAGTATAGCTGCTGCTGTTTCATGCAGGGTACAGTTCAATAACCTTTTCAGATGACAACAATTTGGTGGCAATCAGGAATAGTACCCCAGAGAATGAGTTACCAAAACATGATATAGATAAAAACAAACATAGGGATGTTTGGTGTCATGCTGGTGTATTGTCTAGGCTGGGAAGACTATCGCATTTTAAGATGCTGAGCGTTAACTTTTGTCACAAAGGCATTGGAAACCAAATGAAAAGTACTGACACTTCAGTTGTACTTGTGCACATTGGTTAGTTTAATATTCTTCCCCTTCCTGCAGATTCTTTCCCGTTACTTGAGTTCCTTTATGCATTTATTCTTTTATCAAGGTCTAAATTTTTTTTTAACTATGTTGTTTTCTGCCCCCTCCTTCTCTCTCCTGGGAGGAAATATTTCAGGCCCTTCTCTAATCTCTGCCAAAACTTCCTGAATTTCTAGTAAATTGTGCCACATCACTGTTGCCAGCCTCCTCAGATCCTTCCTGTGAGACTGGGTGATCTGTTGCATGGGACTGAAAATGTCTGCCTTGGGGTAAAATGTTGCATTTCAATATATGACAGCTCATAAAGCACTTGGAAAACAGTGGGAATAGGAGTTCACAAGCCAGCTTCAGCTCTGCTGAGGGCCAAAGCTCATTCAAAACTCTTTTAGGGTGAATTTCCTTGTTCCTGTGTGGAGGAAAATCATGCTCATCCCTACATGAGGAATGTAAAACTTTCAGTAAAATAGTAGCTAAGAATTATCATCTGCAACTTTTCTCTCCCACAACAGACACTTTCCTGTTTGTCTAATCTTGTGTCCCAGTCCATCTATCCCAAGCTATCACTTGATTATGAGACATCTGCCTCTTTTCCCCATAATGCTCACTCTGTCCTCCTTTGGGTAGCTTCTATCCTTTTCCAGCTCATTCTACAACTAGGATGGTTCCTGTCTCTGCCATCCTTTCCCCTTCCTGCTCACTCCCTCCCCAAAAGGTGCTCAATGGCTATTTTCTTTCTGTATTGCATGTTAGGTTCTCTGACTCAGGTTATCAATAAAAAAACCTGCCGCAGATGAATGGGAGCAAAGCTGAGAAGTCTCTTAAAATGATTGTTTCTTAAATGCTGCTTGCTTCATCATACCTATCTCATCTGGAGGGTGTTTCAAGTCTTGGAAGGTTTTGAAGGGTCCATGGAAGTTTGGGCAATGCAGTGACTCATGAAGAAGTCAGGAGGCAAAGCTGTTGTGACGTGCTGTCTATTGTAGCCTAGAGGGACTCAGTGGGGACTCAGTTCTGTGACTGTCCTTGGGCTGGGCAAGGAAGAAGTCTCCTCCTCCATCTTCAACCCTGTGTCGTCAGATCAGGGAACTGAGTGAAATGGAGCCTTAAATAGGGATGTGGCCGAGTTCTACTCAGCATCAGCTGGGCACATGATTTGCTGAGTCTTCTAGGTAAACTATGAAAAATCTACCTTTCTGGCAGTAAGCAATAGAAGCCTAAAACATCTGTTAACTGTGGCAGGTATATCTCACAGAATTGTTGCTGGGGCTAAGTTTCAGCTTTGGGCCAGCAGTGCCCAGAGCCTGAGGGTGAGTGGGTCACCCAAGGAAGAGGGAGCTGTGACAGAGCTGGGCTTGAGTGGCTTAGGAAGAGATGGTCACAGGAGATCTGTATCTGAAGGGAGGAAATGGTTGGCTTAGCCTTAACCAGAAGACCAGCCAGACTATTGGCATGATGCTACAGGCATAATTTTGAACATTAATAGACATTATCCAAGGGTACAGTGAATAAAAGTTTCCTGTATTGTTGTGAATTAATGAATTAGAACAAATAATTATTTGGATTTCTTTGCAAGCATAATACTGATATTTAGTCACTGCTAACTAATTCCTTTTTCAATTTGGACTAATAGGCATTTAACTTTTTAAAAATTGAAATCAGCCCCAGTTATAATGAAACCAATTTCTCTTAATTGTTAAAAGAAATTTAAAATTTTAGGTAATCAGCCTGGCTTTTGAGTGGAATGAGAGATCATGAGAGTAACTTAAATTAGAAGTGCAACTGGGAAAATGAAGGCTTTCCACCTTACAGAGAATTCGAGCATTCAACATGTTTATTATTTGGGAATATTCTGCTTCAGCTTCAGAACAACCCAAATCTTTAATATTGGATCAGTTCCATATTAAACCAGATTTTCCTGGCTGTTTGAGTTCTTGTTTGGGTTTCCAGTTATGCAATTGCATCTTTTCATGACCTCTATCTTGAGATGGCCATTCTTCAGTGTCAGAGAGGATTATGTTGCAGCACGGAAGACACCATCCAGCAGAGAAGCTTGATTCATCCCAGATAGGCTAATCTAGCAAAATAAAGTATAACCTCAGTAAGCAATTCAGATGCCTGAATCTCATTGAAATGCCTGTCATGGCAAAGGTCCATCTTCCCCGTATCCCATCTCAATTTTGGTGGGAGTGTGACTGAAAAGGATGTAGAAATAGAGCAAGCATAGACAGTGCCTCCCCATAACGTTCTCCTAACTTCCAATGCACTCCAGGGTGTCCCTATGCTGAAATAGGTGTGGGATTTCCGGAACTAGCGTGGTTTCCACATAGGTAGGAGTCATACAGGTCAATTATTTATGTGAAAAAACACTTGGTATAAGCTTTGTCTTATCCACCTCCTTCACCGCAAGCACATCTTCTGCAAGCTATGAATGAGAAATTCAGTTTAAAATTGTATTCTTTTAAAGAGAAAAATTTTGCCTCTTTCCAGTTGTTCAGAATATGCTCTGTTAGTTCAAATCACCTAGAACTAAATACCTATTTTAAGCTTTTTCTTTTTCTTTCTTTTTTTTTCTTTTTCCTGCAATAAAGTTGAATTTTTTGCAGGAACAAAGTCTGGTTTTGCAGAAATTGCATATTCTGAAAGAAAATCTCCCCTAAAGAAAATCTTTAGCTCTCTCCCTTCCTGCTCTTGGAAACACATCCAAAAAAGAGATGGTAGTGATTTTTCAATAACCAATGCTGAGCTTCAAATAATAAATCAATAATCCTTTAGCAAGATTGAAGTAATTTTGTTCTTTGCTAGGCTGGTTTGTCATAAATTGTTAGAAGGATTTATTTCCCTTTGGGACCATGACACTGCTGCCATGACAACAGTTATTCACAAAGCCAGATTCATCCCATGATATGTAAAATTATGGAAACTGTCTAGGATGTTGCTGAGTATTATATCTTTTTTTTCTTTTGTTAGTAATTTAACATGGTGGGTGGATAATGATAATACAGTTTGGAAGCTTTCAGACGTCTATTTTGAGACTTTCTGTCCTATATGAAGGCTTTCTTGCATAAAGGTCCAAAACTAATACAAAACATGAGTTTTTCACATAATAAGCCCTTGGTAACATGCAACAGCATTAGCAGAAGTCCAGGTAATTCAGCCAGATTGGTTTATGTGCATGAACTTCACAGCTATTTTTTATGACTCAAGGTTGTCATCTATATTTCGAGCAGAAAGGGATTGTTAGCACAGTTCATTCACTCCTGTATGCTTGTTCTCAGACAATATGACAAATAGAGTCTATTTCCTAGGCATTAGAAGGGGCTTTCAGTAGTAGAGAAGTTTGCTTTGAGCTCAGGAAGCATTAAAACTGTTCACATCCGCATTTTCTTTTTGTAGGGGAAATACGGCAAGTTTCAGGGCAAGCCTGATATCAGCTTGATAAGTAATGGTGGTTTTCTCAGCCCTGGCCATCAGATGTCTAACTTGTCAATGCAGAATTTGCATGATTGCCTTGCATTTCATAAGCTCTCATTTTCCATTTGGTAATTTTTTTTCAAAAAGGAGGAGTAAGAATTGGCATTGTTGGCACTTTTTATAAAGTCATTTAAAAAATAAAACAAACAAAAAAACCCCTTCCCATTTCCAAAGTCATTTGTGAGGATTAGTTGAACCTTCCAGTGACTTGTGCAGGGTGGACAAGTTGCAGAAACTGAATCACAGATTTTGTACTCTCCAGTTTCTACACATTGTGTGCCACAGGGATATGAAGACTCTAACTTTCTCCTTTCTCTGCTCTGCATCAGGCTCTTTGGGCTCTGAGCAGGTAGCCATGTGTAGGTTTGGGAGTGGTTATTTAGCTGGTGATTAACACATGTTCCAAAACATCAGCTCCTCCTTACTGATGAGGGGAAAGATTGAGCTGAATGGGTTATTTTTTTTTAAGCAAGGCAGTTTGGCCCCTGTGCTATCACTTCGACCACATCCAAATCAAACTATCATTTGTGCTCTTTTGCCGCTCTGCTCAAAATCTCCCAATGGCACTTTGACAGGCTGCTGTTCAGACTGTGTGCTGTGTGCCTGGGTTTTTAAACTCACTCTGGTTTGTGGATCAGCCCCATAGCTATTGAATGTACAGTGGCCACTGACCTCTTCTCTCCTGCGAGTAGAGTTTGTCACAGCCCTTGCTGAAGTGGGACCTTCTGACTCAGTGGCAGTGAGCATGTGTTATTCCTGAAAGATACCTCTATGAGGATAGGTGGCCCCACTGAGGTTATTCTGGTGTGTGGTTTCCAAGAACAGAAGATTGTTAAACCAAATCGAGACTTTGCACTGAAGAACAGTGATTCATTTTAGACATTTTAGATTCATTTTAGACTGGGTAAAGGAGTAATGTACGTGTCTGCCATTCCTTGTAGCTAGTTAGTTCATATTTCTGTGTGCCCTTCAGACTTCGAATCAGGTTCCTTTCAAATTTTCAGATCTCCTTTGGTGTGCCGAGCATCTCTAAATCACATAATTCGTCTTTGACCTCCTCAGTGTCTGAATTTTCCTTTTTTTATCCTCCATTTTTCTGGGTCCCTTTTCCATTTCCTAAATACATAGACTTCAGCCCTTCCAGGAAAATTCTACTTCTCTCCTCCCTGTGCCCCTTCTTGTCCTTATAGACAAGGGAGGACAAACCTGGTTTCATTGATTCCAGGTTTTCTGGTTTTCTGTGTTGTGACCATCCCAATGGTAGGCATTAGGACTGAGTTTGCCTTGTCTCCATCTTGTAGAAATTTGAAGTCTCTGGTACTAGGTAGCAAAATTGTATATATCACCCTATTGGCATTCAATATTGCAATAACTTCCTTAAATCAACTAGATTTTATAAGTTTTTGTGAGATAAATTGCACAGTCATTCTGGAGGTGGTATAGAAATCAAAAGTAGAAGACCCTGGCTTTCTTGTCTATGCCTAGACCATATGATTCTTCCCATTTTTTCTTAAATGGTTGCTGTGTCCTGACTTCTGCTGTCATGTATTGGAAGCTTCCCTGTGTGGGATCATGCTGACAGTAAATTAGTACGGCATCTTCCATAATGCAGGGATAGAATTGCTTTCGATGAGAATTCCTGGACAGAAAGCTGTGGCTATGTAGTGTGGATGCCATTGAAAAACAGCCTCAAATCTGAATTGCAATTTTTTAATTTTTTTTTTCTGTTAAAAACCTGTTTATGAATTTTGTCCCTCACCCATTTTCTTGGATGACCGTGCTCCTTTCTGTGTCTGACAGGCTGTCTTAAAACTGATTTTAATCTAACCTCTCTGTACCCTGCCTATGGATAGCACAGTAATCCATCCTACCCCTCATCCTTTACAAAGCTGGTACAACACTGGCAGCAGCACAGGTTAGTGTTGAGACTTGCCTGATGGAAAGGACAAAGTTGGACTTGCTGTTGCGAGTATAATTTAATAAAGTACCCCCTCCCCCCAAATATTGTGTGCACATATGACAGTGTGCTCTTGTTCGCCTTGCTGTATCTTTCTTATCATTGTCCCCTTTTGTTTTCCATTGAAAGGGAAAAACAGGCTTATACTTCATTTGAATAAGAATTATTTTGTTACATTAGAAACTTCGGGAAAGTTCCCATTTCTCAACCAATTCGCGGTATAGCTTAATTCATTGCTTGCTCAATTTCCATGACAACTTGGGATGGGACACTTCTTTCTCAAATCCTTTGCATTGCTTCTTATGGCATGTTCTAGCATAAGCCTGCAATTTCTGCTGTGTGCACAAGCAGTTTTCTGACATTTTTGACCAGCTCAGTGAGCTGAGAAGTCGAGTTTAGGACTACAAGGGCAGTGGATATACAAGGCTAACAACCTGTTGCTTTACTGTAACACATACAGTAATATAACTCAGCGTTCACTTGTTTGCATCTTTGCTAGGGAACCTTACTCAAATTCATTGATTTGCATTGAGCAGTGAATGTTAGGCATTGCCACACATGAAATGTTGCCTTCTGTAAGCTCCATTGCTGTACTACTTAACTTTCAGCTGGGATGTTTTTCTGCCTGCAGTATCCTCTATGTCTATTGTCTTCACATTACTAACATGAAAAGGTAGAGACCTGTTTTGTTTTTATTAAGCTTTGTTAAAGAAGGAACTATTGTCAGAATCATCACTGATGGAACAGAAAGTGGATAAAAATCAGCCAATAATAAAGGGATAAAAGAATTTGAAAAAAATAAAATTCTAAGAAACAAAAGTTAAATTAAAACCTGTATCTGGCTGCTTTCTTCCTTCCTCCTCTCTGGGTGTAGCATTGTAATGATTTTGAGACAAGGATAAGAGACTATTTGTAAAACTCAGGAAAAATATGGAGTATAAAAATTTCATTTACAGGTAGCTGCAGATATATTTTTGCTGGATTATGCATCAGTCCTATGTGCCACATGCAGCTGCTTGAATTGAAGATAAGATGCAACTCTACTGAGTTAGGTTAAGATCTTTGCCCACCGAAATAGTGGTTGGGGTGTATATAAAATCCCTGTGCTGATTGCTTGGATATTGAATACCAACCGTTTGGTATGACCAGACAAGCTTTTGTAGAAATTATTCTTCAGCTCAATGCAAATGTGGGAAGGGTAAAAGTTTGTGCCAATTTCTTTCCAAGGTAATATTCTCTTTGCAGTGTGAGGCCAGAAGGACGCTTCAGAGTGCAACCTCATTAGAGAACTGAAACTTAAATAATTGGATTTATAAATTGAAAACATTGTTTTTCGAGACTGTTAAATTGGAAGGGTCAATGATCACTAGATTAATTTAGTTTAAAAAGAAAAAAGAAATGCTAGAATAGTGAAAATAGCACAGAAGTAAAGCTGTACTCAGTTTCACTGATTCACGTGCAATGGCTCTGATATATATTCAGAAAATGTACAGAATCCTCTTTCCTTTTGAATTTAGCTTGGTAAGGACTGTATTCTGTACCTCATCTCTGGTTTTTACTTTCATCCAGTAGATCAGTATGTATGCCCTATAGACCAAATTGCAGGAGTTGTCTGAAATGGAACATGAAATATGCCAATACTTATATTAATGGATTTTTAAACTGTGTTTCATGAACCATCTTTAGTTGCTTTCTTCCATTGAGAAATGTTACCACCTAAGAGGTGATAAAGCAGTAACTCATAGGCACTCATGTGTGTGTTATCACTGATATAAAGTCCTTAGCATTGATAATGCTGTTTTGATTTAAAAATGCAAACTCTTTTTAACATGTAGAATAGCAGCTTCCTGCTGCTATACTTTTCATAGGACATGAAATTGTGAAACACCTTTTTGTTTTCCTGCAATTGCTCATTTTTTCCTCTAATTTTTCATGATTTTTGGGAAAGCCCCAAATTACCCACTTATTATGCTAGCTTATTTAAAGGATTTATTCTTTCTTATGCTGTATTTTTGTTGGTGACTCTTCTCTGAATTCAGCAATTTGTACAAAAATATTATTTTTGAAAATGTGTGCTGTCTGTGTACTCTTTCTGTAAGTCAGACAGTTTAAGGGAGAATTAATGCAAATGTTGAATCAGAGCTGAGAAACTCCAATTCCAAGTACTTCTTCCTGTTGCCTATTTCTGGATTTTTTTTTTTTTTTTTAATCTACAAGGTAAAGCTATTCTGATACTTCTCTAAAATTGGGCAGTCACTTAAATGCAAATACTGCTGAATACTTTAGTTAGGAAGATAGATTTATTAAACTCTAGATATTTTATTAAAATGTTTTAATTGGATTGATGATTTTAAATTGTACTACTTTCATTACACACTTCATAGCAATGGATTTCATTATCAGTTCACACTGAAAAGTAGGTGCACAAGGGATGCATTAACCAGATCATGTGTGTAGGGAAGGCATGTGTGTTTTCTTTAAGAGAAAATAAAAGCTTATAAACTGCCAGAGGAAATGAACTTAGTTAATTCCCCAAAGTCTCAGCTCAGATTTCATTAAATATTTGAGTTGCTAAGATGCTGGTGTATATTGGATCTTGAAAGAATAACATGGAAGATAGTCAGGGGAAAGTCCTTGTCCCAGACAGATTATCTTCAGCTGCTCAACTCGACAGAATCAGGTACAGCTTCAGAGCCATCAGAGTAATGAGTTTAATGAATAAGTAAACTTTTCCAATAGAACAGCTTTTTCCTCTTGGTGTTGGGTGCCCAACTGCCACCTCAGTGTTACACTGAAGTTACTAAACAGCACCTGTCAGCACGGCACTCTGCTATGAGTGTCACGCTGAACTCTTTGTGAAATTGATATATAACTAGGAATTATTAGTCTCAAGATTACTAGATCAGCATGGAAATTTTTTTCTGATGCTGAATTTATGCCATTTTTATAATTTTACAATTCAACAGCTGAGTATAGAAACCCTGAAAAAATTCTGTTGGGAGGTAATTTTTTGACTACTCTCTTTTGTGTACATCCCCGTCTTGTTTTCATGAAACAGCTTGTAACTGATACATATTCCTCCGGAAGAAATACTGTTTTGCTTTGGAACATTAGAATAGTAAGAGGGCAAAATAGCAGGAACAAATGAAGTCCGGGCAACTCTGTTTAAGAAGAAAAGAATAAATGGACTAAAAAGTTCTTAATCAACATGCAATTAGCATGTTCAGGTTGGAGAAAAAACTTACATTGAATACAAGGCAAGGACAAGGACTCTCTCAGCTGGGGTGGTACCTTCTTGTGTTTTCATGACTTCAGACTTGGTCTAAGCATGGTGCAGTACCAGATGGCTTCTGCAGTACTTGCCAGGCGATTGCTTTTCTTCTACTTCTCTGTCTTGGCCAATGCATTCCTCCTGGCATAGTCCTGAGGATCAATGGTCCACGAGTATCCAGGACATGCAAAAATTCTGTATTACGTGCTTCTTGGTCATTAAAGATTACATTAAATGCTGCTGTTCCAGTGTGAATGGTTGTGAGGGATCAAGGGTTTAAATAAAAAAGCCATGATATATACACATATGGATACAAATATGGCAGGCATAGTACAGGCAATTCAAAACTATTCCTAGATGTATCTGTAGTGTGTATTCCTTCTCCTTGGGCAGGCATTGTTTGGGCTTCTCTTTTATCATTCTGCTGCTCGATGAAAAAGTGTTACTTGTGCTATTAAATTTGGTAGTTTAATTTCATGGTTTACCAAGGACTGAGCAGAAAAGCCAATATAGTTCCATTTAAGGTATGTTGTTCGTTGTTGGATGAATGTAATGAAGTGGAGGCGAATCCAATTAGTGACAGTGAAGTTATATTTTGAAACGGCCCCTGTTTAGCCTCTCAGTTTGTGTAGAATTTATTTATGACAGAAGTGGAAAAACTTCAGCTTTAAACTTGAAACATTTTAGGAGGTTTCACCTCATGATACTGTCAGCTTCTGAGGGAGGAGAAGTCTTTCTTATCTGTTCTCCAGTTTTAGTGGTGCAAGCGTATGGGTCACTGCTCCTTATAAATGTCCCTTTTTGAGCTCACTGCAAAAAATTGGATTAGACCAACTGATTCTGAAAGGTGCTTTTGTGGAATCTATTAAGAACTCCAGGGACAAAAATAATCAATATTACTTTTTTCTGCTGTTTCCTTTTTATATTACTTTTTACCCATTTGTTCTTTCCCTCTTCTCTCCTGTCTCAGCGGTGCTACCTGTTAACCATAAAAGTCTTGGTCACCCTAAAGCTACACTGAGTGCTGTATTCTCCATTTGACGATGGCCTGAAGCTGATGCTTACAGAAGAGTAGAAGAAGGCATGTATAGAACAATGCTTTCTCTGACACAGCCTCACAGCTTCTGGCATAGTGATATGCATTGCAAATTAAACTAGTGGTTTGAATTCCAAATATCTGCTTTGTTTTGGATTAATTCCAGAAATGCCCCAAAAAGGAAAATAACAAATGAGTAGATTTTTACAATTCTAAATATGAAAACAGTCTCCACCTCTTGATAAGTAAAGCATTGTTGCTTTGCAGGCATTACAAGGAAGTCCTCTAAATGTTGTGAATATCCTTTCACTTAATAGTGTGTTTCAATACGGTATCATCTGCAGGAGAACACAGGCTTTTCCAATAAAAATGAACAACAAATATAAATATTTTTTTTTTATTAGTAAAATGTTAGTTATGTTAGTGCTTCACAGGTTGCAGAATAAGTTCCCTGGTGCTTCATATGATTAGAGAATGCAATATGAACAATGAGGTCTTTATTTCTGCTGGATGAAAATAAAATTATTTGTTATACCATACCTATTAAAATATGGAATTTCATGCTGCTTATTATCTAGTATCCGAGTTCATGCTACTTTTCCAGAACTTGTATTTAGAATACAAATAAACATGTACAGTTTTGAGCTTTATTATACATATTTCTTCACAAGACTTGCAAGAAATCAACTCAGATGGACTCTGGATTAACAGCTTGATGAAATAATCTGTGTTCGAACAGGTACGATAACAGCAATTGCTGAGGCACGCTGCCATAGCACTACGCCTGTGGCATCTTGTCAGTGGAACACAGTGTAATCATTTTACATGTGTCCTAAAATAGTTCATATAATGTCATCTTTGTGGGCATATTTACTTGAAAATCAACAAAATTCCTGCTAAGGCAGGAGTCCTTGTAATGAATACTCACAGGTCTGGTTTTTTCCTTATGAATTTATTAGTAGTTGGCTTAAAAATTGTTCTGAAAATCCACATATATAGTATATCTGTGCATGTTCTTATTATTCATATAGCTTTCTATATCTTTCTATATCTTGGTTTGTCTAGGCAAGTAGTGTGGAGTATCTAAGTTTCGTGATAAGCATGCTTGCCTTTTGTGTAAACCTGATATTTAAATTGGGGATTTTGATGATCACCTTTAACAGAGAATTCAGATGGCTAACCTCATAAGGAAGTATAAGCTTCAGTGCCTAATTTCCAAGTTCTCTTTTCTTTATATCACTTTTAAGTCAGTCTGTCTGTCTCAATCTCTGTTTCCCCCCACTCTAGTATTTGGCAAAGAAACAGATTTTAAAGGGGTTTGTAATTTTGATTGGAGCTGAGTCCTGTGTCTTCACTGCTCTTGAATGAAAACCGGTTGGTCTTTGTGAATTCTAGCTAATTTGTGTCAACTATAAAAGCAGAGAACAAGGAACTGGATTAGGTATTCTACACATTTCTCAGAGGCCACCAAACAGCTTTTATTTGATAGTGTAAAGGATGTGAAAAACTATGCAGAATTAGACCCTAAAGCCAAGTGATATATAACAAAATTGTCTTATTATGTGACTAATCATTTATCCATCTCGTTCTGCATTAAAAACAAACAACTCCTCACTCCTCTCCAAAACAGAATGACAATATAATTGCACAAGGAAGAAAGAGATAGGACTGCAACTAGTATATTTATACATACTAACATTTAATATTGATTTGGTTTTAGCTGTCTTGCTATCACTTGATATGTCCAAGCTGGTTTAGTATATATGACATTTATGTACTTTAACTAAACTATTATTTAAAGGACATACTTTTGAAGGAGGGCTAAGCTAAATGAAAATCATGGCTTGTTTTCCGAGACTCCTTGTTTAATTTTGGCTGCATGTGAATATAGTAACCTTCCTCGGGCAGCTGGTAGCTAATGTCATGGTCTACATGAGGGAGAGCAGCCCTGAATTTTAATGAATGCCTCAGCATCAGAGGTTTAAGTCTACTGATGTTCCTTTTCTTTATCCAACCTGACATTTGTCACACAAAAAAAGTAAGCTGTAAGGCATAGTTTTCCTGGGGGAGAGGATGTGCAATAAGAAACTTGCATGTGGCTGTGGTTTGTGATGATGGTTTTCTGCCACAGACGCAGGCTCTGTCCCAGTTTGCTGCTGGCTGGTTTGAGGGTTTCTCTGTGGCAGCAGGTGTGGCTCAGTAATTGCTGAAACCTACAGGAAACCTCCCAAATGAGTCACAAGCCAATTTGTGTGAGAACCATTAAAACAGAGTAAGATAAATTTTAAGCTTCTATTTCTAAGCTGAAGTAAGTACTCCAGAAATAGTATTTCTGTACTTTAAAAACAATACTCAGTGAGTGGCATTAAATCCCTTTCTCCTCCACAGGAGAACTTCAGTGGTGGCAGTAACGGCTGTTGTTTCCTCACTCTATTTTGTCATTGTATCTTTGCCTTGCTGTTGAGAGGCTGCTGAAGTGGAGCTACTTATCATTCACAGTAAGTCCACATTTGCGTGATTTTTGTGGAAAAGGTTGGATGGTTTTGTGCTGTTAATACTTGCCCAAGGAAGTGCTATCAAGACCATAATTTTATTTTTTCATAGTTCTTGATAGTGGAGGATCAAGAAGTCCTCCAAATAATTTCTACTGCCTGAGGATTCTTCCTCCCCGCCCCCCCCGCCGTAGAGAAGGCAAAACTGAGCTCAGCAACAGGGGAGAACACATGACTCTCTGAGCATCTCCCCAAGTACTTTCAACATTTAATGTATTTGACTGAGTGCTCTAACAAAATGATGAGAGGAAAATCCTGGTAGTCTATACTTCTACTGAAAAGAATGAAGGATACTACTTGAATAACATAGTCAAAATTCATGCAGCAGGGCCTTCAGCCTGATGTCAGCCTACTGCTGACATGTGGTAGGCTTCTTTATGACATGTTGCATGCTCCTTCAACAATCAACCTGTAACAGCTGCAAGCAATTAGACATTACAGAGTGTTGAAATAGCAGCTGTTGTAATTCTACTGAATGGAGCATAAAGGTACCAAGGTAAGAACAACTGTAGGAAAGGTAGCAAAGTGTTGGTGGGAGATAGCATTGCTTTGTATTTGATGAAATGAGAATTATTCAGCTGTCTGCGGTTATCATCACTCCAGTAAGGGGGAAAGAAAGTGAGGGCATTTCCCATTTCATTAAGAGATCTCTATGGTAGCAAAGTTAGCCTTGCCAACATGAGATAACAGAAGCAGGTGAATGCCCCTTTTATTCCTAAAAAAATTTATAGCTTATATGAAAATTTCTTCTGTATCTCTATTTTAGAGCTTATATGTGTTATCAGTGAGTTTCTGCTGTAATATAAAATAACTCAGCTAAATGAAGCTGTTTCAGCACATCCAGGACATGTCTGGCACATGTCATCTTCAGTATTTTCAATGTCATTGAGAAGACTTTCAGCTCTTGTTTAATACCTTCTTGCATCCTTTTTTCCTGTGTTCTCATTAATTTTTTCATGCTTCAAATGCAGGCTTGCTAGCCTGTTGATTGCAGGCCTTATTTGCTCACTCAGTGTTTGATGCCTGAAGCACTGTAGCATTTCTGTACCCATTAGATCAAGAGTATTAAATGTTGCCTATGAATACTGATTGGAAATATGCAGTGTCAAGTACTTTCTTGACTTTTACAAAATCTGTGGTACTGTTCCTGAATATTCACTGTGATCAATATACCAGTCTCTTGCTGTTTTCTTCAGCTTTTTGCCTTTGATTAACATGTATGTTTTGTCACATTTAAAGAAAGTGTTCTGTGTTGATATAGTTACCAGAGCTGTTTATTTCCAAAGCTCATGAGAAAATGCATTGTTGAGGAATTTACAAAATTAAAAAGTGTCGTGAGACTCTTTGGTAATGTAACTGCAATGCAGCCTCATTTTGGCTACAATTATTTTGAAATGTTAATAAATAAGGATATAAAACTTGTATAGGGTGTATTCCTCTTAAAAAAAAAAATACATGGCAGCTCAATAGGATGAGTCAAAGTGACTTTTTGTTAACTATAGTATATATCTGGAAACAGCTTGCCCCATCAAACAGTGTTAGTATGTCATTTCATTTTCTTTATTCAATCTCTGTGGTGAACTTCCTAAATTTGTACTGGAAGATGTCTCAAAAATCTTGATGCTCTTTAAAATAACTAACTACTTGGTGAAAAAGACTAAAGAACCCCAAAGGATTTATGGCTTATTGTTGGAAATTTGGAAAGTCATGGCTGGATATTGTTGTGCTTTCTGGAAATTGCAGTATTTACTTCTGCCAGAAAAAAGTTAGCTAGTTTTAAAGGTAACGGTGTGGGGGAAGCAGGGGACTCAGGGAGGGTAAAAAAAAGCGTGATAGTTTCCAGGCAGCTAATATTCAAAGAAGTGACATGATGCGCAGAATAAACACTAATTTTGGGGGAGTAAAAGTGTATTCTAGCATATAGACTTTACAAAATCATTGGTAACATTTTAGCTTTCTTGTGTGGTGGTTTAAGTAAGTCAACGTGAAGTATTTGACTTTTTGGAAAAGCCGGTGAAGAAAAGAATGGCAGCAATTCAGACTCATTTCTCCTCAGTACGAGGAAGTCATCTTTCAGCGAATTTTTGCTGAGAAAATGGAGAAAGCACTAAGCTGTCCGAAATCAGAAAAGGCTGCAACTTGGAAAAGAAATGCTATTGATCCAGAAAATGCAGCTACAGTTGTATAGCTAACTATTAAAGAGCGTTCCTTCTTGTTATCTGTTGTCCTACACCATTTCCAAGTTATTTTCACACTGACCATCCAGTTGCAGAGTGAGCTCTTTTACCAGTGTCTGGCTGCAGATGAAGCACCTTTGTTAGAAAACAGCTTGCAGAAGAATGACAAGTTTTGGAATTGACAGTAAAATAAGATTTGTTTGCCATGTCTGCCTCCTGAACAAGATGGCAAGGAGAATATTTTTATGGATTCTGCTGATCACAGTGATGGAGTCAAAACAGTATTTTGAAACAAACAGTATTAAAAAAAATGCAAAATTAGTTGAGAATGAGAAGGAATCACACAAGATGTGTTTTTAAAGCCATGGTGCTTTAATTCTTGACACATATTTATAAGCAACTTGTCCTTACAATTTTAAAGCCATTCAGGCATAGAGATGAGTAATGGATGCCTGAAAGATTGAAGATGACAAACTATCACATGTTGAAAAACTGGATACTTGTAACCTTTGATAATTTTTAATGGTGACAACTTAGCATCTTATGCAGAAAATAATTAGTATGAATCTTTTGCAGTCAAGTGCCCACCATCTGAATTTCTCCTCTTTGGTGAAATGAATGTTACCTTTTTAAAATTATTCCTTTTAGGAGAGTCTTTATTGGAATAAAGTGCATTCATGTTCCTCTGCCCTACCAAACCAGACACAAGTTTGTGATTTCTCTTTTTTTCCTGCTCAGGAAGAAGACTTGCTTCTTCTTGGCTTTCTTCTCTGGCAGGTTTGGGCTGAAATATGTCTCTTAATGATTGCAATATGCTAAGCTTTTCATAACTTGAGTTGTTATAACATAATAACCATTAAAATAAGGAGAAATTAGCTGTTTCATGAGCAAGCATCTATTTGCAAACAAGACGTGCTGGAAGTTGAAGGAAAAATCTTTAAAAATGCCACAGATTTATTAACTGTCCACCTGATAAGTATGAAAGTAGCCTTCCTGCTATCTCTGAGTAGTAAAAATTGGCCAGATAAAGCTAGTTTCAGTTAAAACTTTAAAATGGCTGGTTCTTAGAAGACATTTCAGTAGCTTCTTTTTACATTCTTTTTCTGGATATGGAGAAATGCAAACCTTAATCTTGACTTTCTGAAATCAAAAATTTGTTGTTTTCTACTCATTCTTTTTCCTCTTGCTTATTTATTCCTTGTGTTTTTCTATGCTAAGAAGAAAAAACAGTAACAGCTAAAAAAAAACCAACAAAAACACAACAAAAAAAACATAAGTGAAGAAAGAGAGAGAAGGAGGAGGAACGGGAGTAAAGAATCCAATCTCCTGAATCATTTCAGTCTTTTCAAGGCTGGAAAAGACCCATAGCTGGTGTAATGCGGCAACCCAAGCTGAGTAGCCTCAGAGCCCTGGTAGTGAAGAGTTGTTAGGAGCTGTGTGCTTTCTTGCTTTCATTCCAGACTTGCTCCTTCAAGAACTCCTGGACTCTTTGTTCTTCTCTGTTTTATTAGTAAATGCCTAGTGTGATGAAATTTTAAGGGTATAGGAGAGTTCAAATTTTGGGCGGGGTTGGGGGAGGAATTCTGAGTATACCTAATGCTGTATGCATCTAGGAAGTGCATGTGACTGAAATACACTCACTTTCTCACTTGGTCTTTCTGATAATCAGCTAGCAGATTTTAGTGAATGTCTGATTAATTAATTGTTGCATAGGGATAATTCTCTGGTTTTGCATGGCTGGCTTGGTTATTATTCTCTAGATAGAGACTTAATCAACAATAGAAATACACCAGACCCTATATTTTCTATATAAAACATAGTGTTTGACTAGTGGTTAGTATGACTCCCTGCTGATGTTGGGTTTTGGGCCTGGATTTTTATTAATGTAATTCCATTTTATCTTTTTTTTTTTTAGCCTCTTATTTCTTTTTCTCTTGTTATATGAAGGTGAAGTAACGTGCATTGTTCATAGCAGTATTCACCTCTGTAAGCATATTTGCTTAAAGACCATATATCTCATATAAGTCCACTTAAAAGCCTAATAAACACCTCTTTGCATGTGAACTGACCTGTTAAGGGAAAAAGAAATGTAGTCCAAGGAATGGGAATATATAACCAAAATAAAGGGATGACAGAGTTGTGTCTGCTTGTAATGAGGAGTGTTTTGTTTGGAATTTGTTTGTAAAGACCAATGATTCATTCCTCCTTAGTCCCAAAATAAGTATGCATTTAGGATTATCTTCTTATATGGGATTTAATACCAATTCTCAATACATTTCTTGAAGAAAAACTGTAAGAACTTGCAGAAATGCTCAGCTGCCTCTTACAGCAGTTATCCCTAGCACCTAACCTAAGGAGAGGAAGAGGGTACGCTCTGAGTGAAATGACATACAGAGGCACAACAGACTATCGCTCTGTTATTAATGATTTTCTGTGGTTTAGTATGCCAGGAACTACTAAGAAAATTAAAGCTCCCTGTGCAACCCCATGTAGTGTCAAAGCTAAGCTTCTAATGAGCTCCCTTGTCTTCAGGCTGAGAGGTCTGTAGAAGGCTACAAACGCCCTCCCTTGGATCCAGCTATGCCAGCTGAAGGCAACCCTGCTGTGTTGCTCATCATCTTGTCTCCAGTATTGACCTACAAGTCTACTGCTGAAAGAAAGGGTTGTAAAACTGCTTCTTATATTGCTTCAGGAAAAGTCAGCTGGACAAGATTAAACACCTGATGAAGATGGTTTGAGTTATCTTAATTGGCCTGAATTGTGTGAGTGCCTCCTAATGCATCCCTTCCACTGGCAAAGCCAGTTTTACCATAGATAGTAAAAAAAGAGCTGAGGGACAGGTCACACTTTCAGTTAGCACTGGTATTTGCTAAGCTGGGTGTTGATTCACTAGGAAACACTTAACGCTTCTTTAGGTTTATAGCATTTTTGACCTGTGCTGTGTTCACATCTGGAGAGTGTAGTGTATAATTTATGCTTGCATGTGCCATTTTTGGAGTCTGCTTCAAAGTCCTTTTTATATTGGACAAAAATGACCAAAAACCCCGCAAGTTGAGACAAAAGGCAATGATAGCAAGCAGTCCTTAACTTCTGCCATGTTGCCTTGCACAAATTTCATTTTCTTGCTTATCGATTCTCCACCCAATTCTGTTTCTTTTCTACAGTATTGATCCTGTGCTGACTCTTCAACCATGTAACTGGGATATTCACACTTTCAAACTGCCTTTGCACCCAGCCATGCTCATGTCCTTGAAACACAAGCCACGTCAATTTCATGCAACTCCTACTGTGTTAGGTTTTTGGCACATCAACCTTGTTTAGGAGAGCAGCCCACTGCTTCTGATGGCTGGTGCTGTTCAGCATAGTGTCTTTCAATCTCAGTCAAGCAGCTTGTGTAAAGTTGTTCATGACTGTTTCGTCTTCCCCTCAGAGATGTGATAGAGACTTGGGGAATGAAGGAAGGGCAAGGGGAAAGCTGTTTAAAAAGGCTATTAATACATAAAATGTACTCAATGTAGTGTCCTTCACTGGCCTGTTTGGGGTATATGTTTTGTTTGCAAATGCTCCACCTTATTAACAAACATTTTCTGGGACAGTTAATAATAGCAACTGCAACAATTTTTACAAGGTTTTCAATATACGTTTGCAAGCAACAAGCATGCAATGCTGCTTAAATTGCTAGTTAACCCACATTTAATTCTTTCTGAAGTGACGAGGAAAAAAGATACCACTCGAGGGGACCCATTTCTGACAATCACTGCTGGCAGTGAGTTACTCTCTTAACAACAGATGGAGCTGCCTTTATGCAACCCCATGTGTCTATAGGCAAACGAAGGAGTAACCAGAACTCCTGTCCCACAGGCCTCAAGGCAGGTGCCACCTTCTCTGATGCACTTGGTAGCCCTTTGGAAATGCTCTATCATGTGTAACAGCCATGTACGGGAGCGGTGATATTTTCAAAAAATGTTTTCCCTCTGGATTGTTTTAAGAAGCACCACTAGAACTTGGGGGAAAAAAAAAAAAATGAAAGCTGGTTAAGAGCTTGTTTTATGGGGGACAGGCAGGAGGAACCACTTTTCTCCTCCACCTTCCTCTCCTTTAAGAAAAAGGAATTTAGAAAGCTCTGGCTTGCACTCTGTGTGCTTTTAGTGCAGAGCGGGGTTGGAAGTAAACACAGCTTTTCTGCGGGGTAGAGAGGAATGGCCTCGTGATCTGAAATTGATGGGTGTGACAAACCTTTATAATAGTGCTGCATCTGTTATCTCCTGTCATGAGGAGTGTGGTGGGTGACTCTGGCTGGGTCTACTGCACCAAGTATCTCTATCACTGCCCTCCTCAGCTGCACAGGGGAGAGAAAATAGAACGAAAGGCTCCTGGGTCGAGGTAAGGGCAGGGAGAGATCACTCACCAGATACCGTCATGGGCAAAACAGGCTCAACTCGGGGAAAAATAATTTAATTTATTACCAATCAAATCAGAGCAATGAGAAATAAAACCAAATCCTAAACCACCTCCCCCCACCCCTCCCTTCTTCCCAGGTTCAACTTCACTCCCCATTTCTCTCCCTCCTCCCCCCCCAGCACCACAGGGGGATGGGCACTGGGGGTTGTGGTCAGTTCATCACACGGTGTCTCTGCTGCTCCTTCCTCCTCAGGGGGAGGACTCCTCACACTCTGCCCCTGCTCCAGCCTGGGGTCCCTCCCACAGGAGACAGTCCTCCACCAACTTCTCCAACGTGAGTCCTTCCCACGGGCTGCAGTTCTTCACCGACTGCTCCAGCGTGGGTCTCTCCCACGGGGTCACAAGTCCTGCCAGCAAACCTGCTCCAGCGTGGGCTTCCCACAGGGTCACAGCCTCCTTTGGGTGCCTCCACCTGCTCTGGTGTGGGGCCCTGGAGCGCCTCCTCCCCCTCCTTCTGCACTGACCTGGGAGTCTGCAGCGTTACTCCTCTCTGGCTGCTGTTGTACAGCAGTTTTTACCCTTTTGTAAACAGGGTACCCCAGAGGCACTACCACCATGGCTGATGGGCTCAGCCTTGGCCAGTGGTGGGTCCATCTTGGAGCCAGCTGGCATTGGCTCTGTTGGACCTGGCGGAAGCTTCTGGCAGGTTCTCACAGAAGCCACCCCTCTAGCCCCCCACTACCAAAACCTTACCACGCAAACCCAATATGGGGAGATAAAATTCTTGTTATGAACTCAGAATTTTGTGTTCAGATAGGAAAGCTAGCCCTGCTGTGTGTCTAAGAAGCTGGGAAGAAGAGATTACAGTTCTAGTTAAGGTGGCAACCTGCACTCTTCCTGGCTTAAGCCAAAATAGTCTCTGTGCAGCGTCCCATTTACTGTCAATCAAGGTTGACACTACTCTGAATCTATTTTTATGCAAACCACTTAACACTGAGATTGAAAATACTATTATTTTTATGAAAATTAACAGGGTAGTTGGACTATGGCAGAAGTAATAATGTAGAAAGCTGCTATTTAAAGTGATTGTAATGTCCCAGGCCAAAGTTTGGATTTACTTGCGTGCTGCCTCAGTGTGAATAGATCATGATGCAGTTTAATTTTGTCAGACTGTCAGAAATCATGTTTTATTGAGTGTATTCCCAGGTGAAGGTGACTGAAGAGGCAGCAGCAAGTAGGCAGTGTTTAATATCTGAGGAAACAGGCAGCTGGCAACACGACCTGCTGCTTCCTCTACGTGTTTTCTGGGCATGGTGAGGAGAGCTGACTAGCACCAGGGTCCTGCTGTTTTAGCAGGTTTCTAAACCTTCTACATCACGGAAATCCATTACACATAATGATTCCTATCTAGTCCCTGAAAAACTCATTAACTGAGGAACAGAAGCAATGGTATTGATACAATTTTTAGATTTAACAGGTGGGTGTAACCTATTTAAATGCTATGGAACCTTTATGTAAAGTGAATTTTACCACTATAATCCATGTTTCTGCTTGTATTAAAGGATATGCCCCATTTCTTTAACCTGAAACTGATGACTGAATTTGATAAGAATTCACAGATAATATTGATCCTACTGAAGGTCTTGCTGTTCACTGAAACTTGCTATTCACTGAAAGATTTCTCTTAGCCACGGTGGTGAAGGTCACAAATCTTAATGTCAGAGCCTTGTGGATTGGAAATCTTGCTATAAATTAATTTGGTTTTCTTTCTAGTTCTCTTTTGGCTGGATTTGTTCCCTTTGCTTGTCACTGTGTAACTCAAATTTGAAAACACTCGAATTCAGAAGGAGCCTTAGACACCAGTTGGAAGTGGTTTCTGCTTTGCACTGACATTTCTTATAGAGTTCAACCAATTCTTCCAGATATTCATAGATCTCTGAAAATATTGTATGAATTTATACTTTCTATTTATAGCTGTAAAACTATGACATGCATTGTTCTTGGGTTTTGTTATGGTATAGGTGTCTCTTCACTACTCTTCCACAGGTAGATTCAAGAAAGACCTATAAATAGAGACATGTGTTAAGGGCGGACTTTCACGTCCTCTATAGTTGTCTATGTAGAGTGTGTGTGTATTTGTTAGTGTGTAGTAGACAACATTGTATTAGCTGGTTGAATAGAAAGGAGACATTATTGTAAATGCTTTCAGGTTGTGTCTCTGTACCTTGCCTTATCAAATAATTTTAATACACTTGTTCCATAGCAGAACTATAGAACTTGGCACATCTATTTTTGGGTAGTAACTCTTTGCTTATTTAATGCAAAATCAGCAGAATCTTTGCTATAAAAATATTCATGAAAAATCTGTTTTCTGAATGAGTTTTAGATTTTTCATTGGAGTCTCCAATATCCAATGTATTTTTGCTTATTTATTACTGTGCCTACAGGAGCAGTCAGCAGCAAAATGTTCTTACTTGAGGCTTTCAACCTTTTAACTTGGCAGAATGGGATATAAAACCTGTATTGTGGTGGCGAGCCAGATCAATAATATGCATGTGACAGAAAACATGGCTCATAAGTATGAACTGCAAATATGTTCGTAAGTCTGTGAATGGTTTTCAACATATTCACTTTATCTACATTTAGAATCATAGAATGGTTTGGGTTGGAAGGGACCTTAAGGATGATCTAGTTCCAACCCCTCTGCCATGGGCAGAGACACCTTCCACTAGACCACGTTGCCCAAAGCCCCATCCAACCTGGCCTTGAACACTTCCAGGGATGGGGCCTCCACAACCTCTCTGGGCAGTTGTTGAGAGAGAGACAACAACTGAACCTCTCTGTTCCAGTGCCTCATCACCCTCACAGTAAAGAATTTCTTTCTAACATCTAATCTAAATTGACCCTCCTTCAGCTTAAACCCATTACCCCTCATCCTGTCACTCCATGCCCTTGTAAACAGTCCCTCACCAGCTTTCCTGTAGGCCCCTTTCAGGTACTGGAAGGCTGCTATAAGGTCTCCCTGGAGCCTTCTCTTCTCCAGGCTGAACAACCCCAACTCTCTCAGCCTGTCCTCACAGGAGAGGTGCTCCAGCCCTCTGATCAGCCTCGTGGCCCTCCTCTGGACTTGCTCCAACACCTCCATGTCTTCCCTATGTTGAGGCCCCCAGAGCTGGATGCAGTACTCCAGGTGGGGTCTCACGAGAGCAGAGCAGAGGGGCAGGATCACCTCCCTCGAGCTGCTGGTCACACTTCTTTTTGATGCAGCCCAGGATACAGTTGGCTTTCTGGGCTGCTAGTGCACATTGCCAGCTCATATTCAGTTTTTCATTCACAGCAGCAGCTAAAGTATGTAGTTTGGTGTCTTCTCCATCTGCACTTTTAAAATCTACTGAGCCTGTAGTGATAAAACAAAATATTGCAGATTTCAGTGTTTACATCTACTGGGAAGCTTTAACATGCTTCAGAAATGATCTCCACAGGGTGTGTGCCCCTTTACATGTAACCTTTGATTTTTTTGTGAGGTGGAAATTGGAATTTAGTCTGAGCTGGAATTGCTCTATATTTCTCTGTTGTCTATTTCAAGTTATCTTTTTCTTCTGACCACCCACAAGTTCTCTCTGGTCGTTTCTCTCTGGCAGCTCCCTGCTGCTCCAAGGCACTCCAGGCTGTTATGTAGCAGACATACTGGCAGAACGTGGGTGTAGAGCTGCAAGTGTGCTAATCAGCTGTGTGGCCCTCGTTATGTCACAAGTGCCCTCTGTCCTTGAACACGCCCCCTGAAGTGTCCTAATCCAAAAAGAATATAGAATACTTGGTGTGAGGGCAAGGAAGAAGGGAACATCTGGACATATCATAATGAGCAATGTACTTTACTAAAATAGACTTCTACTGAAAACCCTAAGTAGAGTCTCTGGAGATATGCAGACTCTCTTCTTCCTGGGCTTTCCCTCACACCAGACAGCTAAAATATTCAGAAAGCAAATGTGGCTTATATTAACATATTGTGTTTTTTTTAAGTGTGAAAGAAGACTTGTTATCAGATAATCAGCCAATTCTCATACCAGAGATGTAATGAAGTTGGCGTGATCTGCATCATATTGAGGATGTGTGATTAAAATTCTATTCTTATAAAGATTTGTACCAGAGAATAGAAGCATGTATGTGTGTGCTCTAAGACCGGGATAAAGCATCCGAAATGTACTGGTTGTGTTTCATAACTGAAATGTCTATGTTCCTTTTTGCTCCCTTTAAAGACATATCTTTTCAATTCACCACAACTGTATACCTTATTTTCTACATATTTTCCTGTTGCATAGGAAATAAAAACAGTGATTACAGAAGTTTCAGAGGAATTTTTAATCAGGGCAGGAATGCATCAGGAAAAGATGATGCAATATACTGTTGAATAAGAACATGTCAGTTACTTTAATACAACCTGATTCAATAGCTACAGAAAATCATTGCCCCCTTAAAACTACTTGCAGGCCACGTTGAAATGAGTTGATAGTTTTACATTTCTGCTTTGCGGATCTCTCTACTGAAAGCAGCAGTCTTGCAACCGTTACCTGTGTTAACGGTTTAATGAAAGACAAGTGGAAGTGTCAATCTGTGGTCCCATGTGTACAAAAATACAGGTTTTCTTTTCACTGGTTTTAGATATCTGGCAAAACTACCCTGAATCTGAACCTTTAGTGGTTTACATGGACTCTGAGTAGGATCCTGGACAGGATGAACATCTCTTAGTTATCGTTTGCATTCAGAGAACAAGAAAGGTAAACTTGTAGTGTGTTTTTTGGCACAAGAGCTTCTGGATAGACCTCAAACAACCACAAAGGCAGATAAATGAACACCACCACAGAAATCTCTGGGAAAGTGTGGGATAGCATTTTTGCCAAAGAGGTCTGCTGTTTACCTGCTTAACTAAAGAAGGCCTGCTTTCTGTCAAATGAAATAAATACTAATGGAGCTGCTAGCAGCTCCATCCACTCTCTTCTTGAAGCTATGGAGCCATACCCTCACCACAAAGTCTCTTTAAGCATCTCAGGTTTATCTGCAGTCAAATTTAGCAGCATGTGTCACCAATGGGGACAGTGTGGGGAATGTTGCAGAAAGCTGCTAACAGCTGAACTGCGGCTGTTCCCCAAACGTCACACCACAGATAAATCTGAGCAGGCAAGCACACACATCACAAAAAAAATTTCCTCTTTTTCAAAAGATACAACACTAAGACCATATAATGCAGGTTGCCGGGAGCAAAGCTTCAGTGCTAGAAACTGCAACTGATTGGTGCAGCAGAGTTTCAAAGACTGCGCGGAGAATGACAGATTGTGCTGGCCTAGGTACTTCATTGCAAATATATATTTTTCTTTTCCTCATAATGAAAGATAATTTCACTGCATGCAGCACCCTCCAGAATAGTAATTTTTGTTGGTTAAAACCAGGAAACTCCTCCCATACTTATTGCAAGTTTTCTTGTAATAGAAATTGAAAATGGTAGCTCCGACTTAACTGTACCTCTGGCAACACTGGAGCAGCAGCATTTGCCTGCTGTATAAATGATTCTCCATGTTTAGCCTTGAATAGATTTTCTGACTATGAATGCAAGATTCCTGTTCACCTACCCATCCAGGACACTAAAGCCTCGGGGTACTTTGTACAGTGTGATCTGTATCTAATTTCTTTGTCTTTTCTGTTGCTGTTTCAGTCTTAAGTGTTTCAAAGCATAAAAACTTAAGCATTAAAAAAAAGCATAAAAAAGTTCCTACTGAGAAGGTAATGGTGAAGTAAAAGGTCAAACCTTTTAGTACAGTGGCAGGTAAGGAGTTTTGGCTGCCACCTTTACATTTGTGGTAGGTGTTATTTACGCTGTAAGGTACTGTAATAAACATATATATAGGTTTGTTCATAAAATGAAGAAATAAAGGGGTTAAGTAAAATAACAGGAACTTATAAAGCAGAACTAACAAAACTGCAGCAATATACCTAGCTTGCAGGCCTTTTGTTGAGCAGTATAGTTAGCTTAAATGTAACAAATGTAATAACCAAATATGGAAGTTTTAGGTCAAGGACTCAGTTGCTAGGAAAAGGAGCACCTTCCCGCCCCCCCCCCCCCCCCGACCACCGGAGGGCAAATCACGACCACCTAACAACAGGCCACCTAGACGCAGAGTGCAACCAGCCGGAACTAAGAAGACTATAAGAACTCTGGGGTCTGGGAGGGAAGGTGCGAGCCGTTGGTGGGAGCAGAGACTTCCCCGGCCGCCCAGCGCTGTTTTGCTTGCTGTCGCTTGCTTTAATAAATCAAATTAACTTAACCTTGGCTCTTTATTGCCCCTAACCTATAACAGGTACTCTGCTTCATCTCCACTTTCACTGTCTTTTCTGAGACAGTTTCAGACTGGACGGTATTTAAGGTATTTTAGTTATAACTGCTCCCTCTGGTGCTTATACTGCTCTGCTCTCTTCCACTGCATGGTCAGACAGGTTAGTCTCTTGGATTTTGTGCTGAAACGGAAGAAAAGCACTCGCATGGACAGAGATTGGTCTTGGTGATTAAATGTCAGATGATGTGAATCACCGTCCAAAGAACTGCACATACGGGGAGTTCAGCCTCCCCAAGGACAGCTGACTCATTTCAGATGCCATGCTCTTCAGAGGGCTGGATGGAGGGCCAAGGCTGTTTGAACAGTCTGTGAGTTACGGCTAACGCTTGCACTGTAACAAGGAGGCTCTAACTAAGCGTGCAAACCCAGGCTGTTCCTGTGCGTCCCTGCTCAGCTGGCAGCCTGCTTGGCAGGCTTTTGCTGAGTGAATTGCAGTGGGCCGTTTGAAAAATGCAGGCGTGCTGCATAAAATGAAGGGTTAAATGCCGACTGTGTATGAACTAGAAAGTGTCTTCAGGTGTAGGCAGTAGAGTGGGAAGCACTTGGAATATGCAACGCTTAGGAATTATGGGATGGTACCAGACCATTATCTCGGCACAACTCAATCGCTTCTTCACTCAACTAACGTACTTAGCTGCCTCTTCACCGAGAAGTTGATCATTTGGAGCTTGTAAAAAGGAAAAATATGGACTTAACTTCTATCTACACTTGCAGAGGCTCAAAGAGCATATTCAATATATGCATGATTATAATGCAAGGTTAAAGGACTGTTGCTAAAACCAGCGTAGGAGCAGAGGACCAGCCTGAAGTGTCAAAATAACCCCTAGCCGGCTCAGGAGCAAGGAAACTATTAACCACTTACTTCTGAGGACAAAACGTGGCAATGATGTCTGAGCTTAGCTGAGTGGTAGGGATGGAGGCACCTGGAAGTGACACAGTGTGGTTGGCTTTTTTGGTTGGGGTTGTATGCCCCTGTCCCCCTACTTTAAAGACAGGTTAACGGATATCTCATTAGCTTGTAGGTGCTAAGAACAGTCAATTCAGCTTGCAGGTTGGGCTTTGCATAGTTATGTTGTGAACCTAAGGAAGATAGGATAAATTTCAATATAGTGTTCTTGCTTGTTCAGGTAGGCTGGGAGGCAGATCTTCACCTGCTATCATTGAGTGTTTCCACTACTTTCTTGAGACACTCTGCAATTGCATGTGATTTGGAGGTGAATAGAAATAAAAACTTTGTGTGTTAAGGCTGAACATAGTTCATTTCTCTGTCTGAATCTGTTGGGCTGTGCTTAACGTGTAGGGAACTTCTAAGTGCAGGAGTTTGCACCGAGCAGTTATCTGCCTGGGATTTAACTAGCCCACAGTATGATGGTGGAGTCACTGA
The DNA here is from genome assembly GCF_011004875.1 of Balearica regulorum gibbericeps. NCBI lineage: Eukaryota > Metazoa > Chordata > Aves > Gruiformes > Gruidae > Balearica > Balearica regulorum. Next base: position 65,370,039 of record NC_046220.1, read on the forward strand.
GCTGGAAGAGAATTTGTTGGCTTCTGCTGCTGTCCCATGGCACAGTTAAACATACCTATTTTTCCACTCAAAACAGAAGTTTTTCTAGGAGGCCTCCCAAGAAGGAGGCCATGGTGTTTCCAGGAAGCGTATCTCACTACACTGCCTTCTTTGCTGTTAAAGTTGAGCTATTATCAGATCTTTATCTTTCTTACTGAAATAAATGGATTAAATTCAGTGCTCCAAAACTGGTCATAGTCTTGCAAGGAAGGCATTCAACTATTTAAATTACGTTTACTTTAAATATTATTTGTGTTAAATATTGAGGGAAGAATCTTGAAGTTACTTGTGAATCATTCAATGTGGTGATTTCCTTTGCAAGTTTGAATTATGGAAAACTACAAAGGCTTTTTTGTTTATCAAATTTTGATGGTTTGGTTTGTTTTGTTTTGGTTTTGGTTTTTGTTTTTTTTTTTTTTTTTAAATCCAGAAATTAGTGCTTGGAGTTTGGCCTTTTGTAATTGGAATTTAGGGTCCAGATAGGCCAAGAGAAAATATATGGGTACGAAAGGCAGTCTTTTTATTCCTGGTGGATAGAGGTGTTGAGTAGAGATAAGTGTCCCAGATGTTGTTCTGCTATTTAGATGATCATGATAATGTCAGTGGAACTGGTTGTTGTGGAAACCAATTTCCTTCTTTCCATTCTCTTTCTAATACCATATATGTGAATAAATTCACTAATTCAACTGAAAATGAATTTGAATTGACATATTCTGGATTTATTTAGGAGCCACAGTTATGCACAGAAAATGGTATTTCACCTGCTGTGGTCATCAAGAACTGTCAAGAACTGTGCAAAGTCCTCCTTTTTTTTTTTTTTTTATTTAATTGACCTAAATGGATTTGCAATTTGACAGTGCCAGAGATTCAGGATGTGAATTACTAACAAAGAACTTTGACATTTTTTACTTACTTACTAATTAATTTGATAGGATTATGAACCAAAACTTTTGAGGTTTTTGATCTGCAAGTTTGTAAGATAAACTGTTGAAAAAAGAATTAGCGTGCCAGCAATAGTGGAAAAATTTGTCTCAATTTTTCACTGACAGATTCCTACATAATTTTTGCATTTAGTTCTTGTCTTTTTTTTTTTTTGTTGGTTAATTGTGCATTTTCTATGAAAGTAGGATCACGTCATTCAATGTATCACGTTACAATTGTATTAAATTTTCCTTCCTCTGCACCCCCAAGGTATTTTAAGCATAAGTGGGTAGGTACTTTTGCTTTTGAGGCAGGTACACAGCACAAAATTCATGTACAAATATAATAATGTGAATAAGTTGCCGGTATTTTTAGCATTTCTTGCTTCCACACACAGAAGCATTATTTTTGATGTGTGATTTTTCACTTTTGTTTCCAATGATACCCTGTCTTAAAGGTATAGGTATCTGCTGCTGTTAATACTAATACTTTGTAGGTGAAAGCTGCAGCAGGGACATCATTGCTCTGGTTGCTCTGTATTTCATTATATATTAGATGGCAAAGTAAGTCATTAACAGCAAATGTTGCTTTTACTAGACTGTGTAAACCAGAATATTTAAAACTGTCTTTCACTTTTAATCTATCAGCAGATAAAATGTCAGATCACGAAATCAGTGCTATCATGTCTGTAGCATATCATAGTAACATTTAAAAGAAAATTACTTATTTAACTCAAGTAAATAAGAAAACAAAGTAAAAGCAAAGCCAAAACATGTTTTCTAGTTTCTTGTCCACTTTTTTATTACTTTTTATTAAATGTGTTCTGCTTCTTTGTGGTTATTGCATGCCAGCAATTGGATCTTTCTTCAAGTACACCTGAGAGGGGAAAGAAAAGTAACTTCAAAAAGCATACCTAATTCCATTTACCCAAGCAGTCTACGAAATTGTTATACAAGTGCTACTTTGAAAACACTGGGGTTTTTTACAATGTAGTTCAAGTAAGCTCTCCTTTATGTTCAGTTTTTTAGTAAGGTACACATCTAGGTTTAAAAGAAAACATTCCCCTCAGCTGCCTTCTTGGTCCATTTGTCAAATGGAAGAAGTAGTGCAGCATTTTTGAGCACTACTGTCATTGCCAGACCTGTTCTTGTGTTTGATGCATAGAAAAGCTCAAGCAATAAATAGTTCAATAAACGATTTATGATATCCTAGGAATGCTGAGTTACACTAAAAAAAGTCTGAATCTCAGCTGGGCATCTGGTTCAAGATTCTGAAAATACCCTATGCCCATTTTTTGGAAGTAACTAGTATCCTGAGAGACAAGGTTCTTATCAATAGAGCCCCACAGACACCTACAGACTGAGCCAGGCAATTCCTGAAACTTCAAAAAAGTGCTCATTCCTGCAAAACCTATTGAAATCAATGGAAGACAGATGCCTTGAAGTTTTTAAAGCTCTCACTAGGTAATTTTTGCAACTAGCAAGTCTTTCAGTATCTTTGATGTTAAAGTTTTGGAATTTTTACCTTGATGTGTGTGAACAAGAACCAAGGACCAACCAAGTCTTTATGTAATAATGGACTGATAAATTGGAAATTCAAGGTAACAATTTTATTTTTTTTTAAAGGTGAACTTATTTAAGAGATGTAATAAAAGTAGATAGCATTAAGATTGTGGTATTGGTGGACACTTAACAAAGCCATCAGAAAAATATTTATGCCTTTGTTTTTTTGCAACTGTTTATTACACAGCTGTTTAAAAACAGTTTCTAAAATGTCAGTGTTCTTTAAGGTCACTGCAGTTACTTCCAAGTGTGGTGTCATGATTCATAGCATCTTGAGTAATGGTGTGTGAAAAACGACTTTGTTTATATAAATGGAGGTAGGTGATAAGACATAGTTGTTGTTTCTGGACCAATGAATACCTGGAATGTACTTGGGTTTCTAAATTGTCAGAAGAAATAATGTCTCATCTTTCTTTTTACTAGAAAACCAACTGCGCACTGACCAAAAGGGAATAGTGTTAGATCTTCATTTTATGGGGCAGAGAAGATGGGAGGGGGGGTATTTTTACAGAAGTTTTGTTTTTAACAGATCAAACAAATGCATATGAAAATAGAGTAAAATTTTAATGCATTTCTTTTTAATGGCAATCCATTAAAAGCTCTGGCTAGCAATACTCAAAGTTGTAAGAGACCAGTGTTACTGGGCGGAGCTTAGTTTCCTTGTCTTTAACAGAAGCTTTGTGTGTGAGAGCATAACCGATTGGGTAGTCAAAACCACCACATCTCATTTTAAATATGTCTGACACTGATGCCCAGGTTAGACATCCAATCTCCCTACATAGCCGGAGGAAGGTAAGATGCTAACCTCACAGTTAGTCACTTCATGCTGGCAGTAGTAATAAAGCCAGCTGAGGGCTCATTTGCCCCGTCCCCCTTTAGCCAGCTTTTTTCCGTGCAGCAATTTGCTGTCCTGTCAGCTGCCTCAAGAGACCAGGCTGCAAACCAAAGCACTACAATGATCTGAAGTAAAGCAACCCTCTACAAAAACATGTTGGGGGAGAGGCATCTTTAATCGTTTCAGTGATCTGGTTTGATACGTTGTCATGATGGCTCTGTTCTGGTAGTATAGCTGTGTGGAGACAAAACCCAGTGACACGCAGCTGGAGCAGTAGGAATAGGAGAGATTTAAAGCTCCTTTGCTATGAGAGCCAGTGCCTGGTACCTCCATCCTCAGATATTCTGTATTGCTCACTGGAAGAGCCAGTGGCTATATTGGTACCTTACATCACTCAGTTATATCCTTCAGTTAGATATGTGGGATAAAATGGTGTGAATAGTGTCTGAGCTACTATTTTTTTAATTACAAGAATAAGCTATATACAAAAACATAGAAAACGGGACGTTTGTAATGCAAAACTTAGTCCCCATTAATTCCTAGCCTTTGTGAAGAATATTATAGAACACCTTAAAATGGAAATGAGCCAGCAGTGTGCCACTGTGGCCAAGAAGACCAGTGGTATCCTGGGGTGCATTAAGAAGAGTGTGGCCAGCGGGTTGAGGGAGGTTATCTTCCCCCTCTACTCTGCCCTGGTGAGGCCATGTCTGGAGTCCTGTGTCCAGTGCTGGGCTCCCCATTCAAGAAAGACAGGGAACTACTGGAGAGAGTCCAGCGGAGGGCTACAGAGATGATGAGGGGACTGGAACATCTCTCATATGAGGAAAGGCTGAGAGAGCTGGAGCTGTTTAGCCTGGAGAAGAGAAGACTGAGAGGGGATCTCATCAATGCTTATAAATATCTAAAGGGTGGATGTCTAGAGGAAGGGGCCAGACTCTTTTTGGTGGTGCCCAGTGACAGGACAAGGGGCAACGGGCACAAACTGGAACCCAGGAAGTTCCATCTGAACATGAGGAAAAACTTCTTTACCCTGAGGGTGACCGAGCACTGGAACAGGCTGCCCAGAGAGGCTGTGGAGTCTCCTTCTCTGGAGATATTCAAAACCCGCCTGGACACCATCCTGTGTGACCTGCTCTAGGTGATCCTGCTCTAGCAGGGGGTTGGTCTAGATGATCTCCAGAGGTCCCTTCCAACCCCCACCATTCTGTGATTTTCTCAAATAATTCATTACATAGAAGTAATGGCCATGTGTATTTTTGCTCTTCTCCAGTTTAGACAACGTAAGATTTTTCCTTTCATGCCTATTTTGGTATTATTGTTATATGGTAAAATGAAGGGTTTCGAAAAGCTATATATTTTGAAAACCTAAAAATGAAGCATTACACATACTTTCAACAGAAGCTAAGTTGGGAAAGATATTATTAATAAAAGGGAGTAATTTTGTCAAGGTAAGACTTGCTCTTTCATCAGCTGTCCCAATGCTTATCTCAGTCTAACTCTGTTCATGTTTTTCAATTCACCCAGGGAATAAGACGTATCTTAGACGTGATTATGCTAAACCTACTCTTCTTACAGATTCCTATCCTTGCAGAGAAGAATGAATAAGGAATTAAACGGAAGGCTTCTGGAATCATAGCACTGCTTTTCACAAAAAACTAATATAATATCTGTCTTCATATTGAAACTATCTACATTTTTCTAAGAGGGAAACAAAAAGGTTATGGTATTGTTAAATAGCAGTCTTCTCACAAACCTTGAACAAAGTATTAAATTGCTGAGATTCTGTTAAAAAAGAAAGAAAATTGGAGATAAACTTTCAATAATAGAGAAGCCCTGTTGTTCTTTTCAAGTGTCATGGTAATATATGGTGATAGAAATCTCTCTTCTCTTGCTAGCACAAACAGATTTAGATTTCTGTCTTTCTTCATAATTGTTTATTAAGGGATTCCTGTTTAGTTACTTTAGACATGTATTAGGTTATAAAAGGAATTGTGAAGATAGTGCTGGTTTTGTCTGATCCCACTGTTTTTCACTTAAACTATGAACTGGCTCTGATAACATAACAGGTGCATTTGCTTTTGGTTTTATTCACTACTGGTTTACTATGCTATTTGCAAAAGCATTCCAATGAAAATAATTGCAAATTCAATTACAACTCAAACATTTTCATTTCTGGCTGAACCTGGCTTTGCCTTTTGTTCATGTGTAGCAATTGTTTCTGCATTGTCTAAACTTAATTTACATTTTAATTGAGTTTTAAGCCTTCTTAACAGATGATGATGTACCAAGAGATTATGCAACCATTTTAGTAATGGAGAGAAAAACACTTTTTATAATTTGTTTTAATATGGGAGACTCAGCCATAAGGAAAAATATGTTGCCAATAGAACAGAAGTTAAACTTTGATAGTATTTTGACATGAAACAGACTATACTAGAAGAATCATAGGAGCCAGATGGTAAAAGTGATATTTCCCATAACTGCCAGCATTAGAAATCCAAAAACTAGTACCAGCTATATAGTTACAGGACATACTTATTTGAAAGTCAGCTGAATTGTGAATGGAAAGATAGTTTGAGTATTCAAATTTCCTTTTAAAATTAAAATTTCACTTACATTATTCTTTCTGAAATTTTAGTGTCATAACTGCCATAGATACAAAATAGCAAACTTTAAGCTACCTAAAAGAGAAATTTTTCCCCTCTTTCCGTTATGGCACTCTGGTAGGTAACTGAAAACAGAAGTTTTAATGTTCAGTTCATAGTTTTACAGGGGTTTCTTTTATGGGGAGTGTATGGGAAGAAGTCTTTGATTATTTTGTTTCCACTGATAGACAGTTTGCATTTGTTCCCTTTTGGTAACTGAAAAATTGTTTTGTACTTAAGAAAAAAGGAATTAATATCAAGCAAGATTATTTAGAAGAGAAAATGTATTTTGATTTCCTAGAATTCATGACTCAGAATATGAATACTGAATGTGTTTGCAGGTGAAGAACTTCTGTTCTCATTCCAACAATATTCTCATTTCAATTATCTGTCACTTTAGTTAAATATGAACCAGACTAATGTGATCTTGCACTGTTAAGGTTAGAGAAGTGCTTCATGCACTTTAGAAAGTTTAAACATTCCAAATCAATGAGAAGTCTAAAGGAAAATATAATACTTAAAATAGAACTCTGTAATATTATAGGCCCTACTTTGTCTCATGCTTTAAAGCTACTATTCCCATAATTTCACCCAATTATTTTAATGGCACCCTCTTTTAAGCATTGTATTTGAACTTTTTAAGGTGGTGATCTAATCCTTTTGAATCATCATGCTGCGTATGATGTGGATTTGATAAATTTGAAGACAAAATTATTTCAGCATAGACAGTGAAGTCAGGAATAATTCAAGGGTCTTTTGAAATCAGTTATAGTTTTGCCTGTACATTCAATAGATAAAACTCTATCCATGATTTACTAGTGGTATGTTAGGGGGTGGAAAGAGGAGGTAGGAAAATAAGATTGATTGATTGATTTCCTCGTAAGCGTAAAACACTGCAATGTATCTCCTGTATACTTAAGTATAACATCCTATTTAACTTTTTCACTGTAATTTCTGGAACAGGCTAGTTTAGTCCTTCCAAACAAATGAGAAGCCTTAAGTTTTTACTGTTATTTTAGAAAATAAGCTCATCCGATGATAATAGTCCTATGAATGCCATTTATGCAGAGAAATATATATAAATAATTATTGTAAAATATGTTGTATTCTTATACCGTAGTGAAGGATCAGTAGTTCTTAAATGGAAAACTAAAGCAGCTTGCATCAATATAGCTTCAGTGTTTTGACCAAGGCAGTTTAAAAATTTACCAAGATAGCAAATTTATTCTTGTGCTACACATTTATAAATCAAAATACAGAGGAAAATCTAACTTTCTGTTGCACTTTCTCTAAGACAGAGAAATGCCAGGGATGTAATTCAGTTTCCTAAAATCCAGCTTTAACTACAGCAACAAGGCAAAGCTTATTTCTAATTTTACAGTTAGAAGCCATCCTAAACTCACAGGCAGAGTCTGATTCAGTTCTGTTGTTTTAATGAGATGCTGCTTGTAATAGAACATATAGGAAAAATCAGGAGCAATGTGATCAGCATTTTGTAATTTCCTTTCTCATTAATCTTGTAAAGCAGCGTAACTGCATTAGAAAGGTAAAATTAAGACGAATATTTCCTTTCACTGTGTTCCTTCCTAGCTCAGCTAACTCTCTTGTGTAGATGTTATTTGTTTGCATGATTTAAATCAGATCTCACTCAATATCTAGATAATGTGCTGAAAGGAAAAATACATGTTTTAGTGAAGGAAGTGAACCTGGGGTCATAAGTAAAAGTGCTGATTTAAAATGAGCTGCTTGATTGTAGTATTCCTGACAAAGAGATGTTCTGTTTGAAGTGTCTCCCTAATCTGTTCTTAAAGCTGCATCTTTTCTCCCAGTCACTACCTTCTGTTGTCTTAGAATTTTACCTGATGCAAGCCATATCCTTCTGCCTGGGCCAAGACAAACTCCTCAGCTGTTAGGTGGTACCTGGTTCCTCTAATCCTACTGTTCTGCTCATAAGAACACGTGAAGTTAAGTTATTGTCCTTGGCGGTATCTGTTGCTTTCCAGAGGAACATTTTAGTTTATTCCTGTTGGTCTCCCAACAGAGTTTTTAGAGATGCAAGTTTTGCTAAGAGCTCTTAGGGAGTGGATTTCTGAACAGCCATTAATAACCAACAAATCTTACTGCCTTTTTAAGCACATTTAATGGGATAATGAATGTACAGAAAATAAGAGTTATTGTGAAGGTTGGTCTGGAGTTGAAAGATTATTTGCATTTGTTGATTTAAAGTTGCAGTTCTACAATGACTAGAATCTTGTAGCCATAACTAAATAGCACCTGTACTAAAAGCTAAAGACATGCACATTATATATTTGCCATATACATTGTACATAAACAGCATACATTTAAAGGCTAGAAGGTACCATTAGGGTCATAGAATCAGACCCTCATAACACAACTTCTACTAGTCCACAGTAACTCTTTCACTGGACCTAGAACATACAGAAGATCATCCAGCCTAGAATAAAAACTTTAACTAATGTAAAATCAAATGTGTCCCTTAATAATTATTCTAATGGTTACTTAACCTCCTAGTTATTACTTGTCATTTGAATTTATCTAATGTCAGTTGGATTTTTCAACTGGTTAGATTCCTTAGCACTTCTCTGAACATAGATTCAGTAGCAACACCCTTATGTTAAGCAAGTGTGGTGAGAAGATGGTAGTAGGGTTAAAGTATAAGTAAGGAACAAAGGAATCAATTGGTAGTCAGCTCAGGCACACTGCATCACAGCAGTGCTTTGCGCTTAAGTGGTCTGCTTAAATTTAAACACTTTTGTCCGCATTTAAAAGGGTGCTGACTTGCAGATGAGTACCTACTGAGATTCAGGGAGTTCTCCCTAATCTGAGAAGATTGCTCTGAGTACCACTTAGGTCTCCCAACAGATATATAGCAAATGAATGCAAATTCGGTTTGGAATATCGAGTGTACAGTTAAATTATATAGTCTGCACAGCTGACCTGAATGAACCTCCTTTGCACCCTTTCTGGGGCTGAAGTTGATACTGAAGATAGGTAGTGCCTCCAACTAGTGCCCTAGGAAATCACTGACTAGGCAGGTCTGTGCAAACTCCCATAGAAGACAGTACCAAAACTCCTCTGCTACAATCTGTAGTATTCCTGCTGGTGCAGTCTGGGGCTCCCTTGAACAGAAAGTACAAATTGTGCTAAACTGTTGGTGGTTTTCTGATATGCACAAATGTTAATTAGTGATTGGGTTAAGTCATCTCACTTGCCTGTCCAAACGTCTGGTGACTTTTGCATTACCTACTCTGAAGAATCTTACTATTAGGGACTGGAATACAGTGTACTAACTCACATTTAAGAATGATGCGTTTGCCAGCTTGTGTAGCATACCACAAACAAAGAAGGCATTTACTATTGTTCTGTGGCTCTCACTCCAAAATGCAAGGTCCAGCAACTATACAAATGTTTTCTTTAGTCAAAAAGGAAGATTTTTTTTTTTTTTTTCAATGAGCGTGGTAAGGTGCTGGAACAGGTTGCCTAGAGAAATCGTGGCTGCCCCATCCCTGGAAACATTCAGGGTCAGGTTGAGACGGGCTCTGAGCAACCTGATCTACCTGAAGATGTCTGGGATATTGCAGAGGGGGTGGACTAGATGACCCTTAAAGATCCCTTCCAACCCAAACCATTCTATGATGCTATGAAAATGGTTCCTAATTATGCATTAATAAATGAGGGAAAGTTTTAAAAACTCCAATAAATAACACTTGTATCAATTCAGAAAGTGGAGACTGAGCTTCAGGAAAAAAGGCAGCAGACAGCCTCAACAATCATCTCCTTTCTTGTTTCACATGTGTGGTTGGTTTGTTTTGGTTTGGTTTTACCACCTTGCTTAGCTATTAGAGCGGGTGGTACTTCTGTGGTAACTGGTCCAGCCCTCTACAAATGTGCTTCAACGGAAAAATGGGGAGGTGTGCAGATATTCCCAATTCATAAATAAAAGTTAAATAGTTCATACAGCATTTTTCTTTTGAAATTGAGCTGCCTGCAAAGCATGGGTAATCATGGATGAAGACATTTCAAAGGGAAAGGCTTGTTACTTTACCTCGGGGCACAATAATTTTTGCTTTTAGAAGGCTGGCATGGGAACAGTGCTCTATTTCCAAATGTTACCCTCTTAGTTAAATTATTAACTGGAAGGTTGTCTGTCTTCCACCTTCCTCTTCTGCCTGTTGCTGTTTCAGGTATTCCCTTCAATTTTTTCAAGTACTTATTTTTGCTGGAAAAAGTTTTATGCAAATAGCAAAGGCATTAGGAGTAGAGCTATTTTTTTCTGCAAAAAAACAGATGTCTTGTTATGTCTTTGTAGGCTATTTGATTAATCCTATCTTTTGGGATGCCAGGCCATTTATGGCTCTTGGTTTAAAATGAGACATTTCTGTAAATGAAGGGAAGATAGCATTGGCAAATGATATAGCAGAAACCTGTCAGTTTTTCTTGCTTGTAGGTGCTGTCTCATTTCCCAGAGTCTCCAGCTTAGCTTTTTTTCCCCAGTGTTTCCCTGAAAAGGCGTGGGTTCTCTGTGTTAGTATCTGGGGCATTTGACCATTCCACATATCAATGCTAACACTTATGATAATGGCTAAAGATCTGAGAGCGCACTAGAGATGGAAAACAGATTAAATTAGGCATTAGAGAGGCCAAAGGATTTCCTCAAATTATATCTTTAAACACTAATAAAACTGTAGCTGTGTATGCTTCCCATCTATGGGTAGTAATGTCCAATGTAGAGTGAAGACCAAGTAACTCTAACCACATTTTGTCTGTGCTTATCTATGAGTATACTAAGGTTACTGTTTTGGTGGTTTTTTTAATGTAGAATTTCTTTTATAATACTCCTTTCTCAGATTTTAATGGAAATAATACAAGTGATCTTCTTGTCTCAAGAATCCATGGTAAAGCACAGTGGAGTTTTATTAATAAGTAGCCTGCTGATTTCTCTTTTAATGGGCACCTCAGTGATTTCAGGTAGAATTTCTGATTTATTTGGATGATGTGAGAGTTTCTTTTAGCAGTGCACTGAATATTCTCAATTTGGTTGTCTATTTAATTTCTTCTGAGAAAGGAAGAATGATAGGCACAACATTTCTTAACTATGAGATGTAGCTTGTATAAAGGCAAACTCTGCTATCTAAACTAGTTTTATAACCATTCTAGGTGGTATCTAAGCAATTTGGCTACATCTGGTTGGGTGCATACAAAGGCTTTTTTAGTCTTGTGCGGCAAGTGGTAATCCTATCATTTTAGGAACAGTCTTAAACTGGAAATTTTTGCAGGCCTTTACAGTGTCATCCTTTCAGGAGCAAGACTTAAATGGAAGGCAAAGAATGAAGACCTATACAACTCCTATTACATATTTATTTCCAAAAATACTTTTTAAAAATCTGTCAGTGCCCTATGAATTCTAATTCTGTGTGAGTTTAAGCTGTTCTTTACTTGATGCTTTCTCAATACACTGATACTGTTCGGGAGTCATCTTATTTTTCTCAGCTGAAAACTCAATTGCCTTTTAAATGATTTTATAGTTGTCATTAAATGTTCCATGAAGCACAGGAATGAAAATGAGTGCAAACATTTCATGCTTTAATGGTTGCAATGGCAGTCCATGCAGCCGACTGGAGCTTCAAAAATAACCTGTGACTAATCACTTTATGACCACATCATTGTACTCTGAGATCCCCAGTGAGACTGTTCGTGAGATACCCTGACATATGTCTTGCTGGTTTACAAAGTGACAATTTGTGATTTGTTTCTATATGCACAGTTGTGTGCCCTGTTTTTTTATTGCTGAAAGTGGCCCTAAAAGTGTCAGGAAGGGCTGTGGGGAGCAGTGCAGTGTGCTACTGCGCAGAGGGATGGGAACAAAGAAGGGGGAAGGACAGTAGCTCCTTTGACCCTTTGCTTTCCCTTTATCTTCTGCCAAAAATATCGCATATTTGGGGAGGACCGATGGGAACAGAAACCTGTCAGGCTTGCAATGACAAATATACTGTGCTTTGTTGTTATTTTTTAAACAGTCCTTTTGATTTTTAGTAGACGTTTTAAACTGCTCTGTTTAAAAAAAAAAAACCAAGTCAAGTCAGAGTTCTTCAGTTTCACACAAAGAGAATTAAATCCTTTTTCCTTTAATAAATCAGCTGCTCTACTTTTTTCCTGTGTATAGTGACAGCATATTGAAGAAAAATTAGAAAAATGTGATAGAGTTCAGTTCCAAAAATGATGTAACCCTTAAACTGAGTGTTGCCCTTTAAAAAAAGGCCACCTATTCTGGATGTGAGGAAGTCTCTGTCACTGTCTTCTTTTCCTGACTTGATCCATTTCTGAGAATCTCTCTCCAACCTTTCCCTCTACTTCTTGAGCTTCTGTATCTCTCCAGATGCATGTGCAGATGAGGGACCTCACCATCAAATACTATCCAACTTTTTTGCTGGTAGGAGACTTCTGTATACTTAACTTGCTACACAAGCAGGTTTCACTACTTAACAATATCAATCAGATAACACAAACTTCCTCTGCAGCTAGGTAATGGGGCAAAAGAGGAGATGAAAATAGAAGACTAAGGTGCTTAGCCCAAGGCCCATCATACCCATTTCTGAACATTAATAATTTTTAAGAAGTTACTTATTTGTGTAGGAAATCTAACTGCCTTTCAAGAAGTGCCTTTAGTACTGGCCTAATATGAAGCTACAGAAGAATTCAGAGCTTTTACTGCATCAATAAAAGTATTATTTTTAGATGACAGAAGTGTAAAACTCAGGTCTTGTTCACTTTCAATATTCAAAATGCCATAGGTCTATTGAAACAAAACAAGGATATTAAACTCTGTGTTTGGACCAATATCTGACATAAGTATTTGTAACAAATACTTCATTATTTAAGGTTTATCTCTTGGGAAGTATCTGAAGGATTTTTTTGCTTAAAAGGCATGAATGATTTAATCTTGTATGGACCGGTTCTCAGAAGCAAAGAAAGCTAAGCCCTCTGGTTAGGTGTTTTGCATTTATGTCTACTCTTAGAATGAAAAATACTTGTTTTTCAGGCCTTGGCTGATTAACTCACGGCTTCTTTGTGTAGAAGTACTTGGAGAATGCTCTAGATACAGGACATATTACATTCATGTACTGTGAGATGTCTTTTCTTTGAGAAGTCCAGTATAAGACAATTCTGCCTATGCAGTAATTTCTCAGCTCTCTAAGATTTTTCATAGTAAAACAACTCAAGTCTGATCCTTTATTAATTTATGTGCAGCGTTTGGACTCTTGCTATAACGGACTATCTTACACAGCTCTAACAAGCTGGGCCAGTGATTTAAGCTTGAAGTGATGTCCCAAAAATAAAGTGGTGAAAATACGTGAAAGAGTATCAACTTTGATCTTGGCCCTATGGAATAGAATTCAAATAGATAATGAACACTTGTATTATTATATTGATTATTTGAACATAAATGGATTTTCACAAAGAAAAAGTATAACTTTTCTTTTCACCATTATTTAGGTGGATGCCAATGGCATAACAAAGTTGCTGCACTTTTAAACCAGTTGTGAGCTCTGATAGAAAATCAGCAACCATGTGAACTTATCTTTTCAAAATAGCCTCTAAGATTGGATTTGTAAAAAGGCCAATGCTAGAATAACCTTCCTACTCAATTTATCTTTCAATTTGTGAGTGGTGCAAACTGTTACTAGAGTGCTGTGTTGAGTTATGGAGACTGAAGTTCAAGAATGATGAAAAATTAGAAAGTGCTCAGGCAGTATGACTTGTCATGAAAGGACTCAAGGACTTCAATCAAACTGATTAGAGAGGACTGAGAGGTGGACAAGATTCAATGGCTGAACATTGAAGCAAGACAAATTCAGATGATTGAGGAACATTTTTTTTTTTAATTTGAGCGTAGTCAATCACAGAACTAGTTGTTAAGATTGCCATGGAGTCTTTATCATGGCAACATATTTAATCAACCTTGGATGTTTTAAGAACACATCTTTGCAGTCAAATGACAATTAAATCTGGGCAATCATTTAGTCTGGATTATGCAGGCAATCAAGCCTTATCACAGTGATTATTTCAAATTTTGTAATTGATGTAAGCCATTTTAAATTGGCAGTAGAGATACATAGAAGAATATATTGGAGTGCTGTTAGATGATTTCATGTGTATAAAATTTTTTATAGTCTTGGATAGACTTTCTGATTAAGTACATAGGGCTGATGCTGAGACCATTTTGAAATTTTGGTACATTGCACTAAATATTCTCTAAATAAAAGAACCTGTAAGGTTTGCAAGGGGTTTTGTTGTGCACAGGTTTAAGATTGTGCAGTATTTTCTGCTCTTTGGAGGTAATGAAAAGCAGGTTACTTCAGAAGTTCTTGCTTGCTTGGTCACATTTAGTAAGGCTGTAAGCACTTAATCTAATAACATATTGAGCCATACATGTCACCTGTATGAGCTGCTCTGTGCTGTGGGACATGTGTGGTCATGTGGTCATACTAACACTCAGTAACTTTGTTTTTTTTTTAAATAAAAGTGTGATATTGGCATTTATCCAAAGTTAGAATTTCTCAGACTGCTTTATACTCAATACTGCAAATCAAGCAGAACAGAATGAAGTCTTGGTTTGACGTGCTTCATGTTAGAAAGATCAACTTTATCTTGTGTATTTCTTCAATCACAATGCATTGTGTGATGTGGGTTTTTTTCTTTTGTCTGTTGTCTTAATTGGTTCACAAGGTGCTCAACATTTTATAGGCCTGCATTACTATGTTTGTCTTCTAAGAATGCATAGAACTGTAAGGGGTTTTTTTTATGTGTGTCATCTTACGGGTGTGTTTCAATTGTTTCTGACAGGATAATAGTTCTATCTCCACTCATTAACTTGGTATTGTTCTCTTTTATTTTCTGGGTTTGATCTCTCTACTGTTACAGCTACAAAGAAATGTTTAACAATCTCCGTATTAATTTCTAAATTGTTGCCTTATTTTTGTCATGGCCACTTGAAATTTACCAAGCTGAGAGATACAGATAGGCTTTCCTATTTGCTTTTGATAGAGTCCATCAGATTAACATTTTTGTGAATGTGTGTCTCTTTTGCCATTCTCAAGATGACACATTGCTGATTTTCTCTATTCATTTCAATCATGAGAAAATTCTTATAAAGAGAAAAGATCAAAGATAGATGCAGTCTCCTGAAAAATATTAAAAGTTTCTTCAAAGGCAAATATCAAATCCTCAGTGCATTCTACTTCACTCTTCATCAAGGAAGTAGATCTCTTTTTCTAGGGAGAAAAAGACATGATGTATTCCAAAAGCCTTTCAGCTGAACAAATTTAATGACTTGCCATTACCAGTATTTTCTACCTCTCTTACTCCCTCTATTATATCACTCAGATTCTGTCTTACCAATAGGCTTAGAGAGAGCATTTTTACACTATAGTGTCTTTAGATTCCAGTAGCCTGCACTATAGCGTGACATTTATTTATCAGTCTAAATTGTAAGGAAGAGAATAGTGATTATTTGAATCTTTGGCTGACTGTAGAAAAATGTTCACGCAACATTTACTTTACCACACATTTTTTCCTTTTTACCAATATATTCAGTTACTCTTCTTGTTCTATCTCATGTTAGCCCATCCCTAAGAAGAAATAAAAACAACTTACTTCAGTTCTGTTCCAAGAAATAACTTTTTGATGATTTTATCCTTCCATTTTTTCTGGACAGTTTTTGATATAAATGGGAAATATAAGTATAACCAACACACCGGTATATTAAAATAAAGCCAGTGTAATTTGGTTTTCTTTCTTTAGCAGAGGCTAAGTCTTTGCAATTGAAATTTAGCAGTTATTTTTATAATCTAGACATTGAAATGGATGACATTTATGTTTTATTCATGTGTGCACTGTAAAGTGATATACATTGTAGCAAAATAAACACTTATAACTTGGAATGTAAAAAGGGACTTATTCTAATATCTGTGCTTATTGTTTCTTTGAAGTTAAAATGTATTTATGTGAAAAGCATGAATATATCTGAAAGTAGTTTTCTAGCTGATGGAGTTTATACAGGTTTCAGGTGACTTCATTCATGATAAGCAAATGTATTAAAGGCAATTGAATACAAGGACATCACTTTGGCTCATGGTGTCCCTGAACTGGAAGTCACTGTAGTCTGGGAGATTATGCAAGGAAAACATCACCTATGCTCTTGCTGTTTTCTTCTGTTCTTCCACGGACATCTGGTGTTTGCCACTGTGAAAAACAAAAAGATTCGGTTACATGGACTTTTAATCTCATGATGTCAGGATCAAAACCCCCAACAAAAAAGTGTGGATAAATAACATTGTGCCAAAGTTTTCATGCTAACCCTATTTATAATGGACATTCATCATGTGTTCCATGCATTACCCTAAGATGCAGGATACAGTTAACTGTCAGACTCTAGATTTTAGTGAGGTAGCATAAGATGTTACCACCCTTTCTTATGGTTACTACACCACTAGCTGGGGTCAGTAGTAACACAGTAACAGCTCCTTCTCCTCTCAGGGCAAGGTAAGACAACTGGCAGTTTTCAGTGCTGACTCACAGACGTGCATTTACTTTGCCCCAGATAAGTAGTGGCCATCTACATGTTCCCAACCTGTCTCAGGGTTTTGTGAATTCTACCCAACTGCTGCAACTAAGAGCTCTAAACTGCAAAACAGTTGCCATTTACTCAGCGAGTGTGTGTCTACCTCTGCCATCACCACCCTTCCCCGTAGTTTGGCTTTCTCATTGTCAGAACCTTTAACGCCATCTCACGTCTCTGGTGGAATGGTTGGCTGTCCAGCCTCACAATGGTAACAACCAAAATAACCTCTGTCTGCAGATGGCTCTGAGAAAGTAATTTTGGCTGGCATTTCCTTTGGCTGGCAATATATAGGTTGTTAGATAAAGGCCTTGCACACAGACAGACGTGAATTAATTTAATTAAAGCAGATCAGACAATTTGAGCAACTTCCGTATAGACGCTCTTGACTCCATAGCTTAGCTGAACTCCATTTCTAGCCAATCTTACTAAATCTCCATTTAAACTGTTATTATTAATCACATGAAAATAGATTAATTATCTGAATTTAAATACATTTATTTAAATTAACTACTTAAAACTTCTTCAGCCAATCAGTGTGAGAACCAAAGCTGGCCGTGGATTGGACAAGACCCATGTTTTTCTCAGTAAGGGTAAAAAGACAATAGTAATGGTCAGGCTGTGCTATAACGTGAGCTATAAAGTACTCTAGGAAGATACATATCTGCATTTTCATGTTTTGAGGTTGTTTTGAATGCGATTTGCATTTGTAAGCATCCATCTTTGAAAAATTTCTGGTCTTGCTCCTTGTCTGAACTCTGGCCATAATCCTTTCATCATGATGCTGTTACTGTTTCCATACCAGTCAGTGATGCCCAAAAGAAATTTTTGGTATGCAGTGGGGAAGCTGGCTTAATTAGACAAACTGTATGGTGGCAGTCTGATTCTTGATTTCAGACTCACATATCTTTTGTGATGCAAAACAAAAGGGCTAAAAAACCAGGGGAGTCATGCAGAAAGTCTAAATGGAATTGAATTTGTGTTGTATTTGACTTTTAAAGGAGTATCTGCAGGGTCTGGGGTGGGGGGTTTTTTGTTTTGGTTTTTTTGGGGGTTTTTGGGGGGGATTTTTCAGACTTGAAAATCTGGAGTGGGTTTACTTTTACTCCCAAATCATGTGTGTTCATGTATCTTTTCAATCTTTTCAGATGTGCTGTCATGCTCTGATATGTAAAGGATAGAACAGGGACTTGAAAAAAGCAAATACATTCTCGTCTATAACCTGCCAGTCTTGGGGGGGGAAGTTCATCTGAGCACATTATGTGGGAAGGGGAGAAACAAAAGCATGAAAAATCTTTTTTTATAGGTGTCTGAAAACACAAGGGGAATGAATGGGTCTAAGTTATCTACAGCAGGATTTCTGTCCTGAGCAGTAACTGATTAGTGTCCTGGGTATAGCAGCTACCTTTCCACTCAGTGAGAGGACAGAGAAGTACCTCTGTCTTATAGGCACTTAATCAGTGGGTACCACTGCCTTTTACAGATTTACCTGCAGAATGGACAAAGTAAAAGATGGGTTGTGGAAGCTGAAAAAATATTTTGATGGCCAAAGAAGTAGAGGGGCCTGTGCTTTTGAGGAAAGGCAGGAGAAAACAGCAGAGCACAGGGCTAGAAAGAAATACGGACATACCAAAGTAGCATTTGTAATGTGGTCCTGGAGTAAGCACAGAGGGATGGAAAAAGGTTTTCAGGGCCTTTTTATAATGGGGAGTTAGATCTCTAAGGAAAGGTACTGAGTTTTATTTATTTCTCATGAGCTAAAAGAAGGGGATCTCTCACCTCTCCCTCCCTCAAGAATAGTTGGGACTGCATCAGAGGAAAAGAAACGCGATGCTATTATAGAGGTTTTCTTTTCCTTCCATGATATAATCTGTGAATTTGTGGCTACCTCCTCTGTGCAAATATAGTAATCTTAGTTTGCATATAGAAAACTAGATATTTATAAAATGGTTTACAACATTTTTTGTCATTAAATGTATCATCAAAGCACTTATTAACACTCTTACCATTTCTGAGAAGTGGCATTTTAGATAAGCATTTCACTATGTATTCAAGTAGTGTTAATAGTTTTTGTGAGAGGAGGAAAGAAATATTTTTTCCACTTTTCCCTGATGTGTTAAATCATAAGCTATTTTTCTAATTTGTCAACCTTGTGTTCTACCTGCAGTAGCACTTGCTGTATTTTGTATCTGTTCATATTCCTAACTCTTATGCTACAGAATCCCTGAAGATCCACTAAAAGAGGACATTGGCAAAGAAATAAAAATATTTTTGTTTTGTTTTCTTTGTTAATTGTGCACTGGAAATAGTAGAGCTATGTCTTTGACTTCTCGTATACTTTTGGCTTGTTTAATCTCAGCAGAGAATTTACATGGCTAACTGACTCCAATGTGTGGATCCAAGAAAGTTGCAAAGAACTTTCCTCTATTTGTTTCTAATTTCTCTAAAATCATTAATTCACCTATACTAGTCTTCATAGCACAGTCTGAACATAGATGCAAGGACAGATGTTTCTAGTGTCATTCAATTGTGCAGATATGTCCTGGCTTCAGCTGAGATAGAGTTAATTTTCTTCATAGTAGCCAGTATGGGGCTGTGTTCTGGATTTGCGCTGGAAACAGTGTGGGTAACACAGAGGCATTTTCATTACTGCTGAGCAGTGCTTACACAGAGCCAAGGCCTTTTCTGCTCCTCACACCACCCCACCAGCGAGTGGGCTGGGGGTGCACAAGGAGTTGGGAGGGGACACAGCCGGGACAGCTGACCCCAACTGACCAAAGGGATATTCCATACCATATGATGTCATGCCCAGCATATAAAGCTGGGGGAAGAAGAAGGAAGCGGGGGGGGGATGTTTGGAGTGATGGTGTTTGTCTTCCCAAGTCACCGTTACGCGTGATGGAGCCCTGCTTTCCTGGGGATGGCTGAACACCTGCCTGCCCATGGGAAGTGGGGAACAAATGCCTTGTTTTGCTTTGCTTGTGTGCGCGGCTTTTGCTTTACCTATTAAACTGTCTTTATCTTAGCCCATGAGATTTCTCACTTTTACTCTTCCGATTCTCTCCCCCATCCCACCAGGGGGAATGAGTGAGCGGCTGTGTGGGGCTGAGCTGCTGGCTGTGGTAGCTCCAGACTTCGGTGCAGTGTGCAAGTTGGTAGATTAAATTTCTCAAAAGGCAGGTTTAGGAAAAATTATGCTATGGCAGTTTAGCGAACAAATGGGAACAGAAACAAAGACACAAACTAATAGTAGGTGTGGTGAATGGCAACATGAAAATAAATGAAGCTATTCATGTTGTCCCCAAAATGTGAATCATGACATAGGGGTGTTGCAGTGAAACCCGATGTTGCACAGGAAAGGAAGGCAGAGCATTAGATAAGGATGGACACATGGTATTTACATTTGGGAAAAATTATCCTCTGTGCTTTAAATGTACTTCACAATGTTGAAGCCACTTTACTGTGAGCTTATCTATGTAATTTGGTTGTTTCTGTACCATGATATACATATTCATATACTTTAAATTTAAAGGTCAGAATTATTTATAATGTTTTAAGGAATGCTTTTCTTGGATTTAAGTATGCATGTAATTTGAAATCTGTCTGTAAATTACAGCAGTTAGAGAACAACTTTTCCCTTTGGTTGTAAACTCTCCTTTGTATACCTTCGATTTTTTTTTCTTTTATTGTACCTAATTGGTTGTACAGGGTTGAAGTTTACCACTTAACTCATGTCTTGAAATGATGAGGACCTGTGAAGAAAGTGGACAAAAAAAGCCCCAAATTTCTAACTTTAAGTTTTCAAGACAGTGTTAGACTTCCAGTTTCCAATAATTCTTCCTATAACATAACATATACGTTGTTTATAATATCTGATTGGAGCATGGTTATGACAGAAAGAGAGAAAGAAAGAAAAACCTTTTCCTAGCCAGTTTGTAGGGTTTCATGTTTAATATTTCTTACACTGCAGAAGTTCCATTTTGATAATTTTTATTCCTTTTGCTTTTAACTTATTAACATGGTGACTTTGTGGTCTAGGAAGAAATAGACATATTATGAATATTTTTATCTGGATTGTTAAAGTGAATATGCCACATAAGCTGTGTGTTTTGTGACAGAAGTAACATACTGAAAGGATATTAAGCAATCCTTGGTTCCCAGGCTTTTAAATCTAAATATACATATTTATCCATTCAGAAGTTCTGATCAATGCAGATTCTCTTATTTAGTTGGGAAAAGATTTTCTTCTGGATTATATGATATCAGATGCTTTCTCACCTTCATGTGTTTTGCTTGAGCTGTGAATTAAATCCCTTCTGGATATAAGTATTGCTGATTTTTATGTCCTCTTTTTAAGTGCTTCATGAAGTGATAGTTACACAAATTATCTTAGTCACATTCTAATTAAATAGCATGAGATCTGTGTTTGCATTTCAGAATTCTGTCTCCCACTCATCATAAATATAGCGAAATGTGTGTATTTTTGCACAGGAAAATGTATGTGTGTATGTCTGTATATGAAAACACGTAAAAATATGACATGCCTCACACATCTGTTTCCAGATTGAGCTCTCAAAAAAGAAAGCAGTAGGATTCAAAACTAGTTTTTTGGTTAAAACTGTGGATTCTAGTGGTTAACTTGGCAATCCAATTTAAAAAAAAGCCAACACTGGAGATCCTTGTTACACTGCCTGGGCTAACCATTTAATGCTAGATAGTGGAAAAGATAGGCAGGTAGAATTGGTTTTGTAGGAGGAGGATGATGATGATGATGGTGTTTTATTGCCTGACTTGAAGGCTGTTCAGAAAAGCACTGCGCATGTAATGATTACTGTAACAGTGGTTTGTAACACAGTCTTTGAGACAGAGCTGGATGTTTAAGGGGCAATTTAAAGAAAGAAAAAACCCTTATTATTGTGAATGGTGGAAGACTCCCCCCTCAAAAAAAAAAAAAATTATTCCTTGAATATAAGAGAGTAATCTAGAAATGAATATGAAAACCTAGACTTACAGATTTAAAGTTCAGTTTTGTAATTGCACCAGGATGATTTCATCCAGTACTGAGCAACAGACATCTAATGAATAATGTTAAAGATGTGCAATTAAACTTGTTTACTTTCTAAAGATCCACTTTATTGGCACTGTATGTACTTAGGTTAGTAGAACTAGAAAATAAATGTAGGTCTGAGCCTGATGTAGATTTGCTGTCGTAATTCCCTATTATTTCATTATCTAGCCATCAAATGACATAGTTTTGTAAACTTTATCCACAACTGTGCTTGTATTTCTTATGTACAGTTCTGTGGTATTTCAGATTCATCGTAATACTAAAGAACATACTACGACAAACTCACGCCATTTCTCTCATCTGGGAAAAATGCACGCTTCTGAAATGTCAAGGACAAACTGAATGGCAAATTGTTTGCCAGCCACGCAGTGCAGCAGGTTTAACCAGCTAGTAAAGCCCTGGCTCAGTGGCCTAGGCTATGCAGTTTGTGTGTGATCATCCCAGTTATTGTTGTAGCCACAGCTCAGATGTGAACATTATCAGTTCAAAAGTAGAAACTTACAGAAATATCAGCACCATTATATATATATAAAAAAATATATGTAATAGTAATTGTACTAAGTTTGTTGTGACTGCCTTCTGCTATTTGCATATACCTCATGTTCCCTGCCTTGTTTCATTTTTCCTAACAATTTTTTGAACTTTGCACAGAAACAATTTATCAGTATCTCTACTGTCAAATCTGGGGAAGAAGTTTAAGCCTTCAATATGTAAATGCCAGGTCTCATTACTGTTGAAACAGGGTCTGTATATAAATGCCTAGGCCTAAAATACAGATCCTCAAATCTTCTGTTCCCTGCTATCTGTGGAGGTATCTAAGTTTCACAAGTGTCATTGTCTGTAACACTGCTACTGGTGCATTGTACCATAAACAGGCACCACTGAAGAGTTTGGTAGTTAATGCTCTTCAAGCCTAGATTTTCATGTGCAGCATTTCTCTGGTCTCTTGCCTGTGGGGATTAATCTAATAATCATTCTATGATTATGGACTGGTGAACAAGTTCTTGTGCAGTAACCCAGTACGTGTACAGATGCTAAATGCCAGTTTCTTTCTAAAAATTACAATGCATATTCGTAACTTGCAGAAGAATTAAGGGAAATTCTCATTGAAAGTTCAACAGGATAAGGCTAAGTTACTCCAGACTCAGAATTTATCTAGAGTACGTAATATCCTCATGTTTGAAACATTAGCTTAACTAACTGCTATTCTTTGGTGTCCCCTGATGATATTGTTACTGAATTTGCTCTAATCTAAAACATAAGCAGAAAGTAATGGGGGACTTTAAGGACAGAGGACCAATTTTCTTCTCCTTAATGCACTTGAATATAGTAATTCGTGCAGGTCCAGAAGAGAGATCCACCTCAGAATCCATGAATCATGCATCACATGTTACACAGAGTGCTCCCTTGTGAACCGGAAGATGCATATTCAAGGCCCTTTTCCAAAGTGGGCAGGAGTGGAGCTCAGCCCACAGGATCTCCCAGAGCTCTGGCGGCACTTAGACTTTTTAAATAATGAAGATAACTAGAAAAGACCCCGAGTGCTTCCATTTGAGAGGAAGTATCATCCTCCACGTTAATGTGAAATTCAGGAAGGGTTTTTCTGGCTAGGACAAGCATTGTCTTTCAAATTAACTCTAGCTTGACTTTTTTTTCTTCGTTAACTTGGTTGGCTACTAAGTGGCAGATCATATTTTTAATTTTCTTAACACGTACTGTATAGGAAGTCTGGGTACATAACTACATCTTGTATTTAAGAAGGATTTTTCAATGCTGAAATTAAGGGCCTTGAAGTCCTCAGCAAATTACCACAGCATGCATTTTCTTGATACTCCTTCCTTCTTCAACAATAAGTAGGCAACTTGTGGGCCTCTTTTTGCTTTAATTTCTGTTATGGCTTTAATTTCTCATGGCTTCTGTGGAATTGTTTTCACTTTCTTTGTAGAATCAAAACTCCAAAAGAAGCAGTCAGGACTTCTAACTAAGAAACACAGCAAAACTGAATCCTTTGTATGTTTCTTAATTACTCTTTCCCTTCTCCCAGAAAAGAGGAGGGAGAAAAATCCAATCAAATAAAAGGTGTTTCAGCCTTTCCTGGGATTGCAGTGATAATGCTTTAGATGTATCTTTTCTGTATTGAAAATCAAATGCTTGTCCTGGAGTTTGTCTTGAGCTAAGAGAAATCTTATCTGCAGCAGTGGAGATGATAAAAGTTAAGATATCCTGAAGCCAGTGCTAGCTGTATCTCTGAAAGCTGCTGTCCAGATACATATAAAAAGGTAGGAAAAAGCAAAATACTAGACTTTGGACACAGACACAAATTTCTTCTTGGATTTCTCACTTTTGAGGGTTTGGGGTTTTTCTACCCTTTTCTTTTGCGCTTCATCCAAATACTTTTAATCCAAAGACTTTTTTTGCTGTAGCAAATGGATTACTTGTGTATTCAGAAAACAGTGTATTTTAGCTACACTGTGAAGACTCTTTTGTTTCTCTTTTAGATCATATTAACTCCTCTTCCATAAGGAAGTTGTCTTCCATTGACAGACTGTAAAGACAATAAAAAGTAAATTAAATTTGTTATGTAATAAAAATCTAGTATTTTTGAAATTTTAAACAGCAGTTTAAACAAATTGTTTTTTAGCTCCTATCTCCTTCAATTAAATTCAGCCAAAGGAAGAATGACATAAACTTGTATTTTGTACACCTTCTTGGTCTAATCTTATAGAATAATAACCTTTCAAATTCAGGTTTGTGAAGCCTGAAGACAGCTCATTTTCAGTCACCTCAAGTAATTTCAGAGTAACGTGCTTCTCATTTTTGGTATAATTTAAATAAATGATGTAAAGATTAGATACATGTATATCTTATTTTATGAAAGCCACAATCCTTGTCACTAATATTTTAATGTTTCAAGTTCACAAACTAGGGATTAGCAATTTGACCTTGACAGTCATTGGCATATGACAGGAATATAAAGCAGGAGATTTATCTGGAGCAATCATGTTCAAGACTCTGCCTGGTATACAAGGTCTCCTAACTATGTATTTCACTATTAGACAAAACAGTACTAAAATCATAGCTGACAAGGTTATTCTCTCAATTTACTTTTGGATTTTCCAGGTTTGATTTTACTCCATTGCTTCTATGGCAAAATTTTATGCAAATATGAAGTAGAAAATTATCATACTTAAAGGTTTTATTTCTAGCTTTTTACAAAGCTCTTCATCTGTTCCCAGCTCTCACCTGTATGAAGAATTCATACTTGCAAACATCTGCCTCAAATGGTACAACTGTTAGCCTTGCATAGCAAATTTCAAGGGTTTGTCACTTGGATCACACAGCTCTCTCTAAATAGTCATTTGTATGCAGTGTGTTGTATGTTTTGACACGGAGCCAAATTCTGAGTTCGAGTGCCTCACTACTGCTTCAGTCTGGACCTCTTTGGAAATGCCCTGAAATGATAATAGCATAAATTTGAGTAGCTTGGGGTGCAGGGATTAAATTTTAATAAACCTGAACTATAAAATAGGAAATATATGCAGTAGCAAATGTGAACAAGAGGAGGGAAATTATGATGGGTTTTAGAAAAGCATAGAATATGAAGAAATTACAGTACTGTGAGGTACAGGTGAATGTTAGTGCTGCCTGTAGAAGAAACAAAAAACAGCATACAGAAGGGGAGACTGAGTTGCTCTGTAAAATCATAATATGAATGCATGGTATGTGTGGAAGATGGAAAGCAAACAATTACTGATGTCTTGGAGTAGTTAAAACATTTTTAAAAGGGATAGCATATGCTGACTTTTATACAGAGAATGCTATTTTTAAATTAAGGTATCACATGAATTTTGTGTGCTAGAACTGCATCAGTACATTCTAACAGATGTTTTTATAATAGAAAGAAAAGAAAAGGTGGCTGTGTTAGTCTGAAATGGTGTTATTGCTATCCTTTATTCAAATGAGTATATGATAAGATGTGGAGAGCGTGAACACTTCCAGAAAAAGATTTCAAAAGTTGTATAAGAAATACTTCATGTCTGCTATGGTATTCTCACAAGCGCTTCCTGTATTGCATGCAGAACTGCAAGAAGCAGCAGCAGAAGGCCAAAGTTTCACCATGTGGATGAGAAAATAGTACAAGAATGTGAGGGATTTATGCTTCTAGAACAGAAGAATTCTTTTTAGAGGGATGGGCTTGACCTATAGGGACCTCAAAGGAAGCAGGGAACATGTATCAAATCAAGAAATTGTACTAAGGTTTTAAACCCTTTGAGGCTGAGTTATACCTCAGATTTTAAATTCAAGAGGGAAGGCAGATAGTTCTGAAAGAGCACCTTTCAAAAAGATGCATTCCCCTAGGTAATTTTTTTATCTCTGAAGAAAAGTAGAATTAGAAAATTTTTATCAAATAGGAAATTTGAAAGGACAGAACAAACACTGCCATTATTATGAGACAAAGTAAAGAAGAAAAAGGACACACTTCTAGAATTTTTTTTTTTTTTTACAACTAGTACAAAGAAAAAACATTTGGTAAAATATGAATACATAATTTGCAATTTTTTTAGAAAGTGAAAGAAAGCTGACACAGTGAAACAGTAGGATAAAGACAGTCCTTGAAATGAAAAGACATCCTTCAAAAAGTTGAAATTTTGCCCAAATGAGGGAAATAGAAAACATTATAAAATCTGAGAAGTTACATATAAAAATGCAATGAGGAAGACCAAAAAAAGGGCAATAGGAACAAAAGTATGAAGGTACAAAAATCTGCTAAGAAATCTCTTCCAGATCATGAAGTCAGCCAGAGAGAATGGAGAGACATAACTAGGATTAAAGGAACATTTGGCAAAGGCTTAGTACAGGAGATCTTGTGAAGCCTCTCGTGACATTTTTTTCTTGTAAGGGACATCAAATCATCTGCCCCAGATTTAGGTAATAGCAGAAGAGCTTATTAAATGAACAGGTAAAAAGGACAATTGACAAAACAGTTCTCATGGAGCCCAGGAATTAAATAAATGAATTACTAACTGAAATGTGAGCTTGCCACGAAGCAGAGCTTTGTGCTGTTCTATATTCTAAAAATGTTTTGGAAAAAAAAAGCAACTATTCATGGCATTACAGACAACTATGTAAAATTGCAAAACTGCAGAATGTGATAAAATAGCAGATGAAATCTAAAATGAAATGCAAACTGATGCACACGGTGGGAGGGGGGCAAGATTAAACTTGCATGATAGGCTCTGACTGAATATTGCTGTGTAAAAATGTGGTCTTCGGGCAAAAGTAAACAGTTGTACGAATATGTTAGCTTGATGCTCACAGGTCAAGCAGGAAGCTGAAATGTTAGGAAGTGTGTGGAAAACAACAGAAAATGAAGCAGAGATTGTCATTATGCTGGTGCGCGTGCGCCAGGATGACCACCTGCATGTTAGGCAGTGTGGAAGTTTCTGGTCAGGCATTGAATTACACCCGTTTTTGTTAAATAAATGTAATATCCATTCAGTGCTAGGAGGATATGTACGTTTGAGAACTTGCAGTGGAGTACATCTATTTTAAGCCAGTTCCTCCATTAAAAAGAAAACATTCTCAAAACAGTCATTATCCAACAGGCAGAAACCTGGGGCTAGCAGTGCCTGACCTCGCCGCTATTCACCGTGTTGTGCATAGCATCAGGATATGTGCAGTGTTTTCTTGCATATACAATATTCAAAGAGTTTGAGAAAGAAGGAAGCCTCTCCAGGCACAGTGGGATGGAGCAGGTTCAGAAGAGTGACAGGGATGATTCAGCATGAGAAATCATTAGACTGACCCGGACAGTTCAGGCTATGAAAAAGACGTCTGAGGGAGAATGATGGCTGTCCCTCAGGGGTGTTCCTGGTTTGTTGTAGATGCAGTCCCCTCAGAAAGGTTCCCCGCTTCGCTGCAGGTTGCCCATGTGCCGCAGTTCCCTGAGAGGGGCACCCTTTGGGGCAAAGTGCCTTCTCTCTCCCGCCACCCTTGAAGTGGGCTCCGCGGCCGCCTCTGAGCGGCAGAGCCCCGGGCCTGCAGGGCTGCTGGCGGCAGTTACGGAACCGGCCAGGACCAGTTGTGACTGGCATGGCCGCCTCCCACAGAGGACACCGCTGCTGCTCCGGCTTCTGAAACCCTGCTGAGTACACCCAATAGCCTACATACAAAAAGGTAGGTGAATGGCGACGGGGCAGGGGAGTGAGTGTTGACAGGCAACTACAGTGGCCTCTGCTGTTCTGTTCACAGGGTAGTTCCCAGCCAGCCTGGTTTGTCTCCGGCCCGCTGCTCTGCTCCCAGGTAGCTGTGGTAGTTTGGGTGCTAGGGCATGCAGGCTATTCTTCCCTCCCGTACATGGTACACATGCTGCCATACTGGTTTTGAGACTAAATTTAATGTTTTGGATGCAGTCTGGCAGGCCGTGGTACCAGAGAGTGCTCCCAGGTATGTCTAATTTGTCAGACATAGACTGATGCAAGCCTGTATCAAACATGTATTTCACCTCAGTATGAAAAGGGACTTCCCTGACAATGAAAGATAGTCTTTTAGTTAAAACTCTATTGAAATAGAAGTTAGGATTACATTTTCATCTGATGCTACTCTTATTTCCTCTCTGCCAGAAGAGGCAGAGGAACAGAGGAAAAATACTTTGCAATTTGTTCTGTCCAATCTTTTCTATCTTCCTTTGATCTGTTTTTGGCATGAGAAAAAGATTGAAGAAAAAAATGTTTTTACTGTTAAAAAAAGGGAAAATGTTATTTGATTCTAAAATAAGATTAGATTTTTCTCAATGTGTCAAAAGGTTAGCACGCATTTCTTGTGGTCACGCTTGGTAGTTAGCCTTGTATATGTAATAAGGCTGCACATACTTTTGGGAAGGCCTATCTTGTTTTGTTCAGTCTTGATACAATCCTTAGGACTGAGTCAGCCCAAGTCCCTGGCTGTGAGTCCTCAATGCTGACACATAAAAGTCACGAATAAAATACTAGCAATTGGTCTGTAAGCGTATAAATGCAGTTATCAAATATAGAGTCATAAGGAAAATATATTTAGTGGAAATAGCCTGACCCAAAATTGTCTCTTCATGCCCCCTCCCCAGCCTCAATGCCTGACTGAGTTCCCCAGCTTTCATGTCCTGTCTTTCTGTTCTAAAGCATTTTTCTGGGGTAAGTGCTGGGCACTTACTTCTGGATGGATGGAAGTTATTTAAAAAAAAAAAAAAAAAAGGAAATGAAAAAAGGCACTAAGTGGACTTTAGCGTCCCCCTAGAGGTCATGCTGTAGTCTGCTAAAATCCCATTCTCTGTCTCCAGAAAACCAGGCTTTATAATTTTATCCAAAGAAGGGAATAGATAATCTAGTAATAGGAATATCTTTGCATTCATCTATGCTTTATAACCTGCCATAGTAATTTTGCTCCAATTTTTGTTAAAAACCCAGCATCCTGCTGGCTAATCTTCATTATCCAATATACAGCTGTGATTAAGGACATTTCTAGTAGCAAGTCCTCAGAATTGTCCGACATCAATAATTGCATTGTATCAATATAGTAATATGCCTTCTCAAAGAACTTCTGAAAATAGAAAGCTTCTCTTTCTTGCATAAGTTGCAAAAATTTCCTGAAAAATTGTTCTCATAACCTGCATTTCAGTTGTTGACTATAATATATAGGAAAGTGATTCTCCAGTATTGCTTAATTTTTTTCGATAGCATCTTGGGAATTTGCGTCTCAAAAAAAAAAAGTGCAGTACTGAATCTAGGGCTGACAGCAAAACTAGTCATTTTAGCTGATTGCTAGATTTGTAATGAATACTTGCAGAGGCATTATTGTTAAAGTGAATAATGGTAAATACTATTTCCCTTTGAAAAAATAAAGAAAAAAGGCTGAAAATATAGTTTTCTGCAAGTATGACAAGACTTAGTGTCTGTTCTACTGAAATTAAATTTTGATGTTACCTGGATCAATGTCAACATTTGCATTTTCACCACTGGAGAGATCACTTACATATCATTCATGCTAACAGAAGAGGATACTGTAGGAACAGAAAATTCCAAAAAAGCACTAAAATACAAAACACTTATGAATGAATTTGGTCTATATGCCATGTTTAAATGCCATTTTTCTGCACTCTTCAGAGATGTTAATGTTACATACAATACATTTCTCCAGGGAACTCCCTTGTAGTTCTGAAACACTGACTTTTATCGCAGTATTTTTGAACTTTGGAGAGTATAAGGAAAGTAGAAATTATTAGTTTTTCAGTTTATATTACAACTAAAGGTTTTCTCTGTTTTTGTTCCTGGTTTTGGGGTTTTTTTTTTTGACTGATGTAGCATTGAAATTTTTTTGGTACAACATTCATGTTTTGCTTGCTCTGCATTTAGCTAAACTTACAGAGTGTGGAACATTCTGTTTGATATTATTCCATTCCATATAAGTTCCACTGTTCTAAAATAAATTAAAATAACTGAGAATTTGGCAAGGTCATTCAGTTTTCAGCATCAGTTTCTGGATATTTGTTTTCTGTGGAACGATGGCACTAATTTGCTTTCAACATTACCTTGCACTTCAGCGTGCTTTCTGTTCTGAAGAAATCCAAAAATTACTACAATGTAAAGCAGACTATATAGAAAATATGTCATCTTGAATGAAATGAGGTAAAAGCTTGTCTAGGTAGGCAAGTTACCACATGGTTAAGGAAATAAATGGCCAGTAGCATGGTAACAGGAATACATTTGGCCTTGAATATTCAAGGATTTATTTGCACAGGCCTTTCTTAATTATAGATTTATTACTCAGTAATAGCCTATCTGTACAAGCTGTTTTTTCCTATTCAGTCACAATAACTAGAGAAATACAGTGCCTTGCGTAGCATAGGAGGGATGAATAAAGATTGAGCATGTACTTTGGAAGAAGATGGATCTAAATGTGTCCTTATTTTGGGACCTCTTTACTCCTCATGCTTTTTCTTTCGTATCTGTTGCAGTTGTCTAGGTCTTTCACAGGCTGTTGCTTTTGAAAATTTCATCACTGTGGCTTAACAGATTCATTTGGAGTGTCTTTGCTCTTTTGTTTCAGCTTTTTTTCTTTTGTATGCTCTTTTGCTAGGGAGGAACAATGTCCCTAAACAGCAACTCCAACTGAAATTAAACAAGCCAACATTAAAGTGTTCCAGAATCGGTCCTGGCCACCAAATGAGTCATACACTGCAGAGAGAAGCTCGGGCCTTTTGGATTTTTATCCTCAGTTGTTGTAAGGGACTATGCTTTGCTTGTCTTTGAGATTAAAATCTGTAAACAGCATACTTTTTCAGAGCAGTGCCAGGTCTCTTACAGCAGATCAGAGAGACAGACAGATCATTCAAGAGATCTCCAGTCCGTATGGTGATGTGCTTTTCCCCCTATCTTTTTAATTGAAAGAATTTTGGCTACCTTATCAGCCGAGAATGGGTCAGAAATAGAGACATGTCGGAGATAAACAGTATGAGTTCTTCATCTCACTCATGCATATGGATGTTGGGTGGCAACAGGGAGTAAGCCATATCTTAAGTCCTTGTTACACCTTTTATAGATAGATTTTAGGCAGTGATTGGCAACATAAATCACTGTTTAAAATCTTTCTAAATCATGAATGTTTCCAAATGATAAAGTGTAACATTTGTATTGTTGTCAATCAGAAAGGAAAAAAAGCTTAAGCCTAGAGCAGTTTTTTCTTAAACATAGCTCTGATGCAGACACAGGTGCTTTTGGAGTCAGATTTAGTAAAATAATAAGTAGCACCATAATCTTGCTACCTGCCAGTGGTGTGCTCCCCAAAATCACTTCATTCTGAATTCATATATTGAAATTCTTTGCTCAGGCTTTAGATGAGTACCTAAGGTAAACAAACTTAAACTGTGTATGTATGAGTGAGCCAGAACAATATATAGGCATGCAGAGTGTTAACTCATGGAAGACCATGTCTTCACATTAGTTTCTGTTTGTTAAATGCCTGGTAGAGGGTGGATGAGCAGCTGTTACACACAAGCATTAAACACTCAGGTTGTTCATGATCAAGTCATAAATATTAAAACAACATAAGAGCTTCCTGGCTAGTTCAATGTATGCCTGTGCGAATTTTAGTGAATGTTTTTGAAAACTAAATAAAATTAAAGGAATGTAAAGCTATCTGGCAAGCAGAAAGATTGCAAGTCCATCAAATTGTGCAGCAAGGATTATTTTACGGTGTTCTATAGCTCTTTTAAAAGAAAATATGCATCTTCTGTGAAGAGAGACATACAAACAAGCAACAATAATATCATAGATGTTACAAGAACATCTCTTACTTACTTCGTACTTTTAAAATCTTCTGCTTCACCCTGGAATCTGCTCCAGCAGTCTGGTCAAATTTTTTGTTGTTTTTCATTTGTCCTCTTTGAATATTTCTCTGTGTGGTTTTTGTTGGTTTTTTTTTTCCCCCCTACACTTCTTAGACTTTCCTGAAGTGAATGATAGTGTTTTCCTTTATGTGAATATGCTGTTTTAATTAATGGACCTCCACTCTGTGCAAGTATCTTGAAAGAGTAGTGAAAAGATACAGCTAGAAACAGAACACAAATAGGAACTTGGTTTCATTTAGTCATCTCTTAATCTCCTTTTCAGAAAAATAAAAATGTTTTGTAATTGAGCTACATTTGCATTTTAATTGTCCTCTATTCTTTGAAAGCTAAGCAGTATCAGAAAAATCTTCTATTTGAAGTCAGTAGCTTTTTTGTCCGTCTTTGTTGTGTTTGACAGTTTCTATATCAATAGTTAATTAAAAAGGCTTAATCTTTCCTCACTAAGGTGAGGAAATAAAAATGTATATTTATGGTTCTGCTTGAAGTCCATTATGAATGCCTTCTGTTTGCACTATTTCTTTGGCTAATATTTTGGTCATATCTGTCATGTTCAACAGGAATAAGGTTCATAGTGCTTTGAATGAAAACTTGGGAAGCTTTAAAGGTCTGAAAGTAGGGCATCTGTCTGTATGACTCATGCCCCTGTTATAATAAACTGCACCAGTCTGGCTGCTGGAAGCACCTCTGGGCTAGTTCAGTGAGGTCTCTTGTGTTGTCATGTGACAATTCTAGATATTACAACTACAGAAAAATAGTGATCAGGGAATTTTCTTTAGTCTCTTTGATGAAACGTACATTGGGCAAGAAGTAATCTCTTCAAACTTAATCCTAGCAATGAATAGCCTTTGTTTTTCTGTAGGAGCATGTGGTATGGATTTGTACATTACGGGTGTTCATACAAACATGGCTGAAAATAAGCTTAAGACAGAAAGTCTCTTAATATGTGAAAGAAATAATTGACTGCCATTTAATGTGCTACTACTTTCCTGAAATAAAGCCATAAATTTGTACCTGGGTTTGATACATAGTCCCAGATATTTTATGTGGCTTCTGTGAATTTTGTCTAAATGCATTAACTAGTTTAATCAAGTATATTTTTCTCTTGTGTGTATTTTGAGCATTGCTGCAATGGATTAAGCAATGATTTATTTACTTTTGTATCCATTTCATGCCGCAGCTATTTTAAATAGAAAAAGTAATGTGAAGGTACTCTTTTGTGTATATTCATTTCTATGTAGAGATGACAAGTAAAACATCTGTCACTGAAAATTCTTTTTTCTTTCCCCAAAACTTAGATATATATGGCTTTTATGTATACCTATATATTAATGTATGTTAGATACAGTATATGAGTAGTATATGAATAACAATTTTCTAGGAATGCAAATTCTCTTAAGGAACGCCTATAACAATATCCCACAAATTGATTAAGATCTTGTGGGGTTTCTTCAATAGTCATCCTTACCTCCTATATGCTTCCAAATCTACTAACGCGATTCTTCAGTTTCTCACATAAAGACATTATCACCTATGTGCAGAAACAATACACATATTGCTTTTGCTCCTTTCAGTGGATTCCAGGGAATGCTGGAATAAGATCTTTCTTTTCCCGTGTGCTTTCTTTAGATGTTCAGTCAGTCCCGACATCTTTCCTATTTAATTCCCATAGCATGGCCACGATGGGTTTCTGTCCAGGACCTTCACAACTGGTGTATCCTTGGTTGGCAAATCTCCATTGGTAGCCAGGATAGGTGTTGCCAACAGAGAAAATTGAGCTATGGCTCCTGGGGGCAAGGATTCCTCCCCCTCCTCACTCTGCCTCCACTGAGCATGGGCTTATGGTAATGCCCGTAAGACTCAGAACAGGCTCTGGGCAGTGATGTGAAATCAATGCCAGAATTTGTTTCATCTTTGTAAATAACTATCAAGTGGTTGGTGAAGCCAGTCGACAGGGAGGAAGCAGCTATAACTCCATCACACTGGGGCAAAGAATAACTTGGTTACCCTGACAGGCATCCAGCAGGACCAGAAGGAGGTGTAGCCTCTGCAGCTCTAATTGCAAATTAGATCCTCTATTTCATTGTTGTAAAACTGCCAACAACAATATTTGTATATATGATATCTAAATATGAAAAAAAATTAGCTATTTCCTCAACAGTTGGCTTTGCTTCTCTGCTACTGGATGCTACGTATAAATAATTAAATACACAAATAATCAACACATATTTATTATTTATCTGAAGGAAGTGGCAGAGTTTTAGAAAACAAATCAAAAGATCAAGTAGTGTGCTGGAGACTTGCTCATGCATTGCGATGAGTGGGTTTCTTAGGAAGGAAAACTAGACTTTTAGATCTGTCACAGGTCATGATGTTCTGTGGGGGCAGGAAACTACACCTGTATGTGTGTATATCTGTGTGAATGTATTTGGCTCTTAGTTTCATACTGACATTTAAGAGTTCATTTTCTGTTTTGGCAGAGGCGGATTTCAGACATTCTCAAAAACTTAGTCATTTTAAAATAGTACATAATGCTAGCGAAACTATGCCAGTGTGGATGATGCCTAACTTCGGAAGATATTTCTTGCACCCATACAAGTTGCATCAGTGATGTGCCTGCCCATGAGGGAAATAAGCAATACCTGTAATTTTGCTGGTATGATTGATTCTGTATTAGGAGATTTTACTAGAACAGCTCTGTTGGTCAGAAATTGCACTTTACCTCATCTTTGGCTGACAGAGTTAAGGGAAAAAATTTGCGCAGAGATGTACCTGGCCCAGATGAGAATATAAATCTTTCATCTGCCTGATCCTGGAGAATATGAGTTTCCCTTTAACTTTACTCTTCCATGATTACTGCTGTGCATGTACCCAGAGGCTGATGAATGCTGCATTTCAAAGCTTCCGTGCCATGCCATCATTAGTTGCTAGGGCTTTTGCTTAGTTATTGTTGCAATAAATACAAAGACCAATTTGTTAAAGTCTGACAACTATATGAAAATACCTAACCGCTGGTTTAAGCATCCTTAGGCACCTGGATTTGAAAATTACTTTAGCTGACCTTCTTCCCCTATATTTAGCATGTGTCTGCTGGTCTGAATAGTATATAAGTCAACAGATTGAGAAACTGGCTGAAAATACCCAATAAGGCTTATTTCATTACTTACTACAAACAGTACTGATGATATCCAGTTAAATAACTGTGGCAAAAAGCCCTGCCTCAGAAGTCTGTGACCTTCTGTAATTTTGGTTAGCATGCATTTTTTATTGACAGGAAAGTGTGCACTGTTCGTGGATATGCTTGTACGGTTCAGGGTACCTGTATGTGTTACATGATTTAGTGATCCATGAAATATCTGCTCTACTGGACCTTAGTACGTTTGCAACGTTTATACACTGAAGCAGTGGCTTATGCCTGTATGTTACACAACTTGCAAAGACCTTGATGCTAATGAGATAAATTACTTTTCTTTCAGTGTAACAGCTGGTATTTGGATGGTCAAGGGATAAAACCTCTCCTTTGGAACTTGGAGAACACTTCTGATTTAGTCGTAGAGTCATCATGAACAAGAATACATGTAGTCTACATGGGAGGAGCAAAAGTGTGAGTAGAAGGCTTTCTTTTACTTGCTTCTATTTTTATTATCAGTATCCTTCCATACTACTTATGTGCTGTATTACCCTTTCAAATACCACTTTCTGAGTAGGATAGGAACTGTGATGAAATCTTTGTTAGTTGTACTCTATTCTTGTATCTGCAGCCTAAATAAATGTATATGTGTGACACACACACAGAGATAAGATTATTGAATATTAGTATGGTTTGGGTGATTTTTTTTGAGACATTCATTTTTCAGAGTGTATTTTACACAGAGTTATTAAAAATGAACTTTTTCTTGAGCATTCATTGAAATGTAAGCTTACATACTATCTGTAATGTAGTCAGCCATAAATGTATGCCCCTGCACTGATGCTGGCATCAGGGACTGCACTCGATTTGATAAAGCATTGTTGAAATGTTGACTGTGTAATATTCCAGGAAACCAGTGAGACAATATGCTAGTAATACATACATAGATTTGGATAAGGCTTAATTTTGTTTGTTTTCTGGTCTTTGTGGTGTTTTTTTTGTCCTATGTATATATGTATGTCTCCCAGTATCCAAGAGTGCTGCTGAAATAGAAAGGTTTCGATGCTGCTGTAGCCT
Organism: Balearica regulorum gibbericeps; assembly: GCF_011004875.1. NCBI lineage: Eukaryota > Metazoa > Chordata > Aves > Gruiformes > Gruidae > Balearica > Balearica regulorum. The sequence goes on from NC_046220.1 coordinate 65,406,333, forward strand.
TTTTTGTCTTCCAGGTGCTCATGGAATAACACTAATGTGTTATATACCAATGGCTCTGCCTTACAGGCACAGACAAGAATTGAATGTTCCTTTCTAATATGCTACTGCTATCTTTAAGCTGTTGAATATGCCCTTTCTCCTAAAAGACAAGGACACTTTATTTAAGTGCTTTGATAAGTGGTAATAGGAAAGAAAAGTTCTAGTGTGCATCTACAAAGACACTGCATCTACAAGGACAGAGGATATAGTTATATTTCCTTGTTTTCTGAGGGTGTCCCAGCTTGTATGTAAACAGAGTTCACTTGAGAAATATTCCAAACAACTCTGTATCAAAATTCTTTATTGTCACAGAATCACAGATTGATAGGGGTTGGCAGGGAGGTCTGGAGATCATTTTGTCCAACCCCCCTGCCAAAGCAGGATCACCTACAGCAGGTCACACAGGATGGCGTTCAGGTGGGTTTTGAATATCTCCAGAGAAGGAGACTCCACAACCTCTCTGGGCAGCCTGTTCCAGTGCTTGGTCACTTTCAGGGTAAAGAAGTTTTTCCTCATGTTCAGATGGAACTTCCTGGGTTCCAGTTTGTGCCTGTTGCCCCTTGTCCTGTTGCTGTGCACCACTGAAAAGAGTCTGGCCCCATCCTTTTGACATCCACCCTTTAGATGTTTGTAGGCGTTTTCCCATGGTTATCTTCCACCTTGCCCGGTAATGACATTGGGGCCGCTGTCTCTGCTTTGTCACCACTAATGCCTTTGTGCACCTGCTTCCTTCTCCCCTTTGCTGCCTCAGTTTCCTAATCCAGTGGGGTTGGTTGTTGGACCACAAGGATTAACTTAGTTGACTTTATCCAGAAGTTCCCCCCTGTTCTCTCAGGTGTGGGAAGGCAATGCAGACATCTCTGACCAGGCCTGGTGTGGAGCTTCTTGAATCTGGCGGGGTGTATCTACTTGAGCTCCTGGCTGTTAGGAGCAATTGGTCTTTTTGGCTTATTCTTAAGAATGTCTTTTTAAAAAAAAATACATCTTTATGTAGATAATTTTCTTTCTTTCCTGTAATTTTACTGTACATGCTTCCCCATAGGGCAAAAGTGACAGACATATGTTAAATTCATCATGGTGCCATGGTTTGTTATGTGGATCAAATAAACAGCCTGATATGTCTCAATAAACTGAAGATAGGTGTTCAGAGTCCTTAATAAACCCTCACTGCTGCTGTCTGACCTGCTGAGGAATTATGTGAAGCATGAGGCTGTCCATAAAATTTTTAAAAGATTGCAAAGCATAAAATTTTAATGTTAGTTGATCTAATGAAATTTGGTCAAATTTGGGGGAAAGACCAGCATTGTTTCAGTTTAAATTAAAGAAATGAATTTTTACCAAATATATTAATCTTTATTAATTCAAAGGATCTTCATATTTTAATACAAACATCCTAGTATATATTTGGTGAAATCAAGTTCTAAAAGTTTAAGAGTCATACTGAACTTTTCAGGCCCTGAAAGAGAGTGTTTTAATCTACAAAATAAGCATTAGTGTTAAATCCTAGCACATCTTGCTGTGTCAACTTAATCATAACCACCTGTGGCTTTTTTTCTTTAAACTGCGTATATAAAATACTTCCTACTGCTTGTTTGTTGTTTTTAAATTGCAAAATATGTAATCCTGAAGAAATTATTTTAAGCCATGTGGTAGCATGCTGTTTAAATAATCCCTTGACCACTGCTCGTAGGGTGATAGTGGCAGTGTTTGAACAAAGTGACTTTGGAAAAGTGTCTCATTACACTTGTTGAGTATAGTCAAAGATTTCATATTGCGTGATAGTGACATCAAATCTTCCATCTTCCAACATCTCTGTTAATTTGAATTTGCATTGTCAAAGTTATCCATGGTCTGCCAGACCAGTCATTTCATCAAGACCACCTAAAAAATAAGTAAGAATGTCATCAGTGAACTGAATAATCTTAAAAAGAAAAATGGAATATGGCTTTTATTTTTATTTCAATGGATGCTGTCACATAGCTTTCAAAGAGGTTTTTCTGTTTCTAGGAAGCATGGCAATCAAAGTCTTGGTTCCGTGGTTTCAGATGTCACTGAATATAATTTATCTAATATGGAAGATATACCTGCAGATACATGTGAACATTCTTGATTTTTCACCAAATGTAGATCTGACTATGCACCGTGAACCAGCTTAGTTTAACAGTGTAGAATAATACAAACTGCAGATAAAAAAATACATTAACATTTCCATTTTTTTCTGACAATACAATGTCTAATACTGTGTAAAAAAAAAAAAAACATTTGCAAGTGATCTTGTCATTGAAAATATGTTGTTAATATTTATTTTTAAACTTCCTCTAATAGATTTTTGCTTGTACTTCATGTCCTCAGACAGAACAATATGTATAATCCTGCTACTCTTCTGCCCTCTCCTTGGCTGGTTTGCACAGTATTGCTATTCATTCTTCTGTAAGTAGCCTATGGAGTTGCATTTAACTGTGTTTTGTAATATGGATTTATATAGTAGTCAGCTCTCTTTTCACTCTTGCTCACAGCATTCAGTGAGGATGTCCTTTCACTGTGTGTGTACTGTTTGTCTAGTCCCTCTTAGTCAGTTTCCTTAGGTAGCTTTTTGTTTCTTTAAATGGTTTCCTCATAAATAAATTCCTCCTTTCCTGAAATGTCTATTTTTCTGGTGTCTTGAACTGCTTAGAATATTCTAGGTGTTTCATTGCTTTAACTTCCATGACTTACCATCTGGTACTTCTGAAAATACAGCTAAATGTTGTTCTTTCCCTCCCTCACTCCCTCCCTCTATCTAATTTTGTTCTCTCCCCCCCCATCCCCCTTACAAAGTTACTTCTAGTATAGGATAGGGGTTTTAGTACTGATCAGCTATGGAAGGAGAGTTTTTTGAATATTTTAATAATAAAACATTGAACTTTATTATTTGTGGTTTAGTAGCGCTTCGTATTATTTTCATAACTGGATGAACAAGCCAATGTGTTTCTACAGACAGCTTTACAAATTTCAACATAATTTTTTCTTTATCAAAAAGCATGATGAAATACATTATTAGTATTTTTAAAATGAAACTTTCAGCCTGTCTTCAGTTAAATTAGCACAGCTTTACTGACAGTTAATACACCAGCAATATTAAATAATTTTTCAATAGAGTGTTATAATAATTAGATATCTATGGGACTATACTGGAGGCATATTTGGTCAGCTAAAGGAAGTAAGATTCTACTTTCAGGTGATGAGTGCTGGTATATGTGGTGAAAGGAATAGTCTGAATGTTATACAGTGTGGGTGTTCATCTTGGAACATGGTGTCAGAAGTGAGTCAACTCTTGTGAAATCAGAAAGTAGCTATATTGCAAGAAGATGAACCAACTAGGATGATATGTTTAGCAACTGGGCCTGGTTAAACTGTGGAATTTCAACAGCTTCAACAACAACAAAATAAAGGAGTGGGGAGTAGAAAACAAAATTGAAGCACTTACACTGTTGTAAAGAACAAAGGCTTCTGTGTGCTTCAACAGAATTTGGTCAGCCTTTTAACTTAAAAATATCTGTGAAAGCCTAGAAGCGTGAGACTGATTCACAAACTTTTTACATATAAAAGGTGTATTTTCAACAACTGTAACTTCTGGATAAACTAAGATCACTAGTAGGAGACAAAATGGCTGTCTTATTCTATGATCAAAACTTTAAAAACAAAGTTGCGACTACTGATTGGATCAAAAGATGCTGGACCTCAAAAGGGAATAAACGTTCAGAGCTATTGCAGCAAAGCTTCTTAGAGCTTAGCTGCATGCAGAAGTTGGGGGGGGGGGGAGGAGTGGGGGCGGGAGGTGGAGGTGGGATGGAACTCAGCGAATGCACAGCAGACGCGGAGCACCCAGGGAGATGAAGTGCAAAGGAAGACAGAGAGCTATTTGCAAACAGCTGACTCACTGAGATGTTTTCATCCAAAGTACTTAAGGCTAGATTGTCATAACCTTTGCTTATGATGTGGGGGAGTGAAGAGGAAGTTAAAGATTTCCTTTATTCCTATGCTCATTTCTGCTTAGATGATGAGTCACAGACATGACAAGAGCCAGGGGCTTTTTGTCCGCCACTCCTCCTGTAAGCAAATGCTCAGGAAGAGGGAATGTAATCCTGTCTGTCCCAGCCAAATACAGTACACTCCTCTGCTCACCAGCTAGAATAGAAATTCAGCAATAGGGTAAGATACTCTACACCAAAGAGTAGAGTGATGTAGGTCTGCACAGAGAGTGTGAAGGAATTGCACATAAGTTCAGTTCCAGGCCCTTTTCTGTCACAGCGCAGTTCTGTCAGACAGCAATCCTTGCTTTACGCAATAGTTCCAAGTAACCAATTAGTCAACAGAAACGGGAGAAGCTTGCAGTGTTCCAGAAGCATTTTTTCCTAATAAATTTACATTACTTCCAAATAAATTGATTTTTCTCTCATTGCCAATGGTTAGGTCCATTTGTTAGCTGATAGAGGGATACTTGGAGGGAGATTGCTTGGACTGACCATTCTTTATTAATGGGAAGCAATTACATTACATATTCTTTGCCTTCTTCCACCCCTCCATCTGTAATACAGCCTTTGCAAAGGAAACAAGGTAGGAAAGGCAAAGGTGGGACATTGCTAAAGGGCAAATTGAAGTCCAGTCAGTGGTGCTGCTTTTCCTTTACTGTCAGTTACTGTGGTTGTCTGTCAGAATAGGCATTTTAAGCAGCAAGTTCCCTTAAGGAAAGCAACAGCTGATGCACAAGAAGTGCCTGAAGAGAGAGTATGTAGTGCCTGGAGCAACTTTAACCCTTTCTGCATGTTTTCTAACAGTCCTTCTACAGGGGTTAATAATATATGTCCATGGTGAGAGTCCAGTTTGAGAAAGAATGGCTGGATTTGACCCCTAATAAATTTATCCCTTTAATAGTCAATTACTATGGATGGGTTTGGATTAATTTACTGTATTCACATGTACATTTGACAATCCCCTTTTAATTGTGGGATTATCTTTTGGAGAGAGAGACAAGGTTCTATAGCAGGAATATACTAGTGTATTCCTGACAAAGCAATTGCAAATGTGTTTCTTTCCTCCCACTGATTCTGGATTTCTTCCTTTCTGTCTTCCACCCTCTCCAGTCTTGCATAGATGTTCCAACTAATGTTTCCAGCTATCCTACTCTGATCAGATCTCAAAATCTGTTCTCCATGCTTTTCTTCCTTCTGCTTTTGATATTTCTGACATTAATGCACACACTTTTGTCATCATTCTCTCTTTTTTTTTGTGACTCATCTCCTGGTTCAGCTCCTGCCTACCTTCTTAACTTAAGTTCCAGCCTTTGTGAAGCAAGTCTAACCTCCTGATCTCAGACTTGGGCAGTACTTAGAAGTTCGCGACTTCTAAGTGCGCCGTCTTGGAACATGCAAATACCCCCACCTATGTGCTAATAGACGTAACAAGCCTAACCTCAAATGTCATCCACAATTATGCAGACTTAAAAAATAATCTGTGGGCCAGAAACATCTATTTAGTTTGAATTACATCAACAGAAAGAATCTCTTGATGATTGGAGTGTGCCTGACAGAGAATTTTACAGCTCAGCTACACTAGCAAACCCTTGAAGAGTAGGTGAATCTTTACTTTTTGGAGTTCTTGCACATTTGTGTCACTGGCATCCTCTGTACCAGTTCTTCCTGTCTGCAAGGATAATTGTCTACATTTGAAGCTGTATCTTCCTAGCAATATAGATTACTTTTATACTTCTGCATCTTTCCAACTAGTTTTGGAATTCAGGCCATCTGGTAGATGGATCATTCAGGCCCTGTTTCATGGGAAGGTCTGGGAGGTCTCGGCTATTTGTATCAGTAGTACTTCTGTGTTTTACTGCTTACTAATCACCCCAAACCAGTTCTCATTCTCTGAAGCCAGCTGCAGCATCTTGCTTTTGGTGTTTGAGGGAAACTGCTGTCACCTTTGTAATCATTTACTACAGCAGTGAAAATAAAATTAAGTTAACCTGAAGATCCCACTTTATGACTGTAAGAAAATACCTTAAAGAGTGTAAACTTAAATGAAATACAGATGAAAGGGAGAGGAGAAACAACAGATAGATAACTGAAATGCCTGAGGGCCTGGAGCAGATGAATTAGGAAGCAAGACTATAAATGTCAGGACATTACACATTGCACTTAACACTGAAGAAGGCTGGTGGTCAGAGGAGGAGTAGAGGAAAAGCATAAAGGTGGTGAGTAATGTAATTAAAGCATAGTAGTATTAGAGATTCAAACAACATGGTCTCTCCCCGCTTTTCTTTCCCACTTATTTATTACTGTGTATTTCTAATTAATGACTGAGTTTCTCTACATTGTTCTCTCTCCTTTAAATATGAAGTCGGTCTCTCAGGCTCTTCAGTTTGTGATCACTGCATCTTTTGATTCTCTCTTTCAGACCAAATTTTGAAATGGTGCCTGGGAGAAGGCTGACTGATGCTGATAGAGGGGCGTATATGGGGAATGAGCATGTGACTGATGCACACTATATACAGAGGGAAATGCAATATTGTGTAATTCCTTTCCTAAAGTACATTCCTTTCCTACTTTTCATTTGCCATTTTAGCAGGTTGTTATGGTCAATGTCAGAGAGACATGGAGCTGTTGGAGAGAGTCCAGAGGAGGGCCATGAAGCTGATCAGAGGGCTGGAGCACCTCTCCTATGAGGACAGGCTGAGAGAGTTGGGGTTGTTCAGCCTGGAGAAGAGAAGGCTTTGGGGAGATCTAATTGTGGCTTACCAGTACCTGAAGGGGCCTACAGGAAAGGTGGTGAGGGACTGTTTATCAGGGAGTGTAGTGACAGGACAAGGGGGAATGGGTTCAAGCTGAAGGAGGGTCGATTTAGATTAGATGTTAGAAAGAAATTCTTTACTGTGAGGGTGGTGAGGCACTGGAACAGGTTGCCCAGAGAGGCTGTGGATGCCCCATCCCTGGAAGCATTTAAGACCAGGTTGGATGGGGCTTTGGGCAACGTGGTCTAGTGGAGGGTGTCCCTGGCCGCAGCAGGCGGGTTGGAACTAGATCATCCTTAAGGTCCCTTCCAACCCAAACCATTCTATGATTCTCTGATTCTGTGAATATCCCTGTGTCTGTCAGAGTACCTGCAATGGCTAGAACAACTGGTTCTCCATTGTGTTAAGGTTCTTGGCATACTTGCAATATAACCATTAAATAGTTTTAATAGAAATATCCGTATGTCAAGCATTTGGAAGTATGATAGGTGTAAATGCTAAGAGTACTAAAGAGTGGTAAGAAGCAGTTACATGGAGGATGTTTGTAGAGGAAAAAATACTGTAGTTAGTGGCAGAATAATTTGCTAGATATTTTTGTGGAAAATGGAAATGTTTTCATGCCATTTGTTATGGAAAAACATAGATAATTCACTGGCAAGGATAACTGTTCTTTGGTCACTGGTAGCAACAGGACACATGAATTTGAAACAGAATGCGAGTAACAGCTGAGTGCTATTAAAGTTTGAGTAGGCTGACAAGAGCAGTAAATTTCAGAATTAAAACTGCTTCTGAACTCCTAGACTTCTCTCTTGTTATTGGAGTCTTACAATTTATATTGTGTTCCTTTCCTTGCTTCTGAAACACCTGTGGTTCTATGTGCCAAATGAGCTTTTTTTTCTTCCGTGCTACAGAGTTTTTTTTCCTTGTGACACATGCAATTTATCTCATCTTCTACCTGTGTATACATACATGTCTGCACACATAAATGTACAGCCTAGAAATGCAGAAAGCATATGCTACAATTGTAGATCAGGAAGCCTGATGAAAAAAACAATGATCAGCTTTCCTTAAATAAAAAATGTAGTTCCATTCAGAAAAATTTCAAATATAGGCCTGAAAACAGCTGATAGCAAACTTGCTTTTCTCCAGAATACTAGGCTTCTCTCACCTCGCACGCTGCATTCAGAGTAACTTGAGTTTCATTACCTAACATAGCACCTCAGGTGGAACACTGCACATTTCCTGCGAGCCAATGAACAGGGAAGCTGCATGATCTGTAGCCCTGGGGCAGATGCTTCTGGTGGCTTGAGTTTGGGAAACCTAGTAATATTCATGAAAGTGCTGGTTAAATCTTCAGGTTCTTGCCTATTTCCTTCAGCACTGCAGGATCTGGGAAAATCTGGTTTGTTCATTTCTTTTCTCTTTCTCTCTCCTTTTTAACTTTGATAGGATTTGCACCAAAATCCAACTTCAAAAAAGGAAGAAAATGTCCAAGTTCTGGGGAAGGTGTGCCTTTCATTGAATTCTTTTAATGATTGTATTTAGCAAACTGGTTTCTGAAATCTTTTTATCTTATCTATATTGAATTAATACTAACTTAGTAACAATTCTGTAAAGTTAAATCAAGTTACCTGTGGATTTTAAAGCACAATATCATTCTCTTATTTTTAGTCTCAGTGAAAAAGGGTCTTCATCAGGTTTCAAAGAACATGTCCTTTGGTAGATCTTTAGTACAGTTTGATAGCACAATTAACAGAAAGAGACAAGCAGCATAATCTTTGGCCAAGCCTGTGCAACAAAAGACCCCATAAAGTGCTGGTCTCTTCCTTTAGAGGAAAGGCTGGGTTCATGTAAGTGGTTTGATTTTCAAAGTGGATCTAGGGGACAAACCTGTTTCCAAGATTTTTGATGGAAATTTTGGGTTGGTTGCAGCTGATGTTTTGAGTACAGATCTTGAATAAGATTCCCAGAAGACTGAATGAGACCCTATGAAGTGTTTGTTCCATGTTGCTGTACAGAGAGAGCTCAGAGGGAACAAAATTGTGCAGTTTGTCCTTCTATACTCCACTTCGTTATTTGTATTTTTCACATTTATATAACTACAAATTTTCCAGTTCCTCCCTTTGTCTCTTTATAGAACCAAATAAATTTGTCCCAGCCCACCACACTTTCAGTAACAAAAATAGCTTATTGTTTTGATGCCTCCAAAAGACAGTTTGTGAGTTACCAGCCTCTGCCTTGACAGTCCTGAGGTAGAAGAATAAAGAAGGCTTAAACATGCTCTAGGGTTAGCACTCCTATCTCAGATTCTGCATTCTAGGCAACTATTTAACTATTTGTTTTTCAGATCTATCTGCTTTTCTTATTGCTCTGTACTTTGCTTCTGTTCTCATTCCTGGGTGTTGTCCCCCCGTTTTTTTTTTTAAATTTAGGATACTCTACCAACAGGTTCAATTACTAATGACTTCACCTTTTCTTTTTCAGAAGAGAAAATAATGGAAGTCTTTAAATTTGACAGAATTTCACTATGGTATGTGACCCTCCTGAACACCATGCTTTCTGTGGTATAACTTTTGAGCTTTTGCAGTTGCTACAGGTTTCTAGCTGTTGGCTTGCACCAATGCTTTTCAGACTTGCTTACAGATATTTCTTGGTCATACTTGCTGGTTTAGAACATTACTTGGGTCGCTCATAGGATGTTAGACCAGTCATCTTCATCTCCTGTGGAGGATCTAGAAAGGTAATAAAAGCAATTATGCAATGTCCAAAATAATTAAGCTGTGACAATGTGTAAACTGAGCCAATTTCTGTTAGCTGTCTCACCAGATCATATAACATCATCCTAATCGTGACATTTTGCTGTAAAATGTAATGATAATAATAAAAACAAAACTAAAAAAAGTTAGGACTCATCTGAAAAACCCAATGCAACAGTATCAAATAGGCACTTACGTAATTTGCGTGCTCTTAAATAAATACGAACTACAACTGATTGCAATGTGATTATTAATAATGAACTGACATAGTCAATATTTTTGGTTAAGGGACTGATAAAACCATCAAATTTTGTATGAGATAGGGGATTTTTTTCAGCATATATGTTGTGTTACTTCTGATAAATTTTGAATTAACAATTCTTGAGAAAACTGACTTCAACACATAAGTGAACTGTTGAAAATATGTAGAGGGAATACTGCCCAATTTCTCTGTTAGGTAGATAAATTACTGAGTTTTTATTTGAGGGTTTTTTTATGAAGTTTGAAACTTAGACAAAGGCTATCACACTCTTGTCTACGTTCTTCTCACTGCAGTCACTTAATAGCCAACTTCCATCTCTTTATGGGGCAGAACATGGCATATCATTGATTTTCCAGCAGGGATCTGTATCTATATCACATGACACATATTGCGACCTAGATATTGCTTAGTAACAATAGTCTCTGAATGACAGTGTAAGAGCAAATGAGCTAGGGTGGGAGCAGAAGACTTTATACATGAAGAGTGAAGAAAAATTTTAGTCAAATTGTTATGTATCTACAAGCATCTACTTTTGGCCTCTTCTTTGGTGGCTTTGTGTCAGGAAACAAAATGATAGAAGTTTTCTTTGTACCTTTACAAACTTCCTTCTAGAAGCAATTTTCAGCTGTTAGTCTTTTCGTAAGAAATCAGCTCAATGGCACAATCTAGACACTAAAGGCTCAAGTCTTCAAGGGTTTTGCTGTGCTGTTTTCAAAATAAAGCAATCATCTCAGTCCAAATACTCTTAATGATCCTCTCTTGATGGAGAAATTAGACCTTCCATGTTCATTTCTTGCAACGGCAGTTCCTCTGTCCTTGGAAAGAGTTGCTTTAGGAGAGAAAAAAGAGAAACTACATTGGAAAATGAGATGAGATAAAGCCGTGAATAATAGCGTTTTGTAGAGAGTGTGTGGTTTTCTAGTAAGACCTCAGTGAGGGAGTGTGGAGGTGGCCATCACAAAACCAACATGATTTAAGGCTGTACTTGGACATTTCTCCAAGTTTCTTTGCAGGGTGTTCTCACATCTCACTTTACATGTTATCTAGCAATTCACTCCTTTTGCATACAGAATCTGTTTAAAACACCAAATACCACCAAAACTGGAGTTTGGAGACAGCTGCAGTTTTCTTCTAGTGTCTGTGCTGTACCACTTTCCTTCCACACTCTGAATGTTTGCCTGTTTTTCTTCAAACTACATTCTCCTCAGAACAGAAGATGATACTTTTAATACTTCAATTTCTTTGTTGCAAAGCTGAAAATTACTTCTATATCAAATAAGTACCCACACTGTAATGAGGGTTAGCAGGGTCCTTACTAAGGAGAGGTACTACTGTTTGCCATAAACTATGGGGCTCTAAGCATCATAAAACTTCTACCTGATGTAAACTTTTATTAATCCTGTTTTTTATCTCTCCTACATCATCAATATAAAAGATAAACAACAATGATACCTGTTACTTATCCATTAAATTATTTTTATAATTCTTTTCCATCCTGTGCCTTTTGGGGTCACTTCCGACTGAAAAATCTCAGGTCATAAAATTATAAAAAAAATAACTGTCTTGAATTTCCTTTTTTTTTTTTTTTTCTTGATAGAATCAAAAGTTACTGTTTTTCTATCTAGATTGCAAAATATAAACAAAAAAATTACTATCTAGATTCCTAGGTAATAGAAGGATATAGAAAACAATTGGAACACACTGACAACTTTTGAACATGTTTATAACAACTGTCATAAATACTTCTATTGAAAGTGCTTCTTCATATTTTCCAAACTGTCCTCTGGTTTCATTTGCTGTGCTGTACCTTGTGTAGTGATGCAGTCCCAGCTAACCATTTATATTTCCTTAATCAGGCACTGGATCAGAAGTCTGATCAGAACTGTTGGTATTTTACAAGCATCTGCTGTTTTCATGATTGGTTCTTACTTTTCATCTGCACTTTGGTACAAAGATTTAATTAAAGTAGTTAAAGTAATGACAAATGTGATCTACTCAACTACAAGTCAGCACTTTGAGATTCCTCTGTGGATGAACAGAAATAAAAAACCCCTACATTTCTGTAATTTATTTCAATTACTTTGTGTACCACGTTTAGTTAATCACTGTGTCTTGCACCTTTTGAATAGCTAAAAACATGGGAATTCTCAACAGTTACCTGCAGCCTTTGCAAAAGATATTTTGGAGATGTGTAATTCCTGCCTTCTTCTAATTTCCTACTGACAATGTTCTCTACTGTTTCTTTCTTTCTTCCCTGTTTTGTTGCATTAAATAATCTACAATGCCATGCTCTTGGATGAGTTGTCAGCAGGAGAGACAGAGGCTGGAACCTCTAAAGCTTATATATTGTCATAGCAAGTTCATCAATCTCAAATGTGCTGCACAGTGAATGAAGTGTGACTTGCATAATTCCCAAGGAAAGTGAACTGCCATGTTTTCGTTGTTCCAATTACAAGACTCAGCGTGCTAACTGTGGCTGACTGTATCTTAAATCTTCACCTGTTTACTTCACTATAGGATTTTATATTTGTAGAAGTGTGTGCATATGGAAAACAGAAAGTGAAATTTTTTTTTCCCCTAGAAAATCTAAATAGAATGAAATACATGTTAATTAATTAGTTTGTGCTGACCATAATGTTATTTGCTGAGTTGCCGCCCAGTGGACTTTATCAGTCAGCAAAGTAGTCAAGATAAAATAGGATGCAAATTAGAGAATAAATATTTTTTCCTTCATCATGCCTTTCCCTCCCTCTGCTTCGGTGTTCAGAAGTACTAGGTTTCTATTCATTTTTCCTTTAGTTAACTCTATGTTCTTACTCTGTTTCTCACTGCATAACAATTCCTTCTACTGTTGCAGTTTCTGGCTTTGGTTCTATTTTAACTTTAACCTCTCCTCTGGTTGTATTTTGCCATGAGCAATCCCTCTAAATGGCAAATGCAAAATAAAAAAAAAAAAAAAGGCCACTGTATTATTCTAAGGTTGAATCAATGAATAGAGAGAAAAGCAATAGCAGAGCCACAGTAGAAGCAGTGAGTCTGGGAGAGAGAAAGTTATTTTGGCTCCAAGAGAAGTGAAAACTAACGGTGATGCATAAACTGAAAGAATAAATACGATACAATTCATCCATCACAGTATCACTAAGGAAAAACAGAAAAATTAATAGTGCAGTAAAGTAAATATTGTATGGTCAAGAATACCAAAATACCACTTCAGCTGAATGATATTCTTTCCCCTGGAACAAAACTACTCCCTCAGGAAAAGCATCTGTTTGCTTTACCATATGCCTTGAAGGTCTGGCAAAAGAAAGCCCTCAGGCTTTGGTAGACTGCAAGTTAAAATATGTTTAAAATGGATTTATTACTTTTTCAAGGGCCTGGATAGGTATCTTAGTTGGCATTTTACAGAAGAGAAAGAAAAATTTGGGACAGAAGAAGGTAGATGTTATATAGCCTTGAAAACTCCTGTGCAGCTTTGTACAGGTGTCTTTGCTGGGAATGATGAAGTTTTATAAACCCAGAATCTTCATTCTAAAAGGGCAAAAATACCATTTTCCTACCTGCTGCTGCCTGGCTGTAGTAAACAGAAGATGTACAATTGAATGCCCAACCTACTTGTATAGGGTGGATATAAAATTGATGACAAAAGGATGGTGTCCTTTCCGCACTTACCTTTGGTTGCTTAGCTTTTTTAATCACTGTGTACTACCTAAAATGAGTTCTTGCATGCTGGCTTTCAGTTAAGTACAGTCTCAACCAGAGAAGTGTAAATGGTGGGGCAACATGAGCTACTAAAGGAAAGATGTAGAACAGATGACCATGTCTAAACCAAAGGTAATGCTGTCCACGTAGTCTTATCTTTTCCCCTATCAGCCTTATGTATGAGTCACTAAGAATGGGAGAATTTTGGTAGGTAAATTTAAAAAATGTGTGATGTCTTTTGGGCTTTTTGAAAGCAGATGCATAAGCAAAACTGTCTCTTCAGCCAGGGACTGCAGACTTGTTAATGACACTGTCAATGTTTTGAAGACCAGAAAGAAAACCGTTGCATTAAAAGGAGAGTGAGTGTCATAAACAGAGAATCATAGAATGGTTTGGGTTGGAAGGGACCTTATGGATGATCTAGTTCCAACTCCCCCTGCCATGGGCAGGGACACCCTCCACTAGACCAGATTGCTCAAAGCCCCATCCAACCTGGCCTTGAATGCTTCCAGGGAGGGGGCATCCACAGCTTCTCTGGGCAACCTGTTCCAGTGCCTCACCACCCTCACAGTAAAGAATTTTCCCTAATATCTAACCCAAATCGACCCTCTTTCAGTTTAAAACCATTCCCCCTTGTCCTGTCACTACACTCCCTGATAAACAGTCCCTCACCATCTTTCCTGTAGGCCCCTTCAGGTACTGGAAGGCTGCTCTAAGATCTCCCTGGAGCCTTCTCTTCTCCAGGCTGAACAACCCCAACTCTCTCAGCCTGTCTTCATCGGAGAGGTCCTCCAGCCCTCTCATCATCTTTGTGGCCCTCCTCTGGACTCGCTTCACAGCTCCCCGTCTGTCTTGTACTGGGGATCCCAGAGCTGGACGCAGCACTCCAGGTGGGGTCTCACGAGCGCAGAGTAGAGGGGCAGGATCACCTCCCTCGACCTGCTGGCCATGCTTCTTTTGATGCAGACTAGGATACAGGTGGCTTTCTGGGCTGCAAGTGTGCATTGCTGGCTCATGTTGAGCTTCTTGTCCACCAACACTGCCAAGTCCTTGAGGGCTGCTCTCAATGCATTCTCCGCCCAGCCTCTAGCTGTGCTTGGATTGCCCCGACCCATGTGCAGGACCTTGCACTTGGCCTTGTTGAACTTCATGAAGTTTGCACGGGCCCACCTCTCAAGCCTGTCAGGTCCGTGTGTCGACTGCACCACACAGCTTGGTGGTGTCATCAAACTTGCTGAGGGTGCATTTGATCCCACTGTCCATGTCACTGACAAGGGTGTTCAATAATACAGGTCCCAATACGGACCCCTGCTGAACACCAGTTGTCACTGATCTCCACTTTGATGTCTTTTCCAATCTTTGAATCTTGCTCAGTCTGAAAAGACAGAAGGAGACATGAAAGCTACAGGTGTTGCTGGGGTTGTTTCAGCGTGCTCAATATCCTCTCCTTGCTTCCAATAACAAGAGGCGGGGAGAGGAAAGTACAGAATGCTGGTATAGTGACTCTTGAAGCATCCTAGAGTGAAGAACTATTTGCTAACGCACTCTTAATTCCAGTACATTGCTGTGTACCCAAGGCTGTGCATCAAGGATACTGGCAACTACTTCAAGCATTAGCATTCTTTTCTGCCTTTTTTTGTCCATGACCCACGCCCTTCACTCCCCCCTGCCCCAATCCTTCTGGGGCTTTAAAACAAACAGTCGTGTTACAAAAGTGTATTCAGAGAGGAAATGATCAAGGGAAGGAAGTGTGCAGTTTGCCATAGTTGGGGTGGAGGGCAAAATTTTGGGTGTTACAACTCAGGTGAGAAGTTTGGGTGTTACAAGTCAGAGGAATAGCTAATAAAAACTTGCTTCCACAAATCTCAGCAAAACAATATTTTTGTGTTGTTCCCTATACAGTAGTCTATCAGGGATGTCCAACATTATTAAAAAACAAAAGCTACTTCTGATGTACGAATTCCTTTCTGGATGCTATAGAAGCAAAAGTACATTCAAGACATCACCAAGGCAACACAGAAATAACATTGTAAGCATCCTTTCATTAGGGGTGTGAGAAACTCTGAAATGATGGACTGGACAGTAGCAGTGGCAGATGAGTTTGAAGATATGTGTTGTTTAGTTGGTGGTCAGAGTTTACAAGGCTGCCATATGGGTTGATTGTGTAGGAAAGACTTCAATTTGTTGTCTGGGTTAGTGAACAGGAGCAAGGAAGGACAAAGACTTGAACAAACAACTGTATTTCTTAACTATTTCTCTACTCATGAAGTACTAAAAAATGCAAGTTTTTCAAAGTAACAGAATCTTGGAAGCTGTGTCTTCAGCAAAGCCAGCAAAGGTAAGATACATGGCTTAATGCAGCATTTGATAAGCAGAGTGAGGAGGAAGTGTTTTTAAAGTTGAGACATCTTATTGGAACATAAATATAAAATAAACTGCCAAAAATGTTGATTATACAAAACTAACAATCTAAATAATAAAAAATTCCTTTCTAAGCTCATGATATCTGGAGTTGTGGCTTTTCATTGACATTCCTCTGCTGGAGTAAAAAAGTGAAAGTTTTCTCTTGCTGTGTAATTTTTTTTTAGGCAACCTTGCATCAACATTTTTAGCTATGCATACATGGATACATGAGATTTTCTAAGAGTTTAATTTCTGGAAGCTTGCATACTATTGCTAAAGAAGTCTTAAATTTTGGAAAAGGCCAATATTTTTAGTTCTGGGACTGAGTTTGTATAGTGCTGGTTTCACAAAAGGTGAAAATTTTGTCAATATAGAGAATGCTTGTATGGACAGAGATAAGCATTTTATCTTGAGCTCTGTAATAAGGCACTACTAATTTGTGTCCAGATCTTGTACATTTTTATTTCTCAAACCTACCCAAATGACTAACAATCCATCTCCTCCCCCTCCTCTCTCCACAGTACATTGTTGGGATTTTTTAAATGTGTTTTAAATAACAAATCTCAATTAAAAAATTAATTTGTGATTTTATTGTATTAAATGGGTTCAATGGATGTAAAATGGATTATATTGGTAAAGACATTTATTGGCTGTGAAATGGCGTGTTAGCAGTTAATTGCCTGATTCTCAGGTGAACACAGCATGATTAGATGTTCCTGTCTATGTGTTGAGTTGTTGCCACTTGTTATGTCTGTACAACACTCTGTGTAGTGCCAAAAGTCTGCTCCTCGTACTTACTCAGTGCTCCTGGACACTCAGAGTTCAAGCACTAAATCTGTGTTTTAAGAGCTGCAGAAAACTTCATAAGCGGACACAAGGAGTGTGGATTCTATTGAAGTTCAACAGCGGGCACCTCTGTACATATACCTACAGTCATAATCTTTTTTTCATGTTGCTGAAATTTCATGATACCAGCCATAGAAACTTATATTTATTGAATATAATAGTGTTCAAATATCTGTGTATGACCAGTGAGATTTGTGGCATGATGAAGTATGGAAAGTAGTGAGGGAAATGTCTAGGATTTGAAGTGATTCATTATACAAATACTATCATGAGACAGCTTAATTTAATATAAATATGCTTTAGTTAACTCTTGAGTCTTCTGCCTCATAAATATGAATCTGTATAGGTCTAAAGAAGACTGCCCTAGGAAATCTATTATTGTGGCTCACATTTTGGATTTAAAAGTCCATTGACATACCTTTCAGTCGAAAGACCACTTTGGAAAAGTGGCCATACTCCAATTAAAACTGCGTACTATTCTTTAACTCAGTATAAGGTTTGGACCGGCCAGTTAAATGTTTCAGTTACAGCTGTCAGATAGCTGAGGCCTTTTTGTCCAACTGAAAGCTGAGAAAGACTTGGTTTAAAACCTCACTACTTGATATTTGTAGGGTAATATGATCTGTTCTCTTGGATTGCCTTTTCCAAAGTCCAATCAAAGCTTAAAAGGGATTAGAAACACCAGTGAGTGACAAAAATGGAAAATACATATGTGTAATATATTTACGTATTGTTGTTGGTAAATGTATACTGCAACTTGGAAGCAAATTATATTTCAAACACGATCTATTCATATCAGAGTGGAAATTGGCTGTTGTGGAGATACAGCTGTCAAAATACACAGATGATAGAATCATAGAATGGTTTGGGTTGGAAGGGACCTTAAGGATGATCTAGTTCCAACCCGCCTGCTGCGGCCAGGGACACCCTCCACTAGACCACGTTGCCCAAAGCCCCATCCAACCTGGTCTTAAATGCTTCCAGGGATGGGGCATCCACAACCTCTCTGGGCAACCTGTTCCAGTGCCTCACCACCCTCACAGTAAAGAATTTCTTTCTAACATCTAATCTAAATCGACCCTTCTTCAGCTTAAACCCATTACCCCTTGTCCTGCCACTACACTCCCTGATAAACAGTCCCTCACCATCTTTCCTGTAGGCCCCTTCAGGTACTGGTAAGCCACAATTAGATCTCCCCAAAGCCTTCTCCTCTCCAGGCTGAACAACCCCAACTCTCTCAGCCTGTCCTCATAGGAGAGGTGCTCCAGCCCTCTGATCAGCTTCGTGGCCCTCCTCTGGACTTGCTCCAACAGCTCCATGTCTCTCTCCTGTACTGGGGCCCCCAGAGCTGGACACAGTACTCCAGGTGGGGTCTCACCAGAGCAGAGCAGAGGGGCAGGATCACCTCCCTCGACCTTTTGGTCACGCTTCTTTTGATGCAGCCCAGGACACAGTTGGCTTTCTGGGCTGCAAGCACACACTGCCGGCTCATGTTGAGCTTCTCATCAATCAATACCCCCAAGTCCTTCTCCTCAGGGCTGCTTTCAATACATTCCTCGCCCAGCCTATAGTCGTGCTTGGGATTGCATATAACATAAACTTCCTACAAAGCAATATCTAAACTGATTTCATGTGGAATGCATATATTACTAATTTGACGTGAACTGAATTTCTAAGGAACTGAAATTATATATTCTTGGGTTTGAGATAAGCCTAGGAATTTTCACGTTAATCTTGTATTCACATACGCTGAAATAGGGAATGTGGCAGTAGCATGCAAAGAGTGCTATGAAATACTGGCATCCATAAGAAAAATAGTGAAAAGACATACATACACATTTTATAAGTTGAATCTAAACTATGTATAGATCATAAAATGTCTGAAACAGAAGGATGTGCTTTCATGAATGCTTTTATTTCAAGAAAAGTTTAAGGTTTCAGCTGAATGAAAAAACTTTGAATTATGAAGTGTACTGTTGAACAGATAAGACCCTTACAAAACTAAATTCTAAATGGTGAATGAAAACATTCTTTTAGAATAAAATTCCTACAGAATAAATTAAGAAATGTTAAAGTGTATAAAAAGGCAGAATCAGACCCTTACTTTCCTATCATATTCTGCTTCCTTGTCATGTCTACAAAATGGATCTGTGTATTTTTTGTTCTAAAAATCAATAAGTAGAATAATAGAATCATTGTGGTTGGAAAAGAAAGACCTTTAAGATCATCAAGTCCAACCATTAACCTAACACTACCAAGTCCAACCACTAAACCATGTCCCTAAGCACCACATCTATGCCTCTTTTAAATACCTCCAGGGATGGTGACTCAACCACCTCTCTGGGCAGCCTGTTCCAGTGCTTGACAGCCCTTTTGGTGCAGAATTTTTCCCTAATATCCAATCTAAACTTCCCGTGGTACAGCTTGAGACCATTTCCTGTTGTCCTATCATTTGTTACTTGGGAAAATAGACCGTCACCCACCTCGTTTTATTTCCTTTCAGGTAGTTGTAGAGAGTGACAAGGTCTCCCCTCAGCCTCCTTTTCTCCAGGCTAAACAACCCCAGTTCCCTCAGCCGCTCCTCATAAGACTTGTGCTCTAGACCCTTCACCAGCTTCATTGCCCTTCTTTGGACACGCTCCAGCACCCCAATGTCTTTCTTGTAGTGAGGGGCCTAACACTGAACACAGGACTCGAGGTGTGGCCTCACCAGTGCTGAGTACAGGGGGACAATCACTTCCCTGGTCCTGCTGGCCACGCTAGGTCTGTTACAAGCCAGGATGCTGTTGGCCTTCTGGGCCACCTGGACACACTGCTGGCTCATACTCAGCCAGCTGTTGACCAACACCCCCAGGTCCTTTTCCACCAGGCAGCTTTCCAGCCACTCTTGCCCAAGCCTGTAGCGTTGCATGGGGTTGTTGTGACCCAAGTGCAGGACCCAGCACTCAGCCTTGTTAAACCTCATCCACTTGGCCTTGGTCCATAAATCCAGCCTGTCCAGATCCCTCTGTAGAGCCTTCCTACCATCCAGCAGATCAATACTCCTGCCCAAGACGGTGTCATCTGCAAACTTACTGAGGGTGCACTCAATCCCCTCATCCAGATCATTGGTAAAGATATTAAACAAGACTGGCCCCAGTACTGAGCCCTGGGGAACACCACTTGTGACCGGCCACCAACTGGATTTAACTCCATTCATCACAACTTTTTGGGCCCGATGATCCAGCCAGTTTTTTACCCAGCAAAGCTTATGCCTGTCCAAGCCATTAACAGCCAGTTTCTCCAGGAGAATGCTATGGGAAATGCTGTCAAAGGCTTTACTAAAGTCCAGGTGAACAACATCCACAGCCTTTCCCTCATCTGCTAAGCAGGTCATCTTGTCATAGGAGGAGATCAGGTTAGTCAGGCAGGACCCGCCTTTCCTAAACCCATGCTGACTGGGCCTGATCATGTAATTATCCTGTACATGCTGCGAGATGGCACTCAGTCTCCTCCATACATCAAAGTTAGTTTTGGTTGTTGTGTCTGAAAGTTTGTCACTTATGAATTATTGCTGGTTTTAAAAAGGTAATTACTGGCTTCCTGTTATTTAGGGTGGGGGCAGTATGGTGTCTGACAGTTCACTGAACATGTTTTAAAGGAGAAAAAAACCAAATATGGAGTTAAAAAAATATTAAAATGCATCACTACTTTGCAATAGAGCGCTCTAAGCTGCTCTCTTCCCTAATTTATTTTCTAGGTAAGAAAATGCAATAGATTTAATCTAGTCAGACTTTACTGAAATATTTGATATGTTGTCCCATATGTGTTGATTAGTTAGTGTAGAGAAGGCAGTGATCAGTTTAAGAATTGCAGGTTGGACAAAGAATTATCTGAAGGACAGGCAGCAAGTCCTGTTGGAGTGATATCTGTAAGATTGGTGGGAGGTTATGCAAAGATTTCCTTTGTGGTTTGGTTGACCTGATTTATTTTAAGTCGTGAGGCATCATCAATAAATGGAAGACTATGATTATTTCCTGAGAAGATGTTAGTGGCCTAGTGGACTAGCTGAAATAGGAAGAAATTTAATAACTTGAAATAAAAAGTCATGCATGTAGGGGACTTAATGCCAAATATTTCTGCTATAAGTTGGAGGTTTATCAGCTTCAAAGTACAGAAGACAAGACAGACCTCAGTCTCTTAGTAGGCCATTTATAGTTAACAATGTAAAGTTGCTATGAAAAAGAAAAATGGGATTCTAGAATGCATAAGACAAACTTTTTCCACTAGTGAATATACTGTTGTATAATGGAAAACCATCCAGCCGAAATATAGTATACGTTCCTCATTACTCAAGTTTGAGAAAGGTTTATCCATACTGGGACTAGTATGATGTGGACCAGTAATACGATATCATACTGCTAAATCCTCTTAAAGAGGAGGTTAAAAGTGATAGCAATGGAGAAATAAAGTCTGGGAACCAGGAAGGATTAACATCTTGCTTGAACTGAAGGAATTATCAGTACAAAAGTAACAAGAATGGAATGGCCAGGAATAAATTTAGGCTGAATATAAGATGACTGTCAGGGAAGTGAGATTTCACAGCAGACTTCCAACTAGATGAGTTAGAACGATTGATTTTGATTACTTTGTGAGACGAATTACATGGATGTAGTGGTAGTAGCAGGCTTAATTTGATCACGAGGCGAGATTAACAGAATCCTTAACAGTAACATAAAATTCAAGAGCCTTTTCTAGTTTGTGGTTCTGTTACTGGATTCACAGTTAGGCCTTCCAGATATATAGGATATGTAGATTGTAGGGTTCTTAATATAATTTAATTTGACAACCTAGCTGCTATTTCTGTTCAAATAATTTATCTAAATGATGGAATTTTGTTGATGGCTCCCATGAACAGATAAAGAAGTAATGATGGCAGAACTTTTAGGTATCAAAGTAGAGTTGCTTGGGATACAGTTACTTTTGGGATGTGAAGGGGGTCATCGGTAGTCATACCAGAGGTACCCAGTTCAGAAGCCCATCTTGGGAGCTTGTGTTTCCCACTGACTGGGAAATCTCCAGGGCAATTCAGAGTATCTAAGATGAGAGTGAGTGTGCCCTTTTTTCTGCTGAATAGGTAAGGAATCTAAGTTCCTGATTTAAATCACATTCCTGCATTCAGGCAATGAATATCCACGACTTGCTCCTCTCTTCTGTGTTAGAAAATTCTGTTCCTCTTTCCTGTCTACTTCCTGATGTAGATTCTTTCCACTTTGGGCTTTTTTTTTGAGTGGTTAAGTTACGGGGAGGGGAAAGAAGAGGAAAAGAAATTATGTTAAGGTAGTATTGGATTATTTTTTTGCCTACTTGAACACTTAATTTTCCAGAAAAGTCTGCACATTCAGACTTTAAATGCTGTGCAGAAAACTCTATTGGCCAAATATGTTTGCTTTTATATCATTCTGTGCAGCTCTACTGTCAACCCTTTGGAGAGAGCATATCTTGAAACTAGAAAAGCAGTGTCTTCATTCTGAAAAAAGTCATCTTAAACTGATAAATTTAAACTAAGAATACAGTTTATGAGGGGAGTAAAAACATATGTGTACACGTGGGTTTTTTTAGGATATTCAGTTCTGCTTGTAATGACATTTGGTCATTCTCCTTTGGAAGTCTGGACTTCAAATATATGATTTACTTCCTCTGCTGGGATTTGTGCTCTGTTTTATATGGCAACTGCTTTCAGTAGTGTTTGGCCTGAAATGATGCAATGATTGATGCAATGGAAGATTTTGTGGAGCCCTTAGACTGCATTGTCTGTAGTATTCAAAGGCAGTTTGGACAACATCTTTGGTAAAATTAGAAGGTATGGCTCTTCCCTAATTCAGAAGAGACATTTTTTTACATACCTTTCAATCGAGTGAAAACAGGGCAATGTAATAAAATCTTTCTCTTCAGAGAAAGAAATTTATTTTCTAGTGTGCTTTTACCTCTAGCACGTTTCTCATGTTTCTGTCTACTGAGTTATTCAACTTTTTTCACCACTCATGATAAAAATAAAAACAAAAGCCCCACCCCCCAAAAAATCCAAACCAACCAAAAAAGAAAACCAAGCCCCCCCGGTTATACAGACACTTTACAGTTTTTTGGCTCTGGCCTGAGTCATTTTGTTTTTTTCTTTCCTCTTCATCTTTGAACCTCCCTTTTCCATACAAGTTCAGTATACTCCCATCTTTGAACTAAATCTTGGGCCAGCAACTTTTAGAATTGTTTTCAGCTGATAAAAATAAACCATTATGAGAAGGATAATCACATCCTAATTTGATATTAATTCAGGTAGATTTTTATGCTCCTAAAATTCAAAACAGCCAGCATGGTAAATATATCCGCTGTGGGAATTACGTATCATTCATGGACTCCACAAAATAGTAGTTTCTCCCTAGCTGCAAGTGCTCCTCCAAATTTGTCTTTCCTTGTGTCTGTACTATTTTCTTGCTTCTTTTGTCACTTTTGATTAGGTCTTCAGGATTTCTTATCTAATATCAAATAACAATATAAATGGCATCTATCATAAAAGCAGATGTGTTGGTTATAAGATAATTATGGTACATTAATATTTTGTCTCTTGATTTTTGATTTTAAATATTTTAACTTGCAGCTTTTAACTTCAAGGTCTGTTTCTTGTTAGTCATAGAAGCAGCAAAATTTCTCTGAGTTGGAGAATTGTGGTCTTCAATTTTTGGGTTTGTTGTGCTGCTGTTGTTTTTTTGTTGTTTGGGGGATTTATCTTTTTTCCTCCCCCTTCCCAAGTGAAATGGCTTAAATTACGTGAGTTTAGACTCTGGAGTCAGCCTATGCAAAATATGAGACAGGACATTTGGGACAATTTTTAATGATCGGCAAAATATACTCAGGAGAAGTTTAGTACCAAGTGAGTGATGTACTGCTGCAGACAGTCATGAAGTGCGCTAGTGGAGGTGCTTGGGGGAGATTTTAGGAGCGCTTTGTCTGAATGTAGAAAGTAACATTAATCCCTAGTGTTCAGGAGTACTAAATTAATCTTTCATAACAGCATGAGGGCTAGCACTCATGAAAGATGTTTCTTGCCCATCAGAACCATTATTTGTAATGCCTCATAGGCCTTGATGGTATTTTTGACAAATCCTCACTTGCCTGCAGAGCTGATGCTTGGGTCTCTAGCCAGCATCACTGGGTTTATCAGAGGTAGGTTGTAGAATGTTTAAAACTGTGAAGATACAC
Source organism: Balearica regulorum gibbericeps (assembly GCF_011004875.1). Classification (NCBI taxonomy): domain Eukaryota; kingdom Metazoa; phylum Chordata; class Aves; order Gruiformes; family Gruidae; genus Balearica; species Balearica regulorum. The sequence continues at coordinate 65,430,340 of NC_046220.1, forward strand.
ATTGTATTTGTATCTGAGTATTACATATTATACATTATATAATATATTTGTTTGATACACATTGTGTAAGCAAGCTTTGGGTAGAGAGATGGGCTATCATTATGTAGAATTAATAAGGAGAAAAACTGATCTGAAAAACTGGAATCTATGGCTCCCATCAATGGTGGGTATGTATTACCAGAAACTGTTAGTTAAAAGAGCATTAATGTGAGAGTAGATGCATGTCCTGGTTTTGGCAGGGATAGAGTTAATTTTCCTTCTGGCAGCTGTGTAGTGCTGTGTGTTGGATTTAGGATGAGAACAGTGTCCATAACACACTGATGTTTTTAGTTGTTGCCAAGCAGTCAAGGACTTTTCAGCTTCTCATACTGCCCTGCTGACAAGAAGGCAGGGGCACCCAAGAAGCTGGGAGGGGACACAGCCAGGACAGATGACCCAAACTGGCCAAAGGGGTATTCCATACCATACAACTTCATGTTCTGTTCATAACTGGGGGGTGGGCTGAGATGTGTGTCACCTGGGGGCCTTGCGTGATAGCTGGGGGTCTTGGGCAGCATCAACTCCGGTGTGATGGTGTTTGTTTTCCCGAGTAACTGTTACATCTGATGGAGCCCTGCTTTCCTGGAGATGGCAGAGTACCTGCCTGCCAAATGGAAGTGGTGAATGATTCCTTGTCTTGTTTAGCTTGCGCGTGTGGGCTGGGAGGCTGCGCAGCTGGGGGTCATGCGTAGCATCGACTTCGGGCGGGAAGTTGTACTGTTCATCACTTGTTTTGTATATATTACTATTATTTTTTTTTCCTTTTTTTGTTTGTCCTATTAAACTGTTTTTATCTCAACCCACGAGTTCTCTCACTTTCATTCTTCTGATTCTCTGATTCTCTCCCCATCCTGCTGGAAGGGAGTGAGCAAGCAGCTGCACGGTGCTTAATTGCTGGCTGGGGCTAAACCATGACAGTGTGTCAGGTGAGAACGAGGATTCTTAATACAGCCAAATGTCATGTCTTCTCATTAGGAAGCTTCAGCAGATTACTCTTCTGTGAATGGATATGCCAAGTCTCCCCTTGAACCCACATAAAATTTCATAATCTGCAAGAGTGTCAGCAAGAGTTCCACAACTCAATCAGCTGTGTGGAGATTCTTGTTCCTTTGTTTGTTTTGAACCTTACTCCTGCCATCTTCATTTGATGACTCCTCCCTGAAATTCTGATATTATTTTGGAGACGAAAGATATTGATAAAGATGAGTCAGTTCAGGTGCTTTCAATGGAAGGAATGGAGGTTTTGACTGGATACAAAGAAAGCATTTTTCACTGATGACCAATTTAGCATTGGCAAGTTGCAGAGAGAGACTCTTCAGTCTCCTTTGGAGGATGACCCAACAAGACCTAACTGGCCAAAGCTCTGAGCATGTTAGTCTGAATTCAGTATTGATCCCTCTTTGAACAGGAAGCTGGAACAGAAACAACCAGAGGTCCCTTCCAAGCTCAAACAGTTCTTGGATCAATTTCTTCATGCGGCTTCTGAATGTGGTTATTATTGTTATTTTATTTAGCAACTCTTTGCAAAGAAGATTTTTTATACATTTAATCACCCTTGTAACCGACCTCTGAACTTCTCTGAAGTCTATAAAGTTCTTTTTGAAATGAGGATACACCTGAACTACATGCAGTGTTTCAAGATGTGCCTGAACACTTATACAGTGGTATCATGATGTGCTCTGTTTCGTTTCCTATTCCCTTCCTAATAACATCAAACATCAGGGTTTTTTTTAACCATTACTGAGCACTGAAGTTATGTTTCCTTGCAGTCTTAACTTCACAGTCTCCTGAGTGGTAATGATAAGTTCAGAGGTCTTGATGTATATGCAAAGTTCGAAAAAAAAATTCATGTGCATTACTTTACATTTTTCTATATGGAATTTCAGCTGCTGTTTTCTCTGGTCACTCAGTCCTGTGCTTGTATTCGTCACAGTTAGCCTTACTTTTACTACTGTGACCTAGTATCGTCATCAAACTTTGGCATCTCATTGCTCAGTTTTCTTTTTATAGATTATTTTGGACATCATTGACTAGCAAGGACCTCAGTGCACATTCCCATAGAACCCCAGTGACAATCTTCCAAGTCAGAGCATGGCTATTTACTCCTATCTCCTGCTGCTTTTCCTTTAACTAATTACTTATGCAAATACCTTTTCTTATTTCAGTATCTTCCTGGTTTTCTTAAAAGCCTTGGAAGAAAAGTTTCTCCAAGTCGAAGCAAGTTGTTTTTGGTTTGCATGGCAAGGTTTTGGTAGTGGGGAGGCTACAGGGGTGGCCTCTGTGGGAAGCTGCCAGAAGCTTCCCCCATGTCCGACAGAGCCAATGCCAGCTGGCTCCAAGATGGACCCACCACTGGCCAAGGCTGACCCATTAGCCACGGTGGTAGTGCCTCTGGGGTAACAGAGGGGGGAAAAACCACTAAGAGCAATTGCAGCCATAGAGGAGGGAACGGATGTGATAGGAACAACTCTGCAGACACCCAGGTCAGTGCAGAAGGAGGGGCAGGAGGTGCTCCAGGCGCTGGAGCCAAAATGGCAAAGAGCATGGGGAGGTCTGCAGCCGCCTTCTGCAGCCCCTGGAGAAGACCATGGTGAAGCAGGCTCTTCCCCTGCAGCCCATAGAGGTTGATGGTGGAGCTGATACCCACCTGCAGCCCATGGAGTACCCTGTGCCAGAGCAGGTGGAGGCAGCCACAGGAGGCTGTGACCCCATGGGAAGCCCACGCTGGAGCAGGCTCCTGGCAGGACCTGTGGCCCCATGGAGAGAGGAGCCCACGCTGGAGCAGGTTTGCTGGCAGGACTTGTGACCCCATGGGGGACCCATGCTGGAGCAGTTTGCTCCTGAAGGGCTGCACCCCATGGAAGGGACCCACGCTGGAGCAGTTGGTGAAGAACTGCAGCCCGTGGGAAGGACTCACGTTGGAGAAGCTGGTGGAGGACTGTGTCCTGTGGGAGGGACCCCAGGCTGGAGCAGGGGCAGAGTGTGAGGAGTCCTCCCCCTGAGGAGGAAGGAGCAGCAGAGACACCGTGTGATGAACTGACCACAACCCCCAGTGCCCGTCCCCCTGTGGTGCTGGAGGGAGAGAAATGGGGAGTGAAGTTGAGCCCGGGAAGAAGGGAGGGGTGGGGGGAGGTGGTTTAGGATTTGGTTTTATTTCTCATTGCTCTACTCTGATTTGATTGGTAATAAATTAAATGAATTTTCTCTAAGTTCAGTCTGTTTTGCCCATGACGGTATCTGGTGAGTGATCTCTCCCTGCCCTTACCTTGACCCAGGAGCCTTTCGTTCTGTTTTCTCTCCCCTGCCCAGCTGAGGAGGGCAGTGACAGAGCAGCTTTGGGGGGCACCTGGCCTCCAGCCTGGGTCAACCCACCACAGAGGTTATTAGCTAAATCAGAACCATGTGACCTGCTCCAAAGGATTTAATTAGATCTGTGGGGCATGGTTTCTCTTTAAAAAAGCTTAAGTAGCTATTTTCAAGAACAAATTTCTGAAGATACCAATTTTTTATTTTAATTTCACTTTATATTGTGTCAGTAGGCTTATTTAAATGATTCTTCACTTTTGACTGACAGATGTTATATTTTCCACTTGTATTTCTCGCAATCTGACAAAAAAGCAAGCACTAAAAGGAGATGAATATTTCAAAATGAAGTCCCCAGTCTACAAATGGTTCAGTGATGCAGAAGGGCTCTTTGTGCTCAGAGCTGATAGACATACGAAATTCTGTGGGACTGTGCTGTGAGAAGTCAAATAAATTCTTTGCTCAGCAGTAGTAATACAGTAAGAATGAAACCTGTACACATGTTAGCATGATAATAGTGCTTTGGAGGAACATCCCTTTTATTTCATTCCTGTTTATTTTTAAAATAAAAAATTCAATTCAGATTTAAAACTTTTTCAGACACTTTTCCCTGGCAATTTCAGTAGATAACTCCGTGTATTCTGGAGAGACGATGCTTCAATATGTGTCTTCAAGGTCCTTGTACTCAACCCGACTCTTGATCTCAGCTCTAACCCTTAATATATCTCCTGGCTGATGATTTATAGATGCTTTGTTTTTATTATTCTTACAATTGATCGTGACTAGATTAGGAACTTTTCACCAAGAAGGATTTTCTGAGACATAAAATTTACTGAGGCATGGAATTTGAATACGGTCATGGAGAAATAGCCATTTATTAAAGTAATAAGAACAGCATAATCTGGAGTAGTAGAAGTTTATTTAACTGTCCTTTTAAAATAAATTTCTGATTTTTATTTTCTTATTATAGTCTAACTCTAGACTTTGACTGTACAGAGCATAATGTAAAACTAGATTCTAGTCGCCTGGCAAGCTTCTGCTGGTAGAAATAAACACCTTTGTTTACCATTAAGTGCTAATTCCTAAGATAATGCTATTATACAGAATATGAGAATGGAATGCATCTATGGAGAATTGTTGTGCTAAATTACGTTTAGAATTGTTAACACAATATGCATTGTGAACAGTGTGCTAAAGACATAAAACTTTTTCTTTTGAATAAAGAGCATTTCTCCAATGGTAAGAATACTAAGTAACAAAATCAAGTTATAGAATATTTAGAAGTTGCGTGCTCACTGAAAATGGATTCCTTCCTCATGAAACAACTGTCTGACTTGAGTATTATGAAATACAAAAGCAAATTAAACTCCTTGCTGAAACATTTGCAGTAGGCTGAAGCCTGTGCCTGGAATCTGTTATACTGCAAATCCCCATAGCATGGAATATTACGGTGAAAATCCTCAAATTTTTAAAATTATTCCAGCAAATCAGTTTAGTCATGCTCAGGCAGAATTAATTCAGAAATTGGAAGTCACAAGTATGCATAGATTGTTTGTCATATCTTTTTTGGCTGGGAAATCCTCTTATGAATGTGATACATCACATGCAGAGAAGCCATGGCCTCTTCCTCATATTGGCAGGAAATCCTTTAAATGATCCAAATAAGTCTTATACCATTTATACTGCAGTGCATGACTATAAACCAAACTTTTTGTTAAAACAATTCCTGAAGTGTTCATAAACATTGACTTTGTATGCTGGCATTTCCCTCATGTAGATAAATAATTGCAGCAAGGTTGTGAAAGGACTTGCCAATCTAATCTCTCATATATACTGTTCTTCCTGGCAAATATATACAGGAACTGAGAAATTTCCAACTGCTAGGAATTTATTTCTCTTATCTTTGCCCTTTTGCCTTCAAAACATTAGGTGAGTTCAATTAATTTCTGTTTTACAGAAACAATTAATTTAGCATTAGTATTTGGTTAAAATTCTGACTAGGTTGAAAGAGATGGAACTCTTGGAATAATAGGAACAGGTGACAGTCTTTAGTCTTTACCAGGGTCAGCAGCCTCTCTGTGATATCATGGATGTGAGCTCCCAGCAGGCAGCAAACTTCTCTATAGAGATATTGTCTGGGTGACAAACGGGCGCTTCAGTGGGAGGACATGATGTTTATCATTCTATGCGGTTACATGGTACATGTTGGATTTCTGGATCTGAGATTAATTACCCAGTATAGAGATTTGGGAAATAATGAATTAGCTTACTGCGTTTATTCTTCAGTTATTCATTGCAAGCTGGTAAATGATTTGTCAGGTCCTATGGTTCAGTTTTGCAGATATGATTTACCCATGATGTGGTAAATACCACCAGAATTTTGCTAAAAGTGTGTTAATGTCAGCATGAAGCTTTTTTTGGACTAAAAAAGGAGGAATCTTCCCCTTCTACCTGAAGTACCCGTACATAAGAGGTATGATGCTCTGGGACAGGAGAATGAAGAGAGAGTGAGTACCAGGCAAGATCCAGGAAAGGCCAACTGTGCAAAGTAGGTCCAACCACCCACCCACATTAGAACCAGTGCCACCAGAAAAGTACGTAGGGTGTTAGTGATTAGAGACCCTTGCTGAGAGGCACTGAAGTGCCTAGTTATTGCCCAGACAATATCTCTAGAGGAGTTTGCTGCTGCCCAGAGCTCACATCCATGATGTCACAGAGGGGCTTCTGACCCTGGTAAAGCCTACAGACAATGACCTGTTCCTACTGTTCCAGGTAGGATTGAATGATGCTGCAAGGAGGTGACTCAGAAATATCAAAAGAGACTTTATGTCCCTTGGAACAATGTCGAAGGGATTGGGAGCACTGGTGGTGGTCTCTTCTATCCTCCCAGTCAGAGAAGGGGGTTCAAGAAAAAGATGAATTGAACAGGTGAATGACTGGCTGCGTAGCTGGTGCCATGCTCAAGGTCTTGGCTATTATGATCTTGGGCATACCTTTGAGAAACCAGGCCTGTTGACAGCTGATGGGGCTCAGCTGACCAAGCGTGAGCGAGAGCTTCCTAGGCAATAAGCTGGCTGGACTTCTAAAGAAAGCCTTAAACTAGATTTAGCAGGGGAAGGGGATGGTGTTCTAAGCGCTTGAGGAGAGCCAGGGGCTGCTGAGGCATTATAAAGCAACAGGGAAACCCCTGTGAACTCCCTTGAGGGAATTAAGGCAAGCTCCTCTAAAAAGGGGATGTGGCTGATAGCCCAGCTGAAGTGCCTCTATACCAATGCACGCAGTGTGGGACACAAACAGGAGGAGATGGTAGCTGCTGCCCGGAGGGAGAACTATGACCTGATTGCTATAACAGAAACTTAGTGAGATGAATTGCACAATTGGAGTGCTGTGATTGATGACTATAAACCATTCAGAAGAGACAGGCGAGGAAGGTGAGGTGGGGGAGTTGCCCTCAATGCCAAAAATGGGATTGATTTCATGGAGATATCTTTGAAGAACAGCATTGTGCAGGTTGAGAGCTTATGAGTGAAAGTTAGAAACCAAGCTAACAAAGGAAACTTAGTGATTGGTGTCTACTGTAAGCCACCTGATCAAGAAGAAGAGGTTGATGAAGAGTTCTTCAGGAAGCATCACACTCAAAGGCCCTAATCCTGGTAGGGGACTTCAACCACCCAGACATCTACTGGAAAAGCAGCACAGCAAACTGGAAGCAGTCCAAGAAACTACTGGAATGCATTAAGGGCAACTTCCAAGTACAGGTGATGGAGAGTCTGACCAGAGGAGAAGCACTGCTGGACCTGCTGCTCACTAATGCAGAAGAATTTATTGGAGAGGTCAAGATTGGAGGTAGCCTGGGCTGTAGTGATCATGGTCTGGTGGAATTCTCAATCTTGAGAGCTACAGGATGGGTAAAAAGTACAGTCAGGACCCTAAACCTCAGAAAGGCAAACTTTCAGCTGTTTAGGGTGCCAGTGCATGGGATCTCTTGGGAAACTGCCCTCAGAGGCAAAGGAGCAAATGAGAGCTGAGAGCTACTTGAAAACAATTTTCTGAGGGTGCACATGCTCTCAATCCCAGTGTTCAGGAAGTCAGGCAGAGGAGGCAGGAGGCCAGCTTGGCTAAGTTAAGGCCTCTTAGCCAAACTAAAACAGAAAAACAAAATATATAGGCAGTGGAGGCAGGGATGTACATTTTGGGGAGATTGTAGAGATACGGACCGAGAGTGCAGGGAGGGGATCAGGAAAGCCAAGGCACAGCTGGAACTGAACTTGGCTAGGGATGTGAAAAATAACCAGGGTTTCTTCAGGAACATAGGACTACAAAGGAAGATTAAAGAAACTGTACACCCCCTAATGAGCAAAATAGGACACCTGACTACAACTGACATGGAGAAGGCTGAGGTACTCAGTGACTTTTTTGCCTCAGTCTTCACCAGCAAGGGCTCTAGCCACACTGCCCAGGTCATAGAAGGCAAAGGCAGGGACTGGGAGAATGAAGAAGTGCCCACTGTAGGAGAAGATCAGGTTCAAGACCATCTAAGGAACCTGAAGGTGTGCAAGTCTGTGGGAGCTGATGAGATGCGTCCATGGGAACTGGCAGATGAAGTGGCTAAGCCACTCTCCATCATATTTAAGAAGTTGTGGCAGTCCAGTGAAGTTCCCACTGACTGAAAAAGGAAAAATATAACCTCTGTTTTTAAAAAGGCAAGAAAGGAAGACCCTGGGAACTACAGGCTGGTCAGTCTCACCTCTGTGCCTGGCAAGATCATGCAGCAGATCCTCCTGGAGACTATGCTGAGGTGCATGGAAAATAAAGAGGTGATTGGTAACAGTCAGCATGGCTTCACTAAGGGCAAATCGTGCCTAAAAAATTTGGTGGGCTTCTACAACGGGATTACAGCATTGGTGGATAAGAGAAGAGCAACTGACATCATCTACCTGGACTTGTGCAGAGCATTTGACACTGTACCGCATGACATCCTTGTCTCTAGATTGGAGAGACATGGATTTGATGGATGGACCATTCAGTGGGTAAGGAATGGTCACCCTCAAAGAACTGCAGTCAATGGCTCGATTTCTGGGTGGAGATCAGTGATAGCTGGTGTTCAGCAGGGGTCCGTATTGGGACCTGTATTATTGAACACCCTTGTCAGTGACATGGACAGTGGGATCAAATGCACCCTCAGCAAGTTTGCAGATGAGTGGTGCAGTTGACACGCTGGAGGGAAGGGATGGCATCCAGAGGGAACCTGACAGGCTTGAGAGGTGGGCCCGTGCAAACTTCATGAAGTTCAACAAGGCCAAGTGCAAGGTCCTGCACATGGGTCGGGGCAATCCAAGCACAGCTAGAGGCTGGGCGGAGAATGCATTGAGAGCAGCCCTCAAGGACTTGGCAGTGTTGGTGGACAAGAAGCTCAACATGAGCCAGCAATGCACACTTGCAGCCCAGAAAGCCACCTGTATCCTAGTCTGCATCAAAAGAAGCATGGCCAGCAGGTCGAGGGAGGTGATCCTGCCCCTCTACTCTGCGCTCGTGAGACCCCACCTGGAGTGCTGCGTCCAGCTCTGGGATCCCCAGTACAAGACAGACGGGGAGCTGTGAAGCGAGTCCAGAGGAGGGCCACAAAGATGATGAGAGGGCTGGAGGACCTCTCCGATGAAGACAGGCTGAGAGAGTTGGGGTTGTTCAGCCTGGAGAAGAGAAGGCTCCAGGGAGATCTTAGAGCAGCCTTCCAGTACCTGAAGGGGCCTACAGGAAAGATGGTGAGGGACTGTTTATCAGGGAGTGTAGTGACAGGACAAGGGGGAATGGTTTTAAACTGAAAGAGGGTCGATTTGGGTTAGATATTAGGGAAAATTCTTTACTGTGAGGGTGGTGAGGCACTGGAACAGGTTGCCCAGAGAAGCTGTGGATGCCCCCTCCCTGGAAGCATTCAAGGCCAGGTTGGATGGGGCTTTGGGCAATGTGGTCTAGTGGAGGGTGTCCTTGCCCATGGCAGGGGGGGTTGGAACTAGATGGGCTTTGAGGTCCCTTCCAACCCAAACCATTCTATGATTCTAAAGATCTTTCTCTCTAAACAGACATGAAAATGCAAGCATTGATACCATTCAATTTTCATTTTTTTACTTCCTTTTTTTAGTTTCTTTATCTCAAATGTGAGACACACTCTGTTTTGGGTTTTTTTGGTTTGGTTTGGTATTTGGGGTTTTGTTGTTTTTTTCTCTTTTTTTCTTTTTTTCCCCCTCAAGCTTTCATTAAATAGTGCTATGCCAAGATACGTTACAGTAGATTATGATGCTCTTCCTCCTCCTTTTGCTAGAAACAACAAAAATGACAGTATGGCTGTTCCTGGTCTAACTGTGTTTCCTGCTGGTAACTGAGCACCATGTAGCAACTCACTCACCCCGTCCTCCTCAAGGCAATGCGGAGGAGAATGGAGAAAAAAACCTTGTGGGTTTTTTTTTTTTTTACACACCTACTCGGGGTGCCAGGAGGAGCTGTGCTTCAGTACCAATCACTTCCGTAGCAGCTCAAACCCCTTCATATGCTGCCAGTACCTCTTTTTCAGTTGGAGTGTAGTGGGCCTTGGATCCTCTGCATCCTCAACTCCAAAACCCCAGGGGTTGACTTCAAGTGTCCCCATGTGCTTTCTGCAGAGACTCTAGGTAGGGCCATTCTCCCTGCTGTGATGTAAAGCATATTCTTTACATCTGGCCCTGCCTAGACTGGCCCAAGGGCTGCTGCATGGACTATTTCCTGTTCAGTTTGTTCAAAGGCTTGTCATTGCTAAGGGCCTCATTTGAAATTGTTCTTCCAGGTCACCTGGTAGAGAGAGCTTATGATCAGACTGTGATTTGGAATATGTATTCTCCAGAAACCCACAATGCCTAAGAAAGCTTGTGTTTCCTTTTTGCTAGTCAGTGGAAACATAGCTGCTATTTTGTTGATTACATCCTTTGGGATCTGACCATGTCCATCTTGCCATTTTATTCCTAGAACTGGATCTCCTGTGCAAGTCCCTTGACTTTACTTCATTTTATGGCAAAACTGGCTTTCAGAAGAATTTGGACTGTTTTCTTCCCTTTCTCAAAACTTATGCTGCAGTGTTGCCCCATACAGTGATGTTGTCAATGTATTGCAGGTACTCTGAAGCTTCACCCTGTTCCAGTGCAGTCTGGATCAGTCCATGGCAAATGGTGGGGCTGTGTTTCCACCCTGGGGCAGTCGATACCAGGTGTACTGGACACCCCTCCAAGTGAAGGCAAACTGTGGCCTGCACTCTGCCACCAAAGGGGTTGAAAAAAATACATTTGCAGTATCAGTTGTGGCATACTGCTTGCCTGCCTTTGACCCCAGTTTGTATTGAAGTTCCAGCATCAGTTCTACTGTCCGTCTCCACTCTCCATTAGACTTTTGCACTGGCCATATGAGACTTTTAGAGGGTGCGCGGGTTCTGCTGATCATTTGCTCATTTTTCTGTATTGCTGTGACCTGCTAAAGGATATCTGGCTGCAATGCAAGACTATCACTTGAAAGTATTCCTGCCAAGTGCTGAGTTCTTGACATTAGTACCAAAATCTTTATATTTTTAAATATTTTTATTTGTTAGTTATTTTAATACCTGATTATTTATAGGATGGTAGGCACAACTTTTAAAATTTTTCATGGAATTGATACTTCTTTGAGTGTTTTAACATCACAAGTGTTACATTACTATTCAGTTGTTAAGTAACAGTGTTTCTGGGACTGTGGGTGGGAGGCTGGGGTGTGTGTGTCTGTCTCATCCCTTAGTCCCGTTCAGTTGATCTGAAGTGACCACGGAGAATTTTATTTTGGAGGCTATACTTGACTATCTTTCTTGTTTCCTAAGGCATGTGATCATTCCCCCACACCCCTGGAAGTGGTAGCTAGGTATTGCTAGCTACCACTTGGAAGAGCAGTCAATAGGTGAAGTGCCACTGGACAGTGAGAACTGAACAAGAGAGAACGAGCAGTGCAGGGTGAGTGCAGCATGGTATCTTCCCATGGTATCTCAACTGCTAGTTCAGATCATACTGCCTCAGCGCTTAGCAGGGGATGTTGCAGCTAGGTATTAATTCATGGGATAGTACCCAGAAAACAGGGCTGGATGGGTTTGGTATAGGAATGTTTATAATGAAAGCACAATGCAGTTGTGGGAAAGTTACCACTATGCTCTCTAAATGCAAAAGAAAACCAACCCCATGTTAGAAGAGAGTGACTCATCCAACATCTGTTTTAAAAACCCTTCAATCTGTTTGCATTGTATTAGATGGTAAGATACGGGTGGATCCATTGCCCCTGGCACAGCAGAGAATAAGAAGGGAAAGGCAGACAACCGGTCTGCAGGCCCAGAAATATCTGAGGATGGGTTCTTCTGATGCAGCCAAATTCTTCCTGGAGATCCCACCTATGGCATAGCTCTGTTCCTCAATTGTTGCATCACTGATATATAGGTCCGGATCTACCTTGAAAAATGCCAGCTGTTGTCTTAGGAGCTTTTGATAGAAATGACAGAAATACAGAAAAAAATTAGAGCATATAATGGACTGTGAGGTCTGTGGAGAGTAAGATTTGCTCTTATTTGTGTATACTGAACTCTCAAGGACAAGATAAGGAATGATTTGAAATATATACCATTAGAAAGAATACGATAAATTTGCAATCTTATAGAAGAAACTTCCTTTAAATAAAGTTGCATTTCAACAGTTACTAGTTTCCAAACTTTCTGAGCAGGATTTTGAAGAGATTTCAGGATTAAGTTATTCAATGGTAGCCTAAAAGGGCCAGGCTTGTGCTGGAATGCTGTTTTCATGCTTGGTGAAGCCTGAAGGAAGTAAGCTTTTCTGTCTGTTGCTGGAAGGCAGTTCAATATAGCCCTTAATATCTGGGACAGAGTGAGGAGATGAGGGAATAACCTTTCTCTTTCTTCCTTATCACCACTGAAAAAAAGGTAATCTCTAATGTTTTCACAGATCAGTTCAGCAATTTCTTTCTTTTACTAACGCATTCTATGTGACTGGAGATTAAGTTAGGTTTAATAACACCTGATATTCTCAGAGAACTATCGGATCAAGAGACTTTCAGCTCCAATTCACTAGCATGTTTCTAGTCAAGGCAGGGTTGCAGTGTGAAAGTCGTTGCCTTCTGACAAGCATAAACTTCTAAACTGACCTGAACTGATTGTTGTGGATTAGAGTCTGATGCACAATTTCTGTGTAACAGAAATCGAAACTATACTGGAAAGGCAATGTTGCTTCTACTTTACAAAGAAACTGGAGGATAATCAATTGCTTGGAGATTTGGTTGCCATCTTGGGAGCAGAATCCAGGTCCTATTTGAAATGTATTATGCTATGTAGATCAATTTGTCTTCCTTGCACATAATGACCCTGAATCTGTATAAGTAGTAGCAGGTTTTATACAAGTTCCTCCAGCAATGGAGATATGCTGCTTCTTTACCTAGAGCACAAGTGATAATGAGAAACTTAACTTGGGTGTTTTGTTTTTTGGTTTGTGTTTTCTTTATGTTTCCTTGCAAATTGAAAGCATCTATCTTTAGGGGAAGTATAATGAAAAAAAATAAAACCAGGAAGTGCAGAGTTAACAAATGCTGAATGGAATCATAGTGTTCTTGAATAGCTGCATAAGTGTCCTTAAAAAGGCAAAACATAAATGAAGGACAACATATACTTGGCAATAATGGAAATTTGCTTCTAGTAGTTAACAGATTTTTAAAAGTAATTTTTGTGGTTATTGCATTTATGTTTGTCATAGGCGTGTGTATGTATGTAGCCTTTTTAATACTATTTAGATCCCCAAGTTAGAGGAATGCACACAGTATAAAACATGGTAGACATCAGAAAATGCATACTAAATATTCCAACCATGTGTATTGTGTCTTTTCCTGGATTAGCTATCATAGAAGTGTATAAATGAAAAATTACTACATTTGTTACTACTAAAGGAATAGAAGTAGGATGCTGCTGTTCATATTATGTAGGTGAAGCTGAAATAACCTGTACAAGTACTTACAGAGGAATCCTGTTGCTGTCCAGAGGCTGATGAGCCACTAGTGGTTGCTCTCTGCTTTTAAGAATGATGACTACCTTATTGGAACAAAAGTATTTGTTTTCTAAAGTAAGGCTAATAGCCGTGGAGGGATAGATTGTGTTTCTGTACGTGACTGCTAAATCTGTCTTTCGTGCATAGGTACAATGTCATTAAAACAGCAGATGAACATAGATGACTTCATTTTCATAATTTATTCTGGTTTAGCATGAAATGAGACTGTGAGGTCTTTTTGTTTCCTGTCACTTGTCTTTTAACACAGTCCCCATGTGATCACTTCTGAGGGGAGTCTTTTGTTGGCAGACTTATGGTGACTAATGTCTTGCTAAGGACTTGTGTCCTGACACAGCCCATCATGGAGCTTTCTGTAGGGGAGATTCTAATGAAATCAAAGTTGGCACCACAGTCTGAGCACCACAGTTTAGCTAAGAGAACGTTGTTCTTAAGAGCAGAGGAAGCAAGATAGGGTCATTGTGCCTGCAAAATTGACTTTGTCCTAGATCATCAGCTGTCCTATAATACTACTGTTTAGTGGGGTGTATAGAATGGAAGATGAGTGAATGATTTGATAAGAAATTTTTTGAAAGGCTAAGCTGAAAGACGAGATGGAAAGTCAGAAGAAACAAGGGATTGAGAGCTACGGAGGAGTTGGATCAGCAAGAGATAGTGTTAGTTGTTCCACCTTTATGGGAAAGCCTTTCAGCCAATAGAAGGAAAGCCATGAATAGAGAAGTGTATGTGGGAAACCCAGACAATGAAGAATGGTAACCCAAAACCCAGTGGAACATTCAACAGAATGTCAACAGAATGTCATGCAAGCCAAATGGAGATTTCTGTAGTCCAGCAGAGAAAAATAAACTACCTGAAGTGTTCAGAAATTTTGCTCTTTTATTAATCCTTTTGCCTGGCTATACAGCATCCATGGAGAGTCAATACATCGCTGCTGACATCGCTGATACTGAGAATCAAATAAGTTAGCCTTCAGTGGACTGTTGATCCTTCTGTTGCTCTCTTTACATGAGAATTCAAGAAGAAAAAGCATGAAAAAACATCTGTGAAAAATCCCAAGAAGTTTTGAATTCTTTTTTACTTTCCATTTTAACATTCTCTTGCAAACCTTATATTTTAAAAGCATATGAAAGATACAATTTTAAACCATTTGTGTGATGTTCTCAGACAACAATTGAAGAATGAATTAGGGCTTTGCAAATCTATTTCAAATATTTTGCTTGGTAGTTTTTTGTGACTGGGCAGGCCTGTACAAGACTGCATTTTTATGACTGACCTTTAAAAAAATTCTTTAATAATTAACCTTTCTTACTCTCACTACTTTAAGTGCTAGAAAACTTTATATTTTTGCCAGTGTATACGCTATATCACTATTCTGAAAAGATGATTGCTTCAGAAATCCACTTTGAGGAAATCATACAAAATAAAAGTACTCCCCCTTTAGTACCTCTAAGGAAAATATTGATTTCATACAATATACATTAACTAATCTGCATTCCAAATAATTTTAAAATGCCATATTAAAAAACCGAACCATATACAGAGTACAGCTTGAAGCAGAATATTGATGATGGTAAATAAAAACTTTATATAGGAAAGAAGTCATCAAAATATACTACAATTTTTAACTATTGCTATTAAGCATTACTGTGAGAAAGTTCTCTACACACAAATAGTGTTATAAAATATAATTCTGTTATTGTCACAGATCTGAGTTTGCAAGGTTCAGTCAATGTCTTTGATGTTGTCCCTTAGCTAGAATAATATTCTAATCATAATATAGGGTTGTGTAGGATCACACCAAAGAAGAAATGCTATTTGCTGACAAAAAGAAGGAAATATGTTGTAATCTAATTGGTAGTTAGTTGTCTTATGAACACTGACTGCAGCGTTGCTAACAAATATCTGTATTCAATTTGTTGTTTTTTTTTTTTAATTTGATTGTGAAGAAGGGCAATATGAAATGAATTGCAAATAATTACAGTAAGAGGTGATGATAGGGCCTCTAACCAAAGCATCTACTCACAAATAAAATTGAATTGACTGTAGACATGAATATGAACAAAACTTCAGTATCCTGTTGTCATGCCTCTGATTTTCCAAGAATAAGTATCCTAAGACAATGTCAGAAATGTAGCAGATGGGTAAAGGAAAAACAGCAATTAAGATAGTTAAGATGTCATGCAACAGAGACCTATTAAAGTAGTAATATTTTAATGTGAAGTTTATGGACGTGATCCTACCTCTTGTCTGTTACGCTGAAACCTTCATGCTTGATTAACAAATAGATTTCAGTCTAGCCCTTCTGAATAACTGCTGGTTCAGAGAGATACAGAGATAGACACAGACCACTGCTATCTGCTACAGTGTGCTGTTGAACTTATTTTTCACCAGTCTGGCCAAGAACCAGATAGAAATGGCTGACAGCTGTGATAATGACTTTACCAGAAACCCAGCTAAAAACTCTACTATTGTTCAATTTAATGACCCTAACTCTTTGAATATTCAGTGAGATGAAAGAACTGGCAACTACCAATTCATTATTTAGTCATAAAAGTTCTTTTCTACACTAACAAAGTGTAATTCTCTTCTATTGCTAGTGACTTATTAAACAAAAACTTCACTGAAATACTTTATTCTAAAGCAGCTCCAAACCAGGACCTCTCAAGAACTGCATTTAAATAATGATGGAGCTGACCTACAAAGTTCAGATCCAGAAGCAGATACAATCTTTTCTGATGATTAAGGTAGTTGACTTCAGGTGTTTCTGTCTACAGTGAGAAAAAACAAGTACAGTTTTAAGACTGAAATCAGATTCCTCAGGATGTAGAACACTTTTAAAGTCTAAGCTTCAGACTGGACTTATCTTCCAAAGCATGAAGCGGAGGATGAGATGTTACAATGTGTTGATAAATAAGGAATTATTTGGGGGGGGGGGGGGGAAAGGATGACATGGAAGGCTTGCCTATACCAACAGAAAATACCCTTTCATTTTACAACTTTATCTGGGATTAGAAATTCAATTATGAACATCTACGCAAGAACTTGTTTAAGAATAAGCTGAAATCAGAAATAATATGCATTCCTAGCACTGAATTTCCTAGTGAGTTCTGAAGTTCAGAACTTTGGAGATCCCTTGAGCTTCCATGCACAGCCCTTTCCCGTGCTGGACCAGGCTCACAGGAAGAATTTCTCCCCTTTGCCCAACAAGGTATCCCTTGTTGCAATTTATGATTGCTGCCTCTTGACCTTTCACTGTGTACCTCTGAGAAGAATCTGTCTCTCTGTTCTCTACAGCCACACTCTAGGTCATCCCCCCATGCCTGAGCCTTCTCTTCTGCAGGCCAAACCAGCCCATCTACCTCAGCATCCCCTTTGAAGGTCATTTGCTCCAGCCTCTGACCACACTGGTGGCCCTTCCTTTGCCGGACTCTCCAGTTTGTCCTCATCCTTCTTGTACTGGGTAGGCTCAAAGCTGGATCCAGCTTATTTCAGGTCCAGCCTCATGAGTGCTGAGAAGAGCAAAATGACTTAACTGAAGTTAATTGAAGTTAATTCCAAGATGCATCCGTACCTATTGAAATTCATGAGGATTCTCCTGAAACAGCGCTTGTGAAATATGGATTTCACTTTTGCTTCTATGATTGATTTGCCTTTCAAGGACCTGTGGGCTTGATTATTTTAATTTTTATTTAGGCTTGATGGGTCTCTGTGTGTCTTCTAAAATATGGTTTCTTTAGGCATTTTTATTGCAATTAGTACACTTGTCAAATGTTTCATCTCTGCTCAGATGTCTTCACAAAAATGTCAGAAATATATATTTCAAGTACCTATACTCTAGTCATATTTTGTTGATACTAGTCAAGACTTTTTAAAATTGTAAAACAGAGAAGGGGTGAGAGATAAGATGTGCATAGAACCAGACACTCAGGCATATATACAGGCAGCATGATACTTATATTGAGCTTTATTTTCTTTTTAAACACTATGATTTATTGGCAAAATTGTAGGTGAAACCCACTGTGAAAGTTAACTGGAGAAACTGGGATGCTGCAGGGGAAAAATAAAAGATGCTAATGTACTGTTTAATGGTACTTTTCTCTTATGCTTCTATTTTCAACAAGCAAAATATATACGCATTTTTGATTTTTCATTTTGAATGCTCCTTCTGGCATATTTTTCATGTTTTTCATAAGATAATGCACATTAAAAATCCTCTAAGTGGAGAAAATATGGTATCTATGTGCTCATGCTTAGAAAACATTGTCATCTTTATACTGTGTAGATTTGGTGTTTATTTTAGGATTGTCAAGAATGTGGATTTCTTTGTATTATTGTAGCAAATATATAAAATAATAAATCAGGAGACAAAAAAATCTTAGGCCTGTGTCAGAATAACCTGAGGAAAAATTGAGCATGTATTCAAAAATACTGATCATTTTTGCAAGCACAACATTATTTGTCCCATATTATGTCTATTACTATAGTAACGTGCAAAGTTTGTCAAATAGGGTAATCCATATAGGAAATCTAGAATATTTTTCTGTTTTTCTGGGCTTTCTAGGAAAAAAGGTGTAAAGCAAAGCTAGATACTAGTTACTAAATTTATTCCTTTCTATTAATAACCTCTGGAATGATGACTATTATGGCAAATGTAAAAACCTATTTCTAGCTTTTGAAATACACTCGTAGTTTTGCTTTGTTCTGTAATTAATTCCTAATTTGGTATGATAACATCATTTTCACTGCAAGATAGATCCTCTAGTTTTTCTTCTGTTTGAAAAGGAGAATAGTGAAATCACTAACTTGCTAATACAAGTAAGATTTCATATATATACTCCATTAAGAGTGTACTGAAAAGAGAAAGTTATAAAATTCTTATCTACTTGTTTTATAATAGGGAACTGAGGCTTTTAATTTTTTATGCTGAACCAGGAGCATAGCTTTTTAGTAACCAAATAACTGCCAAGATTTTTTTTTGGTGATTTTTAGAATTTTATTGCAGAAATAGACAATATACAAGACATTCATAAAACCCCAAACTTTCATTTTAGAGCCTCTAACTTTAAAGTAGTTACCAGTGGTCTACAACTTTACTTAAGATTATAGTTGTTTATAGTTTACTTATCCTGGCTAATATGTACTTGTCCTGGTTCTGGCAAGGATAGAGTTGAAAGAAGTTTTAACTCTATCCTTGCCAGAACCAGGACAGTACTGTACAACCTAATACTGATGCTGAGATGCTTCCAGTGTACAGCTGTTTGTATGATTAGAAAAAAACCTCAGTTGCCTAAAGTTGATTAAAAAAGAAGTTTACATCCTGACTTCCAATTAACATCATTGCCAGAAAATTAAAAGCCATCTGGTCTGCAAGGCCTGACTGGAATTCTTACATTTGAATTGCCTTATCATGCTGCACAAATTAATTTTTCATTTCTTTCAATCCCTTCCTGGAGAAAATGAAAATAATAAGAAAAAATGCCTCCATTTCAGAAGCCTTGTTTCAAAAGACACTGAAACAATTTGCCCTCTATTTCAAAAGTATCCTTCCCTGTTTTTTAAGAACATAGTTACTTTCATGCCTATACAAAAATGAAAGGAGACAGATCTCCATGTCTGTTAGTAGGAAAGAACATATACTTAGGACATTTATTTACAGTAAAATAAAAGTAAGAACTTAAAAATTACTAAAGATTTAACCTTTCCTATAAGGAATTGTAACATGCTTTGTAGTCACCATACCCACAAGTCAGGTTATGAATACAAATGCTGACTATGAACACCACTCCAATGTTTCTTTACAAAAATGACTCAGTACGTAATTTTGTATACTGAGTAACTTGAAAAATGCAATCTATTTTAAGGGAATTTGCAAGTTGCAGAAGCATGGAATATCATTAAACTCTTGTTACTGCTTTTTCCCCCCCTTCTTTTCCCCCAAATTATTTGTGTTAGGCCCGTTGCCAACATACTCCCAGTGGCAGGATTTTACTTCACTCTTTCAAGAATGGCCATGTTTTTCTTGTAGTGGGGAGCTCAGAACATGACACAGCACTCCGGATGTGCTTTCACTAGGTCCAAATAGAAGGAAAGGATCACTTCCCTTGACAAACTGACAACTTCTTAATGCTGCCCAGTGTGCTCTTGGCCTGATCCTCCTCCATTGAAAATCCTCTTTGTTCCAGATTTCCCCTCTTGTCTGAGGGTCCTGGGTTTCCTGAAGGCCAGTCTTACCAGTAAAGAGTAAGGCAAAGAAACATCAAGTAGTTTGGTGTTTTCCCTGGTTCCATCGTTAGTAACCCAAGAGGCATTTATATACATTGATAACATCATGCCTAAGCCTTCTCTTCTCCAGGCTAAACAGTCACAGCTCTCAGCCTCCCGCTGTATGTCACATGCTCCATTTCCTTAATCATCTTCATGACTCTTCACTGCACTCATTCAAGAATGGCCATGTTTTTCTTGTAGTGGGGAGCTCAAAACATGACATAGCACTCCGGATGTGCTTTCACTAGGGTTGAGTAGAGGGAAAGGATCACACTCCTTGACAAATTGGCAGTGCTCTTCCTAATGCTGTCTAACATGCTCTTGGCCTTTTTTTGCTGCAAGGACATACTGCTGCCTCATGTTGAGCTTGCTGTCCAGCAGGATGCCCAGGTACTTTTCTGCCTAGCTGCTATCCAGATGGCAGCCCCCAGTGTGTACTTCACGTAGTTTGGTGTTTTCCCTGTCTTTTGTCATCAGGTCTCCTGACCCATGCAGCAGCAGACCCTCATTTTCCCTTATCTTCCTTTTGCTGCTGCTGTACCTGTAGAAGTACTGTTACCCTACACATCCCTCACCAGATTCAACTGCAGATGGCCTTTACTTTCCTAACCCCATCCCTGCATGCTCAAACAGTATCTCTCTATTTCACCTGGTCACTTGACCCTGTCTTCACCTCTTGTATGCTTCCTTTTAATATTTGAGCTTGATCAGGAGTTCTTTCTTCATCCATGCAGGCCTCCTGCAGCATCTACTTGACTTCCCCTTTGTTGGCATGCACTGTTCTTAAGCTTGGAGAAGATGATCCTTGGAAATCATCTAGCTCTCCTGGACCCCTTTTCTCACCAGGGCTGTATCCCGTTCCCAGCAGATCCCCTAACAGACCAAAGCCTGCTCTCTGGAAGTTCAGGGCCATGATCCTGCTATTTGTCTTTCCCCTCCTCTCATGATCCTGAACTCCATCCATCTCATAGTCTTTGCAACCAAGGCTGTCACCAACATTCAGTGTGTTAAGTATCAGGTCCAGCGGAGAGCCTCTCCTCATTAGTGCCTTGATCACCTGTGTCAGGAAGTTGTCATCAAAGCGCTTCAGAAACCTCCTAGGTTGCATGTGCCTGGCTGTGGTGTTCTTCCAGCAGATATCAGGGTGGTTAACCCCCCCCCCCCCCCCCGAGGACTAGGACCTGTGAATGTGAGGCTTCCTCCAGTTTATCTACTCGTCTACTACCTCTTCCTGATCAGGACATCTGCAGCAGTCCCCTATCACATCGCTGATGTGGGTCTGCCCACTAACCCTGACCCATAAGTTCTCAGCTGGTTCATCACCTCTCCCTGTCCAGAGCTCCTTGCTTTCCAGCCTTTCTCTTAAATGAAATGCAGCTGCCCTCCTCACCTTCCTGGCTTGCTTTTCTTAAAGATCCAGAATCCATCCATCACAGCATTCCAGTCATGAAACATCAGGCCTTCACTCACCTGCTGTCTTCTCAGATGGACTTCACTAAAGTATTGGCTGTGCTGGGGTAGGTCCTTCTCAATTTTCTGTGCTGAAACAGATCATTATCTACAACTAATTACTTGCAACGTGGGTGGGAAGAGTCTCACTCTTCATCTAAGTAGACAAGTTACTGGCTAGTACTTGTTCAAATTAAATATAAAACAGAACAACACAATGCATGTGGAGAGGAGAAAAGAGCAAGGAATTGAATTCTTTTAACCAGAAATCCAGTTCTGTATCCAGGATAATCCTCAGTGAATGACTCACCAAATCTCTCCTACATTTGTATGAAAAGCTTCAGTCTTCACAAATTGTTTTCTTTTCTAATGATAAAAGTAAATTAAAAATCTCACCACATACATGTTACAGGACCTTGAACACACAAACTGATACAATCAGTGTCTGCAGTAATGAAAAGGAAGCGTTAGAATGCAGGACGTGCTCTGCTGCAAGGTAAGTTAACCAGTTTTGAACTTGTATGCAAAAGACTGAGGAAGGGAGGGGTAGTCTCTCATTGTCTACAAAATGTTGTATGCAGCAACTACAGTAAGACTCACTAGAGACAATGATTCAGCATCTACTCCCTGCAGTAGTAAATTCTACTGGAAAAAAAAAATACTTTTTTTTTTTTTAAAGTAGAATTCCATAACGAAGAATGAGCTCTGTTGGCTCATTAGAATCAATTTTCTAAGAGAGGCAAACTACTCACTCTGATAATTTTCTTAATTTGTTATGCAGTGGTCCAAACAGCATGCTGCTTTGTAGTTCTGACATACTGAGTTTGGCATTAAAAAACACAAGGATTTTTTCATATTAGAATGCATTGCAGGAGCTGATCATCCAGAATGTTTCTAAGTGGGAATGAAACGACGATACAGTGAGTGCTTCACTGGATGTCAGTGTGCTGGGCAAATCCAGCCACTTCTACTGTGGCAGCAGAGAGAACATTGCACGGTCACAGCAAAATTGCAACTTTCATCACTGGCCAGACAAGACTGGATGGACTAGTTGGACCAGCATACACATTTGCAGGCACCAATAAGCCCCATCTCTATCTTACTATGCTGCAGTTGGCCAAAACAGGGAAGGAAAGAAAAAGTAGCAAAAGTGATACATCAGTGCTGCCCAGCTGCTTTCCAGATGGTAGCCCCCAGTGTGTACTTCGAGTAGTTTGGTGTTTTCCCTGTCCAGTGCTTGAGTTTTACACAGCACGGGGATGGCAGCATTTTATCAGGGCAGTCTGACTAGTGGTGGGGAATCCCTCCCTTCCAGTGTCTCTTCAGTGTCTTTGAACCTTGCCTAGTTACTCAGGCCTGGCAAAGGCATGGGATAGAAGAGAAGAAAAGGGATTTCTCCATGTGTAATGGAGAGGTACCCTGTGAGGAAACAGTTATGCTACTGATATGTAAGCATGTAGCTAAGAAAGGAGAGTATCAGAGCAGAGCCCCATGAATCCTCTGGGTTCAGCTTTTATATATTACACTAAGTAACTCAGCTCAATATGACTCCAAATAATACTGCTGCTCTGACATATCAAGGTAATAAAATTTATCATCATTTTAGGTTATAATACTTAAATATTTTACAATATACTGCAAAAATGCTTTCATATCTCTTAGCATCCACTGGCAAAAGTACTATGCTTTTTAAAGATCATTTATAGTTATTTTCTGAATATTCTCATTCAGTTCTTTGGGGTTGCATAAAAATTCTAATAACCCATTTTCTTAGGCACCCATGCGTATGTCGCACTTCTTTTTGTTTCTAATTTGTATTTTGCTTCTGAGGTCCCTTCAACCTAAAATGAATCAGCCTACCCCTGCTGGAAATCTGCAATTTCTCTCTACTGCAAATCTCTTTCTTCACTTTATTCACTGTGCTGATATTCTGAACTCCAAAGCAACGTAACAGATGACTCACCTTCAGCTATCAGTCATTCTCATCTATTCACTTTTTGAATTTTGAGTTCTTTATTAGAAATTTACACTTGATCTCCAATTTCATCTTAATTCATATTTACATTATTTCTAATTGATTTTTTTTCCATTTTCATGATTAAACTACGAATATTTTATTAGGGTTTTAGCTAGCCTGGGACACTGGAGTTATTACTTTAAATCTCTAATGCCAAGAGTTATTATTGTTTACTTATAAAAGCCAAATTGTTCACCTGCTTTCATATTTTGAATGCATTTAGGATGCAGGAGTACTCACAAGATAACTTTACAACTAGGTAATCATGCTGTTTCTTCTGTGTAGTGTTCATCTTTGGACTTTTTCATGGAGAACAGTCTGTTCTGCTGTACAGCATGCATGCACCTTTCATTTTGTCTACTTGTTCAACACTTCTCTTTATATGCAAAATAACTCCCATAAACTGGCATTTCCTGAGCCTATTTTAAATAAGATATGAAAGAATGTACACATATATTCCATTTTCATGTCCTGTGCCTTCTCTCCTGTAAAAATCAATGACATTCCTTCTCCATTTGCAAAGTTTTAGTGGTACACTAGATTTTTCTCCCCAGTTTCCATAGTAAATATTCTTGTGGGAGTAAGTCTTATATACCTAAAATTATTTTGTCACATATCAGTGAATCCTTAAAATTAACAAAATTACAGCTTGCTGACAATGTTCGAAATTTCTGACATTCCAGACAATATTTTCTTTCACTTTTATCTTATGTGAAAGGTTTCTCTATTCACCATTTTACTCTTTAAGGGTTATACCATTTATGACTTTATTTATGATTTTACCCAGATTTTTCATGCTTGCTCTTAGCTTGGTTTCAGAGTGACTACTGCCACACTATTTCTAGTAAGAGAATGAGACATCATAGTATTTCTTTTCATTCCTGCACAACATTGTTAATTCATTATAGTCCGAATCTCTCCGTCACTTTCTCTACATATGGAAAATATTTTAAAATTAGAATTTAATTTGTTTAAGGTGGTCTTCTTGTTAATTTCGTTTAACTATTTCAGTGCATTTTTCAGGTCTTTGTTTGTTCTACAACCTTTTATTCTCATACAGTTTCCATCTAAAGTATAACAATATTATGCATTTTCAATTGATAGCTATGCTTTTTGATGAGTTCAGCTTGTCAGGCAAGGAGCTTTTAACTTTCTTCCTATCACTGCAATAGCTCCATTATTTTCTCTGGGGCTAGCTTTGGTGCCCCATTTTGGTACAAACCTATTACTTGGTTCTTTAAATCACTAAAAAAGTTGAAGATTACAAGGAGGAAATTGAACGTGTTTCTGTAACTCCAAGTTACCTTATGGTCACAGATGCTTCAGCCAGCCTTTCCCAATACTTGTGCTACTAGATACAATAAAAAACTACTGGCAGTAATCTCCTTGCCATGGCAGTAAAAGGATATATACAGTAGGACCCATGGCAGCAGGTCTTAAGGCTTCCCCTCTCCATAGGATTCTGTCCACAGCATTGTACAGGGAGAAGAAAAGCCTGATGTATCTCAGACCTCAGCACTTTATCAATATTTTCAGTTTGCATGTGGACATATTTCAGTCTAAGAATTGTGTTTGTAAGTGGGAAGCCTCTACCTACCACTGTTACCGTGTCTGGATGCCTTTTCTGAGGACAACAGAAGCAGTTACAGATCTTTTCAATCTGGTAGATGAGGTCTTTTCCCCCCTGAACATAGTTTCTCTGAAGTCAGAAATGAGAGAACCTATGGAAGAACAAAATCCTTTAAAAGAAATAAATCAATGCTCAACCCATTTTCCCCACCATGGACAGCATGAATGTGGAAAATCCTGTGACTCATCAGTCCAAAAGAAGTTGAGACCAGAAAGAGGGTAAATTCTTTCTTTCTTAGTACATGAGACTGCTATCATGTTGCGGCCCTTCTTGTAATTAAAAAAACTGCTCAGAATTAACTCCAGTTAATAAATCCAGTACAATTTTACCTTTGTTCTATGATGCATTTAATTAATACAAGACATCAAATCCATCTGTGATAAAACATACCATTCTACTAATATTTACGTCACTAAAGATATGCTTAAGCATATCCCAAATTATGGGAAAGAATAGATTATTCTGAAAAATTAGAAATTTAAAATCACATATTGTATAAGTAAAGATTCCTCCTTTATATTATTTCCTGAATGAAATTCCCTTTCAAATCTAATTTTTTTACAGATGCACAATCAAATAGATTTGCCTGTTCTAGATGTGGATACTGATCTGGTCCTTAGAAAGTCGAGATGATCAAGATCATTCTAACTTGAACACTAATTGGAGCGACACAGAAGAAACTCATCTGGTCCTAGCCTGGCAGAATGCAAACTGGAAATGGTTTTGGATGGCTCTGCCTTAGTATGTCTTGAAGCACTAGCAATGCCTTGCAGTGTTCCATAGACTTACATCAACAACTAAACAGTTGTTCATCTTTTACTCAGAAACCCCTATACTTTAAAGACACAATGCTAATACAAAGTTAATACACTTTATTCCAAATGTTTGACTAAATACGACTGTCAGTATTCTTCAGTTGTTATATAACGGTAGAAAGGTAGAATATGTTTCAAGATGAAGTTATTTTGTGCTAAGATGAATGTTACTTTAACCAACATTTATTTAATCAGTTTCTCCCAAATATCTCTACACATTTAATACCTAAACACCACTGTACTGCATAATACTGTGTGACTGTTCTCAAGGAAAACATAAGCTATGCAGAAAAAATAATTACAGTCGGTTTTTTCAAAACATGTTCTCATAATTTAGGGAGTCAACAAAGGATTTATAAGAATAAATTTATACCTGATCAGTTTATAACAACATACAAAATCTTCCCCTGAAGATTTAAACATACTGTATTGTGATTACAAACCACTATATACATATATACACATACATACATATACACATGCATATTGCTGAAAAGTCGCCTTCTTGCTCTGGGATGTGTATAGCATGCTTGAATCTTTTCTTTAAAAAGCATGCAACTGATGATACAAAATAAACTACACTGCATAATTGATGGCTAATAAATAGAACTTTAAAACCAGCTTGAAATACTAGTCAACTATTAAATATTAAATTCAGCTAGTATTCAATACTAAATGTTCTCTGGGGTTTTTTCAACATGCACTTGTCCAGTCTAGTCAACTCCACAAAAATAATTAGACCTATTGTCATTTACTAGGCAGCATTGTTGTACAATCTGTGTACAGAATTGTCTGAAAGCTAGAATAATGAATGTAAATACTCATTATAGGTAAAAAGATAAATTATAATTTAAAAAGATAATTTATAGTACTAAGAAAAAGGTTAGTCTTGCAAGACCCTTTTGCAGTCTCAAATCTTTTCTCTCCTTAAAAATCTAGAAGATTTGTAGATCTCTTGCAAATCTAGAAGACATTCTTACTCTCAGCACCTTATTTATTCATAGATATTTCCTGTTCCTTGCTGGGATGTATGAGACAACCTCTTCACCTTAAAACTCATCTAGATCACAGCTTAACTCTATTAGAAGGCAAAAGCTGTATCTATTGTATAATACACTAGTCTATCTATATAGGACCCCCCAAAAGCATCTTTAAATGCTGTATTGATAATTTCACATTTTAATAAACCTTCCTTGTTTTAGATACATCAGCATATTTATGTTATTGGGGGCATTTTCATGAATAAGAGGTTAAAATATGATGAACTTTCATTTTTAGACTTTCTTGAGAAGAAGACCAAATAATGGTTACTGACATTTAAGTTAAAACAATTCTTTCCTATAAATATAAGGTTTAAACCCAAGCTGATTGTCCCATTCTGAGTAAGAACCTACATCTAAATTTTTCCTTTATGTGCAACTTTTTTCCATTTATTCTTGAAAGTGTAAATTTGGTACATCACTGTGCAGTCTCAATTCTTTAATTTCACAACCCTTTATTTCAAACCCTGCCATTTCTTAGCATTTGCCTAACTGTATGTGCTTTCATCACTTACGATGTACTCTAGAACCCTAGCTGCAATAACTTACTATAGGAAATATCTTTTGAACCAAATCAGAGTTATTCCTGCAACTGTTGTTGCTGGCTTTTCTACAATGCCTGTGACTGACAGGAGAAAAAAAGTTAAAGTTTTAAAAGTACTTGGTATATAGCATCTACTTTCTTTAAACATAGTTTGAAGCATAACTACTGTAGCTCTGTAAGTTTTAAAAGTACTTGGTATATAGCATCTACT
The DNA here is from genome assembly GCF_011004875.1 of Balearica regulorum gibbericeps. Taxonomy (NCBI): domain Eukaryota; kingdom Metazoa; phylum Chordata; class Aves; order Gruiformes; family Gruidae; genus Balearica; species Balearica regulorum. The sequence continues at coordinate 65,457,752 of NC_046220.1, forward strand.
TTCTTTAAACATAGTTTGAAGCATAACTACTGTAGCTCTGTCATAGCTTAGGACTTCATGGTAGTAGCAGTACAGCAAGAACCATTTCAGTTAGAACAGAATTAAACCAAGAGGAAGTATGTGTACAAATAATAGCAAGGTACTTTTGTAGGCTTATAGAAAAAAATGAGCTGCTCATATATTTGTATATATAAGCAGCTGCTCATATATTTGTAAACTCCCCCTCACTGGTGAGTCTGAATTGTCTGTAATACATACATTTACATACGCACATAGAAGAGTAATGGAAAACAAAAGTGAGAGAAAACATGGGGCAAATGTCATCATCTTTAAAAAAATCTACACTACATTTATCAAAGAAATGACTTGGTGTAATTTCTATACTAGACCAGATTTATAGTTAACGACTGCAATCTCAGGCAGTGGGCAGCAAAAAAATGTATCTGCAGCAGGTAGAGAAAAACCTTTGCAATAATCAGATTGGAGAAAATCTGATTCCTATCAAGTCTTACCTAATTCTAATAAAAAAATGTCTTAAACCCAGAACAATGAAGTTTGTATCCTTCTCAATTTTTCTTCCATCCTGCTTCCTCAGCATGAACTGTTATAATTCCAGATATTATTCCAGACCTATATAAACAAGTAATCCATTGATGAAAGTTGCTAAAGTTCCTGGCATCAACAGTATGCTGTGACAAGTAATTACATGTTTTGTTTATGTATTTAATACCAAACTCCTAATTTTATTTTTTTTCCTGACCCAGGCTGTGTTCATTGTCCCTTTGTAATCCAGCCCCAGCTCTTCACTAGCTTTTAGGAGCTGAGGTAATCAATATTTCACATGATGATAGCTCATGGTCAAAACTCCAGCAAATCTCTCCATTTTGAATCACTGATTTATATACTCTTAATCTCAATATTTTTAAATAGTTCTGTGCAGTGACAAGAATTACCAGCCCATGATAAATTCTCTGTTTCTGATTACTTTTAAATGTAGACTGTTTTTTTAAAAGCTAAGAATTTCCATAAAATGTAATTTTTAAAGTATTATATCTTCAAGGAATCATAAACAGTGTTAGAATTGTAGACTGGCTCACTGAATTAGACTGCCATGGAACTCAAGCAGGAAAAAGTTCTGAAGAGTCTGCTGGCCTGCCAAATTTCCAGCAGAATTTTTGACAGAGTTATTGTGTCCTTTGCATGATTTTACTGCACTCTTGCTACCTTTTGCCAAATTATTTCATTAAAAATTTTTTACCTCACTCCACTCTGAGCATTCATTTCCTGGTACTGGTGACAATAAGAGGAGGGAAAAATGTTAATTGAGTTATTCTCAGCAATGCCCAAATTCGCTTTCTTAGATGATAATGTTATTATTTAGAACCCTCTAAGCTCTAAGTACTTCAGTAAACTTAAACTAATGAAATACTGGAGAAAATATACTTTAATACTAAGCATGACTTCAGATGAATTGAAGTGCCTTAGGAAAATATCAGATACTTCTATCTAAGGAGTCTCCTGTTGCGAAGATAGGTCCACAGGAGTTTATAACTGTATATGAAATCCCTTAATGCTAACTACACAATTTAATAAGTATTCCAACATTAATGAACTGGAACAAAATGGTATTTTATAGAATAACTGTGGCAGCCTACTGATTTATCACAGGTTTCTTATAAATTCCCATGAAACTCACAAAGTAGTAATACAAATTCAAACAGAAAATAATAGCCCTGCTAAAACAATAAGAAACTGGCTCAAACACAAAAGCCCCTGTGTGCTGAACATTTACTTTGTATCTGAGCATTAAAGTTTATTTGGCATGTTAAATCATTCTCTGTTTTGAGGCCTCACATAGAGAAGTGTATCATTAGCAAAGCTAACACTGCTAGAAGTAAGTTAGACTCTATGTTTTCACTTTTACTCTCAGGACCTTGAAGTTTAAGATTTGGAATAGGTACACAGTATTTGACTAAAAATATTTGCTTCTCAAGTCTCTATGTAATCTGTTTTTCCTTCACTCATGCACAGGATAATGAGGTTCCCATATATTCTCAGTGTTAAGCTATTTCTAAATGAATAATCAGTAAATGTATCAATTGTTACATTTGTGACTGAAAAAGAACAAGCTTTACAGTGATAATTTACACTTTGCAATGGTAGAAGCTAACCTCTGCAAATAAAAGGGCTTTGCTTGGTGCAAAAACATCATGATGCATACAGAATATATTCCTTAGCTCCATAAGACAACAATGTCTGCATTACAGACAACATACCATTTCGATCAAATTGATGTGTTTACATATGCTACAGAACTTCATTTCTATCCTATGCATGTTTTCACATCTTAGTTTTCAGTTCCCTCATGCAGGCATATTTACAGGACAGAATTCCTCTCAATTTTTGCCTGCATACTGCCTATACTGCTTTACATGTATGATAAGAAGTATTGGTGCTGCACTGTGTTGCAGTGTAGGCATAGGCCACACTAGACAGACACATTTTACACAGCAACCTCTTTTTCCTCTGTTTGTGTATGGGATAATGAGGTTTTTTTATACTGTCACTCATCTAATCACCACCAAGATGCTCAAACCAGCACTGGGTTATCCTAACCTGTATCATAACACCTTGTACTCATGCTGATGTTCAATGACTGCGATTCAAGAAAAAATGTATTAAAAAGTTCTTAGGCCCAGACAAAACATCGAAGGTGTGGATGTATCAACATTTGTACTGTAAAGAGAAATTTGTGTTGCAAGAATGTCTTAAATTCTAATGAATTGAAGCTGGTGGAAGGGCTGAAAGACATATCCTATGAGGAGCATCTAAGGACTTAGGGGTTGTCTAGTTTGGAGAGCAGGAGGCAGAGGGGCAACCTCATGGCTCTTGCAGCTTCCTGAGGAGGGGAAGTGGGGAGGGAGATGCTGAGCTCTTCTCCCTGGGACCCAGTGCCAGGACATGTGGGAATGGCTCAGAGCTGCACCAGGGGAGTTTTAGACTGGACACTGGGAAGCATTTCTTTACCGAGAGGGTGGTCAAGCACTGGAACAGGCTTCCTGGAGAGATGGTTGATGCCCCAAGCCTGTCAGGGTTTAAGGGGCATTTGGACAGTGCCCTTAATGACATGCTTTAGCTTCTGGTCAGCCCTGAATTGGTCAGGCAATTGGACGATGGTTGTAGGTCCCTTCCAGCTAAAGTATTCCATTCTATTACATTCTAATTCAGGGAGCAGATCCAGGATTCTGCCTTTTCAATTGAAGACATTCCGTGTATCACAAGGACTTAGTACAAAGGGAATCGTACGTCTCCAGAGAAGAAAATGAAAATTTATTCCAATTTTTGCCTGGGAATCCTTTGGAGTTTTCTTTGTAGGTGGTGAATAACAAAACCATTTACTAATCCACAAGACATGTAGTTTTTAACTAATTAGCTACTTCAAAGAAAAAAAGTTTATATGAAAAGCCTAAGCTTGAAAGGTCACCAGTCCAAAGCTGGGAGTAGGATTCTGTAACTTCAACATGTAACAGTAAGCTCTTTTTGATTTGGATGAACACAAGAACTGGGAGAAAAAAGTCAGCAATTTCTACTGGCATAGCTTTTCTTTATGCTTATTTCCTCAAAAAGGCTTGTTAAACAAGCAGCAACTGCTGATCAAAGAAAGCAGTCTCTATCTCTACTCTCTAAGAGTTATTACAAGTTCGCAGCAAGGATAGGATAAAAAAATTGATGAAAAACCCCAAAGAATCTAGAATGGACATGTGAAAGAGCTATGCTTAGCTTTTGTGCAAAACAAAAACCTGTTTGTACAAATACAGAATAGTAATGATACTGATTTTTAGTTACTACTATTTTATTGGTATTCTTGGCAAAACTAGACCCTTGGTTTTTAAGTGCTGCAACTCCTTTAGTGTAGCATATAAAACCAGAGACACTCCACATGCTACTTCACAGCAAGAAACTACATTATCATTTTGAAGGACACTGTTTCATCATTAAATAAAATACTTATTTTAAGTGTATGCCTGCAGGGGAGAGGGAACTGTCATTTGGTTTTTAACTGTAGCATATGCCAGTGTTTAGTCATGAGTACTCCAAATGCAAACATTCCATCCTGCCTCTGTTTTTCTGTGTTGTTTTCCAATAATGCTACAGAATCTATGCATCATATGCTTTTATAAATAATGGCGCCTCACTTCAAATACTGCAGTTTTCTTATATCACCTGCCTTAGACATACACACATCTGTCTTCTTCCTAAGATGTGAGTCTAATCCAAACCAAAATACAGTGATGGCCTTCCTTGCTTCCTGCCCGCCCGCCTGCCTTGTCTTTTCTCTTTTCTTTTTAAAAGTAGTTTCTAGCCTAGGGTAGCTATTTCCAGTGATATTTTTCAATCATTGCACTGACCACAAAAAGAGCCACAAAGGAGAATAAGAGGATTTACAGGTTTGGTGAAGGCCACAGCTGCTTGGAAAGGAATGCGGTCAGATGCAAAAGCAGTTTTTGGCCTGGCTACAACATTTTCTCTAGAAGCAGCACATACAGCCTTCCACTCCAGACATTAGAAAGCCACAGGTAAAAACCAAACCAAAACACCCCCCCCCCCCCGCCCCCAAATCCCAATGAAACCAAACCAAGGGTAAAAGAACAAAACCCAAAACTCCAGAACATCAAAACTAAGAAATACTGTTACCCAATGCCAGGCCTGCCTTCTCTCACAGGAAGTTTACATGTAGATGTCTTGAGTCCAGTTCTAAGTCCACTTTAATTTTTCTCATAGGTAAGAGCTCCATCCCCATCTAAATACAATTTAACTAGGCATTCCACTTTTAATTCCTACAACACAGGCATCTGCTGTACATGAGGCTATGCAGATCAGACTGACCACAAACCAATTTATTAATGATTTCTGCTATACGTGAGGTCATCACATATCCTCCTTTGCACATACTGACAAAAAGTGCATTCAAGTACGTTTTCTGCAATTGTCCTTGCACTTTAAATGCTGCTAGAAGTGTCAGCACACAATTTGATATCATCATTTGTGGCAAATTGGAATCACAGGGATCTAGAAAAGCTTCTACAAGAGAGACTTCCTGAAAGCTCGCCTCACAGCCATGTTTTTCTTAATGATGATAACATATATTCTAGCCTATAGAAAGAGTTTCTGGATGACAATAAAGAACTGGATTTTGACCAGCATAATATTGCTTAGAACTCAAAATCTGAGACACACTATGAAAAATAAGCTCCTTAGACAAATAAAGGTTGTCTATGTCTCGTTCTTTATGCAAATGGAATTTTAATGTTTGGATTTTTTTTTTTCACATGCTGCTTATTCAGCTCCTGTGTCGGCCCTGTCACTGACTTGAGTTGACCTCTTGCCGTAAAGAGGTTTTTTTCCTACACCTTCCTAAAACAGAAGCATCAGAAAGCATACGATAGTTAGGCAAAACGTTACACAGATCTAAGTTTCAGAATTTGGATCTGGTTGAGCTATCTAGAATTCGCCACCATCATCAAGGTGAAAGGTTTTCTCTGTAATCTCATCCCCATGGGACATGAACCAATGAGAGTCACTTGGGGCCCTTTTCTCTACAGGAGCTACACCTTGTATGAATGCTCTGTATTACCACATTGTTACTGAGTTTCATGACAAGATTATTAAATGTGTGATACATTCTACTGGGTAATAACTTAGCAACCACAAATGAATCATTAGTAGCTGATTAAAACCATAGCCTTCCACTTGGCCTCATGTTCCTTGAGAGAGCATTTCAATCCACGTCCAACTCCAGTTAACTCTTGCTGACACTGTAAGAGAAGTGGCTGGTCATTCTCTTTTCCATCGAGCATTTAAGTGTTGGGCTTTTTTAACCTCCCAAGTTTAACCTCCCTCAGGTTCTAACAGGACATAGTCACTGTAGCAAAGTCTATTGGCCAGCCTTAGGTTTGTACAGCCATAGGTCATTGTTAAGATGTGAGTGTGAAGAATTCCTGAAAACAAGATTTCAGACGGGCTTGATGTAGGTGCAGCAGGCTAAGGATATGATTTCAGCATTTTTCAGTATATAGCCCAGCACAGAGACTATGCATGTCTTAAGACTGGAGCAGTCAAAAACCATTAAATAACTATTGATGCTTTGTAGTTCTTGTCAACCAATCCTTAAAATTCTTTGTATGCATCTTTTAAAGTTTTCCCTCTTTCACCTCCCTTTTCCTGCTTCCTGAGTTTTTAGTAATTATCACTTTTATAATTTTGGCTTTTTATCCTGAAGTCTTAACATTTGCAGCAAATATGTACGTGCAAGTTACAGGCAAAACTAAACCTCCTATTTACACTTGCCTACTCCAAATGTTTGTTTTTCTTCTTGCAAGGCATACATTAAGGCTGAAAATAGAACTGAAGTGTGTAATTTTGGGTGCTACTTTTGTAATGCATGTTTCTTCAAAATATTATTTTCAAGGTCATTCATAAAATGGTACTGAACATCAGCTTCTTAATAAAATCTGTTTGAGCAGGTGCTGTGACAGATTGATTCAATTTTTGTTTAGTAGGTCCTGCACAATTGTTGTTAAACACAGCAAAAAGGCACTACACTTACAATTTTAATTAATTTATTCATTCATTAAAGAATTAAAAATGTTGATCAGATTTTCAGTTAAAACTGTGACTATGCTGACTAAAACATTATACATAGCCAGCCACTTCATGCAGAATTAGAAAAATAAAGGCCACAATTATTTTTCTAACACAAGCAATGGCATAAATTACTATAATATATCACACAGCAGGATTTATATCTGTTTAAACAATTTAATAATCTAGAAAATGCAGCAGTAAAAGCAAAATAATCTCAAAGCTGTTTTTATGAAACAGTAAATAGAGAACTGTTTGATGCTTTCAGTAACCAGTGGTAAAGTATATGCTCACTGTCTCTCCTAGAAAAAGAAAACTTGTAGAACTAGCATGTCAAGTAATCTGTTAAACAGCAATTTACCTGTAAGGCACAAACGCCTTGCTTGGGTCAAGAATTGTTCTGCTTTCTTCATTCTAACAAGACTTCCACCTTCTAGTTCAAAAGCAGGAGGCCCATTGATCTGCCTGAAGGCCAGAGGAAGTCAGGGTTGAATACCCGCAAATGAGTGCCAAGGGTACCCATCCCTGCCCCCACTCACAACTTCAAGCAAAGCTGCTGTTCAAATTTCTATCATCCTCTGAGTCATGCATTAGAAAGAAACAGCATACAGTTGCCACGAAGCACTGAATAGAGACTAAAGTAGAGAGATTATCTATTTGCATTTCCACTGAGTACAGATTTTCTTCGCCAGATGCTAGTAGAAGACAAAGCAAGGTGCAGGTCCTTGGCTTCTATACAGCATGAACTGAAAAGAACTATTGTATGTCTTCACAGTAAATGCCTTCATTTTTTTGCTGCTCTGCCAAGCTAGTAGGCATTTCTGCCAGTTCATTTTCTAAGTGTGTGTTTTTCTGAGCCCACGTATCTTTGCAATTGCACAACTTCAGGAGTGGAAAATATTTGCATCAAACCCCATTGTCCTTTATGCAGTCAACTCAGAGCACCAGGGTGGTAAAACACTGTGATCGCAATGCTTATCATGATGCCTTTAGACTCCACTGTTAGGAACAGATGTTTCTCCTCTCTGCACTAAGGTGGTGTACTCTGCCACTCCCACAAAATAATAGCACCTGCAGCATAATACATCGGAGCATACACACATAGGTCTTGCATACTCAAGGTTGAATTCATGCTGTTTTGAAGAGTTCTTTATTTTAATTGCTCCTCCTGTTACGACTTGATGTTACAAAAGTGTATTTTAGAACCCTTATCTTCCTATGCTTCTCAGCATCAGAGGGGACAACATTGAAATTTCCTTCTCTTAAGTTATGGAAGCTACAAAAACAGTAGTTTTGAAATAAGCAATTGCTTTAAAAAAAAAAACCCTTTTTAAAAAAGTCAGTGCCCTTACAGTAGGAAAAGCGCATAGTTGTACAAGTAGAAAATACACCTGTCTATCTTGAAAACTTCAGAAGCAACATTTGCAGAATCTTCGTCTCTGTTTTAGACTACGTTTTAGACCAGTATACTTAGGATTGTGGATACAATCAAGGGTAGCTCAACATGCTAAGTACAGTACCGTGAAGAAAGGTGTCCAAAGCAGTTGTAAAATGGAGTTCTGCGAGGAATCCAAGGCAGCTGGACTTTCAGTGAAATAGAGCCAGGTGGATATTGGAAAAAAAATTGTGTCCAGGGTAGCACTGAAATTTTATGTAGGCCCAATAAAGCATTAATTCAGATGGAGCGTAAATTTCAGAGAAGGATAAGATAATGAAATCGGAGGACCAAATTAATCCCTAGAGTTACTGCTCTGAGGTCAAGTGACCTAGGCAAAATCTTAGTTCATTTTGTTATTTCAAAGAGAATCAGTACCAGCTGAAGCTGCACAACACACTTGATAAAATCAACAAATTTATACTCCCTTTTCCCAAGCACATCCATGGCGGAAGACCTCTCTCCAAAGTGGTACATCAGAGAACACCCGTTCACAATTCCTATTTGATGGGAAAAACAGAAAGGTTTTACATTCCCCAGTATTCATACTGATTCTGCAGACTTGGGAGGTCCTTTATTTTTTCCTTTTTTTTCTTTTTTCTTTCCTTCCCCTGTTAAAACAGCTCCAAGGAAGCCGTACTTTCTGCTTCTTCAGAGAACATGTTCTATTCCAAGAGGAGGGTCCACAATACATATTTAGCCACATTCCCATGGCTATGACAGCAATTGAATTTAGTTTTTGTTACTCTCTTAAAATATGTGAATGTTAGCGACTGATACAATTTAGACTCAAATCCATGTAGTATAGTGAATTTGCTTTAATTTTACATACTACAGAAAATTGGAGGGGAGGAGGGGTGTTCATCTGATTTTAAAAATTACTTATTTCTCAGAGAAGTGGCATGGTTATGAGCTCACCATCCCTTGGCCCTCAGTTAATATGCACTGATGCAACATCCTACAGTAAGGTAACAAGCTCTGGAAGTTACTCTTCCTGTTTCTGAAGATGCAGAGGGAAAACTGGACCACCAGTTTGCAGATGTGGAAAAAAAGGAGCTAGCTGAAGTTCACACTCCCTTACATCCACTCTTCCTGCTGTAGGTCTTCTGAAATACTATCTTGGCTTCATTCCAAGGATTTGAAATACACTCTCTTGGAATCACAGCTAGTAAATTTTCTTAAGCAACATGCAAATAAGGTAATGCAATCAAGTTTATGTTGTATTTGTACATATATATATGCAGGTATGTAAAAATTCTAGTGGGAATAGCATCTGGGCATAGAGGTAATTGAATGCAGAATTTAGCTCTTAATGATTACTGTTACTGAATCAGCTTTTGCACAGGAAATTCCTAGCAGAAAAATCTTCCTTTATATGATGAGCTGTCTTCCAGGTCTCTGGTAGTCAGTCATAACTAGCCTGTTCAGCTGACAATTCATAAACATGATTTTATAAAATACTCCATTTTCACGAAATTATATTACTGAAAGATCATAGATGAACATACATGAACAGCATGTGAGTACTTCATATGCTTCATGTACTTATTATAGTAAATGAGACAATTTGATTTGTAACACTTACTATATATTAGCTTTTCATTCATGCTCCAACCAGTGTTATGTCCCAGTTGAAATCGTCTCTTAATTTCTGCCTTGTCTTTCCCTTTTGCCACCTGTACAACCAAAGTAAACTACTTATATAATTTCCTGTCACTGTTGTGTCACAGTTTCATACTTGAATAAAATTATGTTGAAAATTTGATTGTGTTGTATGGAACTTTGGTTATCCCCATGTTAGAAATGGGGAACAGAGGGACAAAAATTGCAACTATACTGTTAAAAGAGCATTGTAAGTGTGGCAAAGACTTCTGAAATTTGTAGAGAGATTTAGGGAGTAGAAGCATGTATTTATGAACAATTTCAATATGTATATCCTTCTTCCTGCCTGTGTTGTGAAGAAAATATTTAGAGATGTGAAAGCTGTGGCCAAATCATCATCATCATCATCATCATCATCATCATAATAATAACTGAAATAATGTTTTCATATATTAAAAATACTTTATTCTCAATAAGAAACAATCCAAAAGTGAAATGAATCTTACCTAATGGATCAATTTCTGACAACAACAGTAGCAAAACTGAATGAAGACTCAAACCCAACCAAGTCTTTTGCCTTCATGGAACATTAGATTGAGACAAATGAACAGTACTTCACAATTAACAAGTTCCTATCAAGTATTTAGTCATGACTAAAAATCCATTAGTAAATTTCACAGAATCACAGAATCATGGAATGCTTTGGACTGGAAGGGACCTTAAAGATCATCTCGTTCCAATCCCCCTGCCATGGCCAGGGACACCCTCCACTAGACCACATTGCCCAAAGCCCCATCCAACCTGGTCTTAAACACTTCCAGGGAGGGGGCATCCACAGCTTCTGTCGGCAGCCTGTTCCAGTGCCTCACCACCCTCACAGTAAAGAATTTCTTCCTTATATCTATTCTAAATTGACCCTCTTTTAGTTTAAATCCATTACCCCTTGTCCTATCACTACAGGCCCTTGTAAACAGTCCTTCTCCAGCTCTCTTGTGGGCCCCTTCAGGTACTGGAAGGCCACAATTAGATCTCCCTGGAGCCACCTTTTCTCCAGGCTGAACAACCCCAACTCTCTCTGCCTGTCCTCATAGGAGAGGTGCTCCAGCCCTCTGATCAGCTTCGTGGCCCTCCTCTGGACTCGCTCCAGATCTGTGAAAGATGTGAAGGCTATTTCAGTTAGAATTACAGAAGATACATTCATGTAGTTTAATTTGAATTCATTACTCGGTACATCTATCTGTGTTTCAGCATAGCAGTACCATTATGTACAAACCGCCAGCAAAAGCAATAAACTTTCTGCAGATAAACATACCGCAAAGGCCATTAGTGATCACGGGCTATTTACCCCTGAAAATCTGAGAACGGTTACATTTTGTTTCTTATCTTTCAAAATTAAACACTGAAGTATTTATTACCTCATTTCAAGAAAGAAATTCAGTGGAAATAGACTATTTAGGGCAATCACTAAAGGACTCGGGAGCGCAGGTAATATTCTCCTCCCTCCTTCCAGTTGAGGGCAGCAATGGTGGGTGGAACAGGCAGACGCAGTCCATAAATGCATGGCTCTGTGGCTGGTGTCAGCGCCACAACTTTGGGTTCTTCGACAGTGGGGCGGCCTACATGGCTCTGGGCCTGATGAACCCTGATAGGATTCATCTCTGTCAAAGAGGGAAGAGGATCTTTGCCCAGGAACTAGCGGGGCTCATCGACAGAGCTTTAAACTAGGCTTGAATGGGGAAGGGGATAACATCGGGCTTGCCAGCAACATGTTGTGGGATGATGTACCTAGGTTGGAGGGATGGGGTGCTGGTGAGGGCCCTCGGCCTACTGCTCAGAGATGTGCTGGATGCACTACAGCACACTCGAAGCCTAGAGGAGATGAGCCGGGGGCTCCGGGTGCAACAGGAACCAATGGGGTAACACTGGGAAGATACATCAAAAGAATTCCAGCCACCCCAGCCAATAAGTCAGCCTCATCGGGGGCACAACTGAAATGTCTCTACGTGAACGCACAGAGCATGGGGAATAAACAAGAGGAGCTGGAGACGTGTGTGTGCCTGCAAGGCTATGACCTTATTGGCATTACGTGGTGGGATAGCTCCTGTCACTGGAGTGTTGGGATGGAGGGGTACAGGCTCATTAGGAAGGACAGGCAGGGCAGGCGAGGAGGGGGCGTCGCTCTCTACGTCAATGACCAGCCAGGGTGCATGGAGCTCCACCTGGGGATGGATGAGGAGCCCACTGAGAGCCTATGGGTCAGGATTAAAGGGAGCACAGGGACAGGGGACATCATAGTGGGGGTCTGCTACAGGCCACCTGACCAGGGAGACTGAGCAGATGAAGCCCTCTATAGGCAGATAGGAGCAACCTCATGCTCACAAGCCCTGGTCCTTATGGGGGACTTCAAGCACCCCAACATCTGCTGGAGGGACGACACAGCTGAGCGTGAGCAATCCAGGAAGATCCTGGAATGTGTCGATGATAACTTTCTCCTCCAAGTGATGGAGGAGCCCACGAGGAGAGGTGCCATGCTGGACCTTATTCTCACCGATAAGGAGGGCCTGGTAGGGGACATGAAGCTCAAGGGTAGCCTCAGCTGCAGTGACCACAAAATGGTAGAATTCAATATCCTCAGGGCAGCAAGGACAGCACACAGCAAGCTCACTACCCTGGACTTCAGCAGAGCAGACTTTGGCCTCTTCAGGGACCTGCTTTGTACAATACCATGGGACAAAGCCCTGGAAGGAAGAGGGGCCCAAGACAGCTGGCTAATATTCAAGGGTCACCTCCTCCAAGCTCAGGAGCGATGCATGCCAACAAAGAGGAAGTCAAGCAAATCAACCAAGAGGCCCCCATGGATGAACAAGGAGCTCCTGGGCAAAGTCAAACACAAAAAGGAAGCCTACAGAGGGTGGAAGCAAGGGCAGGTAGCCTGGGAAGAATACAGAGAAACCGTCCGAGCAGTCAGGGATCAGATTAGGAAAGCCAAAGCCCTGATAGAAATCAGGGCCAGGGATATCAAGGACAACAAGAAAAGCTTCTATAGGTATGTTAGTGATAAAAGGAGGATGAAGGAAAATGTGGGTCCCCTCTGGAATGAAATGGGTGACCTGGTTACCCAGGATATGGAGAAGGCTGAGGTACTCAAGGACTTCTTTGCCTCAGTCTTCACTGGCAAATGCTTGAGCCACATTGCCCAGGTTGCAGAAGGCAGGGACTGGGAGAATGCAGAACCACCCACTGTAGGAGAAGATCAGGTTCGGGAACATCTAAGGAACCTGAAGGTGCACAAGTCCATGGGACCTGAGGAGTTGCATCCACGGGTCTTGAGGGAACTGGTGGATGAAGTGGCCAGGCCACTCGCCATCATATTTGAGAAGTCCTGGCAATCTGGCGAAGTTCCCGCTGACTGGAAGAGGGGGAACATAACCCCCATTTTTAAGAAGGGTAAAAAGGAAGACCCAGGGAACTACAGGATGGTCAGTCTCACCTCTGTGCCTGGCAGGATCATGGAGCAGACCCTCCTGGAGACTCTGCTCAGGCACATGGAAAATAAGGAGGTGATTGGTGACAGCCAACATGGCTTCACTAAGGGCAAATCGTGCCTGACAAACTTGGTCGCCTTCTATGATGGGGTTACAGCATTGGTGGATAAGGGAAAGGCAGCTGACATCATCTGCCTGGACTTGTGCAAAGCATTTGACACTGTCCTGCACGACATCCTTGTGTCTAAATTGGAGAGACATGGATTCGATGGATGGACCACTCGGTGGATAAGGAATTGGCTGGAGTCGCACTCAAAGAGTTGTGGTCAACGGTTCAATGTCCAAGTGGAGAACAGTGACAAGTGGTGTTCCTCTGGGGTCAGTACTGGGACGGGCACTGTTTAACATCTTTGTCAGCGACATGGACAGTGGGATCGAGTGCACCCTCAGCAAGTTTGCCGATGACACCAAGCTGTGTGGTGCGGTCGACATGCTGGAAGGAAGGGATGCCATCCAGAGGGACCTTGACAGGCTGGAGAGGTGGGCCTGTGCGAACCGCATGAAGTTCAACAAGGCCAAGTGCAAGGTCCTGCACGTGGGTCGGCACAATCCCAAGCATGACTATAGGCTGGGAGGAGAATGGATTGAGAGCAGCCCCAAGGAGAAGGACTTGGGGGTATTGATTGATGAGAAGCTCAACATGAGCCGACAGTGTGCGGTTGCAGCCCAGAAAGCCAACTGTGTCCTGGGCTGCATCAAAAGAAGCGTGACCAGCAGGTCGAGGGAGGTGATCCTGCCCCTCTGCTCTGCTCTGGTGAGACCCCACCTGGAGTAGTGCGTCCAGCTCTGGGGGCTCCAGTACAGGAGAGAGACATGGAGCTGTTGGAGTGAGTCCAGAGGAGGGCCACGAAGCTGATCAGAGGACTGGAGCACCTCTCCTATGAGGACAGGCTGAGAGGGTTGGGATTGTTGAGCCTGGAGAAGAGAAGGCTTTGGGGAGATCTAATTGCGGCCTTCCAGTACCTGAAGGGGCCTACAGGAAAGGTGGTGAGGGACTGTTTATCAGGGAGTGTAGTGGCAGGACAAGGGGTAATGGGTTTAAGTTGAAGGAGGGTCGATTTAGATTAGATGTTAGGAAGAAATTCTTTACTGTGAGGGTGGTGAGGCACTGGAACAGGTTGTCCAGAGAGGTTGTGGATGCCCCATCCCTGGAAGTGTTTAAGACTAGCTTGGATGGGGCTTTGGGCAACATGGTTTAGTGGAGGGTGTCCCTGGCCGTGGCAGGGGATTTGGAACTAGATGATCTTTGAGGTCCTTTCCAACCCTAACCGTTGTATGATTCTGTGATTCTATTTCATGTTTGTCAAGTGAATCTGATCATGACTTGCTTTTGTTAATGCTGTGTCACACCACTTTTAGTGTATTATTTGAGCAGATGCATTGAGTATAGGATTTACCCTACAGTTACAGCTAGAGAAAAGAATCAGCATTCTGCTAATCATTAATCTAATGTAATTATGTGCACATTGATACTCACTATGTACGCTTTTTTTGTTTGCACTTTTATCTGACAAAATGAGCTGAACATAAGAGACACTACAATCTCCCCAAACAAGTAAGTTCTATGATGCAACCCAAACAATCTAGGGAGGCAAAAATACTTTAATCAGTAAATGATAAAAATATTTTAATAAGTAGGTGATGCCATGCATTTAATATATACTTGATTCACTAAAAAAATCACTCAAGACAAAATTCTTTTTTTTTCAATATAAACTACATGTGAAAATTACACCCTATTAATGGGTTTGTGCTGTTTTTAAAGATTAAATTTATTTTTTATTATACATTAACAGCTAATTGGTGCTGAAAGATCTTTTAATATTTTGGCAAAAACAGACAAAATTTGATCTAATTTATATCTAAGAACAATATATATTGAAGAATATTAAATAATATTTAATAATAGTTTTTGAAGGCAAACACAATGCACAACACAGAGGTTCTTTCAACTGTTATATTTCATGAGCCCCATCGTCATTTCCCCAATTAATCAATGAAAATTTACCCATTAAAAACCATCCCCAGATGAACACTCTTTCAAAAAAAGTTAACACCACAAAAGCTTTTGCATCATTGGTTAGGATCAATGGGATTCCTCAAGAAGCTCCTCTTTTCCGATGGTGAAGTTTCTATCTATCTGAAGCAGAAAGAGGGAAAAGGGGTATCCCAAAATCTGAAATACTTAAAGGAACTTCTTCCTAGAGAAATGCTATGAATACTTGCTATAAAACAAGGTTTACATTTGTCCAGCTATCCTTGAATTGCAGAATATACTGAGTTTATGGTACTTGCTCTAAAAATCTCGAGGCTCAGGCTAAGGCAGGCAGTGAGGAGACAATTCAGAAGGCAGAGCTCGCTACGTATCTTTTAGAAGTTTAAAAAACAGTTGGGCAAGTATCCAAAGAAGGAATAGCTGCCAGCAGTTAAAAGTGTTACTTCCCTTTACATCCTGTTTGCTGAGGTTGTTACTCGCAATACTGACATGTCAGCAGAAAGGAATTTGTGTTGGTGCACAAGCTGCTTTAGTGCAAAATTTAGGGGTTTAAACCATGATAAACTGATATTCCTTAGAGCTAATAATTTTAATTTTTTAGAAGTAATCATTTAACTTTCATTAAAAATCTTTCATTAACTGGGTCTTTAAAATAGTGACATAGGAATTCTTTTAAACTTATTTTTCCATTTCAAAGGTGGCTGAAAAACAACTAGAATAGCATAGAGCTCTGGACAGGGAGAGGTGATGAGCCAGCTGAGAAGTCAGGGTTAGTGGGCAGACCCACATCAGCGATGTGATAGGGGACTGCTGCAGATGTCCTGATCAGGAAGAGGTAGTAGACGAGTAGATAAACTGGAGGAAGCCTCACATTCACAGGTCCTAGTCCTCGGGGTGGGGGTGGGGGTTAACCACCCTGATATCTGCTGGAAGAACACCACAGCCAGGCACATGCAACCTAGGAGGTTTCTGAAGCGCTTTGATGACAACTTCCTGACACAGGTGATCAAGGCACTAATGAGGAGAGGCTCTCCGCTGGACCTGATACTTAACACACTGAATGTTGGTGACAGCCTTGGTTGCAAAGACTATGAGATGGATGGAGTTCAGGATCATGAGAGGAGGGAAAAGACAAATAGCAGGATCATGGCCCTGAACTTCCAGAGAGCGCCTGTACTGATGGGATACTAATGATGGGACTAGATTCTTCTCAGGGCTGCCCAGTGACATGACAAGAAGCAATGGATACATATTAAACCACATGAAATTTCATTTGCATGCAACAAAACACTTTTTTTTTTTTTTATTGAGAAGGTCGTCAAACACTGAACCAAGTTGCCCCGAGAGGCTGCGCAGTCTACTTCTGTTGATATATCCAAAACCTGACTGGACACTCTCCTGGGCAACCTACCTGAGCTTGCTTGAACAGAGGGTCTGAACTAGATGATCTCCAGAGATCCCTTCCAAGCTCAGCGATGGGGTGATTCTATGATGTGAACCTGAGAGAGCTTGGTTCATTTGCTTTCCAGGATGTGCTGTGTCCTGGACTACTTGACTATTAGGAGAAGGGTGGGAGAAAACGTGTATCTCAAACTCTGCTTTTATGAAAATATTGAAAGAAATTTATTTCCATATGACATGAAACAGGAACATTTCTGAACCTGAACAGGTTGGCAGGGTAGAAAACCAATTTCATACTCAACTCTGATGACATGTTTTTCTTGGAAGAAAGTGCAGTTGTGCAATCTAATGTAAAGTGTCAATATGATGTCCTTGTTATGGAACTGGTTTTTACTGAGTTTTTAGCTCGAGTTATAAATGAATTAACTCAAGCAATAATATTCATCACATGGTGAAGCATGAACACAGAGATGTAGCAGCCCTATCTGTCTCCTCTGTAAGATTATAATCTTGAATGTTATGACTTGAATTTCTGTCCACACCCTGGCAGTTCAACTGACGTGAGTTTAAATCATTATTCAGCTTAGGCTGGACATTTTTATGTGTAGATGGGAGTGCCAGAATTAAACTGTATTTAAACTGTGCTATGATTGCAATGAAGACAAGCATTTATGGAGAGAAGATGGTTATAGAAATAAATTTATAGTCTGGGGGTTATCCCGCAATCCCAAGCATGACTATAGGCTGGGCGAGGAATGGATTGAAAGCAGCCCTGAGGAGAAGGACTTGGGGGTATTGATTGATGAGAAGCTCAACATGAGCCGGCAGTGTGCGCTTGCAGCCCAGAAAGCCAACTGTGTCCTGGGCTGCATCAAAAGAGGTGTGACCAGCAGGTCGAGGGAGGTGATCCTGCCCCTCTGCTCTGCTCTGGTGAGACCCCACCTGGAGTACTGTGTCCAGCTCTGGGGGCCCCAGTACAGGAGAGAGACATGGAGCTGTTGGAGCGAGTCCAGAGGAGGGCCATGAAGCTGATCAGAGGGCTGGAGCACCTCTCCTATGAGGACAGGCTGAGAGAGTTGGGGTTGTTGAGCCTGGAGAAGAGAAGGCTTTGGGGAGATCTAATTGCAGCCTTCCAGTACCTGAAGGGGCCTACAGGAAAGATGGTGAGGGACTGTTTATCAGGGAGTGTAGTGGCAGGACAAGGGGTAATGGGTTTAAGCTGAAGGAGGGTCGATTTAGATGAGATGTTAGAAAGAAATTCTGTCCCTGCCTGCAGCATAGATGATCTTTTGAGGTCCCTTCCAACCCTAACCATTCTATGATTCTATGATTCTGTGATTCATAGAGGCATGTATTTGTGTGGATGTTTGGATTTCTACTCCACAATGAGGTTGCCTTTAGACTTTCATTCCTTCTCCTTTTTTCATTTTTCATTTTCCTGTCTTCTCTTTTTTGAGAATTTAGATACGACAGTGCCTTTTGGTTATCAAATATGTCTTTAGCAGAACTCTCTACTGACACAGTAGGTTCTGTAAGACTTTTTGATGAGCTGCTAGGATTTGGTTAAGAATCCCTGGGTTCTCAATTATTTTTTTCTTTTTTTTTTAAATTAAATCGTGGCTTACTAACACTTACAGAAGGAACACCCTGAAATTCTGATTTCATTGTGTTCTGTGCACTGTTTATTTTACTTACCTTTGTGAAGCTGTTTTTACAATTCTATGCAATAAAATGTTTTTCCTCTTAATCACTTAATAGAATATAAACATGTAACTTGATCTATATGGTGTTACTAGCTAGTGTTTCAGCAAATTCCCAGCCTGTTGCTTCCTGTCAGATTGCTGATAGTTCTGTAGGAAATAAATTGCAAATTATTTCCCAGTCTGTCTTCCTACACCAACATTATTCAAAGTCTTCCCTAAATACAATTGTAGACATTTTATTTCCCTTTTGACTTGGGGATAAGAAATAGAAGAACTTCCTGACTTTGCAGTGTCTCTCCTTTAAGAAATTAGTCTGAATCCATAGTGCAAACAAAGATTTTTTGTCGAGGACTGTTCTCAAATATCTTTAACTGGCAACTTTATAGATACCTGTTTGCGAAGTAGTGTGCTAGAAAGAAAAGCTACTTCTTCATTTGCTAAAAAAAAATTACAAAAAAAATAAAATTAACTGCTTAAAGCAAATAATTCCACTGAATTGGTCTTAAGATATTTCAAAATTTTCTATGCTTTACCTAGCAGTATTGAGAAATACCAACAAATGCACATGGGAAATATAAAATAATTATACAGTCATAGTAAGGACATTTTAGTGATCTCTTTCAACTAAAAATAGAGATCTTTAACATTATTATGGATATTTCTCTGCAAAAGTCAACTCCATAATCAGCAGTGGTCAAAAAGTCAAATAGAATATTCAGGATTATCCAGAAAGGTGTGGAGAACAATGTAATTACCAGGAATCTGTTTAAAAGGAAAAGGGAGTATTTTTTCACAGAAAGTATAATTAAATTGTAGAACTGAAATTTACAAACTGTAAAAGGAAATTATATAGATAGTTTCAAAAATATGCATAAATTAATGGAATTAACAATGAATTTCTATTGATGCCTATTAAATGCAACAGTCCAATTGAAACTCCTACACAAGGAAATTTTAAAGTTGTTGATCAAAAGAAAATAAAAGCTATCAAGGTGGGAGGTGGATTGGTGTTACGCTTGACCTTTTTCTAACACAGTTTCCCTAATCATCTCCTTCAAACTGTCATCAGAGCGAATACTGGGCTAGATGTATTATTAATATGAACCTGTATGACCATCTCTCCCTGGGTCAAAGAAGATAAAGAAATTGTTGTAATATCAAATTTATTTGTTTTACTGTAGAACTTAATCTGGATATATAACACCACTCTCAAATATTTATTTATTTTGAATAGTGACTTTCTGGTGTGGATTGCTTACTATTGGTGGGTAAACAGAACACCTCAATAAAATGGATACCATTGCTAGTAAAGAAGTAATATCTCAAAGCTTTGTTCATGCAGTAGTTCAGTCTTAGTGAACTAAACAGATATGACTTCTGTAACTTGGGATGTAAAAAGGACATTATGAAGAATTCAGATGCTTCCTTAATGTACTTCTTGTTAGTGTGAAGTGCAGAAACAGCTTTGTCATGTAACTTTTCTTGATAAACTACATAATAACATGCACTTAAAGGTATAGTCATGCCTCCAAAATTGCCTACGGTAAAGTTTAGTATTGTCCTGCTTATGAAATTGCTTAGAAACAACTTGAAATGCAAGAGGTATGTCCCAGCAAGTAGGATGAACAGTTTTTCCCTTTTAGACAATAGATGGATTGCTTCAAGGCAGCTCTGGTCCCTGATCATAAAAAGATTATAATAAAATAATACCTTGGAAAACAGCACTTAAAAATTCAGTTTTGATATATAGAAGCTCGTTCAAGTTTATTTATAGTTTAGCATCTTTCAGAAAGTTAAAGTACAGCATGGAATAATGTCTAGTTGCATTATTATAGAAAATTATTTTCTTTTGTGTTATTTAGTTCAGCTACCTCTGATGATAGTTTTTTTCTCTAAGAAAATTATAAATTTCAAGAAAGCTAACACTAGATATCATCTGCTTACCTAAACTTTGTTGTTTCTTGGTTTTTTACAGTCTGCTAAAATTTATAAAATTCTAAAATTTTATAAAAAATTCTAATTTGAAAGTTCCTAGAGCAGCATAATGGCAAGGGTAGATGTAGCCAAGCTGGATTATGTCTGGATCAGAATCTCTTGTTTCTTCCTTTTACAGCAACTGGATGTCTCTCTTCAAAGTGGAAATTCATTCTGTTGCACAATTTTTCAGTATTATTCTTTTCTATAACATTTCTTTTAAATGATAGGATATTTTATTTCATTTCACTCCTATCCCTTTAAAATTTATTTTCCTTACAAGGTAGGAGGCTAATAATGTTATTCAGTTGCATTCACAGAGAGAGGATAAAAAACCAGGTTAATCCAGAAACCAGCCTATGAACAACCTGTAGTGTCACAACACTAAAAAAGAGTACTTGGGAAGTATGATACTACTTTCTACAGACTTTTGACAGTAGTGGGTTATATGCCATCTGTGTACAAAGAGAAATAACAGAATTATTTTCTTCAATGCCACAAAATTTTGCTCAGGTAAGTCCCAAAATATATTCCAGTAAAACTCACTTCCAGAAAAGAATCTGTAGCTTTTCTCTGTGAAGTGTTCCTTTTGTCCAGGGAGCTAAATTTCTAAGTTTGTGTTGTATGTAATAGATAACCGTGGAACTATCCTTTCTGGCTGGAGTGAAGATATTTTTATACATTTTTTCTTCAGCCAGACTTCCACAAAACATGCTGATTTCTTGTCCTGGTGGAAGTCTTTGCAAAGATTATTAGTTGTGGCAACAGAAAAGTTGGGTCAACAGAAAAAGCATCTTTGAGCAAATTTTGAGAAGAGATTCTTTCAGATGTGTGAACATCCTGAAAAACTCAGTCATGCAATTTTCACATGGTAGCAAGGGTGGAAGAAATCAACAAAGGTAGTGCCTGTAGTCAAAATAGACATTAACATGTTTTACTTTGCCTTTGTGAGATCCTAAGAGTACATATATAATCATTTGCTCTGTTTGATGAACAGTAATTTGTTGAATCATAGTAATGATGTTACAGTGTGCCTACCTTCCCTTCTTCCTAACTGCCACCTTATCTGCCTTTTTTATGTTTATGTCTTTATCATAAAAACAAAAAACCAAAAATGTAATATTGATATAAAATCACTAATGGAAAGAGTGTGTTGGTAATTTTTCCCTCTCTGTCCCCTGGTCCTGGTTTCAGCAGGGATAGAGTTAATTTTCTTTCTGGCAGCTGATATAGTGCTGTGGTTTGGATTTAGGATGAGAACAATGTCCATAACACACTGATGTTTTTAGTTGTTGCCAAGCAGTCAAGGACTTTTCAGCTTCTCACACTGCCCTGCCAACGAGAAGGCAGGGAGTGCACAAGAAGCTGGGAGGGGACACAGGCAGTACAGCTGGCCCAAACTGGCCAAAGGGATATTCCATACCATATGATGTCATGTTCTGTTCATAACAGGATGGCCTGAGAGCTGCGTCAGCTGGGGGTCTTGCACAGCAGCTGGGGGCTTGGCGCAGCATCAACTTCGGTGTGATAGCATTTATCTTCCCAAGTAACTGTTACATGTGACGGAGCCCTGCTTTCCTGGAGATGGCTGAATACCTGCCTGCCAAGTGGAAGTGGTGAATGATTCCTTGTCTTGTTTTGCTTGCACATGCGGGCTGGGAGAGAGGCTGGGCAGCTGAGGGTCTTGTGTAGCTTGACTTCAGGTGATAAGAAATTGTGCTGTTCATAATTTGGTTTGTATGTATTATTATTGTTATTATTGTTGTTGTCATCATTCTTATCATTCTTATTATATTCCTTTTTGCGCTTGTCCTATTAAACTGTTTTTATTGCAACCCACAAGTTCTCTCACTTTCAAGCTTCCAATTCTCTCCTCCCCATCCTCCTGGGGAGGAGGGATCGAGTGGCTGCATGGTATTTGGCAGCTGGGGCTAAACCACAACACCCGTTTGTGTCTATCATCTTCATTATCTACAGAAAGGTAAAAAAGTAGAAACTTTTCACCAGCTTGATGTAAAGTACTTCTTCAGCAGAGTCTGCGATGATCTGCAGAATGCACAGATAAGGAATTAATTGGTTGAACATGCTCATGCTTTTCCATTGCTAATTAGGTTTCTGTAGAAGTCTGTTTAGTATTCTATTCTATACTACTTCTACTTTGTACAAAAGTTCAGTATTTCTGTCTGTTATGCACAGGAGCATTGGAGATAAAATATTAGGTATGTGTGACATACACATGGAGGAATTTATTGAGTGTAGTGTTAACTTTTAGTAATAATTGCTTGACTGTTTTGTATTTATTAGCCTTGAACTGGAAATACCATCTTCTGTATTTTTTGTTTAGGTAGTAGGTCTGTAAAACATACTGTTGGTCAATGGATCTACCAGTTCTTCAATTTTATAAGAAATCTTTTTTTTGTTTGTTTTGTTCAAAACCAAAGATACGTGGAGTTAAAGGAAAATGAACCATATCAGCTATTTGAAACAAATCAACTCGGCATAGTTTTTCTATATTATAGCAATGTGATAGCTGGATAGTTGGAAGACTGTAATAAAAAATATTTATATTAAAAGTTATTTAAGTGTCAAAAACTTTTTTCTAAGATTGTCTAAGAAAGGCAAAAATCTTCATCTTCTCCAAGGTGGAAAGGAAGTCTCAGTCCTATAACTTAATAGACTTAGTAGACTAACTACCTGGAAGTGTACTAAAGATGTCTTTAAATGCTAGGATAACTGTGTAAGCACACTGTAAATGCATATTTACATTTACATATCTGTGATGTAAAGAATCTGGAGTGGAAGATTGTCTTGAGTCCTGGAGCCTGAAGTTCACTAGAGACTTAGCAGATTTTTCTCTGATATTAATCTTGCTCAGTGACTAATATCTGATACCTGCTCAGTGTTCAACTGAAATGGATTTTATTTTGCAAACTTGGTAATATTTAAGCCTGAAAAATGTCAAAACATATACTGGAAATACAGAGGCCAAATCTGTATTTTAGTGTGTGTGCCTAAGTGATCATATGAGCTGCTAAATAACTATGATTTTTGGAGTTGAAGAGTAGCAGGTAAAGACTTCTGGGAAAAGCTCTATGCTCAGAGTGGCATCTAGACTAGCATTAAAAAAGATTAATTTCCCTTTTGGGAAACAAATGTCATAGAAGGACCTCTGTCCACTATTTTGCTATGGCCTTGTCATGCAATCAAGCTCCACTATCACGAGTTCCCTCACATTTTGTAATGTGTTTGGAATGTCACAGCCTTTCTCAGGACATTTATTGGAAAAAACCTCACTAATGAATAACCTTATTTCCAGAAGTTGGACAAGATCAATAAAAGGACTTCATTTCAAGACTTACGGTAGTTAAATTACTTGTTGAAATGCCCAAACAGGGATTCAAGAGCTGAAAGAAAAATGTTGACATGAATTTTTGGTCCGCTTCCTCTTACATGTCCCAGTCAGAAAGGTGCATTTACAGCAGTAAGTAAAGTATGTGTTTCACAACTTTCATTTATCCTGAAAGATTTGTTGTGTGCGATGCCATGTAACTCTTGCTTATGAAAAGGAACAGAAAAAGCATTTGTCCATTTTAGGAGCTCTGCTTTTTGGATGTGTCCATCTCAGCTTTCTTCCCATGCAGAGGGCAGTCTGCTTGAGTACACTTACCAGGAGAACTCCAGGTAACAGGAAACAAGCTCATTTTTCTGTAACAACAGATACCAAACATTAGGGCTGGTACGGGTGAGCCTTTGTTTCTTGATTTTTTATCTGCCATTAAGAGGCTAAATCTTGCACTAGCATTTTTGAAACATTTGGACAAGTATGTCAGCAGCTGACTGACACACGTTCTTAGCTTAGTTACTGAATTCCATAGGATTTGAGGTTATTACTGAGTGAGGTCCTCCTACGCAACTGACAGTGCATCATGGAGCTGAAGTCAGTGGAGTTCTGCCTTACTGAAGCCCACAAAACCAAAGTCTGTATACCTACAGTTTTTCATTATATGTGCAGCAGAGAATGCAGTACTCTGCATAATCTCTTATTCGAACTGATCTGAAATGCAAAACTGTTTATATCAATACCATGACTTTGAATAACTTGCTTTGGTTATTTTTTTTCTTGCTCTTGGCATGTTTTTTTTTTCACATTGCTGAACATCTGCCTAACTGCAGATACCCTTTCAAAAAACTTACACTGTCAGACAAATAGTGTTTAGAGATAAAAAAGAAGAGCTTGTAGGAAAATTTCTGATTGAAGATGTGCAGGACCAGGAAAGCTGTCTAATAAATTGATACTTGGGCTGGGGATGTTGGAAATGCACAGGTAGTCCTGAGGCTGGAGCCTCATGATTTTGTACTCTGGGATAGACCCACCCTACTTTTTCCAGGTAAAAAGTGAAAGGACAATAGGAAATGTCCTCAAGCTGCACCAGGGGAAGTTTAGACTGGATATTAGGGAAAATTTCTGCACCAAAAGGGCTATCAAGCACTGCAAAAGGCTGCCCAGGGAAGTGGTTGAAGTCACGATCCCTGGAGGTATTTAAAAGATGTGAAGATGGGGTGCTGAGAGACGTGGTTCAGTGGTGGACTTGGCAGTGTTAGGTTAATGGTTGGACTCCATGATCATTAGGGTCTTTTCCAACCTAAATGAGTCTATGATTCTATGATTCTAATAATAAAGCTCAGGACGAGAGAGTGCTTACTGAGCTAGAGCTTAGTTCTCTCCTAAATTAAGAAGCCTAAAACTTCATGGAAACAGGGCTGGGAACCTGAAAGTCCTGTAGCAAGTTCCCAGGGTGTCAGCCTCAGGGACAGTCATATTCGTGTAGTGTTATTTTTGTCATCAGTTTCATGTCAGTGCCTTACAAAACTCGGTTATATGTATGACCAAAATGCTAATGATTTGTTTGAGAAGATGTTTCCTATAGAGTCAGATTCACTGGATTAATCTTACCTCTTTATAGTAATTTTTTTTTTTTTTTTTTTTGGTCATGTTGGTAGGCTCACTCTTCTCTTGGAATTTGGGTCATCTAATTTGTTCTCTTAGAACAGGTGTTCTTCACGTCCTTTAGGACCTCCCTTGCTTTCAAGGATTTGTTGTTGTTAGAAGAGCTAAAGTACTCTACCAACCATTTTAGGGTTTTTCTGTGGAAATAATTTGCTCTGCGGACTTAAAACTTTTTTTCATTGAAAACTCCCCATACTAATGGGCTGGAAAGTACTTCCTCTTCATTTGCTTTGAATAAATCATTTTCATCCTTCTAAAAACAGAAGAAAAAAACCCATGGATATTTGTTGCACCATTAACAATTCCACCATCTCCATCTAATTAACTATAGTATCACTATGAATTGTTCATTTTCTTATGTGCATTGATACTTATTAACTTGTGCTGAGCTACATAATCACATTTTAAATGGTGTAATTATTTTAAACCACTTGAAGAAAGAGATAACAAATTTATTCTGAACATGTTTAGTGGTGTTTTTCCCCTAAAAATATTTGCATCATAGACAAAAGAGGGAAAGAATTGCTTGACTGTATAGAAGCTCATTTTATTTCACTATGAGACTAAGAGTATGAATCATCATTGTTTTCTCTTTTTTCCATAGCGCAAATAATGAGCAGCAATGAATCTAGTCACACTGAAACGCAGCACTGAAATGGTCTGTGAATAATACAGGCTCATTTACTTTTTAATAAAAATTAAGGAGTCCAAGAGCAAGAACATTTGACTGGTTTGATAGTTTCCTTGGGTTATATTTTCAAAGTATTAAAATGGTTATTGGTGAGGAAGAAGTGGAGAATATGTAGAAATGGAAAGTAGAGAATTGCCTGAAAGAAGGGTATTGTGTTTAGTCTAGATCTAAAATAGCTATGCTAATAAACAGTGCTAGTGGATTGCAAACATGCTTATAGCTAGACAGGAATAATTGTATCAGTTCTTCAGGTATAGAAGTTAAGGCATGGTGATGGTGAAGGAATTGCCAGTATAACAATGAACATCCATAGTAAAACTGAGAAGAAAGTCCAGATATTAATACTTTCAAGCCAGCACCTATTTTTTGTGTCCTGTAAATGTATTACTGGCATTTAAAGCAGTCAGTACCCACCCACTGTCTGTTTAGATGAACTGTTTGAACACCTTAAGTTGTCATAAATACTACTATGTCAGCTTCCAGTAAAGCATAAAATAATAATTACTTATTCTAAGGAGAAGTATAAGACAAATATTTGGGCAGATTACTCAAAAAATTTTTGGTGCAAATGAAATAATTATTTTGTACAGAAGTAGGCAGAATTATTAGAGATTATTGTTTTCTGACTCAAACCAACCACAGAGCTGAGTCAAGAAGTTGTTCTGTAGGTGGGCTAGAAACAATGCCATCATTCATTAGGAGAAATTATTTGCCTCGTGTCAACCTCCAAAGTTAATTTTCATTGTGGCCTCTGGCTCTTTGGCCAGAGTATGCCTCTGGGCTGCAAATAAACAAACTGAGGTGAATATTTTTACTTATTTTTCAGCTACCTTCTAGTTTAATTCTACTGTTGTGTAGACATGATATATATTGTGACATGGTAATGCAAGAACACACACAGAGGTTAAGAAGCTGTGCCTTTTTTTCCCCAATTAGTATTCTTTTAAAGAGCACTATGCAAGCATGTCAAAGTTGTTAGAAGAATGACTGCAGTGTAGAGTTTTTTAAAGCACTTGGAAGTCTCCTTATTTGTTCTTGGAAGAGAATGGATAAACTTTAGGATGACAGTAATCATTTGATCCACGTCACAAGATTGAGCAGCAGATGGAAAGGATGGGAGGGTGTGTCAGGGTGGGTTGGTTATGGATGACTCAAGGACTGGCACTACATGACTACTTTGTTAGAGATGCCTACTGCTATACTTCTAAAAAATGTTCAAAGAAAATCTAAGAAGGTGAGAAATAGATAACCTTGTTAAGTCTGTCAAGAGACCTGCAGAGAAATGGCACAAAATACAGTCCATATTTCTGTCAGGACTCTTAGCTTTTTGACTTCTCTCAGGCTGCTTTTATTTTCTAGCAAGCTTGTGATATGTGGCTGACTTTTGTTCCTTAGATATTACAATAATTTATTGTTCCACAAAAATCTATACCTACTAGTGAGCAGTTTCTGATAAGAACTAAGAAACATACCTGCTAATTAGAAGGCTAGCAAATGATCTCATGAGCATTAAGTTAGCCAGCAGATGATTCATCAAATTAGCAGAGGGAATTAAGGAAGGAGTGGTATAAGGAGGCAGACACTTCAAATGACCCAGCCTGGAGTCTGCTGTATACAAAAAGAGCTGAAGTAGGTTAATTGGTATCTAAAAGGATGTCATGTTCTAGAATTCAATTAATTGGTTACAGGCAGGGATTAACAGAGAGTGTTGCAGACCTCTAACATAAAAAAGAAAGCCTAACAAGTCTTATTTGACTGATTTCATTAACAGACACCTTACAGGAACTTCCTTTCTCTTGTGTACATTCTCAGAGATCAGAAATGTCAGGAGCAGGACTATTACTTGGAGTTGCTTAGTTTTTATTAGCAATTATGATCTTGGATCACTTTATGCAGCAAGTCAGATAGCTGCTGTTTCAAAGCTTAGTTGTCATTCTTGGTGTTTTTGTGGTAATGACAGCACTGGCTGTTGCTACGCTTCCCCAGCAATTTCATGGTTGAATACTGGTATATATTGCTTACAATTGAGCCTTAATTGCAACCTTGGATAACATTATCTATATCAGTTGTCTGTCTTAGGATAATTATTTTGACAACTCTAACTCAAGATACTTCAACTGCTAACAAGAATGAGACTTTTTCATTGGTTAAAATATGATGGTAAACTTTCTGTCAAATAACTTAGCACTGTCACACTTTAGACTGCAGATGCATCTGTTGCCATCATTGTGAAAATTTGCACAGGTACAGTCAGAATTTAAACATCTGGAAAAGAAGCGGGGGGGGGGGGGGGGCGGGGGGAAGGTATTTTATTCAATCCTGTTTTGTCCTGGAAAGCAGGGCCACAGAATGTGTCGTGGTTACTTGGGAGGACAAGTGCCATAACCCTGAATGCCCTCAATCTTCCTCCTCCTTTCCCAGAGCTTTTATTGCTGGGTACAATGTCATAAAGCAATGAATACCCCTCTGTTCAATTGGGCTCAGCTCTTCTGATTGTGTCCCCTCACAACTTCTTGTGCATCCCCAGCCTACTACATGGGGGTGCAGCATGAGAAACAGATGGCTGGACACTACGTAAGCACTCTTCAGCAATAGTTAAAACATTAATGTGTTATCAAAAATGTTTTGGTCACAAATCCAAAACATAGCACTGTATGGGCTGTCATGAAGGAGGTTAACTCCATCACAGCGAGACCCAGTATAGATGCCAAAGCAAATTACGGAAATAAGTTGTGCAGTTTTCTGCCTTCTTCCTCTGCCCTCCCTGGGCTCTTGAAGGCCTTTTGGTGACCTTAAGAAAATAAAAAGAAAATAATTGTCCAATTCAAGAAATGGACAGGAGCAAAAGGCAGAGCAAGAGAAGAAAAATTAATAGGGAAGAGAATTTTGATAGATTTTGAGGAAGAAGAGGAAAAACTGAGTTTAGGTTTGAAATGTAACGTGTTTGTGTGGAAAACACATGATTCAGGAACATGTACCTTCTTTACTACTGCAGATGTGATCATCAACACTACTCCAGCAAGATGCTTCTGATCCTCTCTGACTGCTTCTCTGTGGGGAGTGGGGCAAACAGGACGTGGCATGTATACTTTCTCACCAAGAAGAAACTGCATTCTGTTTATTCCCTGCAACCTTTAGAACAGGCGTTTCTGCTATGAAAAGCTGTGATAGTCCCTTGCAAAATAGAACATTGACCGTGTACAGGAATGTGTTGCAGGGTCTGGGGGAAAAGGCGCAGTCTTGGAGTGGGGGAGAAAGAATAACCTGTATTCCATAAAATATTTAGCTTGAAGCAGAATCCAGGACTCTGACAGAAAATAAAACCAGTAATTCCTAAACTTTATGTTTTTCAGCATACTGAATATCTGGAGAATTCACTGGAAAAGTGCTTGCGTTGACTACAGGTCTAAATAGATGACTAGCTAACAACCACTTACTGCTTCTATTTAAGTATTTGTTTGTGTGTCATTGCTTTTTGTAGTCAATCTAAAGTTTCGGCTTAGCTGAGGAATGAAACGCGTGTCAATGTCACTCTCCATGATGGAAATGTGACATCTATCTTCTGAAAGAAAATTAAATGTTACATGCCCAATTTGTCATAAAAATCACTAAAGTAGAAAGTCAAGTACTCGAAAATCAGGCAGTGCCAGAATTACCTTTTTTTTGGTGTCCTTGTGCTTATACTACAATATATTATATACATAGTAGGATAAACTTTAATGGCATGTTCACATATTCTCTTATACATGACCTTGTAGGCTAAAGCTGCTTGTAGGATCAGTAAGGACAGTGTAGCAATGGTTACTGTAGTCTTCTTCCCATTTCTTGCAGAACTTGAAAGATGTTTAGCAAATGCTTTGGAAGATTTGGAGTGAAACAATCATCTAAAAGTTGAGATAATAGACTCTTACCTTAGAGTCTATTACCCTTTGGATTACAGGGGCTTCACTCTGCTCCCCATCCCTGTCTTCCAGCTCAGGGGGCTGGGTACCCGAAGAACAACTGGTCTTACTACTGAAGACTGAGGCAGAGAAGGCACCAAGTACCTCAGCCTTTTCCTCATCCTTTGTCACTATGTTTTCCTCCCTGCATCCTATAAAGGATGGAGATTCTCCTTAGCCGTCCCGTTATTCTTAATGTATTTAGAAACATTTTTTATTGCTTTTTACTCCAGTAGCCAAATTAAGTTATAGTTGGGCTCTGGCCCTTCTAATTTTCTCCCTGCATAACCTCGCAGCATCTTTGTAGTCCCCCCGAGTTGCCTGCCCCTTCTTCCAACGGTCATAAACTCTCTTTTTTTTCTGGAGTTCCAGCCAAAGCTCTCTGTTCAGCCAGGGTGGTCTTCTTCCCTACCAGCTTGTCTTTTGGTACATAGGCACAGTCTGCTCTTGTGCATTTAAGATTTCCTTCTTGAAGAGTGTCCAGCCTTCCTGGACCCCTTTGCCCTTCAGGACTGCCTCCCAAGGGACTGTGTCAACCAGGCCCCTAAATAGGCCAAAGTCTGCCCTCTAGAAGTCCAAGGTAGCAGTTCTGCTGGTAAAATTCCTTAATTCTCCCAGAACTGAAAACTCATTTCATGATCACTATGCCCACGATGGCTTCTGACCATCACATCACCGACAAGTCCTTCTCTGTTCACAAACAACAGGTCTGGAGGGTCATCTTCCATAGTTGTCTTATTCACAAACTGTATCAGGAAGTTATCTTCAGGATATCTCCAGGAACCTCCTAGACTGTTTCCTCTCCACTGTATTGTATTTCCAGCTATGTCTGGTGAGTTGAAGTCTGCCACGAAAACAAGGGTTAGCAGTTGTGAGGCTTCTCCCAGCTGCTTGTAGAATATTTCATCTGCCTCTTCATCTTGGTTGGATTGTTTATAACAGACTCCCACCATGATATCTGCCTTGTTGGCCTTCCCCCTGATTCTTACCCATAAACACTTGACCCTTTCATCACCATCATCAAGCTCTAGACAGTCAAAACACTCCCTAGCATACAGGACTATGCTAGGGTCTCTCCTTCTATGCCTGTCCCTTCTGAAGAGCTTGTAGCCGTCCACTTCAGCACTCCAGTTGTGTGAGCCACGATTTTCATG
This sequence comes from Balearica regulorum gibbericeps, assembly GCF_011004875.1. Lineage (NCBI taxonomy): Eukaryota > Metazoa > Chordata > Aves > Gruiformes > Gruidae > Balearica > Balearica regulorum. The sequence goes on from NC_046220.1 coordinate 65,488,844, forward strand.
ATTGCAATTACATTATAGTTTTTCCAACTGCACAATGACTTCAACGTCCTCCTGAGATCTGTTGTCTGATTCAGTTCTTTCAGTGGTGGTCTGTTGCCATAAAACTTGCTTTTCAAGGCCCAAGGTAGTATTCGAGGCATTGGCATAGGTCACAGGCTATGTTTCCAGCCATCCAGCACTCGCTTCGACCATTGTAAGTGCATGGTGCTTGCCATGGCAGGTTCATGGTAGTGTGATATAATCATTCTGGCAGGCTTCCCCATGTTGACATTTCAGCCATTGTCCTCTATACAAAAAAGGCTTTAGCTGCTTGGCTTGTTTGATTATGGTGCGCATTTTACGTTCATGGATAATCTGTGCAATGGCACCAATCGTCAAGTCACCCCTCAATCTGGCCCCCTAGCCAGTCCATGATCACTCCCAGAATTCCTGGGCAATGAGTTTCCCATTCGAGCCCACTGTGTGGTCAGTGCGACCCACTTACTGCATGTAGCATCAGTTGCATAGTGTGTGGAGGGGACCCTCCCTTTGAACATCCAGCCCAGCACCGGCAGTCGGGGTGCCAGGAGGAGCTGTGTTTCAGTACCAACCACCTCTGAAGCGGCTCAAACTCTCAAACTGCTAACATCTCTTTTTCAGCTGGAGTATAGTAGACTTCAGATCCCCTATATCCCCAGCTCCAGTACAACCTCGAGTATCTCCAGGGCCTTTCTGCTAGAGGCTCCAGGTGGGGCCATGGTCCCTCGCTGTGGTATAGACCACGTTTTTCACATCTTGTGCTGTTCAGACTGGTCCAAGTGCTACTTGAACTCCTGTTTAATTTGTTCAAAGGCTCGTCATTGGTCAGGGCCCCATTCAAAATCATTCTTCTTCCAGGTCATTCGATAGAGAGGGCTTATGATCAGACTGTAACCTGGACTGTGCATTTTCCAAAAACCTACACATCTAAGAAAGCTTATGTTTCTTTTCTTTAGTTGGTGGAGACATAGCTGTTATTTTATTGATCACATAGATTGGGATATGAAGACGCTGATGTTGCCGTTTTATTCCTAAAAATTGGACCACCTATGCAGGTTCTTTGACCTTACTTTGTTTTACAGCAAAACCAGCTTTCAAAAGAATCTGTATTGTTCTTCTCCCCTTCTCAAACACTTCCTCCACTGTGTTGCCTCACAATGAACAATGATGTGTCAATATTGTGCAGGTATTCGGGAGGTTCACCCTATTCCAGTGAAGTCTGTATCAAAAATGGTGGGGCTGTGTTTCCACCCGTGGGGCAGTCAGTTCCAGGTGTACTGGACACCCCTCCACGTGAAAGGAAACTGTGGCCTGCACTCTGCCACCAAAGGGACTGCAAAAAACACATTGGCAATATGAATTGTTGCATAGAATCATAGAATCATAGAATGGTTTGGGGTTGGAAGGGACCTTAAAGATCATCTAGTTCCAAGCCCCCCTGCTGCGGGCAGGGACACCCTCCACTAGATCACATTGCCCAAAGCCCCATCCAACCTGGTCTTAAACACTTCCAGGGATGGGGCATCCACAGCTTCTCTGGGCAACCTATTTGACGTGGTTTAGCCCCAGCCGGTAGCTAAGTGCCACGAGCCGCTCGCTCGCTCCTCCCCTGGCGGGATGTGGAGGAGAACGAAAAAACAACGGCAAAGCCTCGAGGGTTGGGATAAGGGCAGTTTACTGGGACAGCAAGGGAGAGGGAAAACAATCAACAACAGCGCTGATAACAGATAGTAACAATGGGTGATAACAGAGAGCGATTTTACCGATCCGACCGACCGACCGGACACTCGACCCGTCCCGGAGCCACGCCGACACGCCGAACCCACCCCTGCCCGACTAGCCCCCTTTTATGGCAAGCATGATGTCACATGGTATGGAATAGCCCCCGGCCAGCTTGGCTCACCTGTCCTGGCTCCTTGGGAAACTAACTCTATCCTTGCCAGAACCAGGACACTATTCCAGTGCCTCACCATTCCAACAGTAAAGAATTTCTTTCTAACATCTAATCTAAATCGATCCTCCTTCAGCTTAAACTCATTACCCCTTCTCCTGTCACTACACTCCCTGATAAACAGTCCCTCACCATCTTTCCTGTAGGCCCCTTCAGGTACTGGTAAGCTGCAATTAGATCTCCTTGGAGCCGCCTTTTCTGCAGGCAAAACAATCCCAACTCTCTCAGCCTGTCCTCATAGGAGAGGTGCTCCAGCCCTCTGATCAGCTTCATGGCCCTCCTCTGGACTCTCTCCAACAGCTCCCCAAGTCCTTCTTCTCGGGGCTGCTTTCAATCCATTCCTTGCCCAGCCTATAGTCATGCTTGGGATTGCGCCGACCCACGTGCAGGACCTTGCACTTGGCCTTGTTGAACTTCATGCGGTTCACACAGGCCCACCTCTCCAGCCTGTCAAGGTCCCTCTGGATGGCATCCCTTCCCTCCAGCATGTCGACCGCACCACACAGCTTGGTGTCATCGGCAAACTTGCTGAGGGTGCACTCGATCCCACTGTCCATGTCGCTGACAAAGATGTTAAACAGTGCCCGTCCCAGTACTGACCCCAGAGGAACACCACTTGTCACTGTTCTCCACTTGGACATTGAGCTGTTGACCACAACTCTTTGAGTGCGACTCCAGCCAATTCCTTATCCACCGAGTGGTCCATCCATCGAATCCATGTCTCTCCAATTTAGACACAAGGATGTCGTGCAGGACAGTGTCAAATGCTTTGCACAAGTCCAGGCAGATGATGTCAGCTGCCTTTCCCTTATCCACCAATGCTGTAACCCCATCATAGAAGGCGACCAAGTTTGTCAGGCACGATTTGCCCTTAGTGAAGCCATGTTGGCTGTCACCAATCACCTCCTTATTTTCCATGTGCCTGAGCAGAGTCTCCAGGAGGGTCTGCTCCATGATCCTGCCAGGCACAGAGGTGAGACTGACCATCCTGTAGTTCCCTGGGTCTTCCTTTTTACCCTTCTTAAAAATGGGGGTTATGTTCCCCCTCTTCCAGTCAGCGGGAACTTCGCCAGATTGCCAGGACTTCTCAAATATGATGGCGAGTGGCCTGGCCACTTCATCCACCAGTTCCCTCAAGACCCGTGGATGCAACTCCTCAGGTCCCATGGACTTGTGCACCTTCAGGTTCCTTAGATGTTCCCGAACCTGATCTTCTCCTACAGTGGGTGGTTCTGCATTCTCCCAGTCCCTGCCTTCTGCAACCTGGGCAATGTGGCTCAAGCATTTGCCAGTGAAGACTGAGGCAAAGAAGTCCTTGAGTACCTCAGCCTTCTCCATATCCTGGGTAACCAGGTCACCCATTTCATTCCAGAGGGGACCCACATTTTCCTTCATCCTCCTTTTATCACTAACATACCTATAGAAGCTTTTCTTGTTGTCCTTGATATCCCTGGCCCTGATTTCTATCAGGGCTTTGGCTTTCCTAATCTGATCCCTGACTGCTCGGACGGTTTCTCTGTATTCTTCCCAGGCTACCTGCCCTTGCTTCCACCCTCTGTAGGCTTCCTTTTTGTGTTTGACTTTGCCCAGGAGCTCCTTGTTCATCCATCGGGATTCATATTATTTGGCTGCCTTTGACTCCAGTTTGTATTGGAGTTCTAGCGCGTCTGGCACGGCAGCACTCAGTGGCAGTGTGACTTCATTCAGGCCATCTTTCCTCATTCAGGCCATGATATTCCAATGTTAGCCTCCAGTCTCTGTTGAGGTTTTTGCACTGGTCATAAGGGACAGTTAGAGGGTGAATCAATCTTACTGGTCACTGCTTGACTCTCGAGTTGCTGGATCAGCTTATGGGTGGAAACCAGGGAGTCTTGGCTGGTGTGATATTGTTGCCAGTGCACTGTCATGGTAGCAATTGGCACCTGCTGTTCTTTAACCTGCAGCAACCCCACAACAGAAGGATCCTCTGAGACCTGGCAAGCTAGACAGCTGTTTAATCTTCTCAGTACTCAAGGCATCTACACCAAAAGTCCACCAGTTTTGGGTCCTTGAAGTACCGTGTCCTGAGGTAGTGTATATCAAGGATACATGGAGCCTCCAGACCAGTCACAACAGGGTGCTTTTGCTGCTCATTCCCATTTAGGCTTACCTCAGCCTCCAGCAAAGACAGTTGTTGGTATCCTCCTGTCACCCCAGAAATAGACGGATTCTGCCCCTTTGTAATCTGATAGCATTAGAGTACATTGTGCACAGGTGTCTACCAGAGCTTTATACTCCTGTGGGGCTGACGTGCCACGACATCAAACTCACACACTCCAGTAAACTTGGTTGTCCATTTCCTCTACCTGGCCGAAGGCAGGGCCCCTCTAATCCTGGTCAAAGTCTTTATTACTTCATTTTTGTAACTGCAAACCAGAAGTCTCTTCATCAGGGTCAAAAGTATGATCGGCGCTTCTTCTCTGCCCAATAGACACTAGAGCAGTAATTTTCCTGGGTGGATACTTTTTGGCTGTTGTGTTTTCTTGCGGTTCCAGCACCCGAGCTTCTAGTCTCCAGGTAGGTTCAGCCATCCCACTTCCTCATGTCCTTCCCTCTGGTCAGATGGATAGAACCACAGGGTAGCACATGGTGTGTGCCACCACCTCTCCCTTGAACAGAAAAAGGCTGGCTCTTAATAGTTGAGCCATTAGTCAGTGTGGGTAAGGAAGACCTGTGCTTCCTGGGTTGCTCACGCAATGTTGGGTCAGTTTCTCCTCAGCCGAGATGCAGGCTCATAGGGAGGAAGTGAGATTCTCTTCAAATTCTTGGAGTTTGCTGGCCAATATGTCCACAGTTGGTAACTGTGTGTCTGTTCAGTTCATTATCTCCAGGATGTTGGCATGTGATGTTGTAATTCCTGACTAGTGGCCCCCATTTCCCAGCATGAGAGTAACCAGATAAGAATTTCCTCGCCTGGCTGATGGCTGAAACCTGTTCACGTACACTGCAGTTCACTTAGGCATAGGAATTGAGTGTTTTCTGTCTCATTTGTGGTGAGCCCATTCCTCCTCCTGTTCCTGGGACTGCTCTGCTGGAGAACATGCTGCCTCCTCTGATTCTTTCTCCTGCTCTCTTTTAGGAGAAGCTTCTTCATCCCTTACTAAATGAGTTGACTTCCACTTCCATTGTTTCTTTTTAATTATAATAAATGTGTGTGCAAGCCAGGACTTGTGTAGTAAATAAAGCATGTCATCACAGTCAGCAATGAGGGTAAACAAAATATTAAATAGCAACTCATTAGTTAAGAAGTGTCCATTTTGTGTGATAAATAATGCAAAGACTTTCCTGAAATATGGCCATATTGATCATGTGATTAACCACTATTTTGTAAGGTGTAAACATAATTACATTGAATTGACATAGCATGCGTGGCTGTTAACCTGCCATTTTCTAATATTTAGGTGTGACTCTGAAGCCTTCTTAGTGTTGTTTTTTTAGGTTTTGGTTTATGTTATATAAGCATGCCATATGACAGCAATTAATTTTTTCCTTTGAGTTTTTGGTCTAAACCAATGTTCAGAAGGGCTGATTTGTGCCCTTATTTAGTTTTTTACAGTTTTAAAATGAAATTTTTGACTGTAGTTTAAAGTATTTTTACAAAATAATGTAATTGTGTATTCTATTCTGAAAGGAGGAAATAGTTATTATTAGTACAGAATTTTAATTATGGTGCAGACAGATTTTTCTCTCTGTTGCTGTATGACATTCAGTTCTGTCCAAAGCTAAGTCATTCTTGTGCTCTGTTTTAATTACTTGGAAAAGCCTTACTTATGAAAAAGGCTACAGTGGTGGCAGTTGCCAACAGTTGTACCTTTGATCTGTTGATCAGTAAGTGCAGAGCTTACTGGATATTGTAGCTATCTTTACTCAGTGAAAGAAGCAATTAAAAGTGCTTTATAGACCATCTACCAACTAATAACACAAGAGACTAATTGAGGTAGTGACATTGTGGGAGAACCTATGAAAGTACTAACATGGTGAAAGTAAGATTTTTTTTTTTTTTTTGGGTAAAATCTAGGTTGCAAGATAATGGACAGTCACAAAAAGAGCCAATCAGAGGTAGCCAGGGAAGCACATTCAGTTTAAGTCTGTGAGACAGCCAAGGAAAAGGTCTTTATTATATAGAAAAGTAGGTGAAAAGAAAGATTCATAAATTAAAAGGAAGAAAAAAAAAATGGAGTTCAGAGGAAACGGATTATGCCAGTATTTGGGGTTTTTTTTTTGGGGGGTGAACTATAAGGTTACCTTATGCTCCTTTATAAAAGATATCCAGAATTTGGGCTTTGAGGACACTAGTGTTGAAGGGCAGTGGGACTTTACTTGTAAGAAAGCATAAAGCCTATCACCTCACAGAGTGAAAAAGCAGAGTCTAACCTGGTTAGTATGGACAATTTGATTTAATTCTCTAATTAGCCTATTTCAGTTCTTGTAAGTAAACATAAAAGCTGCTTTCCTGGTGTTGAAAGAGATTTATTTTCTATTCAATATACATTAAAAAACCAGTTCAATTTAAACATTTTCAAGGATATAATCTTAAACTGAGATCAACATTACAGCAGATAGATAATATGAAAAAAAAAGTGTGCAGTGCAAGTTCATGCAAACAAGTATGAGTTACCACCTGTTGGTTCTGTGAACTGGTATGCAGATAGCATCATGTATGCCATTTGAGTGAACTAAGACATTTTGCCTACAATTTAAAAAAGTTGAAACATGAAAGGTGAAGTAATTCCTTGGCAGCATCTCAAGTGGTGGATGAACTTCTGCAACTAAATAGATTTTGCCATGTTTTGTTGGAAAATTGTCATGGTTTTGTCTATCTTTTTCAATCATTGACTTGCCAAGGCCATCTTGTAGTGATTGTGAGGTGTAGATTAGAAACTGACTTTTAAATTGGGTTCTCTGAGTGACCAGCAGTCAAGGACCGTATAAAAATGTGACCTGGTTGTTTTAATTAATCTTTTATCATAACATTTTTATTTCCTGAAGTTGATGATTGGTTAGTGTCACTGTTTGACTTCATCTCTTTCATTTTTCAAAGGCAGGCTTCTTATGGGTTATTGACATCAAGAATATTTAGATCTTGCTCATTGTTATGAGTCTGTATTTTTCTTGACTAGTCATAAGATCACATACGAATAAAACAGCTTTACAAGAAAATCTTCACTGGCCTGTCCTGCATCTGTACACCCACCATCGATTTTTATATTTCTTTCTGACTTTAGATCGGAAACAACAATTTTTCAGTAGATCACAAATATATAAAATATGTAAATTTAGTGATTCCTAAGAATTTTGAAATTATTGTATTATTTCCATATCCATGTTAAAGAAAGAAGAAAACCTATAAATAAACCAAATAAAACAAGAATCTTCATTCCTACTTAACTATCCTTATGTTGACAGTTCAAAGTATATACAAAGGATATAATTTTATCAGGCATTCCATACCTTTTCTTTACCACAAAGGCGGTATTAGGACATATTACGATACACTACCTTAATATATATTTTATATATGTGTACAACCTGTCTATCTCACATTCATGTGTTAATGGTGCGAATGTTGGACTTGAAAGGTCTTTTATGTGCTGATGCTGTGTGGCTTGATTTCTATACTTCAGTAAGTGCTTTAGAGGCAGCAGGAAGATGGCCAACACCAACTCTTTTGCTTTTAGTATGCTCTTGCATTTCTGAAAATTCAGGTCTTTTATAACTGATTTTGATGTTCCATTGTTTGCTGTTAACCTTTACCCATCTGGTAATTAGGTGCTCATAAAAGTATCATTCTACCCTCATGTAACTTCATGCCGTGCATTTTTAAGTTTTCTATTTTTGTTTCTATCGAACCGGTTAGTAGTTTTCTTGTCTTTCATATATACATTAAGATATATGACCTGTTCCATCTTCTCCACAGAGCTACACAGATATGAGCTTCTTGGCCTTTATTTGACTTTCTAATAGTTCTCATAAAAAGACAGAGTTTGGGTCCAAAGAAAAACATCCTTTGTCCTCAGCATGCTGTTCCTTATCCTTGTATATATATATATGTTTATGTAGTCTCTTTTGAATGCCTCTTTGAAGCCCTTTGCATCATCAAATCTCTCTTACTCTCTGTCACTTTTCCCCCTAAAGTCTTACTTATTTGCTTGTATTCTGGATTTCTCAGTCATTCTGTCTGAGATTGCAGTTCATTTGATCCTTCTCCCTTCCTGCCCCATTTATTGTGGCAAATCTCTCTTGACAAACCACATTCTGAAAAACACTGGTTTGAATTCCAGTCAGGAAACCTGGACTGGATGACAAGTGTGCTAGGTGGACAGAAAACTACTTCTACTACTGGGATCAAAGTATAGAGAGTGATGTCTCAGCATCTGGCTGGCAGCTGGAAATGAGCACATCACCTTGCGGGGTTGGTACTAAAGCTCGTGTTGAAGTGCAGACCTTGGCACCCAGGCGGGATAACATGAAGCACTGGCATAGGCCAGCAAGTGACTGACTGGGTCACAACCCTGCTGGGGGCTTCAATGGACTGCAGGGTGGATAGCAGCCAAACAGTGCACTCTTCATCATAAATAAAGTGCGTGCCAAAGTGACTGTAGCTAGTGGATCAAGGGAAAAGCTGGGAGCCCAGGAGAGGGCCACCAGGATAGTCGAGGCCTGGAGATGATCAGTGACGAGCACTTGAAGGGACTGAGTTACTTAGTCTGCTGTGGAGGAGGCTAAAGGCAGCCTGCAGCTACTTGAAGGGTGCTTGAAAAGACAACAGATTTAAGCTCTTCTCAGCAGTGGCATGCTGTTTAAAGAGGGGCAAGGGCCCCTCATTGGGACATTCAGATTGAACGTCAGGAAAATGTTCTTCATTAGGAATGTGGTGCAGCACCGGAGTGGGTTATCCACAGAGGCTGAGGAATTTCTGTTGTTGGAGGTTTTTGAGATTCATTCAAAGCTGTGGCTGATGTGATCTAGTGTTGATGATAGTCCCATTTTGAGTGTGAGGTTGGACTGGACAACCTCACAAGGGCCCTTCCAAACAGCATTCCTGTGGTCCTGTCAGTAAACATAATACTCTTTACAACTATGTTCACAAATAAGGCAAAATTAGCAATGCATGTTTTTCTTCCATTTTGCCAAGGTCAGTAAAATCAATATGAACAACATTTCCTGATTTAGTTGCCTGAGCGTATGTACCTGAATCTGTTGCCTGTTTTTCCACAAATTGTTTTCATTTTCCATTGTCATTGAAATATACATTAGGTGCCTGTTGTTTGATTTCTCCAAAGCTTGGCTTTAATATTTAGGTTGGAATTCTTCCCTTTCCCTTGTGGTTTTCTTTATGCCACCATCTTCTACCTCTCTAATTTTTGCATATGAGTTGAGGAAGAAGTTGCCCAGTGAGTTCAGCTATTTCATTCTGATTGTCTGTGGCTGCAATTCAAGTCTTTTTAAACTTTTCAGAGCTGCCCAAAAAATGAACCGATGAAGTGGATCGAATAACCTCATGCGATAGGTTATTTTTAGCTCTGATATCAGCATTTTTCATTTCTTGCAGAGACATAATTAATCCCATTATTATTTTTTAATTTATTCAGCTGCCTTGAATATCCACTATGCACACACTGAAAATACAAGCCTGAAGTTAAACTTCTCCCTGGATAACTATAACACATTAATTCTCACAGTATTTTCACAGTGATTGATTTTGCTGTTGATTTGCTTCAGAGTACATGCATTAATGCATACCGTTTTATAATCTTTGTTTTCTTAAACTACATTACAGATAGATTAAGAAAAATAGCTAAATTATGAATTTAGATTTTGTGATTAAAAATTTAATTAGAAATAGTTTGCTCACAGCAACTGCTCAAGCTCCAAGTATAAATGGAGCTTATTAATATAACTCATCATGAAAGGTGTTTCATTAATGGCTCTCCCTGTGTGCATAGAATAAAGACATTGGTGTGCAAGTTTTTCTTGCAGGTGTGCATCAGTCCTAACGAGACACGTCAAACTGAAGGCCATGTCTGTGCTGTAACTGGAGCTGTCATCATAAATTGTGGGCATAGTCCAGCTTGCATTATTTTGTATACCATGTATACCACAATATACATGTGAACTCTAAGGTTTGGCAGAGGTGAATACTGAGTACACCAGTCTCAGGTATCAGTAACTATGAAGTTACTGATACCTGACCTAAGTGGAATAATATATAGCTATATATCCTGTATTCCTAATTTTTAGTTTAGATGCAGAAAATCTTTAGACTTGCGCAGAACTTGGGTTTCTTCAGAGAAAAGTAATCAAGGCAATAGGTGCAGGCAGTGGTATCTGTGCTAGGGAATTTATCAAGTAATGGTAAAAGACTTTGTGTAAGACATGGAGAACAAAATTCTTGTCATTATCACAACAGGCTTCTCAGAATATCAGTGCTGTCAGAAAAGTAATTCTTTGAGAATTTTCTCTCACAATAGTGCGGTTTGTTAACAGTTCTGAAAACTTCCTAAGAAATTTTCTCCCCTGTAAATTAATATCTGTGGAAGACTTCTTTCCTGGACTATCTGCCATTCTTCCATGACCCAGAGAATATTACCAGCAGTTTAGAGGATTAAATTTAAAATAATGTTTACTAATGCTTAGACTTAAGATTTCATTAGGGCCTGACCTTCAGAGGTTCTAATTATTCCCTGTTTCTAAGCACTACAGTGGTTGTTTAAAGTACTCATCACTTACTGTTAGCATGAAATTACTGTGAGCAAGAGAGAAAAATGGGAGTGGGGACAGCTGAGAGAATTTCAGGTGATTTTTTTCCTGTTTTCTGTCAGGAAGTATATAATTGCAAATCTCTGACTACTAATTTTATTATTAGTATTTGTACTCTCCCTTCTTGCAAAAGGAGGATAACTTGTAGGAAAGCAAGCATATTGTGGGAAAAAAATTTGTCTAATGCAGAGCAGTTTTGTCCCCTATACAAGAATGAATACACATTTTAGATAGCAATGTGTTAGTCTCTTCATAAAATAGCTTTCTGTTCGCTTTTAAAACCCCAAATTATCTAAACCCTAGAAACTTTTTACCACATTTTTTCATTCTTTTTCATTTTCTCAACCATGATAGTAAAGTATAAATAATATTTACAATAAACTAGCTTATGGAAAGGATAAATTAACATTATAGGTATTTTCTTACACAATGGGTATTCTTTGCCTTGATCACAGGTTTCGGAAGAAGCTCTGCATCACAGCACTGAGGATGAAGAGTCTTTGCAGGGAATGGAGCCCTATCTTGTACGAAGATTATCATCCCGTAACATCCAGCTTCCTCCCCTGGCTTTCAGGCAGTTAGAACAGGCAGACTGGGATAAAAAGAATGATACTGAGACTAACCCAAGGCCCACCACTCTTCCACTGAGGATTCCTCCTCTGATTGCCATTACATCTGCCGATTCCAGCAGGTAAGCTCCAGCAATTTCTTCTTGACTAGAAATTTTCAGTGGGAGGAGAAGTTTCTTTCTTTTCTAAATCCCCTAGATAAGTGAAAAAGAATAAAATATTAATATGTTTATGTGTTTATGACCCTTGATAATACTTCTTGTAAACCTTTTGGTCATGTCCAGATACAAACACTAGAAAACATTATCTCTGAACATTAGCAATACTTTATATTCAGAAAGAATTGAATAACCGTTTTTTTTTCTTCTTCTTATTTCTTATTATAATAAACATAGGAGCCTTCTTATTCACACAAAAATTTTTACATGATACAGTTTCAAAACAAGTTTCAAGAAATCATGAAAGGATTTTGCTTGCTCCTGTATATCTACATTATTTGTAATGTAAATAGTTGAACATATTTGGTTATAGTGATTTGTATTATATTTTATTCATACTACATCTGTGACTTCTTACATCGTGCACATTTTGTAGAGTAACCTTTCCTGTTCTTAAATGTTTCTGATGCTATCCTATCGAAAATGTGAATTGCTTAGTATGAAATTGTTGCTTACAATGGTGAAGGCAGTGCAGCCATTTTGTTATCTAAGAATATATAAGGAAAATGAAAGATGAACACACTGAGAGCTGAAATGAAGGACTTAAGAAATTTTGGACATCTCTTCAGAGAGAATACTGTATTCTGAATTATGTAGCTGTGGAAAGAATGTAGCTGTTGTAGTACATGAGAAAAAAATGTAAGTATTTGTTAGGGTGCTATGGCAAAAAATATTTAATACTAACTTTAAATTTAGTATCACCTCCCAAACCTTATTTCCATGTGGGTATCTTTATTTTTGGAATAGGTGAGACCAGTTCTTGAAACATGCTCATAGAAACACCGACTACATCCATGAAAGCTTGTAAACATTTAGATTCTTTACAAATGTAAATATTATTTGGAGAGATAAATATAATGTCTTTTAGTAAAGATTTGAAGATAGATTGATGTCTTGATTTTTTTGTTTTCTGTCCATAGAGGCTGGAGAGAAGATTGTTCTGAGATACAAAATGAAAATAAGTATAGGTGGAATGATTACAATTCACATTCCTGGCCTTTCTAAATTTCAGAGTATTTGGCTTTGAAACTAAAATTGTATTTGGAATGTCCTGTGTAAACTGTGTAATACACAGGAGGTACTCTGTGTTTCGTTAGCTTTAGTAACACTGACTGAAAAAAGTATGTGTGCTCCTGACGTGGTAGAAGGTCAGAAATCAGAATGAAAAAAAAATAATTCTGTCCTATGGAAAAGTCTAAGTGATTATAGATTTCTGGAGACTGCATCATTTTCGGGGCTGGATTCCAATATACAATAGCAAGACAGTTTGAAGAGTATTCAAATAAATAACAAACCTAAAACATACTGTTTGTTATGGATAGCTATCTGCTGTACTCAGGAAATGATCGCTTCTGTGAGAGACTTCTCTGTGGCTAAGAATCTGTCCTGTGCATTAGGAGATAACTTTGTATCCTGCTTATGCCATTCATTCCTGTGGCGGCTAGAATGTTTTTGAAACGTGACAAAACAAGATTTATCTACAAGTAGGTTTATTTCTGAGAGTGACAGGGAAACAGCAGATCTACAGATTGTTGAATGGAGCTGCCAGGCCGTTTAAACAAGCAAACCAAAACTAAACACAGCAGCAGAAGCGATTATAATTTTGATGTTTCTTTGTAATATAAAATCTTTAGCTTTTATGATTCTTTCTTAGCTAAAGAGCAATTACACTGCTACAGGAAGAATATTGTTCAGGAAATTAAATTTCTCTAGATGTTTGGGGCCATTTTTCAGTTGTTAGCTCTCTCAAGCAGCTATGCATTTCCCGTTTACGTGCTTGTAACACCAGCCAAACAGCTGGAGAAAGCTATCCTTTTATCCAGCTTCTCGTCTGCATGCAAGTACACAAACTTAGGGGACCTATTATGCGTGTGGAAATACAACTCACCTCCAATGCCTTCAATTGTATGGAAATGTGCAGCTGAGAAAAGGAAGCCAAAGTGTGGGTGGGAGACAGGAGGATTCTCTGTCTTCAGTGGGTAGTTGAAGGTAGAAGAGCATTTCAGTCATAGAAACTCATTCTGAGGGGGAAGAATTTCACTGCTGAAAACATCTTAAATATTACAAATTTATGTTTCTGGAGGAATATGCTAAAAGATACCAAAGATAACATTGTAAAGCATCTTATACTGCGATTTAAATATCTGGAAGATACAAAAATAAAAACAATGACAGTGGATATAGTTTTTAAAATAAAATATGCATTCTGTTCCTAAACACGCACATACACACGTGCACACACACACTCCCTTTTTCTCTCTCTTTTATCTTTATGAAGTCTCATGATTCTTTCTGGGTTTATGGTATCCTTGTAGAGGAATGAGCTACACTAATTTAAACAAAGCTTCTCTTTTTTAAAAAAACAGAGTAGGTGCAAAACTAGAAAGTAAATGTTCAGTAATGTTTTTCTAAATCTTTCACATTTTGTAAACTCTTGCTTTTCTAACTAGGGAGACATCACAGTGTCTTGTCATTCCTTTCACTCTTCTAATTTCTTTCTATGCATACAGGGAGCCTGATTCTAATTTTTTTCACCCCGGTTAAACTGAGGTCATAATAAAGATCATCGTTAAGATGAAGGATTTATGTTTTATATTGAAGTTTCACATGCAACATTGCTAACGTGAGCTATAAAAACAAGTGCTGGCAAATTGATAGACTGAGCTTGCAGCTGGTAGCAACAGTTAGATTTATGAAATGTAACACTTGCCAGATCTTCTACCAGAAGGATTAGAAACAGGGAGGTAATTGCTTTTGATATTTCAGTTCTTCCTTTTTTTTTTTTTTTTAAATAAACAATATGTTTAGCCTATATATATAGAATATTAAGTGTGGTATTTTACTGTAAGCTAGGATAGCTAGGATATTTGGAGTGTGCACGTGACTGCATGCTTTAAATTTTGCCAGTTTTCCTCAAATAATTATAACTAAGCTTACCAACAGTTTTGATATAGGTAACAGTTATGGTGCCATTTAAGATGGGATGCACAGATAGGAAGGCATCAACAGCAGAATATTTTTGCTTTCACCAAAGCAGCTGGTATTAAAAGGGTGGGGGACTGTTACACATGGGAACTTGTTTGTTTAAGGAGATTTAAGGTATTTGTTCTTACCTCCTTTACAATAATTATTTCAAAGAACGTTTACTTTCCTCTATATTTGTTTTGCCCAATAGCCACAGCTCCTAACCCAATTCAATACTCCAGCAAATATTTGTTGTGATAGTAAGTGTGATACTGTAAATTTGATTTCTTCCTTCTAACACTGGGATGTGATTTAGGACAGTTGGTCAAATATATATGTAATGATAGTACTGATTTGTCCAAAGCTTAATGAAATATGTTGAAAGTCTCTTCAGTCACATTTGTTATGGAAACTCTCTTTGCATTCATTAACTCAGAAGAAGAGATGGGATAGGAGAAGATAGACCAGGATATAGATATTCTTGAACTTGCTGGACCAGCATTTGTTGGACGCTATGAAGTGCAATGGCACGTATACATACTCCACTCTCAATGGTACAGATACAAGGTGACAGAGACTGATGTAGTCTTTTGAAAATTTTCCCTTTAAAGGATAGCTTTTTCCATGACAAAGGAGCGAGTTCCCCTAGTTGTTGCTGTGATTCTTCTGTCCTCTTGATACGTGTGACTGACATAATATGATGGGAAATGCCATGTTCATTGGATATGAACTCCAGAAATGTAAGAGTATATCATGTACTTTAAGACTTCATTACTAGGATTATTTGAAAGCAAAAAGTTATTTTAGAGTTGAGTTATGGTTAGAAAGGCTTTCAGTACAAAAATACATAAAATAATTTTTTTGTGTTTCATTTGGTTATCTGTAATTTGGTATATATAGTGTCTCTTCTTACTATTTACCCTATTCTTTGCTCAAACATCATTTGGGAGATATAATTGTATAACATAAGATCTATTTTAAATTGCTTTCGTATTGCTTATGTACAACTGAAAGTGTGTATATTAGTGTGTTTATGAAACTCTAGGGAGCTATAAGAATGACTTACATGATAGTTATCTTCTGAAGTATCTTTTTTGCAATGTCTCTTCTGTCCTAATTTATCGGTTTTTCCTTAAGTTATAATCTGTGTACTGCTTAAAAACTTCTGTGTTTTATTATCCATTAAAGAAGCAATCAAAACTCTCTATATTGGAGATCAGATAAAATCTTAATTTAAAATTATCCCCAGTTTTTCTTTCTGCCCTTTAAAGATGCACTTAAACTTTTTAATATCTGTTTCTGAAAGGAAATAATAGAAAATTGTTATTATCATCATCAGTGTAAGTTTGGTACTATGGCAATACAGACTGAGAGTCCTAATTTCAAACAAAATGTGTCTTAATGTCTACCACTTGCTCTCTCATTATCTTCCCCATCAGAGCAATATCTCAAAGACTAGATTTTGTCTTCTGTAGGCAGGGCAAGAAAAGCTTTTTCAAACATTAAGTGACTGAAATGTGTGAATCCTGAATCATAATTTTCCAGTTATTCACTTACTATACTAGCAAAGTATTTTTAAAACAATAGCTAGAATTCTAAACTTTCATTGTTGCTTTAAAGAACTGAGTGTTAGAGAGAGATCATGAAAGCAAGGAGACTGGACCTTAGAAGAGTGACATGTAAAAAAATAAAAATGGGAAACTTTTATTTGCAACTCAGTAGGGTAGTGTATGTAGTGAAAATATGTGGGAACTATGGTTTACCTAGTGCTGAAAGAGAAAAAAAAAATTGCTATTATTTCCTTTATTTTTTAACTCTGAATTATGGCCTTGTGCCTACCAAGCTGTAACTCTTCTCAGGAAGAGTCTCACGGGTTTAGGCTGTTTTCAGCAGGAGCCATGTTCTCTGACTTACCTCCCAGGTAAGAATAATGAAGACCAGCACAATAATTCTTAGTGCTTCTGTTGCACATTTCTTTATTTTAAAAGCATTATAAACATGAGCAAATCCTCATATTACCTTTGGGAGATCAGTGAGCAAGTAGTGTTATTTTTGATTTATGCATAGGAAAACTTGCACGCAAAGGGGTAGAGCAGCTGGCCAAGGCTACAGAACAAACCAGTAATGAAACTATGAATTTAGGAGTTTTTGGTTCCTGATTTTGTGTCTGGCCTATACTGCCTGTTAGAAAGCTGAGGGTGGAGCCTCAGAAAAAGAAAAAGTGCCTCAAGTTTATCTCAATCTTTAAAAATAAGCTCAGTATGTCAAGCTTAACTTGATCAGGTCTGAGAAGGTTTTTAGTTGTTATTAGCAGGAGTTAAACATTTAACCGTTGTTATACATCTGGGCTCTTGCTGAACCTATGTTTCTATCATACTGACTCAGTCTCATTGAACTCTCACTGCAGTATCTATTACATAGAAAAGCGTACTTAGTAAGTGTGGAAACCAAAATTGAGGCAGAATTTAAGCTCAGATCTATCAGTGGGAAAAATCGGTGGGAATTTGTGAGGTTGAGTGGACGTTAGAAGCCTTAATGTTTTGTGGCATCCAGGCCTTGGCTTTTAAGAGTCTTCTAGTGACCAGCACCAACAATTTCTATGTTGCTATGTGTGTTCTGGAATCATTTTGGAGACCAACTTAAAAATAGCTCTGTTGGTTAAGACTTGCATTGACTAGGTGCTGAAGAGAGGTAAGGAAGCCGTGAAGGTGTCAAGTCCCATACCAGAATATTTGCGTAATAGTAATTAATACCTTTGGAAAACTTCAGATCTCACACTTATCTCCAGCCCCTCATCTCCCAAAGAAAAGGGTTATTTTAAGTTATGCCTAGCATTAAATAGATTATTTAGATCTGATCCACAGGTGGACTATGCAGGACAGCGGGTACTGTGTCCGGTCCAGCATTAGCCATTTTGAAATCCTTTTTAAAAATCAGAATTTTGATCAGATGCTACAGTTTTATTCAGCAGTGGTAAAAGTTCTAATTTTTCAATAATAAAAATGACCTCTTTGCCCTTTGAAATCATTATTTATATAGCATAGACTGGAAACAGACAGATGAATAGTGCATGTGTACATATATTCTCTAGTTTAAGAAAAAATATACAACTACTATTTAAAGTAGGCATTTTGAAATAGTTATTTTTAATCAATAGATACACCTGAAAAAAATCTAAAACATGGCATAGCACTCTTTGCAGGGTTATATAATTAGCAGATAAAGCTTGAGATAAATTTTTTAAGTCAGGTAACATAAGAAGGACATGGAGCTGTTGGAGTCCAGAGGAGGGCCACGAAGCTGATCAGAGCGCTGGAGCACCTCTCCTATGAGGACAGGCGGAGAGAGTTGGGGTTGTTCAGCCGGGAGAAGAGAAGGCTCCAGGGAGACCTTACGATTCTATGAACAGCAGATAGTAGGCTGAGCTAAGGTTATTTTTTGCCTTAGCTGAACTTTGTATGATTCCTGCCATGCCATTCCTCCAGCTTGCCAAGGCCTTGTGAGAGGCAGCCCTCTAGGGTATCAGGTGCTCCCACCATTCTGGTGTCATCTGCAAACTTGCTGAGGGTACATTACATCTTGTTATGCAGATAGTTGTTGAAGGTGTTACTCAGTCTTGGCTCCAGTATTAACTCCTGGGCAACTCCATTATTACCTAGCTGCTGCTTCTAATTTGGAACCACTTGCCAGTGGTTCTGGGCCTTTTGAGCCTGATGGTCCAACCAGTTTATTGTCTGCCTTGTAGTCCATTCATCTAGTGCATATCTTTCCTGCCTGGCTACAAAGTTTCAATGAAAGTCTGTCAAAAATTGTGCTCGTGCTGCTCTTGTCTTTCACAGAGCCAGGAATTTCTTCATGAAAAGGAATCAGGTTTGTCACACATGATTTGTCCTTGGTAGATTTATGTTGAGTGTTCCCAATCTCTTCTTGTCCTTCATATGCTTAGAAATTACTTCCAAGAGAACTTGCTCAATAACTTCCCAGGATCTAAGATGAGGCTGGAGCAGCCTGTAGATACCCAGGCCCTCTTCCTCTCCCTTTAAAAGATGTTCTTATCATCAGACCTTTTCAGGCCACTGGGGACCTGTGCTGATCACCACAAGTTTTCAAAGATGATAAATAGAACATGGCCTCACAATGACATTGACCAGCTTTGTCAGCACTGTTGGATGCATCCCACGTGGTCCCAGGAACCTAAATGTGACCAAATTACTTAAGGAGAACCTAACTTGATCTTTCGCTACAGTGGTGGTACCTTCTACTACTACAAACTTTCCTTCTAGACAAGGTGACCTGGGAGATCTGAGAGCAGACCTTGCCAGTAAATAAGGAAAAGAAGTGTATGAGTACTTAATCCTTTTCCATGTCCTTCATCACTTGGTTGCCTGCTCCATTGAGCAGCAGGCCCACATTTTCCTTTTTCTTGTTTTTGCCTTTGATGTACCTCTTTGTTGCCCTTAGTCTCCATTGCCAGGTTCATCTCCAGCTGAGCTTTGTCTTTACTGATACCACTCCTGCCAGGTGATACTTCCCTGTTGCTCCTTGGAAATGTGTTTTTCTTCCACCTCCTGTACTTCTACTTTTTGCATTTCATCTCTATCCCTGTTCAGCCAATTTGGTGTCCTATATTGTTTCTAAGCCCTTAATCACAGTTTATCCAGTGTGCTACAGGAAAGTGAATCACTGGCTGATTATGTAGGATTTTTATGACAAAATATTTTAATTTTCAATTATTATTACAGTCCTGTATACATTCCATAAAAAGGAGGGATTTCTTAAGGTGACTACACTACAATTGTTCTCTGTTTTTTGCATTCACATTATTTGGTGCTGTTGTGTTAAACAAACTAGAGACTGTTTTCTTGTTTCATAGCTGATTTGATTGTAGGTATGAGACTGGTCATTTGCTAAGTGATCTCTTTAAATAATTTCTCCTGGTGATTCCTTCTAGTCTATTGCTCACTTACCTACTTAGATGATTATTGGTGGCAAGGTCTACAGCTGCAATGCCTCACCTTGCAAGGGAAAGCTCAAAAAGTAAAACACTGTTTCTAAGTATAATTGGTTAAAGTTGCAGTGAGGCAGGGGAATATTTTGTTAAAATATTTCTTTGGGCAATGAGCCAAAGCCAAACTCACACACTATTGAAAATTGTGTGAAATTGAAAATAGTGATTCACTATTGAAAATGCAGTGTGAAAAGCAATGCATAACAAATAAGCTCTTAATATATACTTTTTCACTATGTCATATTAATGTCTATTTAAAGATGACAAAAGAAATCAGAAAGCTTATCCAATTAGAGGAATACATAATGTTTTCCTTATGAGGACTTTTTCATGTTGGAAATTGGCAGTTTAGATTAGCTTCAGTCTTGGGGATGCCTTTGGCTCTTTCTTATCTGCATTTCAGTCATCCCTACAGCAGCATCTTGTAAATGCTAAGAAACCTACTGACTGTCACAGGCACATAAGGCTGAGGGAAAGATAGGAATCTCTTCAAAAGCGTGATCCGGCCAGCAGCTACGGGTGAATCCAGCCTTTCGGACAATTCCATCCAAGCTGTCTTGGCCTGGAAGGACATGGAAAGTGATTGAAGAAAAGCATAGAGCAGCTCAAAGGCACCTCATGGTTGTGTGCAGAATGGTGCCTAGCATCTGAGCAGTCAATGCATACCTGGGAGAGAGGATCAAAGTAGAAGCATATTAGTTCTGAGCATTTATGTGACCCAGTCTTTCTACAGGACTATGTGCACAATCACTGTGGTATTATCTCTATTAAGGCTGATTACAGGCTATATTTTTTTTCATGTGTTCCTTTCTCTACCTCAGTAGAAGTGACAAGGTAGTGCACAGGCAAAGGATCTGGGCTATGTAGCGAATCAAGCTGTTGTCAGCATTCGCTACCTCTCTTGCTTCAGTACAATCCTGTGTGGAGAAAAGCAGTATGTAACCTAACCTAACAATTAGTACACACAATTCACAATAACATTGGATGTTACTTTATAGCCTTATTCTATGCAGTTACAGTTTCCCCTTTCACTTCAGACGAAGGCTTGACATCAGTTCTCTGAAAAGTAAATGAGTAAGATCCTCTTGGGACTTAAATATACCATAATTTTTGCTTGCCTTAAAATGGTCTTTTTTAAAAGAGATGATGCCTATAAAATTGAGATGAAAAGAAAGGACTTCAAAATTATCTTGCAAAAATATATGGGCAGATAATTTGTAGTACTTCTTATAGCAAAGAAAATAGAAGAGCCATGCCATGAAAGGCTGTAACTCCGGTTTTACCTCTTTCCCAGCAGTGAACCAATTTTATAAGATGCTTTTCAGACGTCTGTTGCTTTAACTTCTGAGTACAGGGTAAAAATGTGGGCCTTATCAGAGGATCTACTCCATGTGATAGAATAAGATCTGGTTGACTGTTATTGCTTTCAACAAAATAAGTTTCTGTGCAATCTCAAGTAATGGCTGTGTCTCATTCTGTTCTCAGAATGGTCTCATTCTGTTCTCTCTTGCCACACGCCTTCTCAGCTATAATTTTCTTTCACTCAAAAGTAACTCCGGTCTTTTTTTCTGGTGTAGGTGACAGGGTGATTAAGTGCAACAGCTTGATGGTGAGAAACGTGTGAATAGGTGACTGCAGAATCTCACAGACTCTGCAATAAAAGGTTTCATTATGACAGTCCATGGCCTTATCAGATCTAACATGTTAGACATGTCTGCATGTCCCTAACAGAAAATAAATGTATGGTGATAAGATAATTTTTGTTAGCTATGTGTGATCTGAAATTCAGTGAACATGCAGAAATTGAGACTTTTCAAGGGAGTCAAATCAGTAGTGCTTTTATCTGCTTTTATACTCAAGCAATTGGTTTTTTATGACAACTTATAACAGTTTGAGGGAGTTGTGTTTTTCTCTGGCTGCAATCTTGCTGCAACATTTCCTTCCTTAGTTCCCTTCCGTTACTCTGTTGCTCATATCTCCTTTAGTCTCCAGATGTTTACATCTTTCTGATGCTTACAGGTGTTTGCTATAATCTCTATCAGTGTCTAAAACATCCATTAATCATACATATTCTGCTTTTCTGGGTCTGCCACGGTGTAAGATAGTTCTCTTTCATGTCCTGTATCATTTTTGTAACTATTCCTCATCTTTGGCACAAGACCTGAGTTCAATGTGTTTTGAAATTATCACCACTGGACACGTGGGTGATTGAAGGAGAACACTGAGTAGACTGTATCGAGTAACTTATACAGTGCATCAAGTAACTTACACTATCCAGCACCATGATTTCCAAGCCATTTTATGACAGTGAAATTGCAGAAACTTTTATGTAATTCTGAAAAGATAAAAGAATTGTCAGCTTTTTCTTGGGTAATGTAAATGCAGGTGTGAATAGCACAACTTTGTTGTTGTTGTTGTATATACAGAGGGAACAACACCAAGATACTCAATAATCACTAGTAAAACTTGATGTCATCCTAGAAGTTTGCCTCAGTCAGAGGTCTAATCTGATTTTATAATTGCAAAAATAAAATGTATGAAATAATCCTTAGCCCTAGATGTTTCTTTTGAGATGCTTGATTTATTATGTATGCATGAATCAGTAGTACTTGCTCCTCTTCATGATATGTGAATATGTAATTGTGCTTTTTGATTCACAGATTAATTGGTATAAATTTGGACAATAACTATGCTTTTGTCATCGTTATGTTTGACGCTAAAATTTCTTGATGTAGAATATACTTGCAGAGCCTGATTGTTCTGCACATAGAGATGGTGGCAAAATCCTGTTTAATTAAATGGCAACAGGATGCAGCCTACACAGAGGTACTAAAAGCTGTGTGGGAGATTAATGTAAAGTCATCACTAGTCTGGGGTTTCCTCTGGAGACTTCTGTAAATTTAGGCTTAATTGAAAACAGAGGGGGAAAAAAAAAGATCTTAAGATTTTATCTGTTAAGTATAAATGCCATGCTAGCTTAATAACAATTATTTTAAAACTTAGAGAATTATGATATTTTTATTGTAGTAGAGGAGGATATCACCAAAAATGGAGTTATAGAAAAAACCTTTAAAATCCCAGCATTAAGATAATAACATAAAATAAGCAGTGGTGATTTCTCTGCTAGTTTAAAAATCTTTAAGCTCTTCATTAACATGCTTGTATTTCAGATGATTGTCATTGATTTCCTGGATAAAGCAGAGGCTAGATGTACTCTGTCACAGTCTTTTAGAGAAGAGTTACACAAAATAAAGTAGAAGTTGCTCACCTGAAAAGCAGCTGCATCATTGCACATGAATATACTCTAGAGTTAGATTTCTTTCAACACTGGTTAGTACTGAATTTGTATTAGAAGCTTTTCTGTGGTTCTGATGACCTCAGCTCTCAGGATTTTTCTTCTTGCCAAATGCCTTACTGAGTAATGGAATCATGGCTGTTGCACTTTTTGGGATCTCTGTTAGAGCCATGAATAGAACCTGAGCATCCTCAGTCCCAGTTCGAATGTAAGTGGCATTTCAATTACAGGCTGAATTTAAGATCCATTATTCCTTTGATGCTCTTGGAAATCGTGCTTGCCCTTACACAATACTTGCTGACAGAAGTGAAATCTGCAGTTTCTGAGAAAGGTGAGGAATTGCTAGGAGTTGCTAGATGTAAGAGTTTTCCCTTGTTTTGAGGACAACCACTTCAATATTGGGTTATTTTGCCTATTTTTGAGACACCTTGAATTTGGAAAAAGACCCAAAAAACTGTTACAAATCTACCAAACACCAAGTAAAGGTAAACAATAGACCTTCTTCACCTGTGATAAAAAAAAATCCAGAAAAGTAAACATCAACCTTCTGAAGATGTTTGAAGATGGTTAAGTGGGAGTAGCCCAAGCTAATCAGGTTAGTAAAGTCAGAGAACATATATCTCAAAGATACTTGAAATACAATAGTAGATGTTTCAATTTTCTAAGAACATTTGAAGTTTCTGCTTGCTTGCTTGAATATGTTCCACTGGCAGCTAGGTAGCTAAGAATGATTAAAGTTAGATCCAATCCTAAAACTTTTAAATTTAATTTAAACCTTTGAAAAGCTGCAGTGCAATTGACAATACAACATTTCTTTCAGTCTCAGAGTGCCAGCATGGTCGGTAAAAAAAAATTTGTAAAGCCTCTCTAGAATGCTTTCTAATGAGCCCTGATGATAGCATGGGATAACAGAAGTTATATTCATGGTAGTCCTGTAACACAGCAGTAGCAATTGCTGCTGTCTTTTGCATCAGTTCATGAGATGCTATTAGCATTACAAAGAGAGGAGTTGTTTTAGGTGCTCTATTTTGGCTTTGAATCCTATTTAGAAATCCAGTAATAAAAAATTTTTTTGCTGAGGTAATTATCAGGGTAATTCCAGGAGGTAGAACTGGCAGCTTTAACACAGGGAACCCAGTAAGTGTTATCTAGTTTGTTTAATTATAAATTAAAATAATTTTAGAAAATGCAGATAGCTTAGGAACGTTATTAGAAAAATCTCCTACACTCCATAAAAAATGTTGAAGATATTTGAGGAAATCTTCTCACTCTGCAAAACACAGAATGTTACAAATTTATAAGCCGAGATTAATTGTGGTAAGGGTTTTGCCAAGAAGCAGTGAAGACAAACAAAGAAATCTCATGGAAAAGCTATGCTACCAGTTTTCCACTTTGTGTCAAGGCTAATAAAATGTACATAGAGTATTACTGAAGTAACACAGAAGACCAAGGAACTGTAATGAGAATAACTAAATGATATTATTGAAATTGTTTAAATTACCGTCATTCCTCTCCTGTATAGCATTTTCTATAGGAAAGATCAAGACCTGTATGATGATTAATAGCTGCATCGTTACTTAAACGTAAACATATCTAATATATGATGTGCTTAACTAAGAATTAAGAGGGCATGTCACAACCTACTGAAGAATGCGAAAAGATGTGGCAAAGGTAGCATGGGTAAAAGAAAACAAAGCAGGAATATTATTGCTACTGGCAGAGTGGTGTAAGAGTATGAACCAAGAATATGAACGTCACTTAGAGGATATAGTTGGATTTTTTTTCTCTCAGTGATTTTTAACTGAAACCACCCAACACTTTCTATTTATGGCAGCATTTACTGTCAGCAATTATTTCAGTAATTAAAGCAGTAAGTGGATTATGATATCTTACCCAGTACTGTATCTCAGTCAGAGAAATTGTAAGTATTGAGCTACTAGTGGTGGTTTTTCCTTCAGCATTAAATGAATAATAGCTATCCATCATGAATAAGATCCAAACCAGATGATTTCATTGTCTGAGTGATCAGTGGCACTCAAAGTCGTGATTCCAGAAGTATGAGCTGTTTGCTCGTTTGCAGAACCTGATGACAGAACTTAGTGCTTATTTTATGATACCTAGCAGATTGTAAGAAAATAAACCTGCGCTTAGTTTATTCTGTAGGTAGATATTACAATATTCATTGCTTCCTACAAGAATGTAGATTACAGAAATTTTTGGGAAAGTATTCACAACCAGCTTTTTATGTGTATGGAAAATGCTGTATTGTTCATGAACACCCTCATGATACTGAATATATGAACATTTTGAAGGTTCATATATGAACATTTTGAAGGTTCATATATGAACCATCTTTGAAGGTTCACTATTAAAAAACACATCAAGACTCACAACCTCCAAACTACCAGTAACAAAAACGCAAAGATAAAATCTTATAAGTATTCCCCATTAATCCCAAGATGTCAATCACATTCTAACAATAGCGGCTAGCCACTGATAGTATCTCTGACCCCACCTTAATCCCCTTTTGAGTACAAATTTAACATGTTCTGACTGCAGTGGGCTGTGTTCGTACAAGCAGCATGTAGTCACGCTGCTCTAAAAGAGGTAATAATTTCTACTGTTCTTGCCTCTGTAAGGCTCTGTTGATGAGTTAGAGGGGAAGCAGGGCAACAGTGCTGACCCGAGAGAGACACAGCTGGGAATTTTTGGAGTTTCTTTTCTTTGTGATTGCTACCTTGGATAGTCACAATCTAACATCCATATAGGGTTTATAAACCCTGCAAATATCAAGCAGAAGCTCATCTTCTGTTTTTTTTAAAGGAGTGAAAATTAGTTTTTAATCATTTAATCTTTCTCTGTTTCTCTCTGCTTGAAAATACTGGTGAGAGGAAAGAGAGAGTTGGAGAGAACTATGTGTGTGCTGGCTGAAGTGATAAGATAGGATCAAAGCATTCCACCATTTTTGTAAAATAAGTAACTTGAAAATCATGGCATTTTACTGTGCAAACAGTTGTCTATGATATCTTTCACATTTGTCTCTGGAGGGCAGTACTCTTATGCAAGTGATTCATTTGACAAATGTGAAAGAGTTTTCAGCCAATGAATTTCGTATTTTGAGAACATAACTAAAACTGATATATTATACAGGCTACAGGCAAATACTGCAATTCAAATAACGTTCACTTGTAGCTAGAATATGAGCCGAACAATCCAAGTTTCAATGATGACAGCAGAAAAACCTCCTAGTGGTTCTAGCTGGAGGCCTGTGAAACCCAAATGAGCTAAGCTTAGTAAATAAAGCCATTAATATCACCAGGATATTTTCAGCAAGTATGAGATGCACAAGTAACAAATGACAATTTTGATATATAGCTCTTTAAAACTTTTTTTAGATCTCAAGTTAATACCTTTTAATAAAGGACTTTACTTTGGAGAGTTACAGATGGGAATTAAATTGGCAATATTCACACTCACTTACTCACATTAAAGAATGCTACTTTCCCCTCTATCCTTCATTTAAATAACAGGTAATTCACTGACATGCAAAATTACATTTTACTATTCAAACTGTTAATATTTTTGATCTACCAAAAGCAAGTAATTAAGAAACTTTTTACTGGAAATACAATTTGTTAAGATAATTTACATCTATATGATTTATTTCTTTAAAAATGATTTGTTGAAAATATGAGTGATACTGATTCCTAACTTTCTAATTAAAAGTTATGTAGATTCTGCTGTGTTAGAGATTTTGACACTTTAATTAATTTCAATGCATTATATTTTTAAATTTTGATCTGTGTCTGACAAAGTTAAGATTAGGTACATGTTAATTAAGCTGTCCAGTAATTGAAATATTTATAATACATGAGAATGTAATTTTCTTTTGAATGCTGTTTCCAAGAAGGAAATAAACTATTATTCATTCTAATGATGACAGATCTACTGCTTTACTTAAAAAAAAAAAAAAAAAATTCAAAAATATTTTTAGGAAGCTTTGAGAGTAATTAACTGAAATCTATTGGCATGACCCATTCCATTCATTTGTCTTCTTACTGCCTGGGAACAATCAACTGAAATATCTGTATTGCTCTTCCTGCACAGTGACTATTGTAAAGCTTATTTTAAAAGCATTTTTACTTTTACTCTCTATCTTGCTTGATAAAGTTGGAGAAGACTGTTAAAGCTTATACGAGAGCTTGAAGGAATTAAAGGGATGTATAGAGAAAAGTACCTACTTAAAAAACTTATTTCAAGGTTAGCCCTACCAAAAATGTTGGTTCAGTTTAATTAGTGGAATACCTAGTAGCCTTTTTTGTCTCTTTAAGAGAACTTAAATAGCAGAAATATTTCAGATGTGAGAGGGGGCTCCAGTAATCCAAACCCTCATTAGAAATTATGAAACTACTTAAAGAGAATGAGTAGCAAGCTTCAAATATGTAATATAAAGGAGCCAAAGAATTATACTGCCTAGTTCTGTCTAAACATCTTATCCAGCTTTATCCAAAAGCACAATCTTTAGCTGTTAGTATTTGAATGGTCTCTAATTTTCTAGCACCTTTTTCAAGAGATTGGTTAAAACTTGAAATCATGCAAAACCTGCCCTACAGTTTGATTAAGAACTCCAGTTCTTTCTTTCTTTGTTTGTTTTGGAATTTTTTCCTGGTGTTTGTTACTCCAGCATGGTTTTATGCTTCTTCACTGAGAACTGAGTGAAACTAGGTTTGAATGAGGTTTGCTTTTAACTTGTAGACTTTCTTGTTTGTAGAATTCAGAGTAGAATTAAGAGGGTTGAATGCTGTGCAAGTCTTATGGGAGTAAAATGCTCCTAACCCACTGTAAACTGAAGTCATTATGTTTCATACAAGTGTACCCTTAATAAAATATCTTGGATGCCACCTGTGTTCCTCTGTTTGAAGTGAGCAGACCAATAATTCAACTGATAATAAACTGGAGAAGAACCTTTATCCTTCAGACCTTGATCAAAGTGGGCTAGATTCTCACTTTGTGATTTTTCCAGATCAATGGATGACGTATAGTTGTATTGTTCAGGAACTACTTTGGAAACAAAGTTTGAATCAAGGTAGCACTGTCCCCTATTGCTACAAAAGGAAGAAACTCCACAGAGCCTCTGTCAGGGCTTATGCTTCATTTAATTTGCTGCTGTGGTACAGTGGAGAAGAGGAGGTAGTGGGAAGAGCACTACTGTGCTAAATCCCTCCTCTCTTGCTCCTGTGCTGTCCAACTGGGAAAGTAATAACTGTTGCTGTTGTTTCCTCCTCCAGCTGCAAATCAAGGCAGTCAAGGGAATGTTTTTAAGGTCTGCCCCCTTTTACATTCAGTAATTACATAGCACTAGCGAAAATCTAGCTTGTGATTTTTAGTGCGCTTCTGAAATAGACTGAGCCTCTGCTCATTGCTCCAAGTGGGAGGTTACATGAAATTGTGATCTTAGTGGGTGCAAAATGCCTTTCATCTCAGTCACCGCAGCTTTTCATCAGTAGAGCTCTGCATCAGCCTGGGGGTGTCAAAGCCCAGACTTTAGCTGTGTCTGTCCATGTACCTGCAGTATCAAACACATGGTTCTTACATACTTTGACAGATTTTAAATTACCTGGGTAAGAGGAGAGGGTTGACTTTGTGTGTCAGGATATTTCTCTTCTGTGTGGCTGTGTCGTGATGAATGTATTCCACAGGACTGAATTTGGTGCTTTAATGTACAGAACAAGAATACAACCTATATAGAAAGACTATGCAATTGAAATTTTGATAAGTTCAGAGAAACAACCTTCTAGCATACATATTCTCTGTAAGAAACAGAAACTGTGCTTACAAGGAACTGTTAGCTTTGGGTTTGTTTTCAGATTTTGAAAGTCATGTAGTAATCTGTATTGTAGTAGTCTGTCTTGTAGTAAATACTTAAATGAATATGATTTCTATTTTACTTTATACTATTCTAAGAAAAGTAGATCTTTGAATCAATTGTGACTGAACACAGGGGAAGTTAACCCTCAAAAATATCATCTGTAGGATAATAAATTAAGCATTTCAATTATGCTTATGTATAGAAGGCACTAGATTAGATAGCTAATAAGATTAGTGTTGGTTGGGTGGGGTTTTTTTCAAAACTGTAAAGTGTTATTCCTCACTAAAAACTGTATGAAAAATAAGTCCCCGTGGAGCTACGTGCAGGAATATCTTTCTGCAAACTGGAAAAGCAGCCTAAAATATCGTAAGTGTCAAACCTGCATAATTGTACAGTTCTAGATTAATCCCCCTTTTATCATGTTAATAGTAATTTTAGTAGAATTAAATTATGGAGTCATTCCATAATTTACAAAAGGCATTCAACAAAAAAGACTATTGATTGTCAATTTCTCTCTGCAATAGGATTTCAGAATATATATTGAAACGGATACAGTGCTCTTACTGTAACTGTCATTTTGTTTACAATGGTAAAGAAGTTAATGATTAATATGAATACATTCTACAAGTAGATTATATGAGACTTATATGAGACAAATATTTTTGTAATATTTTCTTTTTCTGTGATTTGTAGTTCTACATCTAACAACATATTCTACATTTAATCAGACCTCTACTTTTTAAAGCACTCAATTTTTTCCTTTTTAATAATTCATGCTTTCAATTGATTTATAGGATGATAATCTGCTGAATTCCTTTTCCATTGCTAGCAGCAGGAATGTGTTTCTGCTTCATGTGTCAGACATGATAAAAAAATTCATATGAACAGCTAGTGACTGTCCACTATATCTGAAACTCAGCCTTATTGGACTTAACAGAACTCAGTGAAACTTTACGGTTATATGTAAAATACAGTAAAGTTCCTTAAATAGCATTGTGATGAACTATTACAGGATTACGATCAGTGCTGTAGTCAGTGGTGAATACTACTGAACAAAATTTATCATCATCTAATGTGCATGTTTTAGCATTGGTTCATTTCTGGTACAGACAATGCAAGTGATTTTCTCTCACTACCACTGTTTACCAAAGTATGACAACTGTTACAGTGGTATCTTCTCTGATGTGAAGTGGGTGGACATTATTAGTTTCGTAATTAAATTGCTGTGTATTTTCTTTTCTAAGCCAGTTATACTTGTTTTCTCTTTAATATATTGAGCTTCATGTTATTTTTTATTTCAATTTTGAATGGTTTCTACTGCATTCAGACAATACTTCCCTTATATTCAGGCCAAAAATAAAATACAGTGGTTTGTAAGGACTACATGTCATTATTAGTCCAGGAAATGAAGGGACAAAATAAGGTGCTCCCAGTTATTTTCTGTATGTCAGAATTACTTATCTTCACTGCAGTATTATCACAGGTATCTCTTAAGAACCGCAGTACCATTCTGAAGGGGTAAGAGATACAACAGTTTATCTAGTACACTGTTAATGCTACCACCATCAGCTGAACAGAGCCTTGAAAATACTGTCAAAACCTTGCAAAGATACGAAAGCAAACAAAATTGGATTTTTTTGAACAGTATTATTTCTATTTTTCTAAGAAAGCAAGGACATATTTTTAAAAGAGATGTGAAAGGTTAAGACTACTAGCTGACTTAAAATGGTATTTTCTGATGAGGTAAAATGTTACATTTTATTTTATGGATCTCTGTGCATTTTGGTGCGAGGTATAGAAAGAGCTCTGAGATGCTAATACAAGGCTAATAGGTGGATATGGCTGGAGGAGTGGTTCTCATATTCAAGCCTTAATTCTCTAGGGGAGTTCTTGTCTGCTGTGAGGAGGCTCAGGCAAGTTCCAGGAAATTTAAAAGAAATTTATTTTTCTAAATCATTTTCAGTTACAACTCTCAAACGTAGCATGTTCCGTTCCTATTGAGTCTTCAGCAGACTTAGTACTTCTGAGGATTCTGTGGTGAAATAAGCTGGGTGATTAAGAAAAATAAGTTTGCCTTGACTTCATATAGGAAATATTGACAAAAAGGTATCATATACTATTTATTTATTTATTTATTTGTTTGTTTGTTTGTTTATTTATTATTTTAGATGAAGCTGCCAGGTCCCATTTATAGCATATTTTACAAGGAAGGTAAATATTCTATGCTTTAGGAACAAAATGTACTGGCAGTATCTTATCATACTAGTGCAATAAGCAACTGGTCATACACATGTTGTTTTTTAAAATTTAAATACAAAGATTAGTAGGTGACTGGAATGAAAGTCAGATATTCAGCTGTAATTGAACATCTGCCTTAACAATGTGCCATGTCTTGTGCCCTGTGGTTCAGTTTCCACTTGTGTAAAATACAGGTAATAACATCCTATTTGTGTTTTTTGGATGAAGTAGATGAAAAACACTATGTAAATGCAAAATCCCATCATTCTTAATAACATAACTGTTACTAATTATAAAATAGGTACAGAAATGGAGTACACCAATGCTATAATTAACATGTAGCTATTACAAAATACGTGCATTACTCTTCCTTATTATAAAGCATTTTAAAAATGAAAACTGGATAAGCCTGTGTACTGGGTTTGCATGGCAAGGTTCGGGGGGTGGGGGTGGGGGGGCGGGGTACAGGGATGGCTTCTGTGAGAAGCTGCTGGAAGCTTCTCCCAGGTCCAACAGAGCCAATGCCAGCCGGCTCCAAGATGGACCCGCCACTGGCCAAAGCTGAGCTCATCAGCCACAGTCGTAGTGCCTCTGGGGTAACGTGTTTACAAAAGGGTAAAAACTGCTGCACAACAACAGCCGAAGGGAGGAGTGAGCAGATGTGAGAGGAAAAACCCTGCAGACACCCAGGTCAGTGCAGAAGGAGGGGCAGGAGGTGCTCCAGGCACCAGAGCACAGATTCACCTGCAGCCCATGGAGAAGACCATGGTGAAGCAGGCTGTCCCCCTGAGCCCATGGAGGTCCATGGCAGAGCAGAGATTCCATCTCCAACCTGTTGAGGACCCACATTGGAGCAGGTGGAGGCAGCCACAGGAGGCTGTGACCCCGTGGGAAGCCCACGCTGGAGCAGGCTCCTGGCAGGACCTGTGGCCCCATGGAGAGAGGAGCCCAGGCTGGAGCAGGTTTGCTGGCAGGACTTGTGACCCCATGGGGGACCCACGCTGGAGCAGTCTGTTCCTGAAAGGCTGCACCCCGTGGGAGAGACCCACGCTGGAGCAGTTGGTGAAGAACTGCAGCCCGTGGGAAGGACTCACGTTGGAGAAGTTGGTGGAGGACTGTCTCCCGTGGGAGGGACCCCAGGCTGGAGCAGGGGCAGAGTGTGAGGAGTCCTCCCCCTGAGGAGGAAGGAGCGGCAGAGACACCATGTGATGAACTGACCACAACCCCCAGTGCCCGTCCCCCTGTGGTGCTGGGGGGGAGGAGGGAGAGAAATGGGGAGTGAAGTTGAGCCTGGGAAGAAGGGAGGGGTGGGGGGAGGTGGTTTAGGATTTGGTTTTATTTCTCATTGCTCTACTCTGATTTGATTGGTAATACATTAGATGAATTTTCTCTAAGTTCAGTCTGTTTTGCCCATGACGGTATCTGGTGAGTGATCTCTCCCTGCCCTTACCTCGACCCAGGAGCCTTTCGTTCTGTTTTCTCTCCCCTGCCCAGCTGAGGAGGGCAGTGACAGAGCGGCTTTGGGGGGCACCTGGCCTCCAGCCTGGGTCAACCCACCACAGCCTGGACTGAGTAGGAATGTGGTCACAGAGACTGATCTGGCTTTGTGAGATCCAAGTCTTCTCACCTCTTTTCCACTGGAGGTTACCATCTCCGTGGGCTGTTAAACTATTGGCTTCACTGGTCTCTGACGTGGTGTGATTGTTTTGTTAGGCTGTATCATTTCACAATACTGAGTGACAGAGTGGTTGGAACTGTTTAAGCAGCAGAACAAAGGAAGAGATGATCTGCAGTTTGTGAGGAGAGAAAGAAGGTTGGGCCAGTTAATGTGGATGTACTGCGTCCAGAATAATTAATCTGATTTCTCTGTAGGAACCCTGGTTTTGTAGGTGGAGGCTCAGAGAAGTTTTTGAAGAAGAAGTAAGTGGAGATGCAGATAATACTTCTAAAAAGGTAACCTCATTCCACCAGAGGTTTTGAGCTTAGCTTAGAGAGGCACATTTTAAACAGATCTAACCTGCTTTCTCCATACTGCATGCCTTTCAGCCTCTGAGAGTAAACATGAATCTCCCAAATGTAGTTATGCAGAAATCAGGTTCTTTTTAACAGCTGACTAGAAAGTAAAACATTTGGTTGTAAGCATCTTTTTGCTATAGGCTTTTATTTGAGAGGTTTTCCAAAAGGATGGTTATTTCAGCCACTGTTCTTTCACCTTTTCTTTCTGTAACTGCGAAAATTTCAATTTTATACTGATCTTCTAAAATGGAAATTTTAGAGAGGATTAACACTTTTTTTTTAAGTTTGCTTGTATTAATGTTTTCTCTATGCTAGCTTTAAAAAAATCCGACAACAAAACGCTGAAGATTTTGCCCTAAAGAGCTTATGATGCAGGAAAAAATATGTTCATATATTGTTAGTTTCATTCTTGAACGTTGACATTCCAGTAGAATTTTAGAAAACAATTAAGGCCCATGTTCTCCAGGGAAAGCAGGTGTCAAGCTGTGAGCTTATTTCCTGCATAGATCTCAGGCTCCAGAATCAGACATGTGTCTGTCTGTGTTTCATTTTAAATCCGCTAGAAATTATTCCCCATCCTCCGAAAGCCACTGCAGTAATCAATACTCCTTGCTCAAAATATTTAATGATTTTTAACTTGCAAAAAATGGAAACACACCCCCCCCAACCTAGTTGCCTTCTATATGAAGTCATGAGTTTTCTCACTCCAATACAAATTTAAAATAACTTATGTATCCTAGATTTTAGTAGGATTGTTAAGAGTTCATGTAAAAGAAAAGGTTTGGAGCCATAGGATGCATGTGTGCAGTTTTATTCTTGTTTTTAGTGTGGTGCCATAAATGCAATGAGTTCAGTTATGTCAGTCAATAAAAAATCCTATACTAAAGAAGATAGAAACAATATATATTTTAAAAAAATGAAGCCTTCCATCATAGCTTGGTAGCAAACTGAGAACTGTTGGCTTCTTTATGTCTGGACAATTTTGAAAGTCATAGAATTGCTAGGTTAAACAAATTCTACAAAATTAATAAACGTAAAATTAAGATGATCTGCTTTTACACCTCTGTTATTTTACATGAGTATTGATGAGCTAGTGCATTTATTTAACTTACAGAAACTTGATTATTTTCTGTATTGGCAATTATAATCACTACAAATATGTATTAGCTTAGTCAGCAACTGAACCTGATCACAAATGCTACATGACAAAGTAAAACTAAGGCTTTAGTCTGACTCTTGTTTAATTGGTCAAGCAAAACTTTCTGGGTGTTTGAACACCATCACCCCACGCTAAGATCGATAACTTGGGCTAGATCAGTTCAGCTCCCTGTGAAACAACCCCCTTAGTGATCTGGTATACAGCAAGCTTCTGCATGCTGTTCTGCAACACCTGAAGAGGAATGGAATTGCTGCATGGTAAGAGGTACAGGTGGCAGAGGAAGGATCTGAGACTGTCTTGTCCACTGGTGCCAGTCGTCTCTCTCCATCAACCTTGCCTTTCTGTCTTATCTTTATTTCAAGTATATGACAGTTGTCATTCTTTCACTCAGATGTCTTTCTCTAGCATTAGTACAGAAAAAAATGTAAAATGCGTTTCAAAGTACACAAAAAGCTTATTCATTCTTAAAATAATCCACTAAATTAGTCACTGTCATCGTAAGATTTATCAGATTAAAGCTAGACTTTCTACTACTCTGTTAATTACAGTTTAAATTGCATTTTACAAGTATTATCTGTGGTTATGGATTAAGATTACAGTTTGAAACAGTGATATAGTTATGACATTGCAAAATTATTTTCTTCTTCATATCAAAATATCCTTTGATTGACAGCATACCTATTTCTTAAACTGAGGATAGATGAAAAAGTAAAAGAAATATGAGGTAGACTGAAATGAAATAAGTCAGGAAACTGATGATGAACTAGAAAGTTACTAGTATAGCTATATTTAATCAGTCTCTGTTCATCACGACTGAAAGTTGTCCCATGTGGCCTATGTGAAAGACTGGAAAACTCCATTAATTCTGATTTAAAAGGTGCTCATTTATAATTTGCCATCCCTATGTGTTTAATTGGTTCCCTTCCCAATCTCAGAGGAAAAGCCAAAAAACTAGCAAGGATGGACTATTACCATAAATGCCTGTCAGCAAATCTAGCTTCACTTACATCAGTATATAGTCTAATGCAGTTTACACTACTGACCTGAATTCAAAGGAGATAACCTAGTGAAAGTTTATCTACTTTTATGCAAGTCTGATTGGCATGAAGCTACAGTAGGGTTTCTGTACAAGAAAAAAAAGAATCACACACAATCCCCCCCCCCCCCCAAAAAAAAAAAAAAATTCTTTTGTCTGGAAAGAATTCTTGTAGTTGTCTAGATTAATTCTGATGCAGTACTTTCCATTCTACTTGCAAAAGTATTGGCAGTGGGCAAGTAGTAGCATCTAAGATGGCTGGTTTGAAATAGTCTTGTGTATCTGGATAAATAGCTGTAGAATCAGAACTTGATAAATGTATGAGTTCAAGCTCCAGTTTCCTTCAATGGAAGTACTACTTTGACTCTTTTCCAGTACTTATATTTATCACAACTTATTATCTTGTCTGAAATTGGTTGGTGAAATGAAAAGTTATTAGGACAGGAAAGAAGAAATGAAGGGATGACAGATGATTATCAGGATTATCTAGGAAAGTACTGTTGGCCTGGAAAAACACAGACTAGGAGTTTTGCCCAACAGAAGCTTGGATGCACACGGTTAGAGGGTGAATCTTGATTTTAGCAGTGCTGTGTGTCTGGGAAGGAAGGCTGACTTTTACGAAGGAGAATGGAAGAAAAATGCATCAGCATATTAAAAATTGACATAGGTGTACATTGCCATTAATAAGAAATTAAGTTTAGAAAGAAATTTATGAGGTTTAAAATGATTGCAGATCTGCGATGGAAAGGGAAAAAGGATGGATGGCAAGAGCAATTTCATGATTGAGGAAGTAGAAGCTGTGCATGAAGCTAATCAGAACAGTATAATGAATAGGTGAACACTGATTGGAAGAAAATATATGTTTTTGTAAAGATGCCGTAGGAGAGGGATTTTTGCAATGCATTCTTGATTAGTTCTGGTATGCTGGCAAACAGAAGAGACGGACCAGACAAATACATATTAATAGTTTTCAAATGAACACCTGCATGTGTCTTTTTCATATTTTGTCAGGAGAGTAGCGATTATAATTTCGTCATGAGTAAGTGTTACATTTTAAAGTACTACCACACAGGACAAATATGAATTCTACTTTAAAAAGACAAAGCAGCTTAAAAAAAATGCAACTTCAGTTCTGGATTAGGAGTTGTACATAAAAGAATTTGAAGTGTAAAACTAATTTTAAAAATGCTTATTTAGGATGAAGTTCTGTTCTGTAAATTTTCACTTTAAATTATTTTTTTTCTGTGGCAGTTACGAAGTCCTGAAAGTAGTGGTTTATAATGTAAAAGCTTCTCTATACCAGTAGGCTCAGCATCGCTATAATTAAACCTTCCTCGCATTGATTTACAGCCAGTCTTACTCGCAGGGGAGAGAGAGCTTACTCATCGGTGAAGATGGCAGACCAGGGGAAGGTTTCAAGTTGTGAAGCAGACGATTTCTGAACCTGATGTGGCAAAGTTTGAGCGCATGATATAGGGAAAGGGGAGTTTAGGGAGTAAGAACCCATTCCGACCCATTGCAAAGTTCTCGGTGAACTGGAGCGTGAGCAACTTTGCCACCTGCCGTCGCTTTGCAGTGCGGGTCGCTCTGGGAGGGGCTCACGTCCGGCCGGCAGCCACACGCCGGTGTGGTGCCGCCGGCTCCCTGGGAGCCAGGGAGAGGCCCGCCCGGGGAACCCGGGGAGGAGGCGGGCTGGCGCCGGGCCGGGAGAGCCCCTTCCCGCTCCCTCCTGGTCCCGGTCCTCCCCTGGGCCGGGCCGGGCTCCCCACCGTGCCTTCCCCGGCCTCCCGCACACCCCAGCACGCTCTCCACGCTCCGTACGGCCCGCTGCCGGCTCCGCTCTCCCGTGCGGTAGCGCCAGTCCGGCTTTAAATACTTGCGAGCGGGAAGCCAGCCCCTCTCCTCCTCCTTCTCCCCCTCTCTCCGCCTCCCCTCCCGAGTGGCCAGGAGGAGTCGG
Source organism: Balearica regulorum gibbericeps (assembly GCF_011004875.1). Taxonomy (NCBI): domain Eukaryota; kingdom Metazoa; phylum Chordata; class Aves; order Gruiformes; family Gruidae; genus Balearica; species Balearica regulorum. The sequence continues at coordinate 65,525,941 of NC_046220.1, forward strand.
CGTCGCGGCGGCCCCGGCCGCTCCCACACCCGTGCGAGGGGCGGTGTGGCAGGAGCTGTCCAACTTTTCAGCACAGTTTCCCGGCCGCTGCCCGCAGGAAGGCGGCCACCGCCGTCCCGGCCCGTCCCGGCCGCCCGCCCTCCCGGCAGCATGGAGGCAGAGCGCGGCGGCGGCAGCGGCTTGTCCGCGTTGCCCGGCGGCAGCGACGGTGCTGGCGGCAGCGACGGCGCCGGGGGCAGCGGGAGTCTCAAAGCCCCCAAGCATCTGTGGCGGCACGAGCAGCACTACCCGCCGCAGCTGCGGCAGCACCAGTTCCTCCAGCACCAGCAGCCCCCCGGCCCACCGCCGCCGCCCGCCTCGCGGGGCCGCTGCATGGCCGGGGCTCGCGTCAGGCACCGCGGCTACTCCGACACGGAGCGATACCTCTACTGCCGAGCCATGGACCGCGCTTCCTACGCCGTGGAGACCGGCCACCGGCCCGGCTTGAAGAAATCGCGGATGTCCTGGCCCTCCTCTTTCCAGGGACTCAGACGGTAGGAGAGGGCTTGGCCCACCGCTCCGGCCGGCGGGGGGGGGGGGGGGGGGGGGGTCGCGGCGGCTGGATGCCGCTCTCCCGCCCGCCATGGCTGGCTCGCGGCCGCGGGGAGGGGAGCCGGCGGGGGTCGCTGAGGTGTGGGTACAGCGGGACCCCCGTCCGACCGACCCCGCTCCCCGCGGCGGGAAGGAGGAGAAAGGGACGCCGTGCGGCTGCGGAGGCTCTGAAAAGGAGGTGGGGCCGGGCTGGGCTGCCGTGCCGGGGAGCCTGGGGTGAGAGGCGGCGGGGAGCGGGGTAGCTCGCCTCCCTGGGGCCCCCCCGGCAGGGCTAACCTGGAGCGGGCGTGACCGGGGCACGGGCGGCGGCAGGTCGTCCCACAGACGCCTGTCCGTGGATGAAAAGCAATCGCGAAACACGTGGGTGGGAGCGGGACCGCGTCTGTACCGGCACGGAGCCGTGAGCGGGGCGGCCGGCAGCAAGGGGCCCTGCGCTCCGCCCGGGCCCCGCTTCTCGCCGCCTCCCCGCTCCGCTCCGCTGCCTCCCCGGCTGCCCCTCCTCGCTGGAGCTGCCCTTGCTGCCCGCGCTCCCCGGGAACCTACAGCGCTGGTGCCGAGTGGGAGAGACGAAATTGGTGCGCTGTTCGCACAAAGTTAAAATAATGAGAGCTCAGGGAGGTGGGCGGCAGTCTGGCAAATCCGGGGTTAGGGTCCTGGTAGTTTGAATGGGTTTAGATGGGAAAATAGGCTAATGGTTTCTTAGCCAGAGGGAGGAGTCCGTCATCTACTAGTCTATTGTTCCCTGTTAAATGAGCTGTAGATTTATTTTGCAGTGTGTAGCTCACCAGTGCCTATTTTGCCCTTGATGGCTATCACAGGGATCTGCTTTAAAATCAAATTCTCTGTCAAAATCAGTAGAATATTGTATTTAATTTATCAATTTATTATTCAGTCTTCATTTTCAGTATCTGAACCACTTCCTTTTAGTGGAAAGCCACACACTTGGGTTTGAATATTAAGCGGACATTGTGAATAAAGGATTTATGAAGAGAATGGTGCACAGAGGGACAATCCTTAATACTCAGTTACTCCGTAGATTTTTGATTTCCTGGATAATCAGATTTTTATAGTGTGGTATGCTCGATGAATAAATAATAGAATCCTTTCTGAACCAAGATTGCTTTGTGTATTTCTGTGGTACACACTGTATTCTCTATTATAGAACCTTGACCATAAATCTGAGCAAGACACACTTGAATATTCTCTGGCAGTGTTTGCTCTATTTCTACCTAATGTTGGCTTCATTTCCACTTTGTATATAACTGAGAAATTAAAAGAGGTTTAGCAATTCTAAATAAGAACTACACTTTCACATCAGTAATCTTTAAAAACTGTCATTTAATATCTTTGGTTTTTACACAGCCATTCTTTTGCTACACCTTTGTATCACTTGTGTGAACTCATGCCTGTCCAAAGTTAATGATGTTAAATTTTTCAATATATAAGATATGAAAGAACAAATCATACGCTTCAAAAATGAACAAATGTTCTATTTAATGCTCTTTTCAATACATTCCTGTTTCTTTTATAGGAAAAACACTAGGCATCTATGGTTTTTGTTAAGACTGAATGTATTTCTGTTTTCTGAATGCAAAGAAGTTTAATTTTTGTAAATTGTAGTGGTTGGTTTGAATATATTCGGTATTATTCCATAAGTGATTAGTTATTGAGGGGATGACAAGTCAAGGTGGGAAGACAAAGTACACATACACTTTTTTTATTAGGGTTTTGGGGCCATTTTAAAATTTTAAATTACAATTCCTATGGTGCCTATTTAAATAGGAATTTTAAATTCTCCATAAAGAGTATTTTGTTGTTTTAAACTTCCATTCTTTTTGTAAGCGCAATAATGTTGTTTTCACAAGAGATGCTGCTTTAAAATTAAGGGGGGGGGGGGGTGTCAGTGGATTTTGCGGGATTGGCAAAAATGCTTCAGATGATCCTCCTTTTTAGAAGTACTAAAGCAAAGTGGAGTAAAGAAGCTCAATAAAATTGACCATTCTATGACTTTTTTTAGCAAAAATAAATTCTCACAGTTCAACATTTTGAGTGAAGCAAACAGCTATAATATGGAAACACAAAATGAACTGTAACAAATTGCTCTACAAATATGTTGAAGAAATAGCAGAAAAGGCTGGTCTTTCCAGGATGGTCATTTCAAGTTCTAGTCAACTACTTTTTTCATGGAAAGCAAAACAAAATATCTTCTTATTATTCCAGTAAGTATTCCAGTAAAACCAGTAACTTGCAAAAAACATCAGTACTTTTGAAAAAGATACCAGTCCTTTTTCAAGTATTTCAGTTCCATTTTAATTTTAAGACTTTTTAATATTTTTCCCTTATTTAACTTGTTCATGAGAAGAACATTTCTTAATAGATTCCCTTGGATTTATTATGGCAAGCTAGTCATTCAGAAACCCCCAAATTACTCTGAATATGAGAGGGTGGGAAAAATTGTGTATAGGAGTGTACAGAAAACACATAACGTATTAGGGATAGTATTAAACATTAATGATCCAAATGTGCAAAAATTAATACCTATTAAAACTTATACAATTTGTTTTGGTTTGCTCTGAAGATACCCTAACTCTTAAAACCTCAATGAAAACCATAAAGGAATACTTAAGAAGCGAAATATACAACTTTGAAGTTTCTTCTACTTTAAGTTTTGTAGAAAACTTAAAAATATGTAACAGTTACATTTTTGAAAAGAAATGAGGAGAAGGAATTACATGTTAAAATCAGAGTTAGAACAGACTAGTACATCTTTATTATGCAGACTGAAGAGACTTAACATTTAAAAGGCAAAATCAACCACCAAAAATTCTAAACTGAATTAGTTGAAAAACACAATGCACTTGTAGTTCAGAAAATGAAATATTGTTTATAACCATTTAAATGCTTACACTGGCTCTGTATAATCATCAGTAACTTTGTACACAACTTATTTAATACGGCACTATATTTTCTTCAAGGAATACAATAGCTTTTCATTACACAGAAAAATGTATCAGAATCATTGACTGATGTCTTTTTCTTAAAAGCCAAGATTATTCCTGTATTTTCAAATAAGAAAATAAGTGCACTTATACACAAGAGCTATGCAAAAGCCAGAGGAGCCAAGAAGATAGCTGAGACTACCTGTGATTTTTTTTTTTTTCTCTTGGCCATTTTGCCATTGTTTACTTGTTGGGCAAGTCAATCTCTCTCTGGCACTGTTTTCTCATGCATAAAATAAAAACAGAAATAGAGTTGTTACAGGTTTATGTTAAAGTAATTTTTTAGATCATAGAATAAAGATACTATGTAATAATAAATATTACTAGTGGAATTGGGAAATAAATACTTAAACTCAAATAATTTTCCAGTCAATAGTGCAAAAACATTCAGTGTAATAAATGAAAGTGATGTTCCAGTTATCTTCAAAAATTTCGGGTACCTTTATTTGCTTCTCACATAACTATCATTATTGCATGGTCTATATTCAGTTTAGTTGTTTTAGGAAAAATCTTAGCATTTCTAAAGGCCATTAGTCATATGTCAATTAAATCATCTTGCCATATCATCTTTCTACATTCTATTTTTCACGACTGAAATTTCGTACTGGAAAAAATAGAGAAGAAATACCATCGGTCCTAATTCCGCTAGTCATGGAATTTCCCAAGATGTTGTATGATACATTTTAATCTCTTAGACTTCTTTTTATCAGGTTTCCCAGACCATAATTTTTTTACAACAGACTTTTTGTAAATGTTACCTGATTTACAGGTCTAGGCTTCTTCACAAAACCAACTTTTCATATGTATTTATACATAAACAACTGCACAACATTAGCCTTTTGCAATCAAATAATCCTGGTGCTTGTTCCCTAATACTGTCTATTTTAAAACTGTACTTTGATAAGTGGCCTTTAAAATTTGTTGCTCTCAAAAAAATCCACTACCTCTGCCTTTCCATTCCTTGTACGTGGCACCCACCACTGCATTGCTTACACGATTGCTTCAAAGTGTCAAAGTGTTTTCTTGAAGTGTCAATCTTGTCTTTATACCACTCAATAAAGGGTTAAATAACCAAAATAACATCCAAGGTTGAATGCAGTGTAATGTTTCAATGACCCAGAGGCTTTATTTTCTTATTAGGAGAAACAAGGAGTTTTATGTGTTAGTTTCTTGACTTTCTGAAGTCTGGAATACTATATGACAGTGTAATCAGTTAGCTAGAAAAGTCCTTGGTTTCTGTAGCTACAAATAGAGCTCCTGGAAAAGTCATGGCACCTTTGCAAATCTTGGCAAAAGTCTCTTGTGGGCTCCAATTAAACACACCTGTCTTTCCATCCTCAAACCCATTCTGTTCTCCTGCGTGATTTGAAAAGCTGCTCTTGATCTATTATATGCTAACTACTTCCACACAACCTAAGGAAAAGGAAGATGAGTGTTTTCCAACTTACAGGCCAATTGAAAATGCTCTCAGAATTTAGTAGCAGTCTCTAATTAAAAATTTTGTTGTTTACTTGCCTGGCAGTGTTTCACTTGTTTACTTTTACAGTGTTTTAGTTGTTTACTACCAAGTGGTACTGGCACCCAAGATGTTACAATAATTGGCATATGCTAGCCCTCCCTCAAAGATATAAATAATACTTACAACTTAGTAAACATTGTTGAATTAATGTTCTTTATGAATTGTCCATAAAGATAAATTCAGTAAGAAACCCATATTGTCAAATGTTTTAAATAAGTGACTATAAGGGCTTTATTTTCATGTTTGTTTTAAAAGGCTTACGTCTGGATGTTAGATTTGTGTGACCTGAACAATACAAATAGCATTAATTTTCATGCCGTTGGATTTTGTAAAAATACTAGCTTTTAAAATTCACATATTCAGATATGTTTATTAATGTTGATACAAATGAATGGTACCAATTTCCTAATTTAGAAACCTGGTAATTTAGCAGGACAAGCCCATCATAATCAAGTAGATATTATTCAGGACTTAAACACTTTTTGTTAAAGACATAGCCATGTAAAGTTCTACCTTAAAATTATTAATATAACTGTTTAATGTATTTCTCAATGGGAACTATGTGATGCATTTTTTTCTTTTAGTATTTTTAAAATAGGTTTAATATAACAGCATTTTTATAGCAATATTTTAATATAATGGCATTATTTAAGTATTAGTAGAGATGTCTGTCCAAGAAGTGGTTATGTAAAGGTTATGTCCTGAAAGGACCACAGTATGGAGAAAGCAGGTTAGATCTGTTTAAAATGTGCCTCTCTAAGCTAAGCTCAAAACCTCTGGTGGAATGAGGTTACCTTTTTAGAAGTATTATCTGCATCTCCACTTACTTCTTCTTCAAAAACTTCTCTGAGCCTCCACCTACAAAACCAGGGTTCCTACAGAGAAATCGGATTAATTATTCTGGACGCAGTACATCCACATTAACTGGCCCGACCTTCTTTCTCTCCTCACAAACTGCAGATCATCTCTTCCTTTGTTCTGCTGCTTAAACAGTTCCAACCACTCTGTCACTCAGTATTGTGAAATGATACAGCCTAACAAAACAATCACACCACGTCAGAGACCAGTGAAGCCAATAGTTTAACAGCCCACGGAGATGGTAACCTCCAGTGGAAAAGAGGTGAGAAGACTTGGATCTCACAAAGCCAGATCAGTCTCTGTGACCACATTCCTACTCAGTCCAGGCTGTGGTGGGTTGACCCAGGCTGGAGGCCAGGTGCCCCCCAAAGCCGCTCTGTCACTGCCCTCCTCAGCTGGGCAGGGGAGAGAAAACAGAACGAAAGGCTCCTGGGTCGAGGTAAGGGCAGGGAGAGATCACTCACCAGATACCGTCATGGGCAAAAGAGGCTCAACTTGGGAAAATTCATCTAATGTATTACCAATCAAATCAGAGTAGAGCAATGAGAAATAAAACCAAATCCTAAACCACCTCCCCCCACCCCTCCCTTCTTCCCGGGCTCAACTTCACTCCCCATTTCTCTCCCTCCTCCCCCCCCAGCACCACAGGGGGACGGGGAATGGGGGTTGTGGTCAGTTCATCACACGGTGTCTCTGCCGCTCCTTCCTCCTCAGGGGGAGGACTCCTCACACTCTGCCCCTGCTCCAGCCTGGGGTCCCTCCCACAGGAGACAGTCCTCCACCAGCTTCTCCAACGTGAGTCCTTCCCACGGGCTGCAGTTCTTCACCAACTGCTCCAGCGTGGGTCCCTTCCAATGGGGTGCAGCCCTTCAGGAACAGACTGCTCCAGCATGGGTCCCCCATGGGGTCACAAGTCCTGCCAGCAAACCTGCTCTAGCCTGGGCTCCTCTCTCCATGGGGCCACAGGTCCTGCCAGGAGCCTGCTCCAGCGTGGGCTTCCCACGGGGTCACAGCCTCCTTTGGGTGCCTCCACCTGCTCCAATGTGGGTCCTCAACAGGTTGGAGATGGAATCTCTGCTCCGCCATGGACCTCCATGGGCTGCAGGGGGACAGCCTGCCTCACCATTGTCTTCTCCATGGGCTGCAGGTGAATCTGATGCCTGGAGCACCTCCTGCCCCTCCTTCTGCACTGACCTGGGTGTCTGCAGAGTTGTTCCTCTCACATCTACTCACTCCTCTCTCTGGCTGCTGTTCCACAGGTTTTTTTCTCCTTACCTACATTACCCCAGAGGCACTACGACTGTGGCTGATGAGCTTGGCCTTGGCCAGCAGCAGGTCTATCTTGGAGCCGGCTGGCATTGGCTCTTCTTGGGACACAGCTGAGAGGTAATTTAAATGGGTATTTTGCATAAAAGACTGAAAGACCCTTAGTGAATATCTTATAAAATTTATCTTAAATGGAGTTAAATCTTTTTAACTACACAGTGCTCCTGCATTAGAGAAGACTTTGGAGCTAGCAGATGACTAGAAAACCTGTGAGATTATGTTGACTTATTAAAACTGTAAATGTGCAAGGAAGCTGGGAAAGTATAGGTCCAAAAGCAAGGCAGAACCGTTTCACTGCTAAATAGATTGTCTTGATGGAGAAGTTCCAAGACTGAATTTTTTGCTAGTAGAAGCCAAGAGTTTCTTCAAGATAGTTTGACAAACCCCACTCCATGTCACTTGATAGAATAATTTTAATGAAGGTTGGTACGTGCTGACATGAGGAATGTCAACTTTTCTTTACCAATTTAACCAGTATGATGTATATTGCAGCAGAAGAGCACTGCTAGAAGCATTTATTCTTGCAAACAAGAATGTAGTTTATTTCTGAAAACTAAAAAAAAATAAAAAAATAAAAAAAAAATTCTTTTTTGGTAATATAGTGGATCACCACCATGTCTGTGTCAAATCCAAAGCTCTTCTGGTAATCTAGAGAAACTACATGTAGTGATGCTTGTTTTTACTGCATAAAGTTGATAATAACATTTGCTAATAGGAATGAAAATGTATAGGTAAGATATTAAATTCTATTGTTTATTCTGAATGCAACAATCTTGTTACGTACATCTCTTCCTTGATGTAACATGTAGCAAGGGTTAAAGGAGGGAAGCAGTATCCATCAGTTATTAATAGCCAGGAGATTGTTCACTATTGTTCATTCCCCAAATTCTTTTCAGTTGTATCTGTCCCCTCTCCTGTGTCTTCCCAATGACTTAGCATGTCTTGCTTGAAGATTTCAAACTCACCGTTTAGCTTAATAATGTGGCTACTATTACACGTAAGTGCCTGCCTAGTTGAAGTTATTTTAAATAGGCCTGGTTTACCATATTACGCTACAGTATTTGCACCATAGTTTCTGAGTATCTTCTAGTACATTAAAGGCAAATAACTACAGACTGATGATAAGTAGGACAAGTTAACATGCTCAGTTAACTTAGTGTATGCATATAAATGTGGAAGGGCCAAAAAGAAAATGAAGACATATAACATTATAGAATCATGGAATCATAGAATGATCTAGGTTGGAAGTGGCCTCTGGAGGTCATCTGGTTCAGCCACTCCTTGAAGGAGGCCTGTTCAGAACAAGTTGCTCAGGGCTGTGTCCAGTTCAGTCCTGAACAGTCCCAAGGGTGGAGGTTCCACAGTCTTTCTGGACAAACTGTTCCAGTATTTGACCACTTCACGGTAAAACATTTTTCCAGTATCTGTTCAGAATTTCCTGTTTTGACTTGGGTCCTATGTTTCACATAATATCACTGTGCACCTCCAAGAGTCTATCCTCTCTCTGATCAGGGAGGTAGCATAGAACCAAGCATAGTTCTTCAGGTGCAGTCTCACAAGTGCTGAATTGCAATTCCACAATTGGAATGGAAAGTCTAGTGCTGGAAGTGTTTTTTCCACTGCTATTTATTAGGTACATGATTCCAGGAATGACCGGATGCTTAGGTAGATTAGTTTGCATAGACTATTCCTTCAGTCTTTCTCCTTGTGAGGGACCTGTAGTCTCTTTTCTCTCAGATTTCAGGGAGACAGTTCAACTGCAAGCATAGTCAGGGGGGAAAAAGAGGGGAAAAAAGAACTGTGCATTCATATCAATTTGTTGGGGAATTTAGTATCTCTCAGAGACAATGTGAACATTACCACTGTTGCCCTTTGTACCTTGGCCTAAGCTGATCTAAGGACATGCAGCTCCAGATAGGAAAAATAGGCATGATGGGAATGATTTACTCCAGGGACAGCCAGTCCCCACCTCCAATTCCAGAAACTAAAACACTTCAGAACAAAATTCATACATAAGTCACTAAGTGCAATACTTGAACCTATGCCTCTGACTGTTGAGCTTAACTTTCTGTTACTTCTACTATTCTAAGGTGTCGGATGGAGGACATTACATGATGCGATGCCCTGAGGACTGGAGATTGTAAAATGAGCCTTGAAAACAAATTCTTTTCTTCCTTTTTGCCCATGTCATTATAACCTCTTCCAAAAGATGTTCCCAAATTTGACTGCCTTGGAAAATTTCTTCTGGACCGTACAATGTGGAAGAGCTGCTGGGAAGCTCATCTCAAACAACAGCAGAAGGGAAAGAAAAGCAAAGATCTTTGAGGTCTTAAAAATCACTAGAAACTTCAATATATTTGGAACAATAGCTTAGCTTAGTTTTGTTATTCCTTCTGAACCAAACTCTTAGACCTTCATTCCCACAGGGAAGTAAATGTGTAAAATGAGCACTTGGTTGTACATGAAAGGGGGCTAGTGAAAACCACCACATTAAAAATCTATTTGTAAACAGAAACACACCCATGCAAAGACAACCAAAACACATTCAGTCACAGGCAAGTAAGTCCAGCTGTTGAATTTAGAGTTAGGGGAGTCAATATAAGTTTATATTAAATATAGAGAGTGGAGTTTCAGGAGAATATAAAGTGCTGCAAAGCTATGCTCAAGGGATCTGCAAGTTCATAAGGCAAAGTGCATTTTCCACCCCCATAGGATATGTTATAATAGAGGGATGAAAATTTCCTGACAAATTTTGAAACTGAGAAATCACTGGAGGGACATCACTCAGTTATCACCACAGGTTATCACACCTATGTTTTAAGATGTGGTCATGTTCACTTGGTTACAGCAGCTGACCATAAAAAGTGATGAAAGTGAGAGCAGCTGCTATTAAAATTACCTTTCAAATTTTGGACATCATTGTTTTAAATTATTAACTCATAATTTTAGGTTAAACTCATCAACTTCTTGCATTTATTTATTTATCTCTCCACTTAGAAAATCAAACCACACCAAGTATTTCAAGGCAACAGTTGGGTTCTCAAGAAACAGGGAAGGGAATTTTTATAGAAGTGAATAGAGGTGCTACTAGTAAGAAAGTATAGTAGAAAATGGAAGGAGGATAAATATTCTGGTGAACTGTTCTACCCTTTTTTATAATATCAAATAAAAAATTTCACAGGTTTGAGACTGAGACGATTTTTTGCAGATGCACTTGTGTGTGCTGTCTCTGACACTTGAGATATCATTAAATAAAACAGTAGTAACATCCCATCTAATGACAGGATTATCATATAAAGGACTACTACACTTATACATGTGCTTCAGCAACTGATGTTCATTTCGTTTCCCTCTGTCCACTTGTAAACCTTGGATTATCAGCAACTCACATTTTTCTATGCACCAATGTTCTAGGAATTTTTAGGCATAATCTGTGCTTGGCTGTGAGAATAAAAACATTTTACACTTAAGACAGGTGCTGTGATATATCTACATTGTTTATAGGCTTTCCCGTACATGAGAAGAATGCCTCCATGATATTTAACATTACAGAAATTTCATTAAAGAGTCATCTTATTTTCATCAGTTAACAAGGAGTAAATACTGAATACCATAAAAAAATCACTAAGGTGGTCACCTAAATTTCTGTTTTCCATTAGTGTGTCTTAAAAAAATACAAAAGAAGCTGGTAATTTTAACAAATAATAACACTCTGAGGGCACTAAGAAGCAAAGATATTGGATGAGAGAGATAGAAATTGGTTTGAGCCAACAAAGCCCACCACTAAAACTTCACTAAAGTTGTCTGGCAAATCTCACCATCTTTTGACCACTTTTCTGACTAGCTTCCATCAGTCTATCTCTACAGTGATTTGTTGACTTTTCTTAGGAACTGGACAAATTTACACTCAGGCTGACTGGCTGTACACCAGTAACGAGAAAGGTAGTCACCTGGGAAATGTGGCTTTTGATAGGGTTGCAAACAGAGTAGTTTAGGTGTATGGCAGGAGATTGTTCTGGGCAAAGTAGTTTTCCTCCCACCTCAGTTTTCCTCCCACCTCATCCTGCCAGCAACTCTACATGTCATCATGAAAATACAAATAAACTAGTTTCCCATATTAATCTTTTGGAGACTAGCAGGGTTCCTTGGATTAAGGACGATTTCATATTTGCAGTCTGTGTTTCTTCTGGAAAAGTTCTGCAATATTTCAAAACCTGTAAATTACTTTCTATGAAAAGGCATAGCAGATCTTTTACATATACATTTTAAAACTGTATGGCAAAAATGTCTTGTTTTCTATTTATTGGCTTAGAATCATAAAGCTGGAATTGATCTCATAGCAGAATCAGCTACACTTGTGTCAGATATTTCCTTCTTTTCTTTCTTTTTTTTGTTTTTATTTCATATTTTTAGAATTTGAATCCAGTTGCTCCTTTTGTCTACACTCTTTCCAGTTTTGATCCATACCTTTCAGTATATAACATGTCCAAAACTGATCAAAGCCTTCAGCTAAGCACATGCTAAGAGTGGATAGTGCAGAAGCATAGCTTGAGTACTCTGAAAGTTTTGCTGCTGTTTGTTTATCCTAGTTTGATGTTTAACTTCTTTACAACAGCATTGCAATTTTGTATCATAATCAGCTTCTAGTGCACAGTAACCCCAAATGCTTTTCAATAGAACTGCTAATTGTTATCTCGCAGTTGTGCAATTTCCTCCAGTTGTATGTTCCTGCTAATCCTATAATAATAAATAGAGATCAAGTACTTCCTTGAGCTCATGAAGCATGAGAAATTACTATAATCAAAACATCTTTATTTTTATAATGTAACTTGTAGTATAGGGTCAGTAGGAAGCCCTGTTAGATTGCTAAAACTTTTTATGCAACATTTAGTGTTCTATAAACAGGTAGAGGAAAACCTTGTGACTTGATAGTCCCATTGAAATAACAAGAAAACATTGATGCTGTAGTAACAGAAGTGTTAGTGTAGTATAAAGTGTAGTGTAGTATAAAAATAAAATACAGGGTGGGGGTTTTTTTAAGTGACAGATGCATACTCAAAGAAAACATGGTAAGGAAGTAACTTAAAGTGCCTCTTTTCTTGAGATGAAGTATGCAGCAAATAATGTAAATTATTCATTGTGAAATTCTTATGTCTGTTAAATAATGCAGCAGTATACCACAATCCACATGAATGGAAACAACTGACTAATCCTTACCTGGATCACACTCAGAAGCAAAACTATATCAGCAAAGTTTCTGTTGTAAACTTTTTACATATGCTTGTCCAGAATGTACTTTAAATCTTTTCTGATCTATTTAACTTTTAATGACTATAAATATAGTTGAAAAATTAATTATTAGATCCAGGAAGAATAGAAGGAGAAAATTGTCAGATCTGGCAAATATTTTTCATTGTTTTAGAAAATGTTGATGCCCAAAATATGAATTCTAATATTCAAGTCTAACTCTTATTAAAGCACCCCTCTTTTATCAAAGTATATCTGCAATTAGCAAGGGTAAGGAATCTTCAAGTGTAATTTGAAGCACAGGTCACAAAAAAAAATGGTTTGAGTTGGCAGCAAGAAAACTGGAAGAACAAAGAAATTAAACTGGCATAGAAACCTAGAGAAATAAGCAGACTGAAACCCACAGTTACATTTTCTGCCCTTCCAACCATATAATATTTTTCACTGGTGCATAAGTAGGAAATTAACTGAGAAATTACACATAAGTAGATGGCAATTAATTTCAATTCAGTTAATTTCAATTCACAGAAGCTAATCACCTTGAATCTTGCTTTAGATACATCACCTTTAGTTTAAGATTATGCATTATTACCATGCACCAAATACTGAAAGAGGAATGCTTCTGTTTCCGCCTCTGCCTCCCCTTTGAGCTATGTGTAATAATCTAACTGAAGTCTGAATTTCATTGAACTTTGCCTTCTTAAACTTTGCAATGGGAAGGTGATAAAGCAGAGAGATCCCAGAGCTTTGCTATCTTTACAAGCTTATTTATTAGGAGAAAAACTCTTCTGTTAGTACTAAAAAGATCTTTGGCTTAATACAAACCTCAACATTGCCAAATTCAACTTTATGACTAGTTTGCCCTTATCACCAAAAGAAAGGAACAAAAGAGTGGTGTGCAATATACAATTCAAATGGTCCTAGCATTTTTCAACTCTATTGTTTTTTTCTGCTAAACTGAATGCTTTTTCAAGATGCTGCTTTGTGACAGCAGTGATCAGAGTCATTAGCCATGTGATATGATGTGCTGAACATGTTTGATATGTAGGATATCAAATTCTAATACTAATTTACCCCCATTCTTGCTATATCTCAAATGTACTGAAGTCTGAATTTTTTTTTAAGTCTTCCAGATTTTTATGCTCCAGTTTTACCCTAACACGCATCTTAAAAAACCCCCCAGAGATTATTATTATTTTAGATGGAAAAACACCTACAACTTTAAATTAAAATCAGTAGTGAAAATCGGTAATGAATATCTCCAGATGAACTTCCTCATATTCCCAAAAGTTGGAAATATTCCAGACTTAGCAAGTGCTTATTTTAAAATCCCTGGATTAAATTCTCTTATTTGCCAAAACAAGCTTAAAGTGCACAGCGTCTTCAAGGGTATACCACCCTTCTGCAGTCCCATTTCCAGCCAAGGCATCTTGTGCCTTGTGTTGATATCCTAAGTGCAAATGGTTCCGTAGAATGCACCTAAGTTCCTCGGTGTCTCATCCCTACTTTCATAGTCTCTTGGCTATAGGGGAGGATATGCCCATCTATATCAAATCTTACCCCATATGTGAAAACCCAGCAGGAATATCAAATATACATGTGAATGTGTATTCCTCAGCATGAAAAAAGATGTTTAAAGCCAGACTAAGGTAGTGTTACTGTTATACTTTCAAAGTTCTTACCACGATATACATGTAAAATACAATTGGAGCAGACTTGGTAAAACAAACAAAACACAGCTGATGGATTTTGAATAGTTTGGAAGTGTTCAATTCTGCTTTTCAATCTATTATTCTAGGTAATAACGATGATTAACTTACTGTGTATTACACATACACCATTATCCTTCCTTCTAAGATATTACTTTGTTCTGAGACTTATATAGCTATTTCAGTTTGTGACATGGATCATATTAACATTAAGGATGTTAGCAGAGAGAAAAGAATGTGTTACTTTCACAGTACTTAATTTCCCAGCTGGATCTTTGAGCTTTAATTTCACTTGCGATTATATCATCCTCAACATACTTAGTATCTCTTTTTGTGATTAAATTACAATTTAATTTTTTTTGTGATTAATATTTTTTGTGATTAATATATTTTGTGATAAAATTATTATTAAATTTGATTCTTTGACATTAAACTTCCTAAATTTAACAAGGCCAAGTGCAAGGTCCTGCACATGGGTCGGTGCAATCCCAAGCATGACTATAGGCTGGGTGACGAATGTATTGAAAGCAGCCCCGAGGAGAAGGACTTGGGGGTATTGATTGATGAGAAGCTCAACATGTGCCGGCAGTGTGCGCTTGCAGCCCGGAAAGCCAACCGTGTCCTGGGCTGCATCAAAAGAGGCGTGACCAGCAGGTCGAGGGAGGTGATCCTGCCCCCCTACTCTGCTCTGGTGAGACCCCACCTGGAGTAGTGCGTCCAGCTCTGGGGGCCCCAGTACAGGAGAGACATGAACCTGTTGCAGGGAGTCCAGAGGAGGGTCATGAAGCTGATCAGAGGGCTGGAGCACCTCTGCTATGAGGACAGGCTGAGAGAGTTGGGGTTGTTCAGCCTGGAGAAAAGGTGGCTCCAGGGAGATCTAATTGTGGCCTTCCAGTACCTGAAGGGGCCTACAGGAAAGCTGGAGAGGGACTGTTTATCAGGGAGTGTAGTGACAGGACAAGGGGTAATGGGTTCAAGCTGAAGGAGGGTCGATTTAGAGTAGATGTTAGAAAGAAATTCTTTACTGTGAGGGTGGTGAGGCACTGGAACAGGTTGCCCAGAGAAGCTGTGGATGCCCCATCCCTGGCAGTGCCCAAGGCCAGGCTGGATGGGGCTTTGGGCCACGTGGTCTAGTGGAGGGTGTCCCTGCCCATGGCAGGGGGATTGGAACTAGATGATCTTTGAGGTCCCTTCCAACCCTAACCGTTGTATGATTCTATGATGAATATTATTTTATGTTATTTATTTTAAGGAAGTTAATTTATTTATAATTATATTTATAATTTTATAATGCTGTTCTAAACTTAGAAAAATTCTGAAAACTGTAGATAAAATAACTGCTTTCTGAGTAATTGCTGAAATGTACATTAATAAAATCCAATACAGTTATAAAAGTGATTTTGGTGGATTTGGAAGGAACTGGATCAAATTCAGAGAATTTATAGTGTTGTTTTTATCCTACATAAATCAAGATTTAATTATATCTATGTATTCTAATTATATAACTTATTTACTATATAGAACAACTAGTACAATAAATGCATGGCTGATGAGACCCATTTAATGTTGGTTTTGATTAATAAAAATTCTGCATAGCTGGAAATTAAAAAATATGTAACAAATTTATTTTTATCTTTTACAATATTAGATGTTAAGTTTTGAAACTAGCACAAGCTCTTCTCCTTTTTTCTGGGAAAAATTCCCAATTTCTGATATGCGTGGCAGCTTGTGGATATAAAATAGATTTCATTTTACATGAATAGTATGTAGCTGATTATTCAAAGTGATATAAAGCATTCTTTTATTGAGATACAATATTAAGTTACAAAAGCCAGAAAATATGTATTACTTTCTGACTCAGACACAAAGTGCTTATTTATATCCATTTTATATATCTGTTATTGTTATCGTGTTATCATTACCTTCATTTTGATAGTGTTGAAGCCTCAAACAGAATGATGACTCATTCCAAAGATCACACCGTGCAGTAATAATTCAAAAGATTCTAAAATTTAGGTATATGATAGGAGATTGGAGATGCAGAAATGCAAAGAAAAGACAGTAGTTATGGGCAGCCTAACCTAGATCGAAATTCCTAAGTGCCCTAAAAAGATTTCCTTCCAGATATGAAGCTTCTTGCTCACTTAAAACTGTGGAGACGAGCATCTCAACTGGAGTATCTTGGAATATTGGATCAGCACAAGAAACCAGTGTTTTAGCATTTACATAAGTCAGAGTAGTTGTAAAATACCAACAAGTGTTGATACTGAAAAAGCAGTACCTTCTGATTGTGTTCATTCTCAGAAGGGAAGCATATTTCCAAGTCATTTCATAAGCACTGTACTTGCACTGTGCTGCTTTTAAATATATGAAATTACATTTCTGCTTCCACAGATTTTGTAAATGCTTCTGAGTTTTATTTATTTCTGTATGATCTGTCAGCATTTGTCTCTCTTGGGACAAGCAGAAGGGCATCTAAGTGGGAGGAAGGTGGTGGAGTCAGATAAAATCGCTTTTTTTCCATTACTTAGAAGGAACTTAATGGGCCTTTGGGAAAATACTAAAATTTATCACCAGTGAAATTCGTGTGTGCTACAAGTGGTGCAGATGCTAATTTTATGTGGTTTTTTTGTTTTAAAAAACTTTAATATTTTTTCTGCTTCTATTATTTTCATCAGGAGATGTCAGCCCTTCCTTTTGATATTGAAGGATTATTTTATGTGAGATGCTAACTGGATATTACCTGTCATCTGAATAGGCTTCATGTATGGCAGGATGTATGGTTTGCAATTAAATCTACAGTACTTGATCACATGCTGACTGCTTGACTGGTCAGGTTTAACAACTTTAAGTCATGTTCATGTAGAATATTACCAGTATTTTTGCAAATATCATGGGAAAGCAGGTACTCCAATGGAATTTTAGAGAGAGTAGTGGGTTAGTTTTGCAAATTACTTTCTGGTGGATTTCTCCCTAGCAATAAGAAAAGATCATTTTCAGCTTGTTTGAAAATTTGACAAGTGTTAATTGAGGGTTGGCACTGTGAGATGATTTGGAAGTGGGAGTTGTCATACAGGAAATAAGACATAAATAAGATGGGGATAACTAATGAACAGCCTTGAAGGTGAAAGGAGCAGCTTGTATTTAATGCTCTAGAAAGGAGAAAAAGCAGGGGAATGCATCAAGGAAGGCAGAGATGTTGAAGAAATTGATTAGGTAATTTTCTTTGTAGCAGCGTTCTAGGTGAATAAAGGAGATATAAAATAATGAGACTGTGGATGTTAGTGCCATCTTTGCAGATGGATAGGAAAAGTTGCATCTAAAATCTGGAAAATTGGTTTTGCTTTTCAGTGCGCACTTTACCTTGCATAGAACACCCCTGAACAAGTATCAGTTACAAAATGTATTTGTACTGTTAGGCAGCTGTATTCACCGTTGTTTAGTTCCTTGCACGGTCAAACCTCAACATGTATAGAGGAGTTGGACATCATCTGACTTTGTTTTGGAAATTCCATAGTCACAAGATCATATGTATGTTACTCTAGTACTTGATGCCTTTCATTTCCTATATAGTTTTCTAAATACTTGTATTTTCAAAGATATTTCAGTAGGAATGTTATAACAAGATCTTAGATAAATATGAAATGATACTTAACCTTTTATCTATTTGTAAGTGAAATATGAAAAAAAGCCCTGAGGGATGTCTCCCAGCATGTCTGGATTGTGCCTATTAGTAACAGAAAAAGTTACCTCCAGATTTTTTCATAGCATATGCGGTATTCCAGTGAAACTCTATGTTCATTTTCTGGGAAGATCTGTTCTTTCAGCAACATGTAGGTGATTGTGCTCAACTATCTCACTCAACTCTTTGAGAATGATACTCCTACATTAATATATTATATTGCATTATGGCCAATCCTCTTATTATTTCATCAAAACAATCTCTTTTAGGCCATGGCTTCTTCTGTGCTAATGTTACTGTCCTAATAATCAGAGGAAGTTAATGAACTCAATTTATCCAAGGGATACCTTGACAGGCATTTCTGGAATTGTAATAAAAAACCTTTTTCCTTTTAAATTTTTTTGCTTTGCACTGCTGTCTGCTCTCAGTGATATTTTCCATTATTTCTTAACAGAACATAATTATAAAAATGACTGAAAAGCATAGATCACAATACTTGAAATAAGATAATTCAGTAACAGTTCACATGGATGTAACTTTATCCCACAGTATACCTAAATGTATTTTGAATTAAGAATTATTTGAATTAATGTAACAAATTGAATGTAAATTGCAATATACCTGGTTTCAAATATTTTCTGACCAGATTCCAGTGATGAATTTAGCTCTCTACATATGATTTTGGGTCAATTTTCTATTTTGTGGAAAAAAGGTATTTGCATACTTTTTTCAAAGTTACTCAATCCCATTAATTTTCTAGGCTCATGTCTGCTATATTTTTTTAAGAAGATAATAAGAAATATGATATCTCTGTTAAGAGAGAATAGATTTTGCCTGAAACTGTAGGTACCTGTAATTCAAAATCCACTTCAGGCAGTCAGAGATGAATATATATGTATTTAAATCAAAGGAGGAAAAATATAATTGACAAGTAGATATACTTTACATATAGGCTAATAAAGTTTCATCCCACTCGATAGAAGTCTACTGTAACAAGAAGATGGCAATATGATAAAATTATATGGTAGGAAGTTGATTGAAAAGATATCAGTTAGTCATGGGTGTGTTAAAAGAAGTGTGTTATTTGTGTGTCTGTATGTCTGTTTACTTACTGTTAGGACTGTGATTTTCCTATGAAAACTAAACAACAGCCAGCTTTTGAAATTACGGGCCAAATAGTTTACATGGGAATTTGTATTATTGTAGCACAGAGAGTTTAGTTAAAGAACAACAAAAATCAAGGTAAAGGTTAAGAATGAAACTCTCAGTTTCTTCGGAGGGTTGTGCCCTACCAAAGTATATGTTGCTTGCAAAATTGCTGTTGCCATGTAAATATAGGACTATGTAGTATTTTCAGAGGTACTGACCCCATCTGCTACTGAATTCTGCTACAGTTGCTTGCTCTATTTAGAGAAGAGTATAAACCCTAAAGCAGGTTATGTGGAAGTAATGGGTGTAAGCAGGCTGAATTTCAGCTATTTTGTGATAATTGCATACTCGTGTGCTGTGCCATCACAGGAAATTTTATTGAGGATGAAGCTACTTCACATTTAACTCAGTACACTTGGATAGCTGTGCAGAATAAAGGACATGCTGTAAGCACTCTAGCTTGCATCCCATAGCTTTTTTATGTGTCTGCATACCCATATGCCACTTTCCTATAGAGACAAGAATTAAGAAGGCATTCATAAACTAGTTCACAATGAACAGCAGCCATTTCTGCCCAGCACAGGTGTCAGACAAACAAACAAACAGAAAACTCCCTACCCTAGTTGACAGACATTGTCCCAAAGCCAAATTTATAGGTCTTGCCTGTAGGCATTCTTGTGTAATTGCTTGAATTCTTGATGTTTCAGTATAAATTAAGTGAATTGCAGAACTGGGATCTTTTTTCCTTAGGAAAACCTTCATAGCTCTGTTCTATAAATGTAGGAATGTTTGATAGTGTCAGCTAGGAATTGAGTATAGACCTGTGTTTAAAGGGATATGAGACAGCACCCTATCTGTCAAAGCAGGGCATTTACATCACTATTCATACAAACATTGTGGTTAGACAAAGACTGCACTAATCTAACAGCAGGAATTAAATAAATTTTACATATCAATGGACTGAATCAATGTATTTATTTTTATCCTGTGTATGGATAATGAAGGTTTTTAAGCTACTGTCAGTGCAGAAGGCCATCCTTGCCCAATGGGTTCAGGCTTAGACCTACAGGTTTCAGTTTAGAGTTTTAGTGTCGTTGTTAACGTCGTGGCATTGTTGGTATGTGTCATATATTACATTGAGAAGAGAAATCATCTCTACAATCAGTACGTTCAAGTAATTATAGATATAAGCAGTGGGGTTTTTGATCCAGTCTAATGTTGCCACCCTTTCTCTTCTAATTTCACAAAATACATCACCATAAAATTAATAATGTTTATGCAAAAAGGAAAAAGAGGTGAAAACTTGAACGTAATTCTGAATTACTTGCCATCTCTGGGTTTCAGGGAGGTACTTAAATCAAGCTGAATATATTATATGTATTAGGTCTTATTAGCTATTTAACTGATTTTGATAGAAAAATATGAAAACTTAGACTTTAGAAAGACATAAAAATAGTACAAAGCAACTACTTGCTTTAGAGCCAGGACAGTGAAGCCTGGAATTTATGCAGAGGGATGCACTCCAAAAATCTGAACATGTATGTTAAGTTGTAATGTGAAGTGAAAGGTTGGAGTGTGTTCTAGTGCTTAGCAGACTCCTTCAGTTTTCTAAAAAGAGGCAATAAATCCATCTTTTACAAGGATCGTGAATGAAAATAAGAAAACTTCTGGGAGAAAATACAAAAACATTAGGGGAAAATGAATTTTCATAATATTGATACAGTAAAAAAATGTACTCCCCACACTTGGCTGGGGAGAACTCATTTGCAGTGTTGTAGCCTGAAGTGGGATTAAAATCATGGACTTTTCTAGCATGTACTGTAGAGGCTATAGCATGCAAAGTACTTCAATTATTCATAAAGCCCTCACAAAACTCCCATTTTGAAGATATAAAAATATACTTGTGCAAGGCCAGCTAAAATGTAAGGTCACACAAAATAAGATTTTAGTCTTGTGGAGAAATTTAAAGTTCTAGAATTAAGACAGAATAATATCTTACTGAGGGGATTATAATTTTGAACTCTAATTGAGGAATAATTGCAACTGAAGAATAAGTTACTCCACATTTTCCATGAAGTTAGGGTTGAAAACAAGGAGCTACTTTGGGTTAGTTAATCCAGTATAAACCCTATATGATAGTTTAATTCCCAGCAGTTAGTTAATACGGCTTTATGCAATGACTAAATGACAGATCTTTAAGCTTTGGATAAGTAGTGGTAATTCTATATGGTACTATTCATACAGGCTTTGTTCAACACATAAATACCACTTCAGAATACTGCTTCAGAAGCACTGCATTCATTCAAATGAAAAAAACCCAAACCACAAAAATAAACCATCAGAAATTTGGGCTGTTTGGCAGTTATCTGTCTATCTTTTGAGATAATTTTCAATATAGTGAATCTTGAAATATACAATATTTTGGTAGATAAGCTTGGCAGGAAATTTTGGAATGTATTTCATCCATCTGTTATTATTATTTGATGTTTCTGTGAATATGTAATATTGATATATGTATACATATTATCTGAACATTCATGTCCATGTGTGATTCTGGTGATTTATTGAAAATAGATAAAAAGACCAGCAACAGAGAGGTTTTAAAAATAAGTTAAATCTATGTACAAACAGTTATTCTGTGTTAATATTAAGGCTCATGCACAACTTTCATTGTCTCTGTCTGTATGAAGTAGGGACATTCTACATGTAGTGACAGGACAAGGGGCAATGGTTTTAAGCTGAAAGAGGTTAGAGTTAGATTAGATGTTAGAAAGAAATTCTTTACTGTGAGGGTGGTGAGGCACTGGAACAGGTTGCCCAGAGAGGTTGTGGATGCCCCATCCCTGGAAGTGTTTAAGACCAGGTTGGATGGGGCTTTGGGCAACGTGGTCTAGTGGAGGGTGTCCCTGCCCGCAGCAGGGGGGTTGGAACTAGATGATCTTTAAGGTCCCTTCCAACCCAACCCATTCCGTGATTCTATGATTCTATGACTTTTTGATTCTATGATTCTAGTCTCTATGACAGAACTTTACGTATAAACTTTAAGTATAAACTTAAGGAGAAGTTTATACTCTGTAATAATAGATTAAATATGAAATATCTTGAGACTAAGCAAGGTACTTTAATTATAACTGTGACACCTTGATTAAAATGGGGATTAAGTAAGATAACTGAAATAAAAAGTAAATAATAAGACACTTCATAGAGCACTAGGCTTGAGAGACATAAAAGTTTTATACTTTCACAGATGGGAAGTCTAGCGAAAACAATTTTTTTCTGTAGAGCTCAAGTTTAAAACCATATATAGAATTTATTCTTGCAGTCACTTTATAAATAACGAGTTTGATAAATACTGTTGTGAAATGATTTTACGATAAATTGGAGAAATATTGGGATTTTCTCTATTCCCTGCTTTGATCATTTGGCATACAAAATGATGATCAAGAAGGAGGGAAGTCTTACTTTTTAAACCTACAGCATGAATTCCTACAAGTAATGAGAAAACTACAACATGCGTCAGTTATGTGCTTTCAGTTTCTCCTTAGAGAATATAAAAGAGATCTACTTACAGAATGGTTATCAAACACAGGTCCTGTCAAGCTAGCTGTTATTCAATTTATATATGGCTCTGTGCATATATGAAATGAAACTTTAAATCCCAGTCCTATTTGAATATACCGTTGATAATTTATTCTTAACTCCTTTAAAAATGCAGGTGAATGGCTAGTTTCACAGTCTATGAATGTGTTTTGTTTTCTGAGTCATACCTTGTTTTTTGATAGTAAGCCCTGAACTTGATCACTCTTCACTTCCTTGTTGCTTAATGTGGAATTGTCCAAAAATTTAACTGTATCTGGGTAATCTGAAGTCACCTTGATTAGTGGATAAAGTTTCTGAGATGATGAACAGTTTTAAGAGAGAGTGATGTTGCTTCTTTCCAAAATCTGAAGTATATTTTAATATTCAAATGTGTATTCTGTTTTATGGTTTTTTAATCACAGGACAGGTCTTCTATAAAATTCTGCAGAATTAGTTATGTGTTTGGACTGAAATCCACTACTTACCCTGTTTTACTGGTAGTTTTGGCAAATGATACAGTAATGCATACTGTGAGGTATTCTAAATAGTACAGGGAGAGGGTGTGCTATGCTAGTTGAAGACTAGAGAGGAAGGACCTTACTTAGAAGAACACCTTTCATTGCTTTGCTTTTTGTAAAATCAAATTACCTACCACATTATTCAAGTGAAACAAATTCTGCAAATCTCCTGTGAAAACCTTTCTAGGTTTCCAACTACAAATGAAGACAGCTATGGCAGAGGTTACTTTTGTAACTAGGTGGTTAGTTTAAGTACTGCTCTACCACCTTAGGTAATTTGAAAAGCTAATGAAAGCTCTGTATCTTACATCTTGATCTAGATATCCTATAAGCAGAGTGTAAAATTAAAATGTAAAATACTGAACTATGAAATGAGATACAGCTTTTTTGCCCAGGCCTTTTTATGGTTTTCATCAAAATGTTACTTTGTCTGGAACATGAGGCATTTGTAAAATTTAATATTAAATGTCTATGGAAGAGTGATGATATAATATACTTGTAATTACAGAAGTCTATAGAATACTGGATTCTAATATTTTTTACTATAAACTCATATGTGCAGCTCTGTAGAAGGCAACCTATTGTGTGACTCATATTTCCTTAAGCACTCAAGGCCGTATGTTTCCCTTGAGAATGGAGGGGTATTCTAAATGCAGAAATATCTCTGTTGGGAATGAGAACACAGAATTGTAATTTGTACTTCAGGTTAATTTAAAATAATGCTTTTATTGTAGTGCAATTTAGAAATCTTAGAGGTTGAGATACTTTAGAATGGATAGCTAAAGTGATGTTACACTATCTAAATGAAATATAATTTCAGTTGCAGGTAATTATTTGTCTTCATTTGAAGATTTCTATCTTGCAACCTTTTGTCTATGATTTTCCTCATTGAGGAAATTCTCATATGTGAGTTATTGGTTTATTAACTTGCTTCTATGGGATATTCAGTATATCTTGATTGGCACTTGCATATACATATTCACCATTTTTTTTCTATATTTATATATTTAATATTATTTTAAAATTATATTACAAATGTGGCCACCAAAGTGTGTTATTTTATTCTTTAAATTCCTTGAGCTGTTTGACTTTGAACTGTATGATACTCTAATTTAGTAAATTTATACTATGCAAAATCAGCGTAGCACTGAGTAAGAACCAACTGGTAATGTCAAAAAGTAATTTCCACTAGAGAATCTTCAATGCAGGTGTTTCTAGAAGGATGTCACATATGTTTATTATTGACTTAGTGTGCACAGGGTTTGGAGATAAAAAGATAAAAAAGAAAAAAACTTGGGCAGATTGTTTGTAAATGAGATTAGGAAAGCAAGGCAGTCATCAATAAAGATGAAATATCAGCAGGGGCCTACAGAGTGATCTAGAACACAGTAGAATTAAAACCAGGTCTTAAAATGGTAAAATCCAAGGTCAGACATCTAGAAATCAAGACTACAGGTAACACAGAGGGGTATGAAAATCTTTAAGCAAGATAAAAAGGCAGAATTGAGGTGAATAATATTTATTGTGAGTCTACAACTTTTTCTGTACTGGCTATAGAACATTTTAATATTTTCTTCACTTACAGCTGTAGTATTTTAACACTGTGCTAAAGGTAATCCAGGTAGCACTATGCTGTAATTATCCATTATTAAAGACACATTATGAAGAAACTTAACCAAGGACAAACCTTTTTTAGTTTAAAGTGTATGCTTGGATTCTTTGTGGTGGAATTGAGGTAAAGATGTTGAACTGATAAAACAGTGCAATTTGCTGATTTTTGCTATATTTATGTTGAAACTTTTGTGATTTTGGGACAATGCAGTTGTCCTGAAAAAAGTTGGGGGTCATTATTATTTTTCTGTGTAGGATCAAGTTCACTAAAGCTTTGATTTTAACCCCTGGTGTTCAACCTGCCATTTGTTTGACAGGAACCTTATGGAACAAATTGAAATAAGAATTTATCATTGCTATACACAAATAGAACCTTCACAGATGCGTGGTAACAAAAACACCATCAGATTCCCCCAGACTGTGTTTATTGCCATTTAAAACACTTTTATCTTACGAGATCATGTTGTGCACTACAACATTTCATTTTTCATTAACAGTAATTATTCTTTCAGCTTACTTAAAAGCAAGTTTGGAACACTTTATATGGAAATGATTACTTGCAGATACTGCCAAATTTAAAATATATTTTCTCATTATTAAAAAGTATTTGAGCTTCAGCTGCCCAGTTAAGTCATGGGAAGAGGGACAGAAGAATATTCTATTATTTTAATTTTGTTTATTCCAGTTTCTGTTTTTTATTGCCTTTATGACATTTTAGTGATCATTTTGCCACAGCAGTGCTTTACAATCTGTGGACAAACATATATGGGCAATGGGAATGCCTGCCCTCAGTATTGACACTTCAGTACTTTAAAGATTGCTGATCTATAATTTCTATGAGCAAAGTATCTCATCCCTGACCTAAAGCTCACTTTATAATAGAAATACATTTTTTTTAAATTTGTGTATGTCTGTATGTGAAGAAAATATGAACATGATCTGCTGATGTACAAACTTTTCTTGCCAGTCATTAACATAGAAAATCATGGTATTCAGACCAGTGCCTCTGCCTGATCAGTATATAACAGTCGTCTTGCCTCGCGTCATGTTTTCTTTGGGTGTAAAAATGCACGTAGCTTAGAAACAGAATCTGAAGGTAAGCATATGTAATACAGAAAAAATGTGGTTGACTCAGTTACTAGAGCTATTATATATGATCACTGTGTCTGCTGCAAGAGAGATTGGATCTGGACTGTACTTTTAAAAATCTTCTGATAAACCCCTTATTTTGGTTTACACTCAGTAGGTATCTTGGAACACCTTAGTTTAAATACTCTCGTATTCTAAAAGTAAACCAGAAGATGTCAGAGCACACTCTCTGGCAGTACCACCACTAACGAGCAGTTTGTCTATGGGACCAGAACAGAGGCAGACTGAAGTAAAGCTCCTGAAACAAATAATATAGGTGTTGGGTTTCCTGCACCAGCTATTTCACTCTTCAGGTATGCTCCTACTGTACCTAACTACTTGCTAATGTAGGCACAGCCTTAGATAACTTCATTCATTTTTGTCTGCCTCCATAAAGGCTGTTTATGATAACTATGGTTTTGGCTTTGGGTTTTTAAACAGATCTGAATTTAATTATTTACTTTAAGGAACTTACTTAGAGAGATCACCTTTTCAAAAGTTTTCAGTATTTAGAGATTCTCTAAAATAGCTAAATACTTTCTAAAATATCCTAAACTTAAAAAATATTACTTTTGCATTCATGTATACTCTTATTTTGAAGTTTGCCAGCAGACAGCTGGTGAAGATTATGGCCACAGTAGTGTGAGGCAGATGGCAGATTTCTCAAGAGAAAACTTGTCTGCTTTAGACACCCAACTGAATTATCTGTTTTCACATCTATTCAGCATTGAAGGACTCCTTTGAGAACAATGGGAACATTGGGCATAGAATTATTTTGAGTACGCAGGCTGAATACCTGTTATACTGAATACTCTGAAAATATTTTTTAAAGTTATTATTTGCCATAAAAAGCCATACTTGTGTAATCATGTCTGTAAACACCAGTTTCCTTAAGGAAACTGTTGTTTAATGTCATATACAAAACAAAGAAAATGAAAGAATAGCAGGAATTTTTAAAACTCCAGAGTTAAAAAAAAAAAAAAGACAGTGTTTTATTATGAAAAATTGAAATATCCCTATAGGTCAAATACTGTTCGATGATACAAATGTCATTTGCAGTCAAATAAATAGAAGCAGGTCCAAGCTTTGTATCAAACTGTAGCAAATTGAGCAACAACCTTCTCCTGCCAGTAAACTGTTTTTACAATATTCTGCCTTGAGTTTCTGTATTTAAAGATGTCTTAAGCTCAAGGTACATGGAGTTGTTTTCTCATTCATACAGGCTACCCAAAGAAGCACTCTGTGTGATTCCCTTTGAGGCCAGCAAGGAGTGTTATGTTTAGCAATTCTCCTCAAAAAGCAATAGTAGAGAACAGAGAACATATTTTTAAATTGCATCAGGACATATAACAGCAATGCCAGCAAAATACTATTACTTTAGAAAGTAGATAATTTGCCCCCAATGTAACTCTTTAGAAGGAATATTCAACCAATAAACTATTGCATTTAATGTAACTTCTGACGCGTCACTAAAATTACAACTAGAGAAAACACCTGGTAAAGACAAAAGAATACAGAGCATCACCTTCCTAGAATATTGGCAGCATAAATAATTTTATACTCCTCTATAAAGAGATCTGATAACATTTAAGTATTTCTTCAACATTTTGTAATACAACTGCTGTACTACACAATTTTTACACTGTGGGAATATTTCTGTTAGGAAAAGTATCTGAGTTCAAGATAACTATTCAAACTGATATAAACCTGACTTCCAAAAATCTGATCTGTGATCTCACATCTGAACTGTCTACTCCAGATACTCATGTCGGTTTAGAGTATATGCAAATTTATCAAGCAGTGTATCATTATTAAAACTTTCTTTCTAAGAAATAGAGATAAATGCTAATATAATATTAATGTGAGCCAACGGTACAAGTAGACTCTCCATAGTCCTGACTGCATACCTTATTAACACCACGGACTGCCCTTTTCTAGCCTTGAAAAGTAAGTTTAACAAACAGCAGAACTAAGAAAGCCTGCCTAACTACAAACTGGTGTCTTGTGGTTGATTGACTTCAGTGTCATAAGCAGTACATTCTCAAAATGAATCTTTTAAGTGAGTTTGGGACATTTATAAATATTCTATTCTATGTATGTTCTTTGGATAGAAGGTTCACAATAAGCTTGCTTAGTGGAGCCGCAAACATTAATTTTCTCCCTTAAATAGATATCTTGCAGAATTTATAATCAATAAATAAAAGTTGCTTTGATTTTCTTTACCTTTACAGTTTCTCCATTTTAAGTGCTCATTTTCTTCCAAAGTCATTATGAAAATAACACAGTGTAATAAAGCTTAATTTCCTTAGGAAATTAACATAACCAGACTTAACATAATCAGGAATTTTTGGTGGAGTAATATTTAATTGTTTATCCTGAGACTTTTTTTTTTTCTAGCCAAAGGTCTACATCTGATAATGTTGATTCAAAAAGTCTTTTCTAAAGGATTTGTTTGAATTTTATTAATAAGACCATTCTTCACCTCAAAATGCAAAGTTTAATTTATAGAAAATATTCCAAGAATAAAACCTAATTATACAAGTTTTTGTAATTGTCAAAAGAAGGTACAGAGCTATTTAAAAATACCTAGTTGTAGAAGTTTAAGACTACATTCCTGTTAAGAAATGTATTTTCTTTTAGACTTATGTCTGCAGACAGGGAAACCTGTTTAAATACAGCCATTGATCCTCTTGAACTTTTCTTGTTGTTTCAGAGCAGCTGTAATGAATCTACCTTCCAGCTGCCTTCTTTACTCCAGATGCTTTAGAATAAACTAACTTATGTTTTTAATGCACCTGTAAACTAATTACAATTCTGTGGAGGTTTTGGTGGGAATAATTTCAGCTGACTCAGCTTTCTCACCTTGTTTGCCATACAAGTAATAGGGCTGATTCAAAGGAAAAGATAAAAATACACGGCTTGAGGAGCAAGGACACCCAATTTCAGAGTATAATCAGATTAATCTGTAGTGGAGTAGCATTCTGAGCATCTGAGTTTTGTGTAATTGTCTTCTGTTTTACCAGTGCTTGGTTCTAGGGAAGAATTTTGTCTGGAGCTAATTACGGCACAGAAGAATCCAGGTTCCTGCAATGCGGAGACTTTGAAATATTCTGTTCTGAGTATCTATAACAGATAATATTGTGCTTAACAGTTGACTTCTCTAGCTTATTAAAAAAATTCAGTTCCCTGGTTGTTTTTTTTGTTCTGTTGTTGGGTTTTTTTTATTATTATTATTTTAATGCAGCTTTTTTGGCATTTGGCTGTTGAATATGTCCTCCTACTTCTTTTTTTTCCCAATTCATTTCTTTTAGCCCTTATGGCAAAGCCGCACCAAACAACTGTATTTTACCCTTCCAAAGCAATTAGGTTGCTTGGGTTTTTAATGTGTTGGGGTTTTTTTCTTTTTTTTCCCCCCCATTTCTGTAAAAATGTTTATTACATTCTGTAAGAAATGGCTAATAGATGCCTATATAAAAAATTAATTGCTTTCATAAGATCTTGTTGTTCTGAGAGCTTAAGGTGGTGTGAACAAATCTCTTCCAAGCCTCCTTTCAACTCCCTAACCACCTGGTGCATGCACATATATATATTTACCTATGGAGCTTTGTTTGTAAAACTAATTTTGTAGTTTGTATAGTTTTTAACTGTGTGGATAACTGATTAATTAATCTCTAGTAATGTGCCTAAATCACAAATATCTGTGTAATTTATTTGGTTTCAGTTTTGAAAATTAACTGCTGGGGCTGGTTTGGAAATGCAGCATTGTAACTGCTGTAGTGCTGTAGTGTATTCCAGTGTGAGGACTGAAGAGAAAATCATGTGTAAACTTTGTAGATTGAGCAGTTATAAATTTGAGCAGCATCCCAGAAAGAGGTTGCTGGGTATTATAAAACCAAAAAAACTAAACAGATATTCAAGAATATTTTTTGAATGCATTGTGAGGCAAAATAGTTTTTTATATGTCTTTTACATTTTAATTGTGCTCTTTCAGAAATGATAGTACTCATTAGTGTGTTATCCTTATTGATTTCCTAAGATAAAAAGTTGCTTAATATTATATTGAAGCCCTTTTTTGGTGTTTTTTTAGTATACCTCAAAACTGTTATAACCTGGTTTTGATGCTTCACTGGAGCTTTTGAGGCACTTTTCTGAAATAACTTGAACTCTGCTAAATATTATTTGCAAGAATCTTCCCCTCCCCCCCCCCCCCCCCCCAAAGCTCCAAAGATTCCATTATTATAAAATGCATGCCATTGTAATCCTTTTTAAATTTTTTGATAATAAAGGAACTTGACTAACTTAGCAAAAATAGGCAAACATTATTAAGGTGACTATATGCAATTCAAAAGATGATACAGGTTTTTTGGTTGGTTGTTTATTTTTTAATAGTAAGGTTAAAGTTTGGAAATATTAAGCCCTGAACAGAGAAACTATCAAATCATACCTTGGCCAATTTTTTTTTTTTAAATGGTAGTAGTTTGCAGGCATCTGTAGGCTTATTTTCTTGTGTTTATTTGTATAGGATTAGCCTAAATATACGGTGAATGAAACAGGTCAGCTAACAGAAAGTTATAAACTACATATTATGATAAAGAAATAAAAAGACTTATTACACATACTTAGGTAACCAAAAAAAAAAAAGTGAGAACCTACAATTTTTTATTTGTGAAATGGTAATTACTTTTTTGGTGGGAAAAAATGGAAATAAAGATTTCTGTGAATCCTTGGTGCTATTGGATGGTCAGTACAGTGCCACTGAGCTCAATTAAAGAATATGGGGTTGTGGATTTATTTACTTTCAGTGTTCATGATGCAACTCATTAAAAGCATGAATGAATTAATTAAAAGAGTTCCTATGATTTTGCTAAGTTTTGGCTGTGGTCTGTAATACAATCATCAAAACAGACTATATAAGGCAGTATTGCATATTTTTTAAATTTCGTTTGATTCCTTAAGAAACAAATAAATATTGTAATTCCCTGTTGTTCTTATCTTCAGAAAAGTTAGTGGTGAGAAGGAATTTGCGTCTGTTGCAAAGTACATTCCAAGATATATCCCAAAGCTGCAGTTGGTGCTGTGCCCTTTTGCTGTTTTAAAGTTAGCTTTAGAACGTGGAAATAAACATCATCCATCAAAACAATTTTAAAAAGTATTTCCCACCGTGCTAGCATATCCCATTGTCTCCTGAATCATGCGTTACTCTTTGTACCGCCATCCAGCACAAACACCTGTCCCGATGAAGCTCCTGTCTCCTCAGAGCACAGGTTCCACATGCAGCTTTATCAGGCTGCACCAGTAACCCCCACACAATGTCTATTTCTGCGCTCTTCACTGAGTGGGAAACTCACACTTATCTCTTGGCCTGGTAGACAGTGGTATCTGTGTGCTGTAATAGCCTTTCCTCTGACTGTCTTTCTGTACCTGTTTTTATAAAATGTAAACAATTGAGGTAAAATTAGGATGGGTTTTCACACTAAATCAGAAATCTCTCATTTTTCAAGTTAGGACTTAAAATAACTCTGTTTATTTTCAATGCACAGAAACGTTCTTCCATAATACCCCTGTGATTATTTTTTTGCCTTTTCTATTTAATTAGTAATATGAGAGGCATGACAGTCAACTTTGTCAACACATAAAACTGATCTTTTTTAAGGAAGCGGGCCCCCTCTACTGTTAAACAGGAGTAAATGCTGTTGCATGGTTTGTTTTTGTTTTGTTTTGTTTTGTTTTCCTTAAGCCAAAGCAAATACGAAGAGGATGACTTAGGAGAGTTGAGGAAAATGCAATAGCCAAGATCTCTAATTTTTTTCTTTCTTCATTAATACAGCATGGGATTTTATGTGAAGATGAGGCATGCTATTTTCATTTTATACTTGTGGTCACAATCTGTAGAGTTTCAGGAAAAATTAAAGACAGCTTAGAGGACTCTGTGACATAACTAAAAAATGCTCTCAAATTTGTTTCCATGTTCAGCACTGCTCTTCAGTTCCAAAGTTTGCAAGTTTTGGCTGCAGAACTTCAGACTACTATTGTTTTTCATCTTTACTTGCATCTGTGGGACATCACTGAGGCTTCAGAATTTTATTTATTTGTGTGAAAATATGTATTTGAATAATAGATTATTATTTATTCAAAATAAAAGTGAAACTTTTAAAAAGAAATGTAATCGTAGCACAGAATGTCAGAGAGCCTTGTTTTTACACTGATGTTAGAAAAAAGTCTCATTGTATTTCCTGGTGCTGGTAAAGAAAAGAGATGCATCAGATACAGATTACTTACCTAATTACTGATGAAGAACCTACAGAAATCACACTGTCAAAGATACAGAGAGGAGCTTCTCTGGATCAGTTTTGTAGATGTTTTAATGATAGCAAATTGTTGTTGTGTTTTTTTTTTTTTAATTAGTGAGAAGGTTAAAGGTTCTTTCATTGGTACTAATAAAAGGATTTCTTAAGATATGTTCTGACATTATAAAGGCAATTTCCTTATCTCTGAACAAATGTTCAGACCCGGTAAAGAGAACCTTGCCAGATGTATTTAGAAGTCCTTTGAATGATCTAGATTTTATTTTCAAAAAAAAAAAAGGTATTTGTGAAAGGCAGTCTTTGTGGTGTGCAAAGAAAAGGTTTATCTTACTGATCCGTTGTCTCTTTTGAGCATGAAAACCTTGGAACTTCTTGATAAAGGGTAGGGAAGAATTTTTACTGTATTATGTGCCCCATTAATAGAAGCAGGAAATGGGATTTTCTTAATTTTAGCCTCAGCCAAAACTGGCTGAATATCCTGTCCCTTTACAACAGGATAATGGGATTTGAGTTACCATACACTTAAAACAGTTGAAGATAGGAAGTACATAAGAATCTGAGGCATTGTTGTAGGAAGTGCATTCAAAAGACTTTTAAATTGTATTTCTGTATTTTTAATGCAGCCCTTTATAAATGTTTTCAAAGGTCAGACTTCTTTCCTGCTGCGCAGTGCTCTCTAGGATGGCAATTATGGGAGTGGAAAGCGGATTTTTAAAACGCTTTAACTTCCAGTGGTGTTTTGAAAACAATATAGCATTGTCATTAGAAGTCTCTAAAAGCCTCTGTGTTTCCTCAAGAATGATTATATTATTGTTATTTTCTATCCCAACAAGCATGTTTTATGCAAGCAGAGACAGTAGTGTTTTCTTCCTTGAAATAACTTAATTTCATATATATTCAGGTCCAGATTCACTTTTAAATCTACTCTCAGTCCATTCAGAATTGAAGATGACTGAAAACCAGCGTCATTGTAGGAAATGGGATTTTTAGTAACTGGTGTTGAGGGGGTCATCGCTATAAACTTCCATCAATTCATTGTAGTTTTCCAAAAATCTGCATATACTTATCTTCCTTTTATTCTCTCTTTCTCCTCTGGTACTTCGGTATATCTAGTCCGCCAGACTTGCAATATTGTGGTCAATTTTTTTGTCAAAACTTCACTCTTAAAAATCTCCACTTTCTTTAAAGCATGTTTCTAATTTTCTTACTCTTGCTTCCTGATCCCACGAGCAAAAATTATACTTATTCTGATGTCTTCAGTTATCTATTGTGATCTATTTTCTTTTGGTCTGCCCATTTTTCCCTCTGTTGTAATATGCAGAACACTATTGTTAAACAAGTCCATTCCTATTGTTCAATCAAGTTTTTTCCTTTTATTCCTAAACTTATTATTGAATGCAGTTGCTCACTCTCTTTTTTTCCACTTCACATGAAGTTAAAACTCAAATTGCTTATCTTTGAATCCATGCACAGTTTCCATTTCAGAAATTCTTTTCCACTAGCTTTCCCCTCTTGCATGTTATCATCTCCGTTAACTGTTAATTGGCTGAGCGCTGTTTTCTCTCTCTCCCTCCCTCAGAACAGTTTGGGGAGAGGCGAATGGTTCATCAAGGACAGTATTTTGGTTTTGGCTGTGGTTTTCTCCATAAACAAGTCTTTTAAGAAAAACTATAACAGCAGCACAAGCATCTATGATAAGTCTGCTTAAGACTTTTTCATCTCACAGCCATTTTCAGCTGTGGGCCTTTTTGAGCAGGATGTGGGTGCTATTGAGTTAACAACATGAAATGGATTTATTTTCCACAAATGTGCCGGTTGTCCCTTTCAGCTCTTAGGAACTTTTGTTATCTACAGCAAGTCTTCACAAGGAGTTTTACAGTTCAATTATTTATTACATGAAGATCTCAGTTGTTTATCTGTGAACTTTCATCCCCAATAGCTTCGTATTATGCCCAGTTCTCAAATCAGAAAGCAGAACAAAGTATTTAGCATAACCCCTTTCCCTATACATAATCTTGTAGATGGGTTTGCCTCTCTCTCCTGCATTTATTTGTTTGTATTCTTGTTTTCTTAGAAATCTGAATTTAGAAAAAGCATTCCCTGTTCCATAATAGTGAGTGATAGGACAGCATGAAGACTCAGAGAGTTGCCTAGGTTGGAGATCTCTGGTCGAGCTTCCTGCTAGAGCAGGTTGCTCAGGGAATGTCCAATTTGGTTTTGAATGTCTCCAGTGGTGGAGTTTATACAACCTCTCTGGGCAACCTGGTCCAATGTTTGACCATCCTTATGGGAATTCGTATTTGTGTACAT
The DNA here is from genome assembly GCF_011004875.1 of Balearica regulorum gibbericeps. Taxonomy (NCBI): domain Eukaryota; kingdom Metazoa; phylum Chordata; class Aves; order Gruiformes; family Gruidae; genus Balearica; species Balearica regulorum. Next base: position 65,560,472 of record NC_046220.1, read on the forward strand.
CCAGCAAGAATTTAACACGTTCTAATTTGTATCTGCTGCCAGTTGCCCTATCCCCATGCGACTCTGTTAAGAGTCTCACTCCATCTTCTCTACACCTTCCTATTAGATAGCTGCAGACAGCAGCAAGATCTTGGCTTAGCATTCTTTTCTTAAGGATCAACAAAGCCACTTTTCTTAGCCTTATCTTTGTTGCCATTCTCTGGACTCACTCCAGTCTGTCAGTGTCCTTCTTGCAGTGAGAAGCTCAAAACTGAACATGATATTATCCATGTGGTCTTAAGACAAGGAAAATCACTTCCCTCAGGCTGCTGAGAACATTTTTGTTAATACAGCCCAGTATGTGGTTGGCCTTCATTGCCGCAAGGGCATACTGCTGAAACATTAATTAGCTTGTTGTCCACCTGGTCTTTTTCTGGGAAGCTGTTTTCTGGCTAGACAGAAAAATGCCTGTACCATTGCATGGCGTTATTCCATCCCAGCTCCGATACTTTGCATTTTCCTTCGTTGAATTCCCTGACATTCCTGTCCACCCACCTTCCCAGCCTGTTTATGTCCTGAATAGCAGCCTTGCCCTCCAGTGCAGCAACTGCCCCCAGTCTGCTCTTGTCACAACTGCAGTTCTCTATTGCAGATGGAGGAAACTCAGATTTAGGAGCAGCCTGGAGATACAGAACGAAAATAGACAGTTTTGTGAGTGCTGAAGACTAAATGTGTCTGAACAAATAAAGAAACTTTTTATTATTGGGAAAAAACTAAAAGTAATGTCACAAAAACCCCCCAAAAGTTCAAACTTTCTTTGGTGACAAAGTACCAAGAGAGTACCTGCTTGATAAGGTCCTTGCAAAGCAAGATGAGAAAAAGGCCAAAAAGATGTTGCTAAGGAGTGTTAGGGAGTTTTCAGGTACCATAGTTTTTCTCCAACTCTGGGATCCTATGAGCCACACATACCTGATTGTATTGCCTCTGCAGCTACCACATTTGCCATGTAGTCTTTACAGTGCACTCAGAGGAGCTCAGCTAGAAGCACATTTCTCAGTTTCAGCCTAGTACCTGCCACGTTACCCATCCCGTAGCGGATATGTCATTCCTCCCATCCTCCAACCACTTTGTCACCTGGTGTACAAGAAATTATACCCTTGATGCTTTCAGTTTCATCAACTGAAAAAAAAAAGAAGCTTTATGAACTGATTAGCCTCCTATGAGGAAAACAACTGAGGGTTAAACATATTCCATGCTTCCAGTATACCTGCTGTGACAGGGCACAACGTGTTTAACTCTGTTTTGAAATGTACAAATTTTGCCCCTTCAGATGGTAAGTACTGACCAACCATCACTGGTCATGTTCGAGATATACTTGAATTAACTATGTTTGATAAAGGCTCTGCACCTGCCTTTCATCTGGGATTATCTTGCAACTCTGTGTGCAATTTTACTCTCTTTTAGGATTTAATTTTATTCAGTAAACAGGGTTTTCTTGCCTGCTACTCTTCTTTGAGATATATTGAGCTAAACCTGCCACTTACTTACAATTTCTGCTTTGCTTCCTCCACTCCAAACCCTGGATCACATTTTTAATCAAGTCCAGCCTCTCTCTTGTTCCAGGCTGTAGGACTTGCAGCTGTGCCTTCGTTCATCTGGACTGCAGGTTATAATTTCTAGCTACGCTCAGAAGGCAAGAATTAACAGGGGAAATGGCAGCTGCAGCGTGGAAAATTGGAGTAGGGAAGGGGCTGAAATTAACCCAAAATTGTGAACAGAAGGTTGAAGAGAGAGAAAGAGAATGGGCTTTGTAATCATGTGTGTGAGTGGACAAGGGAGGAGAGAAAGAGTCTGGGACTGACCAGAAAGCACAACCATCTGGAGCTGTCAGTAACCAAAATCCAGCACTACCTTAACTGTTTGCTTTCCAGAAAATTAAATATAAAATCCTTCAAGCTGAACAAAACCTCAAAGATACAAGTTTTCCTATAATGGTGATGAAATTTTTAACTCAATCTTATCATGCTGTGTTACCCTTTGTAATTCTGGACTTGGAAATTGTAAAACCATTTTGTTTACAGACATTCAGGCAAAGCATGAGAACAAAGGAAACGCTTTATGTCCACTTGTTCTTTGCACCAGTCCTCTAACTCTCACTTCATTTATTACATAAAAGAACAGCTGCTTGACTTCCCCTCCAAAACGCACCATTTCTTCTGTCCAGCACACCAATGATGTCCATTGCAAGAAACAAACACCTGGCTTTCACCAGTGTATAGATGAGCCTATAATGCCTTCCTCTTAGATTTCTAACAAGTATTTATATTTTCTTATGTCTCTACCCCTTACTTTTGGCAGAAGCTATCTTTAGAGCATCTATAGATATATTTAATTGTTCTTGAAATCCTCCTTAAAACTTTGAACTTGAGTTCAAAATCTTGAGAAATTACTGCTACGTACAAATCACTACCTTATATATGTGAAACATTCTGTTTCCTTATACTCTTCCTTTCCCTTTGTCTTACTCCTCTCTTCATTATGATTTCTGTTAAATTTTAAGTTGTTTATGGAAGCTTTTTATTCTGTCATTGTACAGAACTGCCCCAATGGGGCTATAGTTATTGGCTATGGCTCAGAGCTACTACAGTAGGGTAAATGTTAAGTAACTAGAAAAAATAATTCATTAGTAACGAATTGTAAAAAAAAAAACAAAAAACAAAAAAACTTTTTGTTACTCTCTGTGCTTGGGCTTACTGTAACTCTGTACTTCTCCTTCGCGTCCACTAGAGGGAGAATTTCTACTTGTATTTCCCCAAATGTTTACAGGCATCCCATTCGGTACATTTTGAGCATTTTCTTACTGCAAGCTTTGTAGCTAGCCTTGACTTGACTTACAGCAGACGGTAATTGATACTAATATATCTCTTCAGCACTTATAGATCATTGCCTGTTGCTGGATATTAAGAGAACTGTAGACTTGGGTTTTCAAGCACTCTTTGTTACTGTCATTTTTTGTTTATGTTGTCCCACGTTCTAAGCAACACAAAATTAAAAAAAAGCCACAAGAATATCCCAAACCCAAAATTCCTTGCCAAAGAGATATTTAAAGCAACATATAGCAGCAGATCGATACAGAGATTCGAAAGCGAGTATATGGCTACAGTAAGTATTGTTTTCAGTAGTCTAGTTTGTCACTTTTCTAAAGTCACTGCAACGAAGAATTTGAAGGTAGATAATGAGATAAAGTTTCCAGATGTTGATAGATGGCTTGTCCTAAGTGAAATACTATGCTGAAGACAGCTTGAAGGCATTTAGTAATGACAGGGGACTGAAGGAAATGGGTATCTTAAGTGGAAGTTGACATTTCAGCAAGATGAAAGAAGAGAGGTAGAGTGGAATAGTCAGAGAAGACTTCTAGAAAAGAAAGCAGGTGCTCTATGTCAGCAAAAAAGGAAAATAAACAGATAAAATAGAGTAGACTGTCATATCAGAATGACTAGCTGGGGAAATTATTCTTGCCAGCAGTGTTCTGAATTGCTGACAAGACTATATTTGTCAATGCCAGTAGAAAGGATGGAAGATAATGATTTTCTGGATGAGAGTTCTGGCTGTGTGTATGGATGGGATCACTACATCATCATATGACTCTAAAAATTGGATGCTAGGCACAAATTCACACCGTTTTCTGTCCTGGACATATGGTTCCCCAGGTTCTCAATTTACAGTGTTGAAGTTATAAAGCTCTCTGTCAGCATAATGACATTCACAATCTATAGACAATAACACAAACATCCCACCAGAGTTTTGGTTTCCTCAGATAAAAAGTTTCCAGAGAACTGACTGTTCATTTAGCAAAATTGGCAGAACTAACTTTTCAGTACTGTTCTTTGTCTTGCACCATCACTGCTATTTCTTAGACCTCCTGGTTTTCCTTCTAGTTCCTCTGTGTACCATTCTTCATGTGCTCTTTTCTATGTACTCTTTCTCTTTTGTACCTTTATTTTTTCATTTGAGTGTTGATCTGGAAGCCCATTTATGCTATGGAGCATATTTATTGTGCTGTTAGATCATATTTCATCGTAGCATTATTTTTTAGGTGTTCATCTTCTTGTAAGAGCAGTTTATGTGATAATGGAAGGATCTTGGACACATTTGCAGGGCACGGAGGTTTTTCTCCTGTTTCTGCTCTTTCCATGTAGATTATAAGACTGTCTGACCTTTAGGTTTTCAGGAGAGCTTGTTTTGAACATAAGATATGCATTTTGGCAGTTGATCAGGGATAAAAGAAAACACTTAAAGCATTACTTAGTAAGAAGGTACACAGAGTGTACTTTCTAGTTCATTTCTTGAATTGCTTCATCTTCCTTTGGTGCCATGTGCCTTCTCAGAGCACCACACACCACCTCCAGGTCCTTTTCTAAAGATGGGAGATGTAGAGGTGTTCCTGGACCATTTTTCATGAGTCTCATATAGTTTCTGCAAAATGAGATTCATGAAGAACATTGACAACTGAGTAGGTTTAAGAGTTGCAATATTCACCTGTGCAGAGGTTCCTAGGGACTGGAGAGAGACAGCACTTCATCCCCTTGCTTTTCTTAGCCTGTATCTTCTCCATAATGCCTTCCAATCTTTCTCTGTACCCATCAAGATGTGATCAAAAGGCAGCTACCAAGAGAAAGCTCCTCAGGGAAACAAACATTTCTTCTGCAACATCTTACCCACCATGGTACATTATTCAGAGCTCTTTAGTAGGCCGCTTTTGGGACCACTTACTTGGATATTATTTTGCAATAGAATGCTGCCATTTTGGTATGATCAACATCCCAACACTGAAACCGTACCATTCCAACTCTAGGGTGGGGGCAGGGAGAGTATTTCACTTTATCTTTCCCTCAAGCAATTTATAGTTGCTCTTCTAAAAAAGCCTTCCACTGATGCCAGCAGATCCCACAGACGTGAATCCAATATGATTATGCGTTGCTTCTCCTATCAGTATCTCCCAGGTTCAAAATGAACTGAAATACATTGCTCTCTACCAAACTTTTAATCAAGTTGTGGAAATCCTTGTATTAAGAATTGTAGATGCTAAATGTTTAGATGGTTCAAGAAAACACTGGATAAACACATGGAAGAAAAATCCATTGATTTTTTCTGTCAAGTAAAAAGTCAACAGGTCTCAAATACTCCATATTATTGGAAACTGGCTATTATTATGAAGTGTGATTGCACGCTTCTTGTCTTCTACTCCTCAATTATTATTTACTCTTGGCAGCTGTCAGAGAAAGTGTAGTCAGGTAGATGAACCTTTGGTCTGACCCAGTATGGTTCTTATTTTCTTGGTATCTAGCACTCTCCTTAGGTTCATCACACTTGTTTCTGGGCATCTTTTATCACTGGTTGAAGTGACACTATTTATCAGGTCTGCCATCTTAGATTCTGCCAATCTCATTTGGCAAAAGATTACTTCTCATATGACCATATTAAAACAAAAATAATTAAAAGATCTACATTTCTCCTTCAGTAATGCAAACTGCTAGAATTAAAGGAACAGACAGTCCAGAGCCTCAGTGTTCACAAAGGAATGTAAGTGCCTTGATGCTTAGGCTGAACACTTATATTTTTTTCTGATACTCTTTATTTCTATGTCAGCATTTTTAATCAGATATAACAAAAATCTATTGACTCTGTTAATCCTCTTTTCATTCCACCAAACATCTACAGGAGTCTTGACTGCCAGAGAGGGAGCTCATTTCTATGACAATCATTCATTATGCAACCAATATCCTCAATGCAGCTCTGTGGTTACACACTTGTGTTGAGAGGCAGTCTTGATCTCTTACTTCCCTAAGGAGGTACCCACTCCCAGTCTCCTTCGGTAGGAAAGGACTTTTAAGGTTATATGTGGACAAGGTTATGCATTCCACAAATGATTCTAGAGGCACATTAAAAATCTCAGCCTTCCTAAAGAGAAAATGAGCTGTCCTCAGGCACCTTCTGCAGTATTCCACTGCTTTGATTCTGTATCCAGGCAGGCAGCAAGAATCCCTAAATGCAACTAATACACTGTCTGTAGGCACACTTCTAACCTGGATATGTCAGGCCTTCAAGAAAGACTTTTGGAAAGTGCTTTTGGCTAGTAGAAATTTTCTTTTCATAGTCCTACAGCATTGTCTGATTCTTCCTGGAATAATTTTTATAATGGAAAGATAGACTGCATAACTATGTTAAGGTAAATTAAGCATGGATTTTTTAAATTTTTTTTTTTTTTCTTTTTTACATCTCTGCATTCTGTGAACAGCACAATTTCAATTTTGTGACCTTATAAGTCACAGAAGGCATGAACTTGTAGTATTTTCATGCCTTGCTTTTTGACTGACTGGTCTGTAAAGACAGCATTTGAATATTCCCTTTTGACGATACATTACAATAATACATTTCACTGAGTTAGATACAGTTAGTGGTGTGACTGCTTCAGGAAGCAGTGTGAGCAGGGCTGCTCAGATGTGCTGGGAGCAGCGGATTCCTCCCCCAGCACAGGCAGGGTGCAGTCCCACAGCACCCGAGCAGAGCTGGTGATGGGGACACCAGCCAGCAGACCCAGACGAGGGCAGGGAACGAGTCAGGGAGTCCAGACAGGAAGAGCAGGAGACAGGGCTGGAGATGATTGTCATCACTACATCAGTAGTGATGACATGCAATATTATGTAGCAATCAACATCATACAGTTTAAATCAATGGCTATTCTCACCCAAAATCAAATTCCCTTGAGGTACACATTAGAATTTGAAATCTTTCCACATTACCCACCAAGTGCAGCCAGCTCCTTGCGCAAAAGCAATCCCATGGATGGATTTGCCTTTGCCTGAGGCAAGAGTACCCAGACTGTCTTCCCTAACATACCTCTTTTGTGCACTACAGGGACTTGATCCCCTTCTACAGTACATGGAAGTTTTGACTGGGCAGGGCCAGCTCGATTGGTTGATCCCGTAGTGTTAACTAACCAGGTGGCCTTTGCTAAATGTGTGTCCCAGTGTTTGAGGGTCCCACCACCCATTGCTCTCAGTGTAGTCCTTAACAGCCCATTGTATTGTTTGATTTTCCCAGAGGCTTGTGCATGGTGGGGGATGTGATACACCCACTCGATGCCCAGGTGGCTCTTTGCCCCAGGTGTCTATGAGGTTGTTTTGGAAATGAGTCCTGTTGTCTGACTCAGTTCTTTCTGGGGTGCCGTGTCACCATAGGACTTGTTTTTCAAGGCCCAGGACAGTGTTCTGGGTGGTGGCATGGGACACTCTATCTCAGCCAAAACCAGGACATGACCTTAGGACATTATCTAATTATCTCAAATCTAATAATAAAAACAAACATTGTGAAAATTAGCAACAAACAACAGAATTATAAAACTAAAAAAATACTAAGCTGCTTCATGGTCTGGCCTTTGGATTATCTCTTTCAGTTAATAGATTTCATGTTTTGCATTCAAATGCATAAAAATCCCTCTGAATCCTTAGTTCTTTTTCCGCTTGCTGGTAAACATTTTTAGTGAGGTCTTATATGTGTTTTTTTGTTAACATTAAAACTAGAATATCCTATCTAAGCATAGAAAGAATAGTTAAAAATTCAGCTTAGAATTTTGGATTCTGCAACTCAAATGTTTCACATAATTTTTGTCATGTTAGTGTAATTTGGTTTGGTTTCAGTCAGTAATCCTGGGCTGTTAATGTAATACAGATGCTTAACATATTCTGTAAAACTCTGACAATCTTTCTTGCCCTCAGCTTTATAAATGAAAAAAAGGGGACATTTTCATTACACTTATATCTAACAGGAATGTTTGAAATATTAACTTCTCTGAAAACAGAAGTGTCCCTTAAACCAGTGATGAAGTGTCCATAATTTTGTATTAGGTAAGAACTGCTTCTGGTTTAGGATTTTTCCTGTAGAGGGTGACAGAGGACTAATTATTTCTTCTTTCATTGTCTTACTTGTAGAGATTGTTCCTGTCCCCATTTGAAGTCAGTGGACATAAGCACAGAAACAAAACCTCTCTATAGTATTAGTTTCGGGCAGTATATAAGGTGATCTTAAAGGTCTGCTAATTATCTTTACTTTCTATCATAACTACATTATTTTTTCTTTATCTGATAGGCTATATAGAACCCTCATGTTTAAATGCTGTTGCAGTTTGGAGTATCTGAAAGCAGCCATACTTCACTTTCATAATTAGTCATATTTTTATTCCTCTGTAATTATATATACCATATGATGTACTTCAGTAAATTATTTGGGATGTCTCTAGGTAGATGCACTAAAAAAATTAGCTTTTTTACCATTTTCTTTTAAGGCATTAGTTGTATATTACCTTTTTCTAATGTGCATTGTGCTCTACTTTCTGGTTCCTAGTTTCTGCCTTGCAAAAGTTAAAGGAAAACTTCTCCAAAGCTGTGGGCAAATATTAGGATGAAGAAAATTGCTTATACAAAACCAGGTCTCTTATTATGCAAAAAGTTTATAAGCCATATGCAACCAAAAGGAATTTTGAAGTGGGTTTTTTTTTCTTTTTTTCTGTATATTCAGAAGAAAATAACAGTATTCAAGACTGCAGGGTAGAATTCTACAGGGTAGAATAAAATTTCCATTTATATCCAGAAAAGGTTGCTTAAAACCATTTAAGTTCTACTTCTTAAGATGGAGAGAGACACAATATAGAATTGGCAAATACACAAATACCTACTGTTGATTCCAGAAAGATTTCTGAAAATCATACTTTCTGGGGAAGTCTATAAAGGAAAAAGTGTGGTATGTTCATAGTACCGCAATCCTAATCTTTTCCATGCAGGGAAGGAACTTTTTTCCCCAAAATTTTTTCAGAGAGCCTTATCACCTGGCTGGGAATACACTCTGTCAATCCCTAGTAACATTGTAGAAGCAAGTCCTTTGTATTGTTTAAATTCCAGTTCTTACAAATATGTAAAGTCACCACTTTATTAACACCTAGAGAAAAGATACGGAAGTGACTAAGTGAATTGTGTGAATGGGTTTCTTAAAAGGTATATTTTCATTATGTAGTCAAAATTTTAGTAACTTGAAAGTATTAAAAAACAATTTACAACAACAAGCTTGAATTGAAGTGTTCATAAGCGCAAGAGACTAAGAAGAAATCTCCAAACTCTGAAACATCCTGTGGTTTTAAAGCTTTTTCAGTAGCTATGATTTCTCTTTTTATGCATTTATTTTTTGCCATCAAGTAGTAGCTCATCTCCCGACAATGAATTAGATATGTAACCTTATTGTAGACTTTTAGACTTTTTTTATTATTTTCTAACCTCTCTCAGATTTATAAATATTTCTTTGAATTCTTCCCAGCTTTTAATGCATGGTCAAACCAACAGATTACTTGAAATATAACAGATGGTCTAGATTCCTTATTAAGTAAACTTTCTGTGCATATGGCTGACCTCTCAGAAATGTACTTGTTTATTTGTACATTATACTCTGGCTTAATCACCATGCTTGGAGGCCCTGGGCTAAGTCTAGTCTGGTAAGAGCTATTGCTCCTGCTAGCTTCAGAAATAAACTCTGAAGTTTGGGAATCTGGAATGTCGATATGATTTTTGCCAAGTACTTGTGATACTTTATAATCCATAGATTTTTACAAAGCTATTATGCATTCACTGACATCAACAGGCACAATTATGCTCTCATCATTAAACTAACTGATTTTCCAAAAGCTCTAACAGTATTTGTCACAGGTCTAGCCCTAAGAAATCTAAGATTACAACCACAACTTGCTTAGCTGCTAAACTTTTAAATCAAGCCTATATCCATACTAAATACAGACTGGGGAGGTAGAGCTTGGCTTTGTTCATTCTGTGCCCTGTCCTCTCCACTGCCCTCTCCTTTCCCCTCTCCTCAGGATTGCTCAGCAAAGCAATTTATGCTTATAATTGTTTTCTGCCTATGTGGGCCATGTGCTTCAATTGCAATTAACTAATAGTTAACAGATATCTTTATGCGTTGCAGCGGCAGGAATGCTGCCTAATGCTCCTGTCTGTTCTTTGATGTAATTGTGTAGAAGTACATTCATTTCCCTTAATCTTACCCCAGGAAATGTTTTCTTACACAATTGCTTAGAAACTACAGTTATTGCTACTCTGTTTATTCTTATTTGTCATATGAGGTCATTCACTTCTATTTTCATGCATATGTGTGGGGAATGATACATCTGCCTATCTTTTCTAGGCAAGCCAAGCTTCTTGCCACACTAAATATAATCTAAAAGAAACGCTTTTGTATTTATGAAGTATCTGGTAGATATTCTAACATGTGTCACACTGCCTGAGGCCTTTTTTCCAAGGGTTGGTATAGTAAAGGCATTTTATTTTCAAATGTTTGTAGCTGTCTTTGTGTAGCCAAATGGGATTGTGGCAGTCCTTTCTAATGGAAGCTCTTGATTATAGAAGCAGTTTTTCTTAATCCTTTTTTTTTAAGTTAAGGAACATGTAATCTTGTTAGAAGGAAGTCTCCAGGCTATCCTATGCAGTGTTGACATAATGATTTCATTTATAACCAAATGCTAAGTAGACTGCTCTTGAGACGACCACTTCCCCTACTTCATTTGTTTTGTTTTGTTGTGTGCATGTATGGCCATGTGTGTTTTTAAGCTGGAAGTCTTTGACAGATCATTTACTCTATTATTTACGGGACAACAGTGGATGGCCCCCAACAGCGCTCAGTTTATATCGTTTTATTCCAGAAACAAACTATTCTGAAAACATCCTTATTTTATTCTTTGTAACAGCACGATTTATAGAAGGAACTGTAGAACCTTTCAAAGATTTCAGAAAATCTCTATTTTTGATTCATTCTTCAGAACACATTGTAACTGTTCTGTTTAAAGTTTGAAGCTTTTTGAGAAGTTCTGTTACGGTTCTGTATTCCATTTAGCAAATTATTTTGAAAGTATAAGACTAAGTGTTTTCTCTGAGATTTGCGTAAAATACTGCTGGAGTCCGTGTGCATGGATTGCAAAATCTTCCTCTTTTTTCTTAGAATGGACCCTGGCCATATTGTAATATGTAGCTGTTTTATCTACTTGTTTTCTTTTATTATCATATACCTAGTGTTCTCTTATCTCTGTTGTTTCTGCCATATACAGAAAAGAGAACAAAAATCTAATAGCTGATTCGGGGAAACTGGCAACTGAACAGTATTTTCATAAAATTGTGACAATATTTCCAAACACTCCAAAAATATAAGAAAAGAAATGACTGACTAAATACAACACACTTTATTGAATTGCAAGGTGAATCTGAGCTGATATTGTGCTCTAAAATTTTAAGTAACAGCAAATGTTTTGTTGATGGTGGTAAACATACCATACTTTGGGTGTACCACAAGCTGTTCTTACTTTATTCTGTTCTCCTTCTGAAAATACTTCTAAATGTATGTCTATGTGACTATTATTTGGAAAGGTGACCTGATTTGGTCTTTGAATGCTATTTTGGGTACCGTTGTTCCATTAGGATATTATTGCAAATTTACTAGGATCAAATACTCAGAGTAAACACAGCAGGGTGCAATTTCCTTGGAATATTTAGAATTGCATGTTTTCCCCATACCTTTGTCTATTAGAGAGTTTTATCTATCAGAGGATGCCTACCATTTCTATTTTAAGTGCAGCCAATCCCCTTTTGAGTCACCTGTTGCAGGTCCACGGTGCCTATGGTCTCCCCAGCAGGCCATGCATGTAACCGCTAGGAAAATGGTCTGATAAGCACTACCCTGCGCTTGGCAAATCCATAAATATCATATCAGCTCTTTGAGAATGTGGCAACTGGCAGGTATTAAAATGATACTGTGAACTTTGCTGGTACATAACATTTTATTAAGACTTCCTATCACTTAAAAATTTCTTCTTTTATTCTTGTTTTTTTCCTTGACTGCTATGCTGCTCAATTCATGCACTAAGCTCTCTTTGCAAATAAGAATCATAGTATCATCCAAGATTCTGATTTTCTACCTTATCTACAGTTAGAATTCTCCTCAGTCACACCATACCCTCAGTGTTGTGCTATTTGCTTCAGGAAATTAAACGATGGTAAAGCATCCATTCTTCACAACCACCTCTGACTTTGTCTTCTTTTCTCTCCACTTCTTCTGCACCATTCTCAGGTGCTCTAGTACCTCAGCATGGTCTGACCTTACAGCTGGTCCTGCTTTGAGCAGAAGAGTGGACTTGATCACCTGAGGTCATTACCAACCTGAATTCTTCTATGATCCTGTGATGTGCTTGCTTTCAAAGCAGCAATGTGTCAGAGGGTTGTTCTTTTGCTTGCATTCCTATGTATCTGGAGTTCTCTACTTGGTCCCAAGTAAGATATTTTAATAACTTTTCCTCTTCATATTTTATGTGAAAGAGTTCTTTTGCTCCTTGTGAGTGACTGCATTTATGCTCTAATAAGAAAAATTCTGTTAAAGGTAATTTAAAACAGCCACAGTTGCATAATATATTTTATTTGTTGATTAGTAGTTATAATATTAAAGTAACTTTATTGTACTCTGTGTTCAAAATAGTTGTAACACAGAAATGACTTTTTAATCCTTGTTTTCTCTCTTCTATGTGAGATCAAATACCTGTTTAATCTTGCACAATATTACCTATTAGCTTATTCTCTTCTGTATGCTGTAGCTCTTTTTAGTCTTCATGACTGGCAGAAATGTAAACACCTTAAGCCTGTAATATTTAAGTACATTTATCATAAACCTTCTTATGAAATATGTTACTTATGAAAAATACAAGAAATGAATGCTTGAATTTCATTTTTTAATATCTTTCAGTGATCACTGGAAGAGAATAGAAGCTACAGGCCCTTCTATATTTTTGTAATACTGAATTTCTGTTATGAGGAGATTCTATTTCTCCGCTTTTGTCCTGAGCCTTATGATGCTTTAGTTAAATGTATAGCAGGCAGAATTAAATCTAATGCTATAACTTTTACCTATGCAGCTGTGACTATGCAAAACCTGCAAATTTAGATTTAACTCTGAGTGCCTTAAATTAGAACATTTAATCGGAAAGTGAATCAAATGCCATTAGGACATACAACATGGACATGCTTAAAGCACTATCTTTTGGAAATGTGATATGTATCAGCTCTCAAATGTTCTTATTTCAAAAGAAGCAGTAAATAATTTTTTTTGGTGGAATTTCACAGACCAGTTTCAGTGATCTCATTTCACTAGTGGACTGGGGAAAAGCCCAGGAAAATAACTCATTAGAAAAAAAGAACATTTTAAACCAGGTTTTTTTGTAATCTTGATTAAAAACCCTACAGCATTTTTTTGAATTGTACTCTATGCTTTCTTAATATGTGTTGAAAACACATACTGGTTTTTTTTACCTAAAGAAGTTTTTCAAAGGAGTAGCTAACAAGGTTTTCCAGTTTTAATAGTAATCGTGGGGATCTTTGCAGGTAAATCAGATATGTCTTTATTAAAACACAGTCAAGTAGGGCTGTTCCTTAATTAATCAAAATCTTTATAGAAAAAAAAAAATGTACTTTGCTGTCTTTTTTATTTAAAGTGTAGCTAGACATATTAAACTGGAAATGATAATTTTTCCTTATGTAATAATTTTGTTTCAAGGCTTTATTCTAGTACCTGGATAGGCTACCTAATGCTACTGCCCTTTATCTGCCTTGTCTTCTCCCCAGTCCTGACTGTAAGATAAGCATTTTGTCTAACTTACATAGTGGTTATTTGATATTGCTGGAAGTTAAACTTCTACATTTTTTTATTGAAGTGAAGACTGTTCCTGTTTCTAGTCTGTAATAAAATCCATTCAAAGGTTTTCATTTAACTTCATGAGCATGCTTGAGAGTTTTGACAGTACATATACGTATTAGCCACTACGTAGATGAGCTCAACAGATTCTTAAGTCATTTATATTGTGAGACTGTTTATAGTAATTAAAATTATCGTTCAGTGGTTCTGGGCATGTGAAGATCTTATTTAGTACCCCTAGACTTTGTTTTTTTTCCCCCCACTCAATATCTGTAATGCAGGGTGTCAAGCTAATGGTCCTTGTTGACTTAGCTCTAATATTTTTAAGAACATGAGTAATAAAACTGCTCATTTGTGGACTAATACTTTCCTCTTCTGTAATTATCTTTGTAGTGTAGTGCAACTTAAAGCATGATCCTGGGCCCACTGTAATAAATGTTAATAGTCTTATTGACGTCATTGATCTCCAACGGGTCAGTTTGTCTAGTTTCATAAAGCCACTGCAGCTATCTGAAGACCATGCTTTGTAATAGACGTTAGATGGCAGTATTTCACAGCATACAAGAACGTAGCTCTCATTATACAGACTGTATTGTTTGAAAAAAATTATTGGCCTCATATGGAATTGCTAGTGGCTTTTAATAAATAAGAAAGAATAATAGAGAGATCACATGTTTGTTCTTCATAGATATAAAACAAACATTTTCATATGTTATGGTTGTATTTTCTCTGCTTGTTGAGGACCAGTGCTGTGTGTACTACTTTTCCAGTCAAAAAGGAGTGGAAGCAGTTATTGTGTTAGTTAGGATTTAATCCAATTCTTTTTCTGCTTGTGGATTAACACTTCATTTCCAGTTTAAATTTTGTTCTCAATAAAACACAGTTTTAAATTTTGTTTTGTAGTTTTAATAATATCTCAGCTGTATTCTGTATTTGGTCAATGTTAGTTTTTATATAGTGATTAAATCTATAAAATTTTAGAAAAATACAAAACCCCCCATGATGCACAGTGATTTCTGCATTCTGTGCAGTTCAATATTGAGTTAAATTTGTAAATACATTGTTATCAAATTTCACGTATGACACAGTACAGTTAAACTTGTCTACATAATGGGGCTGACACCTGATAGCAAAGTCATTCTTAATGTAAGTTGACCTTTCCGCTGCTGTTCTGCTCTACTTCTGTCAGCATCATGATGTTCTCTCTATAATCCCCATCAGAAATTGTGGCTTTGGTGCTAAGAAGAAAGGTGGTTCCTCTCCATTGTGACAGGAGGCTGCTTTTGCAGAATTTCTGATTTTGCCATAAGACAGAAAACAGTATTTGCCTTTCACACCTGGTCATGCAATTGTGGTCAAACACCCTTCACCCCATTGAAAGCCTGGACGCTGTGTGTGCTTCAAAAGGAAATTCTTATTCAAAAAGGCAAGCTGGATCGTAAAACAATATAAAAGAGGAAACATATTGCACCAACAAAAATTATATGTAACCAATGTTCTGACATTAAAAATAAATCTTTCACAAAATGGTGGTGGTTTGTTCTTGCACAACGAACAGGAAGTAGGGTCATAACTGAAAAGATTGTTGTTGTTGTTGCTGTAAAAATGAATGTACCAAGCTTAAGCAAATATTGACCTACCACCAGTTATTACAGGTCTTTGTCCGCTATCAATGAGTTATGAAGAAAATCGAATGTGTTTATAAAAATTTTGTCTTTCAGAATAGATGGAGTTATTTTAATTAAAAATAAGAAAAAAAAATCTTGGGATTGATTGACAAAGTTAGATCAGAAAACTGTACGGATATCTTCTTTGCATAATGCCATGAAAAAAGATATTCTAAAAATGAAAATTATCAGCAGTTTGTATTGACCAAATAAATGCAAATACTTTTGCCTTTTTATATTTTGGAAGTTCTCTTTTAATATCTTTCGACAGTTTATTTCCCCACCAGCTGTGAATAGAAAAAAGAGTTTGAGTAGTGGTCATGATATCATGATAGAGTAAATTAAGATGATCTCATTAAACAAGTACTAGTAGTTTTCATAGTCTGATTTCAGTTTGTGCACAAATCTTAAATGATGTTTGTTTTGTTTTTGTGGAAAATGTAAGATAGCAAGTATTAGGCTTTGCTAAATGCACTTGAAAACTGGTTGTGATCAACTGACTTGGGTGGTGACAGCTGGGGGGGGGAAGGCAGAACCTAGACCCTTTTACATTAATTAATTGTAGCATTTGATAGTTAGCTGCAGAGGTAAAAGTTTGTAATCTTGATTTGTAAATGGGGCTACAAAGATAAATACTGTAGATCCAGGAAAAAACAGAAGAGGTTATTCAGCAGTCCCCTTTACTTTAAGCCTCCCTGAAGGTTCAGGAATAAGAAAACAGAAAGAATAACCAAACAAAATGAGCACACATCTGATATTTAAGCCCTCCTCCAGCACTTTTTATGTACATAACCAGAAGTCACTCAAGCAGCTGCAGCACATTAGTTCCAATAGTTTAACAGGCAGCTTTACAGCTTTCACAAAGGCTGTGCTAAAGCAGTTTCTTCCTCTGTGCTCACTTGCTAGTAAGTGATCTTTGGCAGCAGGGCTGTGAGAGGAGTGGTAATGTTTAATAGGTTTCTGTGGAGGAGTTAGCTTGCTTTTTTCTTTGTAGATCATTATCTTTAGAGAGACGCTGAGGGCAGGCGACACCATGTTGAAAGCAGAATAGGCTGAACTGGAGTTGGAGCTCTGCACAGTTCTTGAACTGATTTAGAAAGGAAGTATTTTAAGCAGTTAAGCCAATATTCGATTGTGTTAGACCTTGGGAAACATGGCTCAGCAGACAAGTCCAGACTCTTTGGCTATTTCTGAAGTGGATAATACACATTGTCAAAATCCATGGTTAAATGAAGATCTTGTGAAGACCCTGAGGGAAAACCTGTTGCAACATGATAAGTCCAGGACATCTAGGAAATCTTCATCTGTTTCTCCCTGGCTGTCTCCAGTTATTTCTCCTCGAAACTCTCCAAGGCTTTTGCGCAGGATGCTTTTAAACAGCAACATACCAAAACAGCGGCGTTTCACTGTGGCACATACCTGGTAAGCACTGAGCGGGTTGTCATGAAATGTCAGATTAACTTTTGTTCATAAAGCATTTATCTCCTCGATGTCAGTGCTTATATTTGTCAGTTTGATCTCTGCATGATTCCCTCTGGTTGAAAGAGACAGTTCTAATTTGTGACTCAAGTTAATTTCAGACCTGAAGTTTAAAATAGTAATTTATGTAAAGTAAGAAAACATGTATTTGCTTGCACAAAAACTACTTTATTTACATGGATTCTTGGGTAATAATCCCTTTCTTCCCCTTCCCCAGAAATAAAAACTGCAGCACAAACTGTGCTGTTCAGGTCAGAGTGAGTAGGCAATTTTTTTCTTTAATATATCTTTTAAATATATTTTATTTATTTATTTATTGGCAATTTATGATCCCCCCCGCCCCTAAACCGAATAGCATGTTTGTTTATCTTTTTGACAGTGCCCACATTAAGAGCATGATAGAGAAGAATGATGGGAATAGATATTGTATATGAGACAGTGATTTTTATTAAAACAGTTGCTCGAATAAACAGAGGAAAGATGGAAAGGGAACCTCTTGTTAAATGATTCACTAGTACTACTTTTTTTGTAACTAACTCGATCATTTCTTAGACATGTGTTTGTGATCAAATCTATAAAAGACATTCATTTTGTTGCATCTAAAACAGCAGCATAATTTCATTACTTAATGTATTCTTTTTAAAAATGTTTCATATGAGATTATTGTAACTCAGTAATACATTTCTGTTTGCTTTGATGGTCCTGAGATCTTGATGTGTTCTGTTTTTTCTTGTGAGATTTTCCCCCCATTATTTTTCAAATAAAATGGTAATATAAAGAAAGGAGGGCAGTGAAATATGTTCAAAGAAAGTAACTCATGCATTCTAAGGAGCAAAATTAATATGCTATTCAAATTTGTCTTCATTTGTCTGAAATTAGATTTACACCATAGCTACGTGACTGGTATGTGCATTGCATATTGTATACAGGTGTGTAAATCTTTACTATGTATGTGCTTGTGTAGCTGAAATGCTTCTTTGATAAAATAATATTTTTACCCTTGAAAAGGATGAGGAAAAACTAGTGTGCCTTTATACTTAAAGAATAGCTGTTCTGAAACCAGTGTACCTGGTCAGAATTTGCATGTGTAACAGAGAAAACTGAATGAAATTAGAGCATTTCATGTTCCTTTAACAGTTATGCATAAATACCAACAACATTAAGGATCTCTATCTGCTGGTCTGCATTACATAATTTATAGAACATTCTATACCTAAGAACATGCAGGATGAAAAAAAAAGTAATTCCAGTAGAGCTGTTTTACATTACAAGATGAAAATAAATAAGAATTTGTGAAAGTTTATGGAGGGAAATTGTCATGTGTGATTATGTATGTATTATGACAGTTGTAGACAGTTTAAGATGACAGAGAAAGGAAAGATATTAAAAGGGACAGATATGAAGTGAACAAACAGGTTTGGGCAACATGAAAGGGCAAAGGCTTGCATAGTATTAAAAAGTGGAATTTTGTTTAAATGCATTTCCTCTAGTGAGCTTCAGAAAGTTTTGAGTTTGGGTAAAATGACTTTTTCAGCATGTCATGGAGTGTAGGAAATGCTTGGGTTTTCCCCAAATATGTAAAATACTAGGCCTGCAAAATACTGTTGTCGAACAGCTCTCAGTTATTTCTAAACTATTTGTAAGATTGGCTCATCTTAGCAGCACTTTTTTTTCAGCAAGTAGAGAAGCAGCGAGTCAAGCAGAGATACAATAAATTACCCAAGAACCTGCAAAGAAGAATAGTATTTAGTAGGAGTGAAAATGGAGGAGAAAACCCACTAATCTTAAGTAATAATACATGTGATAGACTTACAGGCATATGAAGGAGAGCAGAAGCCCTACTATGTGCTTACAAAATTTATTTGTTGCCAAATCCCATCAAGTCTGTAGTTACTGATACATCTTCACTTGGTTATCTATTTACAAAACTGAGATGCTGTGTGATAGACATGTGCTTTCTAGATGCTTTGGCTACATAGGCAGTATAGTGGTTTTAAGTCCATATCCATATAATCCATTTTAGGCAGCTCATAGAAAAAAAGTGCCTTTGAAATTGAAGTAGTTGTAAGCTTACTCAAAAATGTTGAACTATGGAGGATCCATTATGGTTTTAGTGGTCCGCTATTGTGACCTTCTCTGTAAATGCTCTAATTTTCTTGGATTTCTAATTTAATCTGGTTTATACTTTAAGAATAAACTTTGAATTCATGTATATGAACATCTTTCTTGTTTAGTCCATTATTCACACATGAAGGCAATAAGAATTTTTAATAACTTGATCTTATTCAAGCCACCAGTAAGTTGGAAAGCCATTCTGACTTTGCAAAATATGGCTAATTTTATAAATTTAGTATTGTCTTATGTTTTTCTTATGATTAGAAGTTTATATTTAGCATAATAACTAAACATATAACACTAAAGATGTTGCTGTGTGTTACAGTGATGCCAAATACAGTCACCCAGCAAAACTGATTTAGATTGTACCCAACTCCCTGATTTCCAGGCTCTGTAATGGCATTCAAAAATTGCCAAGAGGTGGGTGCCAAATTGATGAATTGTTTTGGCAACCTGGTTCTTCCCCCTTTCTATCACAAGGCCCATAGCTTTCTCCCTGTAATGGCCTGGGATGTAGAACTGTTGACACCAAAATGCATTTTCTTTATCATGTGACTATATCATTTCACACGAATAATTGAGTTGTTATTTTCAGTCATATGGCAGGAATATTCACTCTTGTAAGGACTGCATAAATGGTTTGGTTGTGAACTGTCAAAATGCCTTCATTTTTTTTGTTATGTGATGAGCTATACAATCATAGGATGCAATGTTCACAGACGTTCTTTTACACAGTGGGGTGATGGTATATTATGTAAAAGGCATGTAACTAGTTGTGGTTAAAAAAGGTGATTAAGACCTCTTTAAGAATTTCTATGGTTCTTCTTTCTAGAAAAGTTGGACCATTGTGTCTTCTGAAAACCATGTCTTGTACAAAAATCGTCATGAAAATTGTACGCAAACTGGGCTATTTACTATGGAGTACTTAAGAAACTGATGGAACCATTTATTTAAATCTGTTCTCTCTATATTGTGTTCAGGAAGGCATAACTTAATAGATTTTTTTTTAATTTGTTTTTAATAGGAGGTTTCCATGCACTGTGTTCAGAAATATGGTTATATAACTTGATTTTGCTTACAGGAGTGTAATGGAAAATTTGCCAATATGTCTTTCAACTCAGAGTTCATCACTAGCCATTAACCTCACACATTTTATGAGATCTTCTCTCCTTCCTTTTCTTCTTTATCCTTCCCCAGCTGTAACTGAATTCATTCGAACACTTGAAAGATAAACTACTAATTTCAGGATTTTAGAGAGGAAAAAATACAGCATTAAGAGTTGAAAGAGAAAGCTTTAAGTGGTAGAGATGCATGAGGTCTTCATTTTTGTTGGAGAAATTTCTGAATAATAGCTTCAGAGAGAATTACAGCTAGTCTTGCCTAAACTGTGACATTAAAACTAGTTATCTTGAACTTTTAGCCTGGATCACTCTGAGTCTATGGACGATATCAATCTACAGTCTATGGGAAACAACCATAGCAACTGAAAAGAAACAAGTGTTTCAAAGATCTGTGGCCAAGAATTCAAATATACTCTAGCCAAAACCAATTCAAGGTCCTCAGAAATCTGCGTTGTATTGTATTACTGCAAAAGTAGTCACAATGCTGTAAGACCTGGTCAATACAGTGACGTGGCAGCATGTGTTACAACCGGACACAGACAAGAAGAATTAAGTCCTCTGGTACGTGCTTGGCAAATTCAGTTTCTGAATTGTCTTGGTTAGCTCTTCATATGCCTTTTCTAAGCTGCCTATTACCCCAGTGGAGTCTGGCAGGAGAGAGCATTGGGGTGGGATCGTACGTGCTGGGATTTGTGAGACAAGAGGACCTTCAGTGACAGGGAAGGAGGCTGTTGGTTCTCCAGCTGTGTGAACAGCCAGTGTGTGTGAGATGTGTCCAAAGGTCTGTGGAAGGATGTTTAGATACTTTATATCATACAGCTTTAGTTAACTCATGTGGGAAGTCAGCTTTCCTTTATTTTCCATGAAAAATTCCTTTTGGTAGGAAAGGGAGGAGAAGCAACAAGCATAAATATTTGGAGCAGGGTAGTAAGGTCAGTGCAACATAGCAACTAAATTGTGTCTATTTAATTGGAAGTATGAAGTCATGGTATGCATGTGCTTGATTTTTTTTGGCCTTTATTATTTGCTGTCTTAGTACTTCTCAGTGAACACAAAAAGTTCAAACAGTCGTTTGTTGTATATAACTTTGGACAGAATATTTGCTGCCTTTGTGATTTATTTGTGTGTGATCAGCTACAGCAAGTAGTGATATATGATGTTTTCTTTATTATATAAAGTGGGTCTGTAATTCATAAGTCTGTTGTCAGTTTTCCCCTTTGATCTCTCTCTCTCCTCTCCAGCTCTTCTGGGGTTCATTTAATACTTTCTGATGTTAAAGATTCTTATGGTTTTGCTCTTCAGATTTTTATTTTTTTTACATGAACCCCCAAACCTAAACATGTAATGTGATTACTGACTTTAAGAATACAAGTATGTGCTCAGTTATATAGAGTACTTTCATCTGAATTCAGCCAGCCTTTGTCCCCACCCATAGTAAATAGTTTTACATTGACTTTGGCATTCAGATATGAAAACAGTAGATGCCTTGGAAATAGTTTAGATAGAGGTGTGCCATTTTAAGTTTCAGGAATGTAACTGACATAAGAGTACTGATAAACTCAGGTCTTTGTTTAATTTTATTGCACAATAAATTTGCATGCACTTTTAACACTAATTGCAAAAAAACCAATAAAACCTCAAGTGTTAGTTATAGGTAGATTGCAGAAGATATATAATATAATAATTATATATAATATAATATATTATATTTAACTTGAATGTGGTTTTACACTGGCTGATTCCATGTATTTATGCTGAAATTACTAAACTATACTAAAGCTATACCAAACTGAAACTACAGGCTCTTTCTTACTACAATTTTCTTCCCATTTTCAAGATATATTTTCTTCAAAGATTTTTAATGCCTGTCTATGTCTTCCTCTCCTTCCCTACTCAGTGCTTTTCAGGGAACTAAAGAAATTACAATTTGGTCTGTGAAAAACATTTCAAAAGGAAGATCCATCAAAACAGAGTAGGATGATAACTATGTGAACAACACTAGGGAAGGATAGGATTCATAGTCTCTATACTCTAGGTATGTATAGTCTGCACTAACAGCTGAAATGTTCTAGAGAGTTGTGCAGAGTAGTTAAAAAAAATTTGAGTATTACGGAAGAATATTTCAAAGAGAAGCCAGACTGCAGCATATTTTCCCGATTTAATTAGATGCATGTTCTCATGAGATTAAAGGCAGTGTTTAATCAGGTTACAGATGCAATAAAATTTAATTAAGAATAACATCCTTTTGGAACTATTAAAGTAAAATGTAAAGTGTAAAAAGAGAAAATTATTTGAGTGAGATGATAAGTTGCACATTTGCGTATGTGACCTTATTTGTTTCTGTTCAGTTAAGAAAATATCTGGGTTTCTTCTACTACTACCTTGCTTTTTTTCACGTAAGTTTTAGTCACACTTACCAAATATTACGTAGGGTTTTAGTCAAGGTAACAACTGGCATATTACAGAGGACTGTCTTCCATTGGTTTTCAGACTTTTTAGAATGGGTTACCTTACTCCTTTTCTGGAATAGTGTGTTGATCCTCTCCACATATAATGTAAAGATATTCATAATAGATGCATAAATCATTCCCAGGAAATAATTTAATTCGCAATATTGTCACAGAGACATACTACAAATGTCTAAGATAACCCAATCCACCTACCGACTCTTTTCTTGTAATTCTGTTACATAAAGAGAGGCATGCTTGTGTGGATGCTTGTATACAAACAGGCAACGGGCTTGCAAAGTCAGTGTGTGTATTTGGTGGGATCTGTGCACACATATGCATGGGTTAGTGGAGCAGAGGCAAGGAATGAGCTAGGGGAACATGATGCTGTCTAGTATCTACGGAGTGGCTTGCAGTAAGCTCAGGATGCTGCACAATGGTGTTAACTACTGACAAGTTATTTTAGTGTAGAGAAATAATCCTGTTTCTCCACAGCTCAAACCTGAGGAGAGACAGATGAGGACAAAATTCACCTCCCCATAAAGAAGGAGGAGGCAAAGATGCATTTTCCCAAACAAGAGTCATGTTAGAACAGAGCTCCTGGTATCAGAAAGGGCATCCAAAACCACTTCAGGAAGATCAATGAACAATCACAGAGTAAATTCTAGGTCTTTTTTGTACAGTGACAAATAACTGAGTAAGGAAGAACAATGTGAAGGAGAAAACCCAATAAATTTGGCTGGCTAGATTTGCTAGTACAAGAGTTGTCTTCTATAGCAGTACCTGTTGCATCGCTCCTTTTCTTCCAAAAGAAAATGTGTCTCAACCATTTTCATTGAGCATTTCTCTCTTGTGGATGACCTCCTTGCTTTGTAGATTTGGTATTTCTTCCAAAGTTTTAGTAGCTGAAGTGCTTTGCCTAGGCCATGCTATTGTCTGGTCTATTGTCTTTAATGGCATGTTCTGTGTTGGACAGAATTTAGGAGAAATTCTAAGTAATTTAGCAGAAGCAGAACTGAGTTCCTATAGTTATGCTTTTGTTTAGTATTTACCTCAGAAGCAACTGCTTTTGCATATTTTATTATATCTGACTATAATTGTATTACAAGTTATTATGTGTGACTGCAAAGGTTTTAACTATTACTCTTCCAACATGATAAATTCTCTGCTTTCTTTAAGATTTGGGTTGGTTTTTTTAGAATTTAAAAAAAGTCTGAGTAGTTTTTGTATACTATTTTTATTAGGTTACTGTGTAACATCTTGGGAAGCGTATTAGACTCAAGCAGTCTTCCACATTGCTTCTTGTTGGATCACTCTGATTGTATTTTGCAAATTTGCTATCTTTACTTTCATTTTGCATGTATATATTACTATTTTATTTGAGGTTTGCTAAAACAGTTTATTTGTTCTTGCTCCAGCCTGTGCAATCCTGTCTGTTTCTTCTGCATTTTGACACATTTTCAATGTTTTATGCAAGCTGAAATTGGCATGGCATGGTAGCCTTTTCCTCCATTTTGAATCTCGAGACTTCTCTGTACATTGGCCTTAAATTAAGGGTTTCATAGGTATTGTATAGTTGCATATACATAACCTCAAAGTTTCAAATGTGTTATAAAAGTTTCAGAAGTTTATTTTCCTTTTTGATTTCTCATAGTAATTCATATCTCTTATATTTATCCTATGAGAATAGATATTCTTAGAATTTCTTTAGCACCATCTAGCAACTGGCTGGCTTTTCCTTTCATGCATTCTTGAAGAGCTTCATCTTTGGGATTTGTAGGTATTACTCCTCTTTTTTTTTTTTCTTTTTTCTTCCCTTCCTCCTGTTGTGACATTTCTTCTGTATCTCATGAACTTTTTGGGGTTTTATACTTCTGTTTCATCTAGTACCAAGGATGATTTTTCCACTGGTGGTCCAGGAGAACACTGAGCTTAAAATTTGCAAGAGTTCATTCCAATAATAGGTAAGTTAACATTTAAGTGAGAAGAGTGGGAGAGAGGTCTCAGCGTCTCTGTCAAGCTACCAGTCCCATAAGGAGCAGCTGTTGACTGGAATCAACAAGTTTTACTTGTCAAAGGGCAGAGTACAGGCAGACTTCTGATTTATACAGAAGTGCAGTGAAAGGTTTGCTAGCAGAAGGTTTATTTCTGTCCTGATCTAGGAAAAATGGCCAGTCTTAGAACTAGTGTCTAGCTGGTGCAAGTTACTGGTGCTTAGACTGTGTCTGTAGTGAAGCGTGGTCGCTCTTTAAGGTGTAGTAATGAGAATGAATGATGGACAACTAAATACATCAGCTTTATTGGCCAGACTAACTTTAGCTGGAATATCCAGAAACTTTCATACTGTTCTTTAATGCATCAATTTGTCTTTGGGATTATCTTTTGATAACATTAACTTGATAATTTTTAAAAAAATATCATTCTGAATGAATTAATCGAACATGTAAGCTGTGTATATGTGTGGGTTTTTGTGGTGTGTGTTTCACTGGGCTTCTGTGATAAATCTGCATCTGCTGACATTACTGACAAGTAATCTCTAGAACAAGTAGCAGAAGTGTGCTAGAGAAGGAATCTCCACAAGGTGTTTTAAGAATATCTGTCTGTGTGTTCATTTCCCCCACAAAATAAAATAAGACAGCAAGTAAATTTTATCCAGAATAGATTTTATAAATTGTATGACTTTTCTAGCTTTATCTGAACAATATGTATTTCTATATTAAATAAGTTAAAGGAAAAGTAGGCACTTCTGATGTGCATTTTAACATTGTAACAATTTTCCAGTTATATTTGAATAAATAATTGATTTATTTGACCATTACCATAAATATAATTTTGTGTTATAGGAGACATATGCAATCACAGATAACATATGTCGGGGGTTTTTTGGGATGGGAAGGTTCACTGAATGATGAATCAGACAAGCTAGGTGTTGTATTTCCAGTTTTGCTGTGCAGCTGTAAGAACCTTTAAAATCTGCGGTAATTTCATAAGCACAGTCATAAGCAATAAAATCTTAAGTTATTTTAAAATATCATCTTGGACCTATTCATTATTATGCACATTCACATGGCAGAGATTGAATTCTTCAAAGGTGTTAATTACAATCATAGCATGTAGCACATTACATAATCAAAAAGAAAAATAATGACTTGTGTAAATGCATGCTGTCATGGGAAATAGATTAGACCACATAATTAAATGTGAAAATCCAGCAAGATCACAAAAGATATTAATTAAAAGGCCTAAGAACTAACACAATGAGCTCTATTCCCCACATTAAAAATAATTTACTGCAGAAGAAATATCTGCAACTTACAAATGACAATGCTTCACCATTATGTATCACTCATTTCCAAGGAGTGCAGCTTACGTGAGAGGGCTAAGTTAGATACTCCAGCTACAAAATGATTAATTAAGAAACAACTGTGTCCTTAAATATTTCTGTATTATCGTAATAATTGCAGTCTGGTTATATAAATATATTATTCATATATAATACATGTATTAAAATTATATTATTATGTATTATATATGATATATAACTTGATATGATATGTTGGTTGATGAAAAACTCAACATGAGCCAGCAGCATGCACTTGCAGTCCAGAAAGCCAGCTGTGTCCTGGGCTGCATCAAAAGAGCCCTGACCAGCAGGGCAGCAATTCTGCCCTTCTACGTCACTCTCATGAGACCCCACCTGGAGAACTGCGTCCAGCTCTGGAGGCTGCAACATAAGAAGGAGCCAGTTGTTGGAGCGAGTCCAGAGGAGGGCCATGAAGCTGATCAGAGGGCTGGAGCACCTCTCCCATGAGGACAGGCTGAGAGAGTTGGGGTTGTTCAGCCTGGAGAAGAGAAGGCTCCAGGGAGATCTAATTGCGGCCTTCCAGTACCTGAAGGGGCCTACAGGAAAGATGGTGAGGGACTGTTTACAAGGGCCTGGAGTGACAGAACAAGGGGAAATGGGTTTAAGGTGAAGGAGGGTTGATTTAGATTAGGTGTTAGAAAGAAATTCTTTACTGTGAGGGTGGTGAGGCACTGGAACAGGTTGCCCAGAGAGGTTGTGGATGCTCCACCCCTGGAAGTGTTTAAGGCCAGGTTGGATGGGGCTTTGGGCAACCTGGTCTAGTGGAGGGTGTCCCTGGCCATGACAGGGAGGTTGGAACTAGATGATCTTTAAGATCAAGATCTTTATGATCAAGATGATCTTCCAATCTAAACCATTCTATGATACATATCTCGTGACCAAACAAGCAGGTTCTGCCATTGCAACTGTTCTAAATAGATACTTCTTTTCCTTTAAGCCACCTCTCTTCTTTTAGCAAATTCACAGTATACTCAGTGGCCATATCTGCAAATTATTCTCCATTTTCTCCTTTTACATTGTCAACATTTCTTTCTGATCTGTTTTGTGGGGTTTTGCTCCAATCTGGAAGCCTTCCATTTTTAAAGATCTCGGTGTCATCTTGATAGACTTTGGAAACACTTCTTGAAACACTATCGTACATACTACTGTCACTTCACAATGGTGGTCTGATACCTGTTATTCCACCTAGGAGGGTCAGTGGCTTATCAACCATTCTTCTAGAACCTCCATATCCTATATTGTATTACATGGAAGTTTTTCTGTAAGAAAAAAAAGTAAAAATTACTGGTAATAATCCTGTATGTTCACCAGATTTTGTTGGGACAATGGTCTAACCTTTTCCATGACCTATGCAGGAACCTCTTAATATGGTTTGTAAACTGACAGCCACTAAAAGAATGTGCTTCCCAAGAATACAATTTGTCAGTGTTCCTATCAAGTAGATATATACCACAAAAAATTGAAAACTCACAATTATAAATATTTTCTTCAGAATCTTTGTCAAGATTGTTTTTGGATGAGTTGTTCCAACTCCCTTTTTCTCCTTAGGACAAGTGATCTGACTTCTCATTGTCCTGCTCTTCATGTAACAGTTGTGGGGGTTTCTAATTATAAGGCTTCTCAGAGGATGATTTAATCTCTGCTCCCTTCAGAGGGTATATTATGATGTAGAACTTGATCTCATTGCTGATGAATTCAAAGGACATGCCTTATGAACATTTGGGAATGTATCACTAAAAGTAAATTATTTTTTTTATCCGTTCTTTTTCAAACTGTCAAACAAAAATAGTTTAAGCTTAGTGTCTAATTAATTAAGAAATGGGATTCAATACTAAGAATTTTTAATTTGTGAATTAAACTAGATTCAGTATAGACAGCATTGAAAAGGGCTTTCATAACCCCTTTCTTCAGTCCCTTGAGCATCTGCTGCAAATGTCATTGATATGCTGAGCAGTAGTAGCTCCTTTTCTGATGTGAAGCTTATTTTAGGGGTGGGGGTGGGGGCCTGGAATAAAAATAACATCTCAGCTAAGTCAAGGAGGAAAGCCTCTATCTTTCATTCTCTGTATATTCTCAGAGCTATCTAGTTCTCCAGACTACATTCTGCACTTAAGTACAAAGTCACTCTAGACATACCTTACACAATAAAAAATGCTTTGTGTGTTGTGGCTTTGTTACAAGCTGCAACTTGCATGTCCAAAGTGCAAAGATCATCACTAATCAAAAATATATAAAATAAATTTATACATGCTTAAAAGCCTTCTAAAAAGTCATCAATTATTTGAATGCACACAGCGAAACATCACTGTTAAAATACATAGAGAAGCTAAGGGCAGGTAAAAACATGATGTGACCTTGGTCTGCAAAAGCTGTTTTGTAATTTTTTTTGGATATAGGCTTGTGCTGTGAGATGGAACTATTCAACAGTTGCTGTTTCCATCCACACCCTTTCAGTCATAGATAGGTATGTTTTAGTTGTCATAGAGAGAGTTATGCACAAGACAAAAAAGAGTGACTTTGCAATGGAAACCCGCTAATACTATCAAGGCAGTCCTCTCTTTACCAACAAATAGAGTGGCATATGGTAGCTTATGTAAGAACTTATGTTTAAAAAACTTGATGGGAAAGTTCATGAAGCCTATGTCAGAAAACACTAGGGCTCTTCTAAACTTTAGTGTATAAAAAGTGAAAGAAATAAAATATTTCAGTAGAAGCATGATGCAGTTACCAATGGATAATTTACTTTTTCTTTGATACAGTCTTCATTCGTAAAACAAAGTAGTTATATAGAACACAATTTAATTCTTTTAAGGATGTTAAGATCTTGGACTAGACTAAGCTCATTATATAGATTCTGCAAAGGTAACTAATTTTGAATCACTTTTGCATAATTAATTCCATCCATATAATAATTTTATAGTGGAAGCAGCCAATTTTACTGTGAAGGTTAGAGTATTTTTGCAAAGAAGTAGTCTGCTTACTACATTTTCCAGACAATAAGGTAAAGGCTTCATGAACAACAGTAGTCTTAGATAACTAATGTGAGATGAATGCCTGGAAGTAGCAGGTTAGCTGATTTTGGAGCATGTGCATGTAGATGAAGTTACATGGGTGAGAGTAAGGGGCAAAACTTGACAAGCTAGTAGTAATGCCTTGTCAGCAACATTAAGATTTGAGGCTTAGAAGGGCTGGAGAGAAGCAGGTATTGTACTGCTGGGGCTTATATGAAAGTCGCCTGATTTAAAGCCACTAAAACTATCTAACTCACTTTTTGTCTTCTTGAAGACGGATGATGCTGCAGTATGTTGACCAATAGGTTATAATGCAGGCCATGTACGGTATTAGAAATGACCGTCTAATTTCAGGCTACTTTAATAGGAACACCATTGGTGTTTGCCTATTATCACCCAGTCTAAAGAGTGCAAAATGACGACTGTTTCTCTAATAAAGCCCTCTTCTGTGAGCTATTTGCCAACAGTGGCAAATGAATTTCTCAGTAGTTGTCTAGCAGAATTTTTAATTGCTTTCATACTCATCCGAACATGAATAGTTAGTTACATGAGGGATTTTGATACTGAGTTGAAGTTGTTTTACCTTTTTGGGAGCTTTGTTGCCCCTAAAATAACGGTACATGAGTCTTATTGCTCTTTCATGCAATGAATAATAAAAATAATCGGTATCGTATTTAGAACAGAATGTGATGTGGTTCAAAAATACTTTTAATAGTACGAAAAATAAAATTACTACCACAAAAATAAAACTTTCTGGATGATTAATTTCCTTGTTTGTAACTGCAAAAAGAAAAGTCCAGCTTTTCTATAAAAAGACTACTTGCTTAAGCTACTAGCTTGTGACTCACTCCTCTGAGTAAAAATCTTTGCGTGAGGATCAGGAAGCACTTCTACAAAACCTGTTTTGGCTCCATTCATTTATTTGACTAGCGTACTAAATTATAACATTAATTGTAACATCTAACCATTAATTAAATGGTTTTGAGGAGGAAACAAATTCAAGTGACTTGACCAACATAACAGGACATGAACTTTGGGTACTTCTAAATTTTTCAAGGTGAATTGTAAAGTACAGTTTTAACAGTTGAAAAATATTTTCTGGATCAAATAAATAATTATTAAGAAGCACTTAGTGGAAAAAAAGATAGTATCCCTTTTAAATCAAAGTCTATGACATCACAGAGATGTCACCATGAGGTCACAATGTAAAACAAAAAGTTAAACTGCAGTTAGGCATCTATTTTGCTCTATTAAAGGCATGCCTGCTCTGTGATTGTTGTGTGAGCTTCTCTGTTCAAATTAACTCTCTGTGAATTAACAAAATATAAAAATGTAACTCCTACTTACAATAATAACAGACAAATAAGTGCTACGGTTACTGAGTCTTGTAAGCAAATTGAAGTAGAGGGATACATGGCCACGTGGACATGGTGTGAGACTGAGTCAAAATATCCTGGGATTTTAAACCTAGCTCTGCCATCAGTTTCCATTCTTTGGATTCAACAGAGTTGTTTATACTGTATTGTCCTAATTTCTAAATACTTGACATGAAACATTACAATATTAATCTCAGGAATCTTTTGTTAATATTTTCCCAATGCTTTCCAAATGTGAAGTGCTATCATTGCTTACAGATCAAGAGAATGTTCACTTTTCATCTTTTGAATATTAAATATCCATTTATAGTTTCTTGTAGTGTCAACTTTCTATGTATTGTAAGAGTTAAGAAAACATTGTCCTTGTTTTAAACTTTTTAACTGTAGCAGAAACCAAACCAACGCAAGCTTTGGAGACCTTTTCCTCATAATTTTAAGACTACCCACTGATTTGTAGCAAAAATCTGGAACATTAGTACTGAGTATGACAAGTTGTGGTGGGTTGACCCTGGCTGGAGGCCAGGTGCCCACCAAGGCCGCTGTATCACTCCTTTCTTTAAGTAGACAGGGGAGAAAAGGCATAACGAAACACCTGTGGGTCGAGATAAGGGCAGGGAGAGATCACTCACTAATTCTTGCCATGAGCAAAACAGACTGAGCTTAGAGAGGAAATTCATCTAATTTATTACCAAGCAAAACAGAGTAGAGTAATGAGAAATAAAACCAAATCTTATTTCCCCCCACCCCTCCCATCTTCCCAGGCTCAACTTCACTCCCCATTTCTCTCCCTCCTCCCCCCCCAGCACCACAGGGGGATGGGGAATGGGGGTTGTGGTCAGTTCATCACACGGTGTCTCTGCCGCTCCTTCCTCCTCAGGGGGAGGACTCCTCACACTCTGCCCCTGCTCCAGCCTGGGGTCCCTCCCACAGGAGACAGTCCTCCACCAGCTTCTCCAACGTGAGTCCTTCCCACGGGCTGCAGTTCTTCACCAGCTGCTCCAGCGTGGGTCCCTCCCACAGGTTGCAGACCTTCAGGAGCAAACTGCTCCAGCGTGGGTCCCCCACAGGGTCACAAGTCCTGCCAGCAAACCTGCTCCAGCGTGGGCTCCTCTCTCCATGGGGCCACAGGTCCTGCCAGGAGCCTGCTCCAGCGTGGGCTTCCCATGGGGTCACAGCCTCCTTTGGGTGCCTCTACCTGCTCTGGCGTGGGGTCCTCCATGGGCTGCAGGGGGAATCTCTACACCCCCTCATCCTTCCTCCATGGGCTGCAGGGGGACAGCCTGCTTCACCATGGTCTTCACCACGGGCTGCAGGGGGATCTTTGCTCTGGTGCCTGGAGCACCTCCTGCCCCTCCTTCTGCACTGACCTGGGTGTCTGCAGAGTTTCTTACATCTTCTCACTCCTCTCTCGAGCTGCAAAAGCTCTCTCTAACTGGTTTTTTTTTCCTTCTTAAATATGTTATCACAGAGGTACTGATGGGCTCAGCCTTGGCCAGTGGTGGGTCCATCTTGGAGCCGGCTGGCATTGGCTCTGTCGGACCTGGGGCAAGCTTCTGGCAGGTTCTCACAGAAGCCACCCCTGTAGCCCCCTCTGTACCAAAACCTTGCCATGCAAACCCAACACACAAGTACATCTGAATTAATTCTTCTCACTTGTCATCAGACTTACCAGTTCAGAGATATGCCCCACTAAACTTAACTATAGAGTTCAAAGCTCCATTGTGTCTGATTCACAGAAAGAACAGGCAATGCAAAAGTGTATTCACTTTTTTTTTTTTTTGCATTTGGGGGATTGTGTTTTCAAAGTGTTCAGCTTGTTATTGAGCAAACCAATTTAAATAATCCATTAAATATAATTTATCTTACTTAAAAGTAATCTAAGCACTTTGGGATAAAAAAAAAAAGGCATATCTTTTCCAGCAAAGAAGTCTTGGCTGACATCATATTTCTACAATGATTACCTATTAGTGACTTAATTGGAAGGGCTATGGTGACTAGTAGGAGTCCAAAACTGTTTTTTTTGAAGTATTGCACTTGTAAGGGACAGTGTTCTGTTTTCTCTGCTAAACTGAATATCTGAACCCAAAATTCACCTTCAGAAAATAGACATAGTAATTATATCTTAAAGAATTTAAATTTGGAAATTTAAAGTCTAAATATCTTTATATATTCTCTGGGGGTTTTAATTTTAATTTTGCATTCTGCTTCTTGTTTGTGTATTTTTCTGTACTCACAACTTGCCATTGATAGCATAGCTTTCAATGAAATGTCTATCATACGATTGGTGGGTCATTCTGTAGATAAGGGGTTTAAAACCAATGAGGCAAAGTAAACAATTTCTTTGCAGTCTGATACCTCTTGGATATTGTAAGGCTTATAACTTTCCTGAGACTTTCATGTGCGCTACTTCTGCACTTCTAGGCCTGTTAGACGCCTGATTTTTGTGCAGAGCACTCACTTGAATTGTATAAAGAAATGATTCTGTTTCTATAGCTCTAAGAACAACAGCAAGTGGGTGAAGAAGTAAAAGGTTCTTATTCTAATAGTTCTTATACTGACATTAGAAGCACAAAATACTTGTCTTCCAGTGCAAAGTAGAGGTATTTGTATGGTGGCAAAGCAATATTTCTTAATGAAAAGTTCAAGCTCGGGCGATGCAAATATTACAGTACTGTGAACTACAGAGATTCTTCAGGCGGTGAAATTAGGTATTGGAACTTGAACATGGTTCAAATTTTCTTTGCTCTTACATTCTGGGGAAAAAAAATAATATAAAATTAATGTGATGACGACCATTTCCTTAATGTGAAAAAGGTGGAAGGAGGGGTGGCTAAAATGTTATGAAAGCTTTGCTAAAAAAAAATAATAATGGATTAATTTTGCCAAGAGTATTATTTTGTAAATAAGCTTTTTTCATACCGTAAGTTCAACAGAAATGTAAATATTTTTTCCTTAAATGTAGAATACATTTCTTTACGTCTGAAACAAAAAATCCCAAATGCATGAACAGTTATTGCTGCCAGTGCAGGAAGACATGCGTGCAATGGTGAAATGAACCCATGTTGACAAAAATAATAAAAAAGTCAAATCAGGAATGAAAGACAAGGGCAAGATTTAATAAATAAATGAGAGAGAGAAAGCACAAATATACCATTTACATCTTGAAGTGTATTTAAAGGAAGTTGGCTTATTGCTGTTGTTGAAGTGAATCTTAACCTGAGACTATTTTTGTATGTATTTAAATTACATGAGAATATTGGTGTACAGCTTTGAATTTATTTTTTTCATTTATCATAATAATGCATCCATTTAGAAACTCAACAACCAGTTATAAAAATAACTTGGTTAAGAAAACAGTATCTAGATTGCTTCTGACCAAATTAGACAACCAATGGAGTAGTTCTATTTGGAGTGAGAGCAAATGTATAGAATTAACAGCAACACGGCAAACCAAACAATTTCCTTGCAAACTGATTCTTCTGAGCCATTGAACAGAGCATAAATACTGGAGCAGTGAGACTTTATTATTCTTTGAGCTGCACTGCTTTTGGTAGTTGGAGGCCACGGATGCCAAAAACACAGACCAGGTCTGAACATGTAGGATAAGGGTGTGGGTGGTATGTTGTCACAAGTCTGTTGGCTTTTGAATTTGGTCAGGTTGGAGATCACTTTGCAGTGAAGTGTTGCTGCCCGGAGGGTGTGATACCGTGTCCGTGGCTCTGAGCAGGCCTCCTCCCACAGGCTGAGCCAGAATTGCACGTGCTTGAGGAATAAATTGTCTTGATGCAATCACTGTTATCGTATAACTCTATATTCGGTTAGGGAGAGGAAGTAGGAGCTTTGCTTGTTCTCTTTTAACAGCATTTTATACATTCTTATATGCATGTAGTGTTGTGCAAAATGGATATAAATGTATGTCACTACATAAATACACATTTCACATAGGTACTGACTCAAAAACTGTTGCAATTGGGTAGAAGCAAATATTCTACTATTTTTAATAGTGACACAGTTGAATTTGCAGGAGATCTGCAACAGTAAAGATTTGTTAAAGATTTTAAAAATTCTGATTGCCAGCGATGGAGATTGTATATGATGCCTACAAGAGTGAATAGAAACACTCCAGAAAGTAACTAAAAGTTAGTAAGATTAATTTTAACTTCTCACTAACAAAATCATTAATTTTGTTTAAATTCTTATTTTGTAACTTGAATAGTTTTAATTTTTTAAAAAAATTATATATTTATTTTGGAGGTAAGTTTCACCAAATGAAGTAAGATTACTTTAACTCAGGATGAGTATCCCTGTTACTGTTCAACATAATTTAAGTAAGCCCCTTTAAATTAAATCTTCTGTGAAACAGTTGGTGCTGAAGCTGCTGGATGCCCTCTGTCAGAATCCTACGTCCTCTGCATTCTGTGATCCATCTGGATCAAAGGAGGAGCAAGTTCCAGAGCTGGAAAAGTTACATGGTTATCATTCGACTTTTATATGATTTTAGTAATAGACATTTACCAAGGGATTTTCTCCAATGAGTGGCTGCACTGATTATACAGACAGTATTTTAGAACAAAGATGTCCTCCACACATGATGACTACAAAGGAAAGAGGGGAAGGTAAGGAAAGAGAAAAAAAAAGGAAAGAGAAGAGAAGAGAAGAGAAGAGAAAAGAAAAGAAAAGAAAAGAAAAGAAAAGAAAAGAAAAGAAAAGAAAAGAAAAGAAAAGAAAAGAAAAGAAAAGAAAAGAAAAGAAAAGAAAAGAAAAGAGGAAAATAAAAAAGAAAAGAAAAGAAAAAAGAGAAAATAAAAGGAAAAGAAAAAAGAAAAGAAAAGGAAAAGAAAAGAGAAAAGGAAAGAAAGAAAAGAGAAAAGGAAAGAAAGAAAAGAAGAAAAGAGATGAATTGGAATACCTGAGATGGAAGAAACAGAAATACTTAAAATTAAAACCCACAATAATTATGAGTTGTAGCACCTTTTGGAACAATGACCAGCATGCTGTGCAGTCATTACACTTTTCTGTGTTGCCTGGAAACTAAAGTGAAATGGCCTCATTCATTTGCAGCTTGCCCCAGCTCTCCCCTGGTACATCTGAGCAGACCACAACTTAGGAGACTAACACTGGCAAACCCATTAACAGTGTATTTGTTCTGAAATGTGATTACTGCTACTACATTTCAGTACAATACAATACTGCAGAGAAAATAAGAGAGGAATTTTCAGTAATATAGGACTATTTCAGTTCTATTAATCAGCAGTGTATTTTCAATGAAAAATAGAGCTAACTCCAACATTCAAAATGGCAATTTTTAATAACCTGCCTAACTGATATGTTTCATGCCTGGCAAACTTTGGCATATTATGCCATTTGCTAAAGCAGGAAGTATTGTGTGTCAGACTGTTAAATATTTACAATATTTATAATTTAAAATATGTTTTAAAAATAATAGAATGAATAGTCTTAATGAAAGACAAGTAGTTTCTATACAATTTAATGGAAATTAGACATTTTCTGTGTCAATTATCCTAAAAAAAAGAAAGAAAAAATTAATACATTGGTAATACAAAGGATAAAACCAAAGTTTGTGTTATTGATCAGGTTATTTGTCAAAGACAAGCTCTTTCTGTTTAAACAGCTGTAGAATAGAGGCTATTGTTGTTTGATAATGCATGGTTTCCAAGTAAAATTTTATTTTTTTAATCAAAGCTTCTTTGGAATATTTTCATGTCTGGACAGAAAGAATATTTTTTCTGCAAGTGTTACTTTTCAGTCCAGCGAAGGCAGTGGAAAAGAATACACTGCTGATGTAAGGCATTCTAGATCCGTGCATGCCTCTCTAGACTGCCAAAATTTAACTGTATCATGCTTTGTACTTGATCGAGCTTAATTCCCAATGTGAAAGGCCAGTATTAGCATTTCTGTAGTTGTGTAAGTTCTATTGTACATTACTTCTTGGAATAAAGTGTACTGTGTAACACGTAAAAGCTGGTAACATATCTCCATTTCGTCAGAGCTTGTGTCAGGTTTTATGGTTTCACATAGGTAGATAATGGGCTTTTGCTAGCCCACTTTATAATTTATTTTGGAAAGACCTCTGTGTTTGTATGTGTAACATTTCGTACATAAGCTGATAAATGATTGAGAGGTGACAGGAGTATTCAAAGAAGTCAAAGCAACAGCAGAAAAACAAAATGATTGTTTCTTCTATAACAGTTCACTAAATAATAACTTAGGCTATGTCTTGCACTAGAGCTTTTGTTTACACGTTTTGAGTTCAAGGCTTGCTTCAGTTAGAGACCAATGTCTACTCTAAAAAAACCCTGAAAAATAAAAAAATAAGGTAAAAGTAGTAAGTTTCCAGGTCCAGATGTTATTCACTCAAGATTTCTAAAATAACTCAAATACAAAATTGTAAAACTATTACTTACATCTGTCTGTACGATCAACATTATTACCAAAATATCAGATGGTGGCAAACATGATGCTGGATTTTAAAAAGAACTGTTTGTGGAGAGAGAAGGAGGAGTGTCCAGAGAATTGTAAGCAAGCATGTCTGATTTCTGCACTGGACGAACTCCAGAAACTTTTAGAATGAAAGCAAACATTTTAGCACATATGATAAAATAGAGACGTGTGAAATGGGCTTTTATAGAAGAAAAGCATGCTTTAGAACTGGTTAGTGGTTGGGGAGGGATTGTTGTGATTTTTTTGGTTTTATGGTTTTGAGTTTTGTTTGTTTGTGTGTGGTTTTGGTTTTTGGGTGTGGTTTTATTTTTTTTTAAACAGTCACCAAACATGGTAAAGATAATCTAGTTCTTTTGGTATATATGGAGTCCAAAATAGCTTTTTATAATGTACTTGGTTAAGAGTTCCTAAAGAGACAAAGCTGTCATGCAATACTGATTTGATGGGAAGTAACGTGTTGAAGAAAATTGATTGTCAATAAATAAATATGAATACATAAGGAAAAAAATAACTTTAGCTATGCATAGCTATTGCTATGCATATTGAATAATGCCCCCAAGGACAAGGTTCTAGCAATTGTGGTTAGTCCTTTGAAAATATCAACTTGGTGCTAAAGAGGAGCCAAAAAGATACTCAGATTGTTAAGAACTCTTAGAGCAGAAATAGTAAGAACAGCAAGGAGTGGTCGAATAGGCTAGGATGCTGCAGTTTGGAAAAGAGCTTGGATTTATGAGAAAGTATACACAAGTGCGAACAGCAGAGGATATGTGAATAAATAAGGAAAAGTCACTTGCCGTTTCTCATGTAAGAACAAGGTTACTCAGTGAAGTGACCAGGCAGGAGGTTTCAAACAAAGTATTTTTTCACTGAATGCACAGTAAAGTTGTATATGTGGATGACAAAGTATACAAGAGTTCAAAATATGATTAGGCAAAATCCTAGGATAAAAGCCTGTTGAGAGCTGTTCAACAGAATGATGATGTGAATTCAACCATGAATTCAGCTTGCCACATTTTGACAGGAAATATTGAGATAAAGGCCACTCTATTCTTGAAGTATTACTTTCATTTTTTCTGTGAGCATCTTTTAGTGGCCTCTGTCAGAGAGTGAAAAATCTAGCTAGGTGAACTCATGGTCCAAACTAGTGAGATTGTATCCATATGTGGTTGGGGAGTTGTTTGTATGTATGCATCCATACAACCTGGCACATTCCCAACCACAAAAGAAGTCTTTTGAGACCTGTTAGTATTAATTCAGCTGTCAGTGTGAATTCTTTGACTGAAATTGTTCACCAATACTGAAGTGTGGAAATTGACTGTGTCAGAGGCAAGAAATCCTTCCCTTCCTTTAAATCTTTTTCAGTAATTAATAACAGTCCTTGTGAAGACTTCACTTGCTCATCTGAATTGGCTAAGTCATTTGTATAAATTCAGAGTATTGTTTGTCTGCCTGCTAGACAGTATTGCATCAGCCTAAATTCTGTTGAATTAACATCATTGCTCATCTCAAGAGAACACTGGCTAATTCTTCTTCTTTTGAAGGATTTTGCACTTGCTTTCAATGGAAACAACATCATGTCTTGCGATCTTTGTTACTTATAACAATACTGACTAAACTGAGATGAGGAAAAGGAAAAGAAACGATGCACATACTAACTTACACACTATCTAAGAAACCTTTACCAAGAAACTCAAACAACTTGGTAAGGTTTGCTGTAAATATTTTGCTCTTTAGTAATTTGATTGATTTGATTTATCACTTCTGTTTGGATTGACTTGTATCCTGAATGTGCATGTATAAGTTTCTTTGTGTTTAAGCTGAAGAACTTAACAGAGTTTTGGGGTGGGGATAGCGGAACTATACAATACTGCTAAGGCAACTTGTAGAAGCTTCATAATATCTTATTCTTGTTTAATTGCTAAAACTAGCCTTTTTTTTTTTTTTTTTCATAGTCCAGAAAATAAATGAAAATACCATGCTATCCCTTTAGCCTAGGTTGATTAATTTTTTTTTGTCATTAAATAATTACAGAGCAGAAAACTTTCAAGAAAATTTATAATTCCATCACTATGATTTTTAGGCTATGGAGTATTTTATTGCCTTTGTTCAATGTCTGTTTGTTATTCAATAGGGTCAGATTAAGAATGTTCAAGAAAGAATTATGTAGGGTCTGGACTGCTGCTGTCTTTTTCTTCTTAAAAATAGTTTTCTTGTAGAATAATGCAAAATCCACTGTTGTTTTCCACAGTGCTTTAGCTCAGTATGTGTGTGACATGCATCAGAAATATGTAAAGCAAAGAGGAGGCTTTTTTATTCTAAAGACCAGCAAGCAGGGAGGCAGTGGCATGCTGTCAGGTAAAAATACCATTCCCACGAATTTCAGAGAGCATTTAAGCTGATTAGAGACCAGTAGAGACTTTCTCTGATCACTTAAAAAAAAAAAAAATTCTTTTATTGAAAAGGTATTTGTCATGTTTTTTCTCTTTAAAGGACATTTTGGAGTAGTGTTAGAACACAAGGTTTAGTCTGCTCCAGAAGGCATAAAAATGAAATTAAATTATTACTTCACGACTCTTCCATGTTCTGCATAGTTTTTTAAGGATGGAAAATGAAAATTAATTCATTGACTTTCTATCTGCATTCACCTGTAAAGATTTCAGGTGGTTTTGTGCGTACATATATTTATACCTTTGTTAAAATATATCATTTTTATCAATTATGTTGCACCTTCTGTTAATGTTTTATGCATATTTGATGTTTTATCTAGCAAATTAATACTCTTCACCTGACTGTCTATAGCTGTATTAGAGTATGGGCTAAATATGTCAAGTAGAAGAAATTAGACCAGAGGTTGAAATGTATCCAGCTGAGTTATGAACTCATAGAACTGTAGCTTTGTACATATATAAAAAGCACATGTTCACTGCAAGTCAGTTTTAATGAATGGAAAGATAAAATGGCAGTAGCTGCTGCATACCCTCTTTAATTCATATTGATTATGTCAAGTAGGATATTCTGGATTGAGAGATCCTGAAAAAAGGGCTAAACATGAAAAGTTTATTAGCAGATCAGAATGTCTCAATTAACAATTGATTAAAAATTAACAACTGATGAGCTGTTATGACTTCAGCTCATGTTATAGTGAAGTAAATTACTGTGTGAATTTGCAGCATGTTCCCTGCTTTCCGTTATGTTTGTCACTGATGCCCCATGTTCCAGTATTGTAATATCCCTTTTAAGCATATTTACACAATATAAAGATATGCAGCAGTATTCGGCCACAAAACAATCATCTGTGATATCAGTGTTGTGCTGTGCTTGTGCAGCTCTTTGGAAGTTGGTCTGTGTTCAGTGTTGCTTGGTTCTACTCTGCCGATGCTTCCCTGGCTGCCTCTGAGAGTAGCTGCTTGCACGGACCCTCTACTCCAGTTTTAGGGAGAAGAATGTGATAGGGGTTAGCCTGACTCTCTCCTTCTTACTCTGCTGAGAAATACATTTGAACAGAGCAGATTTGCAGCCTTCTTGTAAGTTTACTGAGTCCTAAGTAAGACAGAAGCAAGAATGGCAAATCTGGTGAGGGCTGAAGGAAGACGAGGGTTGCAGTGATTCTTGTTCCGCTTTGCATGGCAGACCTGAAGCCTTCCTCACTGTTCTGTCTGTCACTGAGAGTGTGTTGGCATTGGAGCAGGTCAGTGGAGCTGAAGGACAGAAAGAGCTTCCTGGGGAAAAAGAGCGGTTTTTTTGTGGAGGTTTCTTTTTCTTTCCTTTTTTGTTTGTTTGTTTGTGGTTTTAAAAAAATCAAAAGTATCATAGAAATATGATCCTTGGTAAAACTGTGATTTTGTTGGGCAAGCCCAGGTATCATGGTGTGTTCAAAAAATCATCACCCACCCCAGTGCAGTGCCTTGATTGATGTGAGAACTTACTCCTCTTTCACTAAGGAAAAAAGCTACATTACATTGTTTCACATCTATTGCATGGTAAAAATGAGCATGTGAGCAAAAAACACAGAGTAATAAACTTGTAAAAACTTATTACCCCAGGGAGACTTGTCTGTGTTCCAGGAGGTTTTTAGTAACCACACTTCCTCTGCTTTGCTGGCCTGAGCCCCAGCAAAACTAGAACTTTAATTTATACATTCTGGCATGCAAATACTTTGAATTATAGCATCCTAGAACTTAGCCTAGGTTTCTGTGGTTGTGGATAGAAGCTTAGAGCAAAGCTCAATTTGTTATTTGGGCTACCAGTGCAATAAAAATGAGACCACAGTATGAAGGTTCACAAATTTATCTTGAAAGAAGTTACAACAGACAACTGAGACAGGCATTTCAAGGGGATCAAACACTGTTATGCATATAAATAAATTCTCTACAAATGACTTTGGGGATGTAAAAGACAGGATTAGTGACTTTAGATGTTTTAAAAGAGTTAATCCATAAAGGAGGACAGGTTGCGCGGTGTTTGGGTTTTCATGGTGGTAGAAGTAATATAATGCCTTAATAATAGCAATAGAATGTATTGCTACAAACAACACATGACAATGACTCAGTAAAATTGATAAAACAGAAAGTCATCAGTTGCTTTTTCATAATTACCTGAAAGAAGTAGGTAGATAAGCATGAGAAACTCCTCAGCTTTTGGGTTGACCCCAGTTGTCTGAGCTTGCCAGTGAGGTCCTACCTCCC
Organism: Balearica regulorum gibbericeps; assembly: GCF_011004875.1. Lineage (NCBI taxonomy): Eukaryota > Metazoa > Chordata > Aves > Gruiformes > Gruidae > Balearica > Balearica regulorum. Next base: position 65,601,963 of record NC_046220.1, read on the forward strand.
CAAAGCTGGTTTACCTATGAAGCAGTCTCATGTGGCTTTCTATGACTGCTTGTGAAAAAGGAAAGAAAATACTATATAGAGGTAATTCCAGTTTTGCTGAGCAACAGTACTCCAAGACTGTGTTATAAAAAATGAGTCATGAAACAATGCAGATTATAATTACAGCTTTTAAAGGAAGTTTAACTGTGCCTTGGCTTTCTTTGCATAAGGTAATTAGTGCCTATTATTAGCAGAACAAAGACTTGAAAGAAATCCATTATTGTATATATATTTTAGTCCATTATTGTGATTAAAGTAATCATTCTACTATAATATTGGATGAAAGATAATATGCCTTGCTAATTTATGATATTCATTTAATTGCATATTGTCTTGAGTGCACTTAAAAGTAGTCTCATACAGAAATGCTAAAACTGAAATAAGGCAACTTCTGTTGATCTATATGATAATTTAGGGCAGAATCTGAGGCAAAACATCTATATGTAGCAAACATACCGTAAGGTGTGGAACCATACTGTAAGCTTTCTTCGTCCTACTATACCTTGTTCTTTTGATGTTACAAGAGGCATGTTTTGAGAAACATATGTATAAGTGTATGTATAAGATATGTAAGTAAAGTGCTTTTTAAAAAACTTGCAAACTTTTACCTGTGGATTCTTTTTTGATGAAAATCTCCTTGGTGGTTTTGTATTTCATAGTTGTAAAAGAAAGAGAGTGAGAAAAATAACACTTTCTGTATGTAACTGACAGATTGTATTGCTTGTTCCTGAGGACAGAAATAATACTATTACAAAGAAAGAAAAGACTTGTGAAAGTGATTGATCATGTTATCTACCCTTGTCAAATTTGAGACTGTTTTTCATCTGTTATACAAATGCCTGAAAGGTCATAGCACTATTCTAGAAATGCCAAGAGGGCCACAGCGTAATTATGTTCCAGAAAAAATGAATTTGTTGAAGAAGGAGATGTATAAAATAGACAGTTCATGTGTAGAGTAGACTGCAGGACATAAATGAGGGGAAAAAAAAGTTTCTTAAAAAAAATAATTTGAAGAACAAATATATGGTTTATAATCCTTTCATGTGCTTCCTTTTAAAATAAGCAAAGAGAGTTTATTTGAGTCACTTACTTAAAATGAATATTAAGAATGCATTCCAAAAATGAGAAGCTCTTTGAGCATAAGAAGTCTTGTGAAAAAAGCATGTAAAAGGACATAATTTATCTAGTCTATTCCCACAAGGAGGATGAATTATTCGCTATTAAATGGAAATTAGTCTTGTTCAGTCCGTTTTTATACAGAATCACAGAATTGTGGACTGGAAAGGATCTCTGGAGGTCATCTTGTCCAACCCTCCTGCTCAAGCAGGGCCTCCTAGAGCAGATTGCCCAGAACCACATCCAGAGTGCTTTTGAGTATGTCCAAACATGGAGACTCCACAACCTCTCTGGGCAACCTATGCCTGTGCTCACCCTCACAGTAAAAAAAGTGTTTCTGATGTTCAGAGGGAACATCTTGTGTTTCAGTTTATGCTCATTGCCTCTGCTCCTGTTGCTGGGCACCACTGAGAGGAGCCTGGTTCCATCTTCTTTATAACCTCCCTCCAGATAGTTGTACCAATTGATAAGATACCCTAGAGCCTTCTCTTGTCTTCTCTAGGCTAAACAGTCCCAGCTCTACCAGTCTTTTCTCGTACGAGAGGTGGTCCAGACTCTCAATCATGTTAGCGGTCCTTTGCTGGACTGTCTCCAGTAGCCCCATATCTCTCTTGTACTGAACACAGTACTCTGGATGTGGTCTCATCAGTGCTGAGCAGAGAGGAAGGATCACCTCTGTCAACCTGCTGGCAACTGTCATCCTAATGCAGCCCAGAGACCATGACCCTTCTTTGCCACAAGGGCACAGTGCTGGCGCACATTCAACTTTGTGTCCACCAGGCCTCCCAGGGCCTTCTCTGGAAATCTGTTTTCCAGTTGGGTGGCACCCAGCATGTACTGGTGCCTGGGGTTATTCCTCCCCAGGTGCAGGACTTTGCTCTTTTCCTTGTTGAACTGCATGAGGTTCCTGTTGGCCCATTTCTCCAGCCTGTTGAACTTCCTTTGGATGGCAGCATGACCTTCTGGTCCTATCAGACACTCCTTCCAGTTTTGTGTCATCAGCAAATTTGCTGAGTGTACACTCTGCCCAATCATCCAGATCATTAATGAAGCTGTTGAATAGGATTGGATCCAGTGTTGCTCCCTTGGGTACACTGTTAGTTACTGGCCTCCAACTGGACTTTGCACCACTGATCACCACCCTCTGGACCCAGCTGTTCAGCCAGTTTTCAGTCCACCTCACAGTCTATTCATCCAGCCCATGCCTCATCTGATTCTCTGTGAGGATCTTACAGGAGACAGTGTCAAAAGGCTTCCTGACGTGGAGGTAGACAATATCCCCTGCTACCTGCTCATCTACCAAGACAGTCTTTTCATTGGTAGAGAGCTATAAGGTTGGTTTACATGTTTTGAAAAGTTGAATTTCTGTGGCTGAGAAACCTTTTTTGACAATCTAATAGATAACAGACATAACGAATATATCTGCAGTTATGGAATAGCATTGAGATTAAGGAAATTTAAATTCTGTATTGTTGTTAGATTTGTTAGAAGAGAAACCTCTCCTGCTTAGGTGACTTCACAGTGCAAAGTAATTGTTGGTGGGGATGATGTTCATTTTTCATTTCATGGTGAATGTATGTCATACTTAAATAATAAGAAAAAAGTTTTAGTTCAGTTGGTGTATTTTTTCCCCCTCTTTAAGGCACAATATTTGGGCATGAAAATATCACCACCATCAGTGGCAGAGGACTTCCTGTGCACTTTCAGAAATGCCTATCAGTTCTCTCTTCTGTTCCAATTAATGTACCTTCTATGATAGTATACGATGTAGTTAATTTGTGTTGCTTTTAAGAATACACAATGATGGATACTATTGCCTGTAGTTCCAGTAGAAGAATAAAACAGCAACAGAAAGGTTTCTGTTAGAATGGTAACAACTTTGAATGCATGTCATCAGACCAAACATACAAGATTTATACTTACACAGAAAAAAACCCCAAGCATGTTTTTATATCAACAATATTCAGCAACAATTCCCTTGTAATTTGCTTCAGGTAGTTGCATACACTGAGAACTAAAGGGACAGTGAGAGACAACAGCCTCCCTGCACATGAGATTCTAATGAGGATGCATAATGCAGGTGTGACAGCAGGGTCGTGTCTGTGGACAGGTACTAGTTTCTCAGCTCCTACTTACTTTACTGCAAATTCAGTACATAGGCAGTCAGCCTCAGGCTAGTTGGAAGCCTTTTTTTTTTTAGAAATAGGGGAAAAATGAATAAATAGTATCTATAAAGTCCTTGATAAAGTAATCTGAGAGGAAATAACTCCTTGGATGTGTAATTTTCCAGCTGAGTATTTGCATTATTTTTATAGCATATTTTCCAGTTTTAATAATTCATAAGAAAGCAAACAGAATAAGTTTAATGAACGAGAATTAGTCCTTTATATAGACTAAACTACTAATTCTTTTTTTGTTGCATAATGTCTGATACATTACACAGTGAGGTTGTCATATTGTTGGCACTTTCAGGTTCATGTCTCCTGATGCTGTAAACCTCACTATGCTTTGTAAAGATATGATTTTCTTATGTTTAAGCATGAACTATAATATTTTCAAAGCTAAAATTTAAAAAATCCCAAAACTTTGCACAAGTCAATACAGTAAATGTATGCTTGAAATGAATGTGTGCGTGCCATGAAATGAACATGAATCACTTGGAGAAACATGGACCTTTTGTAGTGAGTCCAAAAGAGGACTACAAAGATGATGAGAGGGCTGGAGCACCTCTCCTATGAGGACAGGTGGAGAGAGTTGGGGTTGTTCAGCCTGGAGAAGGCTCCAGGGAGACCTAATTGCAGCCTTCCAGTACCTGAAGGGGCCTACAGGAAAGCTGGAGAGAGACTGTTTACGAGGGCATGGAGTGACAGAACAAGGGGTAATGGGTTTAAGCTGAAGGAGGGTTGATTTAGATTAGATGTTAGAAAGAAATTCTTTACTGTGAGGGTGGTGAGGCACTGGAACAGGTTGCCCAGAGAGGTTGTGGAGGCCCCCTCCCTGGAAGTGTTTAAGGCCAGGTTGGATGGGGCTTTGGGCAATGTGGTCTAGTGGAGGGTGTCCCTGGCCGTGGCAGGGAGGTTGGAACTAGATGATCTTTGAGGTCCCTTCCAACCCAAACTATTCTTTGATTCATTTGGCTAAACTAGTTTCATTTGTGATAATCCTTGTAGAGTTCTAATGTTTGAAATTAATCTTTGGTTTATTGTTAATGTTGTTTCCTAACAGGAAAAATGCAAATGTCTTTGAGTTATTGAGAAATTAGAAAAGTTAATATTCATGTTTAAGGGAAAAAAATAGGGCAGCCACAAAGAAAACCACATTCAGTTGGGTAACAACCAAGAACACAACACTTGGGCTGGTATGAAAGAATGATAATATTGTAATATTTCCTATCCTATCAGCCACAAGGAAAGTTTGCTTGCAGCTTTGAATTATAAATAATTTTAAATGCTTAGCTAACTCAATGATATATAACATACAGTGGAAAAAGCATGCTTAGGCTCAAAAATTTGTATCTAAAAATCTTTGAAAGGATTAATACTGTCTTACAAACCCATAGAATGCTTAAATGTACTGGCTGCTCTAATCTCTAGAATGATACAAAAGTGGAATGACAGAAGACCTGCAGCTTGGAAGTAAATTATCTTGGTACAGTTGTGGAGGTAGAAAGGCCATTGCTTACTGAGACACAGTCTTAAGCTATTTCAGTTGCAATAAACTGAACTCACAAATCGACTAAACCCAACAAAAAATCCTGGAACTATATAGTATTAAAAATTGCAATTGTTTTATACTTAAATTAGCAATGATAAGGTTTCAGTGCTACTAAGCATATGAGTACTGTCAGGTAGGTACATGATATTGTATTCATGTAGACTTCTATGCAGGTTAGGATATTTCAAGACTGACAAGCACCTGACTGGAGTCTCAAATTTTATTTTCATTTTTTTGAGAACTGGGATGGAGAAGAAAGTATTTTCTTTGGGTTTTTTTGAGGGGGGGTTGATTGTTTCTTGTGGTTTTTTGTTGGTTTTTTTTCTTTGGTAGAAAAAATTAGAAAAATAAGGGCATTTGTGACAATTTATAGTATGATTTATTTTTAAATTTTTTTCCCCCCAATGTTTAATACCTGGAGCAAGGATGTTTTGAAGGCAACTGCAATTCTTGCAGCTTCCATTTGTTATCTTTAAAGATTTTGTTTGGAAGGATTTTTCAATGGCTAATAGATTTTCAGTGGCTGAAGTGGAAAATTCTGAATTACAATCCCTTTTCCAAGCCTTCCTAAACTTGAATGTCTGTCACCCTTGAGGAGATATCTCCAATACCTTTCCAATTCAAGTGTATGCTATCACAGTCATTACAATAAAAAGAGACTGTGTGGACCAGGACCATGTACCATTTTGGATGGTTTAAGATACATATGTCTGCTGTTCTGAGTTTGAGTTTGGATTATATCTTTGCTTCGTCAAAAGACACCTTTGTCTGATGGTTTTCTGGCTGTTGTTCTGGCTCTATATCATGACTGTGAGAAGGACAGTCAGTAAGGCAAAGAGGTTTTTCTAAAAATATACACACATCTTTCCAGCTTTGTCATGCACATCATGCACAGACGGGCATGTTTGCTTGAACTACAAAATTCCTAGGTTGGCAAAAGTGTAGCATTTGTGTTATAGAGCCTAGATAAGGAAAAGGAAAAAGCAAAGTCAATTACTACTGTAACCAGGTTACAGCATTGCAACACCCAGTGCAGCAGCTTCACAGCTAATTCATAAGTATATAATATAGCCAGCTTGCTGTAGGCCCTGACACTGTGTTTTGCAGAAGTAGCTCACAACCAATAAAACATGATGTGAAACAAATTAAACAGTCTTACATTTGCCAGTGTCATAACAGACCTTTCGTATCAAATTTCATTCTTATCTCTGGTTTGAACAGAAACTGAAACCTTTCTCTAGCTAACAAATGCTCAGGCGTCTGTTGCTGTGGAGCACTGGAAATAACTGATTTTATTATAGCCTGCAGTCACATAGGCATGGAAACATTTGCATGCAGCAGCATAAAATAATTTAGAACTGCTATACCAGACCCTATGGACCAACCCTATGCAATAATGCCAGTCCTTGGGCATAAAGCTCGATTTTCAGTTTTGCTTGTTGGGGTTTTTTCATTATATGCACATGCACACTGTGGTTTAGAGCATATTTTACACAACTGCAGAATACAATTGCATTCTGGTGACCCCTGTGTAAGCACCGGCAAGATAATTCACAGCTTAGAAATTCCTACCAGTTAAGAAATTTGTCCTGCGGTTTTTTGTTGGTTTTGGGTTTTTTTTCCTTAACTCCCCTTTGAAAGAACTGAAAACAAGAGAATGCCTCATAATTTAATGGTATGAAATTACTCTAAAGGGCAAGATTCATCATGTTTATTCAGTCTCCATTAAATGTCACATAACTGGCTATTTCAATCTGATTATTGACTGATTTTTGTGAAGTTGGCCAAGTCAGTTATGTGGCATGTTGGGTTTTTTACTCTATCAAAGGTAGGCAACACATGTGATTGAAGAATCAGACCTATGAATAAACAATGTTATTTAGTGCTAAATTTTTATAATATTGGAACAATTTTTGGAGCTGTGATGGTAGAAATAGTTAGAATTGCAGAGTAGCGCTATATGAAACTAAAGCATAAAACCATATAAAAAAGATAAACTTTTAATCTTTTTAATTACCTGCTTAGGAATGTCCTAATTCTTCTTCTTGCACCTGTTATTATTGTATTATTTAATTTTATAGTTAAAAGCTTGCACTTTTAAAAAATACTTTTGCATTGTAACTGATTCTTAAAATTCTAATGTAGGGTAGGCAGCAAAACTTGCAAGTCTTTTTAGACCTTAAAAGTGGTGATTTTCCAAAATTAAGAAGGATAAATGCAAAATAAAGCCAATATGAGAATCCTTTTAAAGTATCAGTGACTATACATGGCCAATGGTGTGTAAGTTGTAAATTTAGGAATATGTTTTGACTGGAACCCTTTGAACCTTTTGTGATCCACTGACTTCTTGTAGGATGCTAAAATGTACTTATATGTCTGTATAGATATTTAAAGGGTTTTTTTTCTGTTTGTTTGCTTTGTAGGTAAGTACCATTTATGAAGAAGTATGTAGTTTGGTGAGTATTTGCATTGTGTGCTCCTGTGAAGTCATATGCCCAGTGAGTACACACAAAATCTTTTAATGTCATGACATTTTTAACTCATCAGGAATTGCAGTTATATGTAATGAAATCTTTCTTCTGTGTTCTCTGGATTTGGGATGAAATCCGTAGGAATACATTAAAAAGTGTACTCTTGTCCTGTGCTCTGACACGTGCTGCTTTAGATCAGTGCAAACCTAGGCAATATTCACGGTACTTCTGTGGAACATTTGGGTGTTTGGAACTCGAGTTAGAAAACCTATAGATGATTTACTTGCAGTGTTTTCAACCAGTGATGATATACATTACTGTTGCTTTACTGCAAATCTAAAGTCAGATGAATTACCTTGAATGCTGCTATTTTAAAAAATAAATTGCATACCTGCATCAAGATTTATAGCAACAAATCAATAAATATACTATGAGGTTCTGTGGTTATTCCTCCAGAGATCTTGAAGCTTTTATACAAAGAAGATTTTTAAGGAACGTACTTGTGACAGAATAGGAGCTCTTTTCCCGGTGGTCATATGGTGGTCAGTGGAAAAATATGGCATTCAGGATTGGCTGGAATTTGCAGAAATCAATATTCTGACTTCTAGTGATCTGTTCTAACAAACTATATCAAGGGCTTTCTAAAAAGAAAATAGAGTATCACCTTGTAACATTCAAGGTTACTGATGTCTGTTTTGCAAGGTTAAATTATACATTTGAATTAACAGATGCTATAAACCACTTTAATATTCTTGGATGGTTGGAAATTGTTAAATATATGTAATTTTATAATTTAGATGAGTGTTTGTGATCTAAAGCATAGATCAAATGATATCTTTAAATACATTGTGACCTAAATGATACACAGGAATCTTGTAAAATGATGAATTATCTGTGGTCTTTACTAACTGCAATACCTGCAGACCTGAGTGAAAGCTGAAACACTCAGCATACCACAAAGCAGGAGCCTTTATATTTCAGTAATTGTGATGAATTATTCTCTGGACTATATGTAGGTATATGAGCTGCTTAAACATTCATACAAAACAATACTGTATTTAAGATGTTACATTTCTGCTTCATACTAGGAAACAGAGAGAAAATTCAGAAAATTTGCTAGATGTGAGACTGAAAATCACAATTTTCATCTCTATTTACAACTGATACATGTCTGACCATGCACATCCTGCCTTAGGAAGCAGCAACACATTCAGAGACTGAGACACGTGCATTAACTGTACAGATGTGTTTGTATATGTTGAATCACTGAGGTAGGCACTACTACTCTTCTGTAGGGCAAGCTCACTTTGTTTTGTTTTGTTTTGTTTTGTTTTGTTTTGTTTTGTTTTGTTTTGTTTTGTTTTGTTTTGATACCCCCCACATTCACTCTGGGCAAGATTCCTGGACTTTTACTGCAGAGCAGGTTCCATATTAGAAATTCATATACACAGTCATCACTCAGGAACTTGTTTCTATGCCTGTGTCTTCAAAGCATGACCTGCTCTCCCTGGAAAGTGGGAGAAGGAGACTGCAGCTAGATACCTTTGGGTATTCTAGGTTCAGTATACGGGAATATTGGAAAATTCACTTCAGCCAGCATAGGTATTAGGGACTTTTCTACTAAGAAGTTGTCAAACTCCAGAATTCTGATATATGATAAAACAGACGGTAACCAGTGATTTCTACAGTGCAACTGTAGACATCCTCAGTGTTTGTTAAGGACTTTGCACAGAGGGATTGTTATCTTGAAAGACCTTTTTGGCTGTATCTTAACTGACAAATAAGGTATCACAACAGAGAGGGGTGAGGTTTGCTGCAGCATGAAGCAGTCAGTACTGAGAAACCAGTGTCCACATTGCCTGTATGTCAGGGATTTTACTTCAGATTAACTCTGGTTAGGTCCTGATGACAACAGTGCACTGTGTACGTAGTCTGGGTACATACCTTCTGCTTTCACTTCATTTGCATTTTGTTTGTGTGCCAGGACTTCTCCGCTATGCAAACCAAACTGGTAAAGGTAGACTAGCTTCAAAATGCTCTCCTGAGCCAAACTACAATACAAATGTAGGTGCATCCTACGTGGGCATATTATTAGCTTTTGTGGTTGCTGATTTTGCTAACCTGTTTTACAGAAAGAGAATATGTTTATATTATTTACAGACTGGTACCATAACATAGGTCTTAGAATCACAGAATCATACAACGGTTAGGGTTGGAAGGGACCTCAAAGATCATCTAGTTCCAACCTCCCTGCCACGGCCAGGGACACCCTCCACTAGACCACATTGCCCAAAGCCCCATCCAACCTGGTCTTAAACACTTTCAGGGAGGGGGCATCCACAGCTTCTCTGGGCAACCTGTTCCAGTGCCTCACCACCCTCACAGTAAAGAATTTCTTTCTAACATCTAATCTAAATCAACCCTCCTTCAGCTTAAACCCATTCCCCCTTGTCCTGTCACTACACTCCCTGATAAACAGTCCCTCTCCAGCTTTCCTGTAGGCCCCTTCAGATACTGTTAAGCCACAATTAGATCTCCCCGGAGCCTTCTCTTCTCCAGGCTGAACAATCCCAACTCTCTCAGCCTGTCTTTATAGGAGAGGTGCTCCAGCCCTCTGATCAGCTTCGTGGCCCTCCTCTGGACTCGCTCCAACAGCTCCATGTCTCTCTCCTGTACTGGAGCCCCCAGAGCTGGACGCAGTACTCCAGGTGGGGTCTCACCAGAGCAGAGTAGAGGGGCAGGATCACCTCCCTCGACCTGCTGGTCACGTTTCTTTTGATGCAGCCCAGGACACAGTTGGCTTTCTGGGCTGCAAGTGCACACTGCTGGCTCATGTTGAGTGTCTCATCAATCAATACCCCCAAGTCCTTCTCCTCAGGGCTGCAAGAAGAACACTGAAATGAATGAAAAATTGTGCTTATTTCAGAAATGTAAGATTTGGTCAGCTATATATAAAAATGGGTTGTGTTTCTTTTTAAGGTAGCTGTTGTCACCTTGAACAACCATATGGACTAGTTAACTAAATAAGCCATTTAATCTTTTGCAGTTCCAATTGCATGTTTCTTCATAATTCATATTTTGTTTCTTATGTAGAAAACCAGATGGGCTTTATAGTATAATTGCTTGTGAATTCTCCTACTTTAATAATTTTTTCTCTTATTAGGCAAACTGTAGTTGTTTTTACTACTGTATCATTTTATCATTATCATAAACTTCAACTAAGTTGGTGTTCAGATTTGCAATTATCAGTAGAAACAATACATTTGGTATCTAAATTATGCAATCTATTTTATTTATAATTTATTAATAATTTCATTAATAATTAAATGGTTGTTTAGGCAGGAAAAACCAAAACAGCTGGAGAAGTCTTTAAACTTGTAGCTATATTTTGACATGCATCATCTATAATAAGAGTTTACTACTGTGGTTGTTTTGTTGCTTTTTCTGAAGTTCTCTGGTGCAGCTCTTGGAGTCAGGCTGGGATTAAAAGGAAAGGAGATGTGTTTACCAATTCATTCAGTCCCTGCAGAGCTGCTCTGTTTAAAACTTGGCAAAACATCTTTTCCCACTTTGCATATAAATAAATCTCTTATTTCAAAATGCCTGTTTTTAGGAATTTTCAACATTGTTCTTTGCATATGTAACAGGACAGAGGTAACCTAATGTCAGCACAAAATTTGAGTATATTTTTCTTTGTGTTACTATTCAGAAGAGCACTTGCAAATATGTCTAAATTTCATAATTATCCAATGGAATTCAGATATATACTTGAGCCGTTGGGAGGCTCAAATATTTATCTGAAGGCTATATTGCAAAAATATGCTCCAGGATTTTTCTGAACTAAAATGGGCCAGTATATGATGTGCAATCTATCTTTAACAAGGAAATATAGGATTAAATTACTGTATCATTACTGAAACAGTCTTCTAGATGAATTTTAAAGTTTATCAGGATTTAAGGAAAGTACCATAAGATGATATATGGGACATATTAGATAATGTAGCTACTGTGAAATTAAGAATTGTGGTTTTCTGTAACAATTTTCCAGTCAAGGACAGTCCAGAATGGTACAGTAGAGCCAATTACATTACAATAATGTGTTGTAGTTCAGTGCCTTGTTTTGCATCACATAATTAATAGAACATAAAATGAACTTCTTAATAGTACAAATGTTGCTTTACACAATGTTATATTGTCAAGTTAACAAAGTAAAAGCTGGGAAAGATATATAATATAGGAAGGCATTTGTAGGCCAAGATCAATATTAAGAAGAACTATCATGTAGAAACATGAATAAAAATTTTATATCCCAGAAATTAATTCACTATGTAGGACACTCTGTGTGTGTGTGTGTGTGTGTGTGTGTGTGTGTAAATAATGCCCTCTGGGGGGAAAAAAGCAAAGACAAATAACTGTTTGGGAAAGATTACAGACTAGTATTGCCTGAACTCATATATTTTAATCTATAAGTACAGTGTTACCATGAAGCTTTTGTGTTATTCTTTATCTTGTGAGCAGCATAATACAAAACCCTGAACTTTCTTGGTGTAGCATTGATATTGGGGCAGGGGGAGTATATAAATAGTACACTCATTTTTTCCTAGTTTTTACAAAAAAGTCTATGAAGTGCATGTTATAGTTTGCTGCTTTCTGAACATGTCAGTGTATAAGATCTTAAGGTAAAGTATGAGGGACATTTCATTTGTGAAATTAAAATGCTGTGCATTTAAAATGCAGGTGGATACAGATCCAAGCAAGCCAGAAAATTTAATTCTTGTTTGGTTTATCATTTCTGCTGATTTTTTAGCACAAGAAGAAGTTAATTTTTAATCAGCTGTGAGCATATAGCTGCCACAAGTGTAGAGGTGAATGTGTGTTCTGTCTTGTGTAGGCAAGACAGAACTGTGATTTTCTGTCTTGTCACTAGATGTCATTATTCTTCTCAAGAATATAGCTGGTAGACATTTGAAAAGATGTCCAAGATTTCAGTGAGTATTTGAAACCTAGTTAGGTAACAGCAGTTGCAAAGAACAGAGAGGTCTTTTCTTTAAAGAAAATGAGGTGTCTTGGATGATTTGGTTTATTGGTTGTGATTTACTGCCTATTTGTGTTAAGATCTGCGCCCAAACAGCAGGAATGAAGGCTGCCCATTCACCTAGCTCTAGCCACTTCACACTGAGTAGGCAAAGCTCTCTGGAGAAGGGGAGGTTTCTGCCGTCACAGAGAGCAGCTGAGGATGAGTGGGACAGGGGAGAGGCCATGAAATGAAAAGCCAGGGAGCCCACAGCATCAGGAGAGTGAGACAAACAAGAAGTGGGACACATGGCCAGACCAGAGCAATAGGAGAAAGAGAGGCTTTTCCTAGGGACATGGCTGGGGATGTATTGCTGGCAGAAGCTCAGGGAATTTGTTGTTGGATTGAGGGTGAACTCTAAGGGAAGAACCCACCCTATATGGTGGGTCAGCAATATTGAGGAAAAGCCATCTTTAATGATTAAAAGTCATTCTGTGCCTATCTCAAAGATAAAGTGCAGGCAGAGCTCTCAAAACTGTGCTTAAGTTGGTCTCATCACCAAGCTATGCTATCTGACTCCATCCTCTTAAGGATGTGCAGAGGGCACCAACTTCAAGTATTCTCAAGGCACTCATTGTTAGAGCTAAGCTTTTCTGTTTTCTAATTGACTTAGTCTTTTTGTCTTGCAGTGTGTAGATAAAACTTATAAATAATTGCAGGTTAATGTTACACATTGTCTTCTTGCTTGCTGTGTGGTAAATTCATTAGGAAAGAACTTGGTTTTGAAGGATGAATATTGTTTGCCGAACATTACTATAAAAAAAGGAACTATTTCTATTTTCAAAGCCATTGTTCATGTAAACAATTTGGTATATATTTATTTTCTATTGTTTCCTGAAAAAGGACAATTCAATCATATATTAGAAAAGTAAATTCTTACACTGTTTAAAACTCTATTTTCCCTTTTGTTATGTGAGATCCAGTATTTTCATTCCTATTCCCTCATGGAGCTTTTCTGAAAATCAGATAGCTAGTGCATATGTTCATAAATTAAAGACACACAAGGGCTAATTGATATGTTAAGATCTCATATTTAAAATAACTAATGTAGAGATTTTATATGCTATAACATTAGTTTTATCTTCTAAATTCTATGGGAAATACCCATGTCTTTTAAAATGATTTTATAGTAGGCAGATGCAAATGGGATCTCAGAAAGCAATTTTGATATGAACATTAACTAAAAACAGCATAAGTGGTTCCAATGCAAAATCGGTTACTTTAAAGTTTCAGTAAGGCATCCTGTCTGAATGGACTTCAGGACAAAATGTGTGTAATAGGATGTTGTACTGATTACATAAAATTAGTTGTACAACAGCATTTCTAGCATTTTGCAGCCACATTCTCCACTTCTTTGGAGATATCCATCTTTGCAGGATGTACTGCATGTTTAAAAATCTTAATATTTTCTGTGTATTATTGCGTTTTATGTATATAAAATATAACAATAGTCTTGTACTTCTAAAACGTTTCTTGTCATGAATGTATATGTTCTCTCTCTCTTTAAATGTGTGCACAGTTATGTTAGCTAATATAGAAATACACTTTTATTTTAAAAGTTTCTGTTCTTGTTATTGGTGGCAATGTAGGCTATGAATTTTAAGGGTTTTGATGAAAGCGAAACCAAATACAGATAGAATTTTCCTTCCAAAACCAAATTTGCACAGCGAAACTGATTGACATTGTTGCAAATTAAAGATTCAGATTCATAACTCATCCTCGAGCTCTGGCAAAATTCATTAGTGTGATTATTTTAGATAACAGGTTGAACAGAAAAAAGGGTTGGGTGGAGAATGTGAGTTCTTAACGCTGGACTACATGGCCCAGGTCACGGCTTTGGTCTGACCAACAGCCTGCAGTTAATTCTGGTCTGAAGGACTCTCAGAGGTGCCCAAGAGAACTGTTTCCATCTCTATAATCAATTATTCACTGGACCAGAGAGACAGATAAGATATTCACAGTTTCTTACCTCTGTTATTTGCCTTCTGTTAATTGCTCTTTTTACTGAGCCCAAGAGTGCTTGAAACACTCCTTGGGTTTAGCGAAGCTTTTTATAGTTGTGGGATACAGGCCACCAGCACTATTATGCTCTGGTGGTTGCCATCAGCATCTTTCAAACCTATCAATAATAACAAAGTGGGTTTGGAATATAGCCATGGCTTTTATTTTCTTTTCTTAAATTGCTGCCTTGGTTTTTGAGACTTTTTTTTTTTTAGTGTCCTTGGTGAAATCTTCACCTACTGATGTCTTGAACTGAATTTTATTCCAGCACACATCATACCTCCTTATAGTGCTTGCTATAAATAAGAAATTTGGAGCTCTGCAGACTGAAGAAGTCAAAACTACCACTTTGTTGTCATATTAATGAGGAACATACCAGCATAGTTCTTATTATGTTCAGGCTGGCCTTGGAGGTTTGTCGTGTATCTGACATAGCTTAGCTAATTACAAGCTGTAGTGCTTTAAGCTATGAAAGCCTGTGGCACTGAATGAACAAAAGGGGATTTAGATTCTTAGGGATTATAAGCATGAAAATGCGTTATCGGTAGGAACCTTTTTAACTCAGCATTGTTCTTTCTGGTTAGAATCAGCAGTTAGAAACAATGTATTTTTCAAAACAATTGGATAGGAATAGTTGGAGTTGAAACAGCCATGTTTGTTCTTAATAACTATATTTATTAAACTTAAAATTAGGCACTGTGACTATATTTTTGTAAGATAGACATTTAGTTACATTTCACAGAAGAAAATTGTGAAAATTGTGAATTATGAACCCTGCATGTACATTAAAGGACAATTCCAAACCTCATGTATTTTTGTTAGCAAATCCTTCCCACAACAGTGCTATGATCTTGAGTGTCCAGTTTGCATAATAACAATCAAACATGCAAGCCTTTGAAGACAGTGAGAGGAAACTTCTGTGTTTTGGAGATGGATGGAGTACAGAGAGATGATCTTGACTTTTGCATGTCTCTGTGTATATCATTCTCAGTAATCCAATACTGGATTCAATCAGTCAGCTCACTCAAGCGAGTTACCCAGCAGTGATGTACACTTCACTGGTGAGATGAAGAAATATCAAGAATCTCTTGTATTTATTAGTTTGGGGACCATGCTGAAGCAGGTGATACTGAGAGCAAGCCCTACAGAAATAAGGTAGCAGCAGACATTATCGGGGAGATGAGATGCAGCAAAGGAGCTTCTACAGGATCTGCGCTGAACCCAGCCCACCTCTTTCAAGAACACTAAAATGTTTACAAAACAAGAAGGTGAAAAATTTGTGGAGGCACCACAGCAATGCTGATTCAGGCATTGAGTGGAGGTCTTCAAATAAATGTGATGGTGCTAAGGGATGGTGTGGGTGGGGGAAGAGGAAAGGTGCAAGTAGCCTCTTAATCTTCTGGTGATGGGAAGTAAGGAATAGGAGGAGGTGAGAGAGGCAACTTAAAATTATGTAGAAATGCAAGAAAACTCTTTATATTTTTATTACAATATTTATGTTGTTTCCAGGTGCTACCAACAGATGGTGTGCATTTATTGCTACTCAAACTAAAAAAAATTCAAATCCTCATGTCAGATGGGGACCATAGAGTGAGATCAAAGAAAGATCTAACGTTTCCTAACTTCTGAAAAAGCTTAAGCAGATGTTTCCATTTTGATATCAAAAAGAAAGGAAATACTAGCAGGAAACAGTGCATTTAAGATGTTAACAGAGTGGCAATTCACTGAACTAGGACTGAGATGGGAATTCTGTCAATACTCTGCTTTCAAAGCACCTTATTATTTTCTTCTGAATACCTTCTTATCCTAGTGATTCTGAACATTTAATAACTTGCATACTGCCTGTTTGAGAGACCCGGCACACAGATGATGTTGGCATGTGACTATGAAAATATGCCATCATATTTTCCACTAGATTTTGTGGCAAATTAACCTGGGTTTATGTTTCCATTTTAGTGTTATATGATATAAAACATTTTGGAAACAAAGCCTGAAGCTAAGCTGAAGGCTTTTCCTGGAGGACAAAATAAATCAGTCATTTTGTTCTCTCAGGAAACCTCCTTTTTGTCATTTAATTACTTAGGAGCTTACCGGAAAGGCTAAGAATGAGGGAAGTTTAAGCAAAAAAAAAAAAAAGAGAGGAAGCGTATGGCCACTCAGTAGATTGTAACCAATATTGTAGATTCCTACACTGGAGGCCTATATACTCACTTCTTTTAGAAATGAGTGTTTAATAGGGTTTTAACATTGAAGCTTGCTACTCTAGGTTATGATTATCAGGTAGATACCACAATTTTACTAGGGATGAAATAATGACAGTGCATTCATGAATAGTATACAACTGAAAAGGTCATGTAAAAGTCATATAGACCAGTCTTTTTATAGTAAAATATTAGTTTCTTTGTTCGTCTAGGTGGAACTTCATAAATATAAACCCTTCTTCTGTCAAAGTGCTACCGTAATAACCTCTATTATTTCATAAGCATTGCTGTTAGTTTCTTTGCATATAATACTGTATATGCAATGTCAAAGAGGATGGTTATCATAAATTTAACAAAATGTTATCCCTAGGGTAAGCTTTTACTCTAATTCTTCGTATTATTTTAAGTGAATGTCGATACTGAAATGTATTTTTCCAATTTTTCTGTACAGTTTTAGTCATAGATTGACCAAGAGAGGATGACAGTATTCTCTGTCTATAGATTTCTTCCTAAAGAAACAGTCATTACATCAGTGGATATTTTCCAAAAATCTTTGTATGGAAATGTAGTGTTGTACACAGAGAACTGTTGCTGGGTCTAGTTAGTATTGGACTGTTGTGCATACAGTATGCTGCAGTATTATAAGTACTGTGCATGCCTAATGATGATGTCCGATATCCTCTGCAATGAGGAGAGAACAACAAGTCTGCCTGGAAGAGGGAAATGTGAAATGTATGCATCTCTGTGGGGGTCTAAGGAGGAAGCAAAAGAAAATAATTTGTGTTTCTAATACCTCCAATATTTGTAAAAAAATCCTGAGATTTGTTAAAATTCAGCAGTATGACTGTCTGGATAGAAAAATTCCTCTTTCAGATAAATTCTGCTCAACTTTAGCTTAATTATACCATTTAAAATACCATTTTCTTTCTGCTGATTGTATTTCTCAGAAGGGTTTTGCAGCCTACCAAAACAACTGCACACACAAACTTTCTAAAAGCCAAGGTTTGCCCCATCAACAAGGCAACAGCAGCAGACTTTAGTGGGCACATCTGGAAGCTGATGAGGCAGTTGTCACAACACGTGTAGCCCAGGCAGCCTACAATCTAAGTTTTAGAAGACAGTTTTCACTAGGGGTATTAGGATTTAATGCTCACACCTAGCCCCCGGCTCCAGAGCATGGCCACAGTAGAGACTACAGCCGTTTCCCGCAGAAGGCCATCACCTCTGTATGGCGCAGGATCCGCACACTCCATATGGGCCTGCCCCCAGTGGCACCTCACACGTCTGATGGGAGATGTGACAAAGAGCCATTGGAGCTCTTTGTCAGCTCCCCCGGGGACCCAGACTCCAGAGCATCGCAGTGCTCCTGCTTCAGGCTAAAGAAATTGTTTATCAGTTTCAGGTGCTCTGTAAAAGTTAGGACCACCCAGCTCCTATTTAGTTGCTACACTGCTTATCTTGGGAAAGAGAAGTCCAGTATGCTGTACCACTCTGCAAGGTTTGTGGAGTCTTAGTCATCTGTTTCCAACTTGTGCAGCAAGTGGTTTACCTCCATTGGTGGAAATTTGTACAGTATAGTGTCTGCCTCTGTTCTGGGTTGGGGTGGGGGGTAAGGAGACAGAGAGAAGGTGCAGGCATCTTTTTGAATTTCAGGAAGAAAAGGCCTGACAATAAATGTCTTAATATGATAACTGCTCTGACAAGACAGAAAAAGAAGAGGAATATAGATAACAGGTAAATCTTGCATTCCTTCAGACACTGGGCACCCAATGTTTATGCAGCAGTGGATGGAGCACAAATGGATTTCCCCACAGCACAGTGCATAGAGCGGAACGGATACTGCCCATGGAGAGAAGCTCTCCCTCTTGGTCCTTTGAGCTATTGTATAATTTCCTTACAAGAAAACAACTCTATTCCCAAAGGATGTTCTCATGAGAAGTCCTTGCTATGCTGTTACATAGAGGCAACGCCATGTGGGTGGTGTAATTGTGGTACCAAGTGGGAGCTGCCCGCACGCTCCCCCATTGCAACCGAGCTGGCTGAGGTTATCCTGCAGCCATGGGATTCGTGTAGCACAGCACTGGCTGGCGCCTGCTCAGGGTGACTGTCACGTGGGATTGCTGCCTACGAAACCTGCAGCAGTCTTCGGTCAACATCAATACCTTCCAGTCCTTGCTTCACATACAGTTTATGTTTCCCAAAGATATATTGTAAGTTACAGGTGACATGAATGATGTATGGGTTTGTCAAGTCCTAAGTATGATGCTAGATAGAGTGGGCATGGTCTGTTAAAGATCCCAAACTCCTCAAATACAATGTCTTCTGCAAGGCTCCCATGTGCACAGTAATCACATCTGGGTATATTGCATAAATTTAAAAAAGATTTCTACCATTTCACTATTCCATGAAAGGCTATGACACTAAACATAACATAAAACTATTAATTAGCAAAGTAGGAACATTGGAAAATTAAAAATGTCAGCTTTATGCCCGGGCTTTCATTCTTGCTTCCTGTATACATGTGTTGCAGTATTTAATTAGTTCATCTTATTTAGTTTTTCTTTGGAACCTCTTTTGTTGGCATGCAGGCTAGCACAGTCAAGGTTCACTGAAGAATGGCAGAAGCTAAAACAATTTTATAGCAAAAAGCAGCAGAAAGATAAAGACAGAAGATTAGAGATATTAACGGGAGGGAGACCATTTACTCTACAAACACTGAACTGAAATTTATGTAATGTACTCGGGAACTGAAATTTATGTAATGTAATGTAACATTACATAAGTTACATTACACTGTATGTAATGTAACTTATGTAATGTTACTCAATGTAACTTGAGTTTATTTTTGCAAGTTATCATTGTAAGCTAGTACTTTAAAAGACCGTGTTGAAAATTCTTTTTGTTTATATTCCATTTCCTTAATATTTTTAAATTTTTCTCATTTTGAATAGTCTCCCTTTTATTGTCTTAACAATACAATTTTATCTCCCACTTAATTTTAGTCTATTTTCCTCTCTACTTACATTCTTAAAGATTTTGGGTATAATATTTTTTTATGTTGAAGAACAGCAAGAAATGTTCTTAGTTCTCTGCAAACAGGAAAGAAAACGTACTCCCTTCTTTGTGAATCCAGTATTAAATTTATTTACTGACAGTATCAATGATGACATTACAGAAATTAATATATTTTGACTGTTACTTCTATTATGATAGCAAATAAAAGATGAACAATTGCGTATAGACATAAGAAACATAGTATCCCTGAACCAAAAGGATTAAAATAAAGTATTTTAAATAGTATCATTTAATATCAGTCTTTCCTCTGTCACCTGATTATCAAAAAAGTACTTTGCAAAAATATGAAATTTTCTGTCTTGGGTATTAGTTGATCAAAAAAATGAAGCAGTGTCATCAAAATGAATAAAATGTGGTGAAACCTGTAACTAGAAATACATTTTCAGCCCCCAGCAACTGAAGTATCTATTAAATATATTTAGTACTACATGGCCTTCTAAATCTAAGTACTATTGGAAGCTGCATACCTTAGGAAACAAATGAGACTCTTTTAAATAGTCCAAGAACTCAACTATTTAATGCAATGAAATCTTAGCTCATTAAACAAATCTATTTCCCCCTCCTTTGTTCAATCTTAAACAATGTCTGAGAAACAGATTTACTCACAGAACTTTTATAACACATTTGCTAGGTGTAGTTTTGGATTAAAAAACGATGTCTTGGGGCTATTTGGTTCAGAAAACAGTATTACTAATGTAGCCAGATACTTCAAGTACGTTTGTCTCCTCCCCAAGTTTAGACCCCAGAACAGGCTTATGTAGGAAATAATGTTCAAAGAAATAATTTTTAAAAGAATTCCACTTTTGATGAATCTTTCATCCAATCTGATGAAACCCTAACAGTCTTGTTCAGGCTTTAATAATGTGATATTAACATCCTGGCAGACTGATACTATGCCAAGAAATACTGAAGCTGCAAGAAACACTTTATTGCAGATTACAATATTTTTTCCATGTCACAGGAAATAAAAAAGAAAATAATGACCCCCTCACCACACCTTTAAAAACAGTAGTTACATTACTATTCCATCCCCTTCTGAACTTGAAAAAGTTGAAGAAACAACTTTATTAGAAACATTTTCTTTCCACTTTTGTTCTTATTTGTCTCTTCAGGTTATCTTTCCTTTTGAAGCTATTGCAATTCCAGCTAAACAGCAAAAAAAGATGAAAAGCTTAGGAGGCCAAAACATAAATATTTTAAACAATTACATTTATTCAGGAAGAGCCTGCTCACAGTTTCTTGGAATCAGATGTGTTGTTATATATCCATTGCTAAATTATATCTTTGATTTATTTTATTTTTTTTTAAGTTTACACAATGCATAGCCTGACATGCTAAATCTCTGGAACAAATGAGCTATTTAGGATTGTATATATTAGTATTGTATGTATTACTGTTGTCAGTATGTTTAAGGATACCTTTAAGGACTATTTGTAAAATGTTGTGTAAAGTCTTACCTAAGCAGACTTGCTTGGCAGGTTTTTAATGATACAGGATTTTTCTGAATCCGTACTTGAAAGCTTGAGACAGTGATGCTGAAAATTAGAATCTAATGACTGTACAGTAAATCTCAATTCAGTGGGAACTGGGCACTTTAACTTTGCCTGAATATGGTAGAAGTATGAAACTAATAGTTACAAAAGGGCCAATAATTAATTAAAGTTTGTATCTTGACTATGAAGAGAAAAGTTTTCCTGAAACAAGGACTGGGTAAAATGTTTGTCCAAAGAATATGAATTTGTGAAGTGAGTTATTGAGCCTTGTCATTAATACTAACTTTTCCCCAAAGGAGGTTTTTATATCACTTCCTAAAATGTTGGTAAATTGAGAATGAAATCTCTCAGACTATTATTTTGAAAAATTAGTGTTAAAATCAGTTGTATCATAACTGGTTGAAGGAAGAATTCCCACACGCATTCAGCTGAGAAAGACGTTGTTGGGTCCATAAACTATCATGTAATATGTGTTATCTCATTGAATTGATCCCCTTTGGTAAAGAAATGTTTATGAAAGTAGTAAACATTATTGATGCTGATTAGGGTTTATCACTACTCTTCAGAAGTATTATGTTAACGAAGACGTTAATAAATGACCAGAAATTATATTGTAACTAAGAACTCTGAAATACAGTCATCACAGTTCTAGAATAGACACACATGCCTTATACATAATTGCACATAATATATAATTATAAATTATTATAGATATGTATTTTTATATAATAGAGAAATATATTATTTGATTTGCACGTCATTGCACAGCTTCCTTGAATCTACTAGTATAATTTTACATAGTAAAAATTTACACAGTATACTTAAGTAAATAAATACTTAAACTATTAGTTTATTTAAGTGGAGTACTGTCATATTCTGCTTTTAAGATCCACTGTGAAATCGGTGCTAAATATTGGGAATTATGCTTGTTAGTTTCTTCCTACAATAATATGGCCAGCTGAGATTCCTTAAGTTACATATATATTGCTTATATAATTATACTGCAGTTCATAGCTTCAAGACTAAAACATCATCTTGATTCTGGATAAGTATAAAGAGAGTTCATGTTAAAAGTCAGTGACATCCCTCCAAATTATAAATTTTAAAAAAGGAAACCTTTCAGACACATTAAATTATTGAATGAATGTTTTAAATTTTAACAAGTAGTGTTCTATGTATCTTTATTTGAAGATAACACTAGATTTTTTTAATTTGCTTCCAGGATCTGTCGTGCTGTGATCTAATCTCATGTAGTCTAATCTAGACTGCTAGATAAGGTTTCAAACAGTTTTTAGTTTATTTTATACCTTTTGTATTTGTGTCTAGTAGTTATTTCTGTGAATTAGACTTCTGTTTGTAAAGAGTATAATAGATGAATGGGTTTCTGCCATTCTATTTCATGAGTAGAGAATGAGTAATTACTGATTTTGATTTTTTGGAGGTTTTTTGTTGGCTTTTTTTGTTGATGTTGTTTTCTGGTTTGGTTTTCGTTTGGGGTTTTTTGTGGGGGTTTTTTGTTTTTGTTTTTGTTTTTTTTTAAATTGTGTATATACACTGTCAAAGCTTTGCAGAAGGTTAAACTGCTATCCTAATTCCTGACCAAGCACTTAAAATCAGTATGCTGAAAAGTTAAACTGGCCATAAGAAATAGTAGCTTATTCATCACAGCCCAAAGCAAAAAAACCCCAGTTGTTTGCTTCTGTAAGTAATGAAAAAAAAAAAAATCTGATTAATTTTCCTGCTTTGCCATCTACTACTTTTCTTTTCCTAATAATTTTAAGAAACAGAAAAAAAGCCCACAACAAAATCTGCCAGCCCCCCCCATGGCTGAATCTCTGAAGTCTGAAGTCTGAAAGTCTGGAAGGATACAAAGAAGTCTCTTGCTGTAGTTTCAATTATTTGCATGCCAGCTGAAATCCATGACCACCATTATTTTTCTTGTAATATCTATAACATAGTAATTCTTTTCTATAATAAGCACTCTAATAACAACAAATGCTCTAAAGTGCTGACTTTTGTATTGCAATTGAATTTTAGTTTCCAGTGAAATATAGCTTTCCAGAAGCCTTGAATAAAAGATGTCATTATCAAATTTAAAAGAGGTGACATTTAATATTTTAACATCATAAAATAGTATAAAAAGTTAAGAAACTTATTATATGTCTACTGAACTATGTGATTACTTAAAATATATGTAAGTACAGTATATCTTGATTAGTAAAAATAAGTATGAACTTTAAGGGAGAAGTAAAAACCTGAAAAATGGAAATGCAAACCAAGATTTAAATCAATAATTTAAATCATTACTTCCACTTACTAATTTAAATCATAACTAATTTTGGAAATTTAAATAATTTATTTAAATCTGTCCAACAAAATTAGAGGAGCTAGTCTTCTGTGTCTGTTTGAAGAACCTTTATCCTAAGTTATCAAGATCTTCTGCCTAGTTTCCTGAGTGTGTTTTGGATCCAGACCTTAGTCCATTTCAGAGCTTTCTTCTCATTTCCTCATGGCATGACTTTTTGTCATCCATCTATCCTGGAAAATCCATCAGTTCCTGGGTGTGATGCTTAACCCATAAATGAAATGATGCAGAGTGGCCCAGGTTGCTCAGGAGTCTAGACCAGATGGCATGTGTGGTCTTTGCACAGCACTTGGCTCTGAATTCCCTCTGGGCCCAATATGACGCTCCTGTGACAGCAAGATAATTATTATTTTTTTATATGTTTGTTCAGTTGAAAATGTTTGAAAGAATATCACAGGCTGCAACAGAGCCCACTGCACTGCATGTCTTGAGATGTGCTCTTGCATGAGGGCATTTAGTGATGTTTGGGGGTCAAAAACTCTAGGGTAGTGTTGGAGGGATGTTTAGGTCAAAGGAACTTGATGCAGTCTGGTCCATATCACCTGCTGGGAGTCATCTTTAGGCTGAACTACTTACTTCAGGACCCTATCCTGGCCTTATCTTGGAGAGAGCTAGTTGGAGCGATCTGAAGAAGGGCCAGGGAGAGATCATGGCTCCAGCGCCTGGCAGCTCCTGGGCCACCCTTTGTTTTGCAGTGTGGACACAGCCCATGCTCAAGCTGGCAGTGGCACAGGTACTTAAGGAAGTTCAGTCTTCCTCCTATATGTGTTTTGGGGCTGCATAGTCTGTGGAGCTAGACGACCTCGTGATTTGAATCTTTTCATCTGAAGTTATTTGGTTCTTTCTTGGAATTAGTGGCATTTTCAGAAACTGAATTTCAGAAATAGAAGTAATGACAGTTGCTGAAAAGGAATAGTGCTCCTTACATAACCAAGGACAAATGAAAACCATTCAGCCTCTTCCCTATATATTAGTTAAATGTCCCATATTTAAAATACTTGGATGTATATTTTTGCCATCCAAATTAAAAAAGAAAAGTTTAAAGATTGTTTTAATCAATGTTTCTTAAATGTTTCAGTCTGGACTATCTTGAACTAAGCAGATTTTGCTGGAATAAGCAGATAGATATGTTTAATTTATATTGTTCTTATCTGATAGCATAGTAAATGTTAAAAAAAAAATAATTCATCATAGATGTGATGAGTTGTTGGTTTCAATACATTGCACTCAACTTGATGTGCTCACTTTTAGAGTATATTTTAAAGCTTGAAGCAGCTATTATTTACTTTTCTTAAAGCATTTAATTATTTTTAATACAAAGGGTATAGTTCTGTAATGTGCTTTAAAATAATAAATTCATCGCTTTTGATTTGAAAGTATTTTCAGATACACTCAGTTCTTGAAAGCAAGAAACTAGTAACCATTGATGTTCCCAAACTATTTTTCTTTCGGTTTTAATTTGCAATACATTGTTATAATACCAGTAATTATAAATGCTATATTACTAGCATTTTTTTCTGAAATAAAATTGAAGAAATACTTTTGGAAATATTGGATATTTGATGTCAGTGAAGTCACAAGTGTTTCGACATATGTCTGATGGCAAGTGAAGAATTAAATTTAGATTTCATCCATTAGTAAGTATGGAAAGATATATAATAAAAGCAATCTGCTTTGTCTTATCGGACTAAAAAGTCCTGTATGCATGTTAGTGTTGATACGTGCTTAAAAATAGAATCACTGCAACTGAGTAAGTCCTACCTCAGACTTAGCTGTGCTTTGTAGCAAAATTTCATTTCATTAAATATGGAGAACTATTCCTAATACTTTGATATTATCTGCTTATTTAGGGCTAAATGAAAAGTATTTGGAGAATAATTACTGCAGATAGTTAATTACATGATGAATCTCTCATATTGTTTTTCCCACCTTTGTTAATTGACCATGTAACAAGATTTCATGGCAATGGCTTTAGTTAGATGATCCTTACAAGTATGCTATGTTTTATTGCAACTTTAGTTTCAAATAAGTACTGTTGATACTCAATTTTTATTCACAAATGTAGAAGGTTGGACTTGTCAATCTTAGTGGGCAACATAATTTACTGCACAATGTCAGCTTGATTGTGATGGAAGGAAAATTAGGAATTTCTCTGAAGGGTAAAGATTGTTCTTGTCTTAAAGTTTACTGAAGTTTGGAAAATAAAACCAAAACAACCCTATTTTATGTCTTCAGGTGAGAACTATACTGAATTAGAAAGATTATTTCATTGCTCATTTGAAATTAGCATTACTAATTTATATATACATACTCATGCCAAAATCTGATTTTTTGCTTCTTTGAATATCAGGATGCATGAATGCACAGTTAATGCATTATAAAAGGAAGAAAGTAATTATGAATGAAGATGGATTGTGAAAAAATGCGTAACAGAAATTTCTTTCTCAATACTGTAAAACCCAGAAAATGGGTGATGAAGAAATAGTATTAAAGATGAGTCACTGCTACTGGCCTTGTTTGCTTGGGATGTGAGAACTAAATCAGTGTTTAATATGGTCAAATGTAAGACCAAAACAAGCGTGTGTGTCATCTGACGTGAGAATTCATTCTGGAAAGTGGAATGGAAAGAATTGGTGGATCACAGCAGAAATACAAACGTACATTTTCTAGAGCAATGATGCAATAAGGAGAGCGAATGTTAGTCATTAGCAATGCAAAAATAGGATTATGTGTAGGGATATATTTTTGTTCAAGATGCTGGTGCAACCACAAGAAGATTGTCCAGTTCTTGATACCATTTATTTGAAAAAAAGTAAAATACCACAGATGGGTCAAAGAAGAATGACTAGGAAGTCTGGACAGTATTTGCATGGCGTCTGTAGGACAAGTCACTGACTTATGAAAGGAATAAATAGGAAGGGAAATAAATAGGAAATTAGTAAGGTATTTCTACCTGAATATTTTTATTGGTAAGCTTTTGTAACAGAGATGCATCTTGTTCTTCAGAAGTTTTGTTGTTGTTGCTGCTCAGGCTTGAATTTATTACCCAAACAGAACAGCACATACTACAAATGGCCTGCACCAAAGCTTTGAGCAGTGTTGGGCAAAATCACACCCCGCCCATAAAAGATACCATTATTATATTATTGAAGCAATTATTGGATATTAACTGTGGAAAGACTACAAGAGACTACACAGAGCTAAAATACTTAATATGTATACGCTTTCTAACCTGTCAGGGAAAACTGTGACAATGTTCCATCACTGTATAAAGTTAGCGAGATATTTAAATGCTATATTTTAAAACAAATCACTTAAATATGAAGTGTGTCCATCATTTGAAGTCGTTAGCTCTCTTAAAACAACAAACGAAACCAGGCCCCCAAGACCAAAACAAAAAATGAACAACTCAAGTGTTTAAACTACATTTTATTGGGTTAGGCGAAGGAATTCCTGAGCTAGACTTTGTTGACATCTGTTTTTTTTTTTAAAAAAAAATCTGCTGCCTACCTGGCAAAAGAAGTGTGACCAGCAGGTTGAGGGAGGGGATTCTGCCCCTCTACTCTGCTCTTGTGAGACCCCACCTGGAGAACTGCGTCCAGCTCTGGGGGCCCCAGGACAAGACAGACATGGAGCTGTTGGAGCAAGTCCAGAGGAGGGCCATGAAGCTGATCAGAGGGCTGGAGCACCTCTCCTATGAGGACAGGCTGAGAGAGTTGGGGTTTTTCAGCCTGGAGAAAACAAGGCTCCAGGGAGATCTAATTACGGCCTTCCAGTACCTAAAGGAGCCTACAGGAAAGATGGTGAGGGACTGTTTATCAGGGAGTGTAGTCATAAGACAAGGGGTAATGGGTTCAAGCTGAAGGAGGGTCGATTTAAGTTAGATGTTACAAAGAAATTCTTTACTGTTAGAGTGGTGAGGTACTGGAACAGGTTGCCCAGAGAGGTTGTGGAGGCCCCCTCCCTGGAAGTGTTCAAGGCCAGGTTGGACAGGGCTTTGGGCAACGTGGTCTAGTGGAGGGTGTCCCTGCCCATGGCAGGGAGGTTGGAACTAGATGATCTTTGAGGTCCCTTCCAACCCACACCATTCTATGATTCTATGATCTCTCCCAGTTTTAAAATCTATGAACTATACTACTTTACATATATCCTACAGAGAATTCTAGGGGACAGTCTGGGGAAAACTCAAAAATAGTAACAGTAATAAAAAATTGCTTTGCATTTGCAACCCTTCCATTCTTTTTTTAGCAATGCAAATTTTTTTTTTTTTTAATTTTTTTTTAATCATATCTAGGCTTCCTTTCCCATGAAAAGTTGTACTAGATGATCTTTCAAGGTCCCTTCCAACCGGGGGTATTCTATGCTTCTATGATTCTAAAAGACATGATTTTTTAGTTCACCAGTACCTGAGAGGCAATTATTAATTCAGATGTACGGGCTTGCAGAAATGCTGGCAGTATGACCTTCAGCTCAGTACAAATGTTGACCAGTGAAGCATTGCTTGTCTTTGTACATTAAAAACCAAACAAAGCACACACGCAAAATAAACCCTACTCAAACAACCAAAAAACCAATAAATCCCAAGAAACCAGAACTGGCTGATCTTCCCAAGAATGTATGTATTTTTCTTTCAAAAGAGATAGCCAATTTATATTTTCCATTTTTCCAAATATGCCACAAGCTGCAGCATACCCTTACAGTGCATTCTTGCATGCTTTGTCCAGTTGTCTCAGAGCCTTTTCCATATCATGGATGAGGGCTTCTACATTTGGTAGTCCAGGTGTTTATATGTTCTTATAAACATTAGCTGTTTCAGATCATTGCTTTTCTGGAAAAATGCTGTCTTTATTTAACAGCTTTCTTTTCAGTGCTTATGAGCTGATTATCAGACACTCCAGGTGTAGTATTGAACGTGATTGTGCTGTAGTATCTTCAGTTATTTCTGTGTATCTGTGTGCCTAGAAATTGCCTACAGACCCTGAAAGTTACAGAAATTGTAATGAATGTGTACAGTTGGGCTATGTATTTTGAAATAAGTAGAAAATGCTTAATTTGTGTTCTCCAGGTCTTGCCTTGAGATTTCTATAGGATTGCTATTAATGTGAAAAATAGTTATCATATGAACACACCTAAAACTCAAAAAGAGAGAGTCTGTTTTCTGGAATAGCACCTTTTGAGAGTTTATCAGTGAAAACATAGAGATTTAGTGCTGGGGAGGGGGTGTTCTTATAGGAGAAGCAAATAATTTTGTCCCCAAAATCTGTAATTATATTTTTTGCATTCAGACATGAATTAATTTGAATTCTCTGAAAATAAAAGCTTTTCATGAACAATGAAAGAATTACAGAATCCTATCTTTCCTAGAAAAATCAATGTAAATTGAGTCTTCAGCACCTGACTGAGCTCTATGTTCACCTAAACTGTATATAACCAAGTAAGGGCATATCCTTAAGCCTTGCTTAAGAACAGGCCTCAAATTTTATGAGAATTTATTGCATCTTTAGACTTTTTAAAAAATCCTATGTTTTGATATATTTTATAAAGAATATTTGCATGATGATCATAGAATCATGGAATCATGGGTTGGAAGGGACCTCAAGGATCATCTAGTTCCAGCCCCCTGCCATGGGCAGGGACACCCTCCACTAGACCACGTTGCCCAAAGCCCTGTCCAACCTGGCCTTGAACACTTCCAGGGAGGGGGCATCAACAGCCTCATTGGGCAACCTGTTCCAGTGCCTCATTGTTTCCTTATATCGAATCTAACTCTACCTTCTTTCAGTTTAAAGCCATTACCCCTTGTCTTATGACTACACTCCCTGATAAACAGTCCCTCACCATCTTTCCTGTAGGCTCCTTTAGGTACTGGAAGGCCGTAATTAGATCTCCCTGGAGCCTTGTTTTCTCCAGGCTGAAAAACCCCAACTCTCTCAGCCTGTCCTCATAGGAGAGGTGCTCCAGCCCTCTGATCAGCTTCATGGCCCTCCTCTGGACTTGCTCCAACAGCTCCGTGTCTGTCTTGTCCTGGGGCCCCCAGAGCTGGACGCAGTTCTCCAGGTGGGGTCTCACAAGAGCAGAGTAGAGGGGCAGAATCACCTCCCTCAACCTGCTGGTCACACTTCTGGACACGGTTGGCTTTCTGGGCTGCCAGCACACCTTGCCAGCTCATGTTGAGCTTCTGATCAATCAATACCCCCAAGTCCTTCTCCTCAGGGCTGCTCTCCATCCATTCTCCGCCCAGCCTGTAGTTGTGCTTGAGATTGCCCCGACCCACGTG
This sequence comes from Balearica regulorum gibbericeps, assembly GCF_011004875.1. Classification (NCBI taxonomy): domain Eukaryota; kingdom Metazoa; phylum Chordata; class Aves; order Gruiformes; family Gruidae; genus Balearica; species Balearica regulorum. Next base: position 65,631,789 of record NC_046220.1, read on the forward strand.
CAGGACCTTGCACTTGGCCTTGTTGAACTTCATGTGGTTTGCACGGGCCCACCTCTCCAGCCTGTCAAGGTCCCTCTGGATGGCATCCCTTCCCTCCAGCGTATCGACCACACCACACCACACAGCTTGGTGTTGTCGGCAAACTTGCTGAGGGTGCACTCGATCCCACTGTCCATGTCGCTGACAAAGATGTTGAACAGTGCTGGTCCCAGTACTGACCCCAGAGGAACACCACTCGTCACTGTTCTCCACTTCAACATTGTGCCATTGACCACAACTCTTTGAGTGTGACCATCCAGCCAATTCCTTATCCACTGAGTGGTCCATCCATCAAATCCATGTCTCTCCAATTTAGAGACAAGGATGTTGTGCGGGACAGTGTCAAATGCTTTGCACAAGTCCAGGTAGATGATGTCATTTGCCCTTCCCTTGTCTACCAACGCTGTAACCCCATCATAGAAGGCCACCAAATTTGTTTTGGTGAATTTGTCGATTTGCCCTTAATGAAACCGTGTCACCAATCACCTCCTTATCTTCCATATGCCTGAGTATAGTTTCCACGAGGATCTGCTCCATGATCTTGCCAGGCACAGAGGTGAGACTGACCGGTCTGTAGTTCCCTGAGTCTTCCTTTTTTCCCTTCTTAAAAATGGGCGTTTGATGATGATTGTTTTTTAGATGTGTTTGGATATGATCTGATTTCAATACTGCCACCAACTTCATAGCTAAAACACCTATGTTTAAGGTACACTGTATCTTATGGCAGCTTAAAACTTTTATGTAGTATGCCCAAATGCAGTGTTTGATTGAAAACTATTTGTGATAACAGTAATTTCCTTCGCCTTTGGGATGCATAAAATTAGAATGAATCTCAGGCCTCACATTCTGATCTGAAGGCACCAAAGCCTTGTCATATTGTGCCTGTAGTTTTGATGAGACAGCTAATGGGAATTATGATTAATTCCACCCATCATGTGACTCTGAGATTATTGTCTACAGCCAGACTTTTTAGGTGCTCCCTAACATTTGTCAAAGTTTTCCGCCATTATACAACTCCTCAGTTAAAACCTTGGCAACCTGTAAAACTTGAAATCTTAACAATTAAACTGATTTAAACGAAGAAGGTGCCTAGTAACACATTGTTTAAGAAATGTGTATAGTTTTGTGCTTAAAAAACAAATCTTGAATGTAGTTGCAAAAAAAGGTTTGAACCCAAATATATGAGTTTGCAGTGCAAACTCCATTATCTCTTCTTTCAAGAAAGACTGCTGTCTAAGTACTTCATCTAGGTCAGTGTAACAGTATTCCATAAATAACATTTAAAAGATCATAATAAATTTAGAGCAGATGAAGATGCTTGCTCCCATAAAACTGTCCTCTCCAAACTTATTAAAGAAATTTTATCAAATGAGTCTTCAATCTTAAATTAATTTGAGGTGTGTAGTATTAACTGCATGAGTAATATAAAACACCACCTTTCATAGGTACTCCCTTGTATATCCAAGATCCCAGTTCCATGACTACTTTTTAAAAATAAAGAATTGCCATTCTGTTCAGTCTTCAGCTCTGTTAAGAAATACATTGATATTTTAAAACTCTTTTCTAGAATTATTTCCATTTTTTTTACATGAAAATATTTTTTGTAAAAGCCTTTATTAGTGTTTGTTATGGAATATAATATTTCTTTATGTGTAGAAGACATTTGTATACTGTTGAACCATCGTAACAGAGAAATAGATAAAGACTGAATAAAAAACACTGTAACTAAAAGATTCAGAAGATATTCATAATCCTATGAACCATCCCAGAATGCGTAAGAACAGTTCAACCTGTGGAAGCATTATGAAATGGTGCTTCAATGCACTTCAGTTTCTTCCTGTTAACTTTTAATAAATTTACATAAAATTATCTGAAACATGCTTTGGTTGTGTCAAGATGAGCTGCACTAGCGGCTGCACGTTAAAATTTGAAACATCCTAAATTCATTGCAGAAAACCTACATGCCAAGATTTTGTGTTACCTAATTTAACATCAAAAATTCCCTTTGGGTCTGCTGATGTTGAAGGAAAAATACGTTTGCATGTAATAATTTTATGTATGTCTATTACAGTGCATCTCCCCTCAGTTTAGAACTTTTCTTCTTCAACTAATGAAGATAACTTTACTTCTTGCCAGCTGTGAAGAATGTGAATTTTATGCTATATGTTTATGCTATAAATGCATGAATAGTTATTGTAAATAGTTATTGCTACAATAGTTATTGCAAAGTATGTTTGAAAATTGCCTGTGAACTTTATTGCTCATATATCTACAGATGTTTTCAGGGTTTCTTTTTCAAATTTTGTTGCATATGAAAAATAAAATAAAACTAGATTTAGTTACCAGCTCTCTATAGGATGAGCAAAAAGAGGTACTTAGTGCTCAAATAATAGAACTAGGAGTTTCATATCCATTTCTGAATATTATTTTCTAAAGCACTAGACTGAGAGGAGCAACTGGTCTTGGATTTAGACAGCATTCCCTTCCATACATATGTCATGGTTTCTGCCCGAATGGGCCATTACTCATACTTGTAACCTGCAACAGTGTTGTAATATTGAAGCCAGATATGACGGAAAAAGCAAAGTACAGAAAGAAACTTCATGTGATAGGAAAGAAAAGTCCGAAACTGCTTGATTTTTCAAGTGTTGAGCTTTCCAAATCCTATTCATTCAGTGGACCTGCTGTATGTCCAGCTCTCTAGAGGACAAATTCAGATGTTCAGATCTTAATTTAGGCAATTCTGTTATTCTCCTAATGGTTTTGAAAAATATTGGTTTGCCCTTGATTTTTTCCCTTGGAAAATCAGAGCTTACATTTTTTTAAAAAGAGACTATTGCACTATACCCTTTCAAGTGATCAAACAACCAAATAAAATCTAAAGATGTCAGTTAGTTAAAGTTTTACTTTTTAGAGCTTACACATCAATTTAAATGAGTGTTTAGAACTGTTCTTCCCAATCTTTTTGCAACCCAACATCTCTTGAGAAAATTGGAAATTTTCTGAGCCTTCTTGTAAGTAGTAAATTTGTGTTCTTCATAACAGAGATCCATAAAATAATATAGAAGATTTTGGTTGACCTGTGTCAAATGCAAGATGAATTATTTTACTACCAAGAAATTCATGCATTCTTTCCTCAACAGAATATTTTTTAGAGAGTACGAATCTTCTGGATGAAGTGGCAGTAAAGTATTACAATAAATCGTAGAAAATGGTCCAGCAGCAATTTTCTTTTTAGTCCAGTAATGGAACAAGTTTAAAGTTAATACCTGAAAAAATACCCTAATATGAGTCATTGTGAGAAGATATAAGGTAGTCAGATGCTGGCATCAGGCTTTATTTGTAATGATATATTGCATTTTGATAAAAGGTTTATTTAGTTGGCAACCTAAACCACTATTTTGTGAAGAAGTTATTCAGTAGCTTTTCAGTTTTAGCTTAGTATTGTAATAGGAAGCTATAAGTCACATTTATTATACTTCTGTCTTATACTTAAGGTGCTAAAGATAATTTCCACAATGAGTTACCTACCTAATCCACACAAAAAATACCTTGGGCACAGAGCAGCATTTCATTATTTTAAAATGCAAATCATGAGGGCAATAAGAAATAATGTGTATAGCTTTACTATCGTTCTGTAGGGAGTAATGAGATGGTTCTATACCCAGTTATCTACCTTAACTGAAGGAGAATATTTGAGAATGTAAGCATATCAAGGCTGCTATCCTCCTTTAAGGATAATCTCATTTACTAAAAAAATCAGTGTGTGGTCTATGATAACTAACATCTGTTCTGTTTCTTCACACACACAAGCTTTTAAGCTATAGAGTGAAAAAATCAGAATCTTCTCAGAAGGCTTCAGGAAATACATATTATAGGGATCACTTTCTAAGGAAAAAATATTTGGTATTTTATGCAGACTGATATTTTTGTTTCATTTACTTATAAAAAATTTTCAACACAATTTTTAAAACAGGGAACATCAGCAAAACAGACTTTGAAAGCATTGTCTCTTTCTCCTTTTTTTTAGCTAATTTATCCCACATGCAACTTTGTTGGAGAATTTCATATGAATGCAGACACAAGAACTTCCAAAAGTTATTTTTAGAGGAGCTATGGATACTTATCAGACTATAAAGAAATAATAGTACTCTAGTAACTTTAGTTAAAAGAAGAAATCTGAAAAATGAACTTGTAGAAAAATAACTTTCAAATATATCCATTTTCTTGATTAATCTTTCTAATAAGCTCTCTTAGATTTTGGTTACGTTGCTCTCAATAATTATTACTGAGGCATTGCAAATAGTCTATTTTAATATACGTAGTTTGGATAAATAGCAAGAGCAGCGCAGTCACTATGGCCCAGGCATAGCATGCCAAATAAATGTTTTCTACTTCAAATGGTGCTGCCTTGGCTTTCTGTAGCGCTAAAAAGTTTCCGTGTTTCTCATGGGTTATGTTGGCAAAACAAAGTGAGACCAAATTATGTCATGACAGCTTCCCAAATTTCCCAAGTGTTAGTAGCTGGTGATCAGAGGGCTTGACTTCAGCGACCTAATCTAACTAGACCTGTAGCTGATTGTCTTTGTACCAGTTATATGGTCCCGTTTTCAATAATCAAATAATAGCAAAAGATCTAAATTGTTTGTTTTTAATGTCACAGAAGTGACTTATTTTACAAGAATATTTTAACAGAGCTGGAAAGTAAACAATTTCTCACTTTCCTTGACTAGATGTAATATTTAGCATGTAAGTATACAATATAGTTCAATACCTTGCTATCAGTCTCCAGGGGTAATGGGGAACTAGGATAGATTCAACTGATCCTGCAGAGACATCAAATATATGTCTAACTTAAAGTGTATGAGTCCTATTGTGTCTCACCATCTTATCTTGCTTGAATAATTTGCCAAATGGAGGGCATTCTCTGACGAATATTTCAGTAGGTCGACAGGAGACCAGTCTGTAGTAGACCTCTTTAAAGCAGCTAAAGTTGTTGTCTGTGTCAGAGAGACCCAATTTAGGAGTCTTTTCTTCAAAAACACTGGGAGCATATAGGAAAAAAGGCATGTTTTTATGTTGGCATGCTTCATAAAAGCTGATTCTCCAGTTTCTAAGCATTATACTTTTCACCATCTGAGATACGTTGTGGGGGAAAACTTACATTTCTTGCATTATATATATTTGAGGAAATAATCAGTGAGGCTTTGCAGGACTTCTCACTTTGTTCACAGTCACCCTGGCAGTGATTAATATCATGGATAGCATGGGGTTGCTTGGCATTTCCAGTGATGTAAGTGCACTAGGATTTGGACTTCAGTCTTTAGAAAAAGCTGCTATGAACTCATGCAATTTTGTACTTCAATCTGCAAACCAGAGAGGTTTGCTACTTAGATTGTCACATGTTTGCTCTTTATTCTACTCCTCTAAATAATAAATTAAAAAGAAACCAAGAATGGCTTTGTATACAGGGAATATTGGCCCATATTCACTTAATAAATCTTGTTAAGTACTTTACAATCAGCTTATTATTCTGCTTCTGTTAAGAACATTTTAGTCTCCTTCTCTATGTAATGAATAATAGTTTCCCACTGTTTTCTACTTAATTTAGGACTGTAAACCATTTGTGATAAAGATCTTGTCTCTTTTATGTTTCTTAGTTACCCTAAGCGTCTGTGGTTCTATGTTGCTATAAAATACTATGTACTTATCGCTGAGTACTTGTCCATACACATTCCAACTACATATGTACAAACAACAACATTTTCATCCAACAATATATACTAAAGCAACATCTGTATACTATTCCTGAGACAGTAGGAATCTCCTAATGCTATAAAAGGTCTGGTTTTTTCCTACCATCTGCAGCTGGGAAACAGAACTGCTATCTGAATTAGCTTTCATTTGGGCACTACAATTTAAATTACGTGGTTTCCTTAAATTCTGAGAAAACAGAGAAGTTTAAGGGTTGATTCTTAACCACTTTTTACCTAAGAAGCAGACACTAGCTGCAATGTCATTTTAATGATGACTTTTAGTTCTTGCACTCTAATCCAAGTTACAAATATATGTATTTTTGCTAGAATACAAGTTTAATGCTAGAAATTGCCAGACAGGAATATACAATTATACATCCATATTTCGTGCACAACTGACAAAAAAAAAAAAAAGGTATTTGTGTACAAAAAGGTAATTACTATGATAATTCCTGTCCTACCAAATAATAAAATATTATTCATAAGAACATGTATGTAAATGTAGGAGGACAGCATTGTGCAGTTTGTGCATGTGCATCATGCACGTGCTCTGCAGACCCCTGGGGGTTGGTGGACTGGTTCTAAAGGCATCTGTGAAAGGCAATTAAAAAATAACTTCAATGTCAGTTGGCACAAATTAGCTCCATGGGATCTGCATATCCACTGCTAGGAGGGAGGGGAATTACAGTTCTATGAATTGAAAAAAAACCCAACAAACAACCTGGAAATTAAAAGGAAGGTGTTGCATAGAGGCAAAAGAATTGTTTTGGGTGAATGTTATCTGGTAGAAGAGGCTGTTCTGTGACAGTGCTTGGAATTAGATAGAAACATCCCAACTTTATTAAAGAAAATAGTACCAGGAATTATAATATTATGAGAAATTTAAACTTACCATTTTTCTGGTGAAAAATATCCCAAATCTATAAACTTTGGTAAGAATTGGATAATAAGAAAAGATAAGTCTGAGCAGTTTCTTTATCAAATACTCAATGAACCAGCAGAAAACAAAAGGTGCATAAACTGTAAAAGCAATGAAAATAAAGAGAAGAAGCAGTATAGACTAGTGCTCTAGGGTTGGTTTTGGCATTACAGGAAATGGAAGAATATCTTCCTTTGTCTTAGTTTTTACTAGGAATATTATTTTAAGTATTTGGACAAGCATGATAGATAATAGAAACAAAGGTATGTAAATTTAAATTGCTAGAATTGATACGGAAGCAAACTTCAGGTATTAATGCTCTTAAGCTATGGGGACTTGACTATCCTTGTTCAAGAACTTTGAAAGAACTGGTACAGGAAATCTCGGTCTTGGAGTAGGGATTGTTAATAAAATTATAAAATCAGGAATAGTATAATAGTAAATGTGTTATTTGTATTTATAGAGACTGGAAGTGATCTAGACAGGTACCACTGCTTTTTTCTTTATTAAAAAACAACCAACGAACCAACCAAAAAAACCCCAAAACAACAAAAACTTTGAAAAGCAGAATTGCTAGACATCAAAACAATGAGAAAATCAGATTAAAATCGTATGTGCTTACTAAATTGAGTTGCTCTCAGGAATGTTAATATTATTTTCCAAATTAGTAGGTGGACTCATGTAGATGATCTTTGTTACAATGTCACTTGGGAAATTACATGGAAAGCATGGGTATCAGTAAAAGAATTTTAAGGCAGATGAGGAGCTAGTAAAAGAAGACAACAATAGACTGTCACAAGATAAGTATTATTTCACAAGTAAAATGCTATTAGAGTTCTAGAATTTCACTTAATATTTTTATTTATGGTTTTCTTAAAAACAGTAGGCCTTAGGAGTGGACTAGTGACACTTTGATAGGTCTCAGCATTAGGAAACTCACTATAGAGAAGAATCAGATAACAGGATCTTGGAGTAGTTCCAGTAGGAGGGAATGTAATGCTTAGAAGTTTTAAGTCCCGGAATTTTTTGAAACTATGAAAGAAAATAGAAAGTCTGTTGATGCCAATGAGGATAGGCTGACCACAAGGGAAAGATAAGTTCAGTGATTCAATGCTACTTATATTACTTTCATAATTGCTAACCCTTTTTATGACATAATCTCAATATTGAAATGATTTGATTTTGCAGGCCTTGAAGGTTTTGACATAATACATTTATTGATGACAAAGTTACACACAGAAATTCTTTACTCATAAATAATATTAAAACCAACAAAATCAAGGCAAATCAGAGCAAATAAAAAAGATGTTCATTCATTAGTGTACATTACCTCTCAAATATCTGACTTCATATTCTGATTTCAGTAAGAAATTATGCTAATGTGGTTCATTATTTTTCTCAGAAAAGCTATAGCAAAGGTTCTAGTTTGACAGAAAGCTGGAAGATCTAGATTGTTTAATATGAAAACATGTTATTGCAAAAGTCTTTAATGTTTCAGGACTCCTCATATAGAAAATAGTCTAAGTTTGCTCTTATTTCAATTTCTTAAAAGCAAAAGACTTGCAGTATGTCTATTCCCATCTTAAAAGTAACAACAAATATTTACCATGAATAAGCAGTTCCAGACAAAACAGCAGTCTGTCTGTTAATGATTCTGATAGGATGATCTACAGCTCAAAGCTTTATGAAGTTTTTGAGAGATTATTAAAAAGATAATTTAAATGTTCTAAACCATATTATAAATCATAAATTGAAATTTAGTTGACTGAACTGTGTATTTGAGGACATCAGAAAAGTGTACTTGATAGAAAAATAAGGTATGTTAAGGGAAATGACATTTCAGGAAAAAATATCTCAAAGTATTGCCCCTTATTTTTCATGTGTCCCATTCTACCACTTCCCCTTCCCTATCCAAGAAAAGATGCCATCTAGACTGGAAAGTGTCAAAAAACCCAGTATATCTAAGTAAGATTCTGTAAGAATTGTCAATGAAAAGTCCTTTTTCTCCATTTTCTTTTGTAAATCATTTCCGTATTGTTCAATTCAGGTAGTTATTATCCCTTTTACAAAATACAGTTGTGTTCAGAATACATATAATGCTTGGCAGTATAGAAAGAAACCATCTTCACTTGGCTAATATGCAAATTAGTAGCAAGTGAAATGCAAACATTACTAGATGGGGCGGGGGGGGGGGGGGAAGGAAGATTTTTTTTGATGCCAGGCAAACCCCAGAACGTCTTACAGGCTATCTTTTCTCCACAACCCCGCAGAGAAGGTAAAGCTGATATGAATGGAGTATAGTTGAGTTTCCAGTGTGCATATTAAAGGCATACTTTGTGATTAAAATTTTTTTTAAAAAAGTTTACTCCTAGTGAATACGTATGCCCTTTCATTCTTCAGTTTCTGAAAAGGTTTGTGTTTTCTCATGTAAGATTCTCAGCTACTTTTCAATACTCATGTCAACATCATCTTATAAAGGAAGAGTAAAAGTCTTTGCAGAATCATCAATATATATTTTTTTTTCTTCAGTTAACCTAAGTATGGACTGCTAGCATGCACCGTTCTGTTAACTCCATCTTGCAGGCTCACATGCCATCTTCACAACATTCTTGGTGTACCCAGGTTTGGGAAAAAAAAGAATTGAAAATAAAACCAAGTTTTATCAGATAAGTTTGTAAGCAAAATAAATAATCCCTATTTTAGCATCACTTGTTAAATTGAAGACAAAGCACTTACCTAAATAGAATTATCTTAAATCATATGCTTTGTTTCACTTTAAGCTTCTTTCTCTAGAATGAATATAATACTTTATCATACTACAGTAACTAATATTTACTGGAATAAATTGAATTGCTCTGTTTTTTCAAAGTATGAACAAGTAGAATTTCATTCCCCCTTGTCATTTAAGATTCAAGTACTCTGAACTATATTCTAGTTGAAATAGAGTATGACTAAAACCAATACACAATAATCTCCATATTATAGTACACGTCATGACTGTTCACTGGAAGTGTATTTAATCTGACTTCAGTATAAATAAAAAACTGTCATCATTTTCTTAATGCTTCAGTTTTACAGTTGTGAAAAGAGGCAATTGGTTTTCTTAAACAACTTCTGCCAAAGTGTTTCTGGGAATTTCAGTCGTACCTAGTATTTTCACAGAGATAAAATTCTAGAATTTATGGTTACCGGAAGTCACTTCCTGTTTCACAACAGGTGTACAGACAAACCGCTAACATGGTGCCAGCCACATACTCTGTACCAATGACTTGAATAATGTGACTCCTTACAGAGAGCTCAAGCTCTGCTTCTGACCGTAAATAAGAGAGCAGGACACAGGAGGCAAAATGACTTGATAAATATGAGCTTAAACTAATCTCCATTTTAATATGGTAAATCTCTGTTCTGTCAGCTAACTAGACTGACAGAACTAGACTGGTTGCTTTTCTTCTTCCTGCTTTTCTTAAGAAAAAGGAGATATGTTGGTCAGTTGATGGGCAGGGAAAGGGGTCAAATGAGAAAAGAGAAAACAATGATCTGCAATTCATATTTCCATTTCTTTTGCATGCATGTAAAGTTTCTGTTTGTAAAATGATCTTTAAGGCATCTGAACTCTAATGCAATAGGGAAGAGATGAGGCTGTGAGCATAACCAGTGCTGCCTAACCTATGGAGACAGGTTGCTATGCAGGACATTCATTCTTCAGGCATCACCGATTGGTACTATCAAGGACAGCAGGACTATTTCTCTTCAAATTAAACAAAAAGGTAGTTTAATCTCCCTGAGATGTACTGGCATTCCTTTCCACACCACTCCATCTATTCCAGTTTAAAGCTATGCAACTTTAAGGATCTTTTTACATCAAATATAAATGGCACAGCAAAAATATAGTGACCACTGACACCAAGTGAGATGAGGGACAATAATTGTTTTTGATACAACTGAGCAGAACTTACATTTTAGAATGAGATTACCTGAAACCACCTCTTGCTCTAATTGAAGGGGAAAAAAAGAGAGAGAGAGACAGAACAAGCTAAAAAGTTAATAGAAGACACATAAAATAATAATTTTTCAAAGATCTTGACCTGATGATTCTTTGGACACTGAAAAGGGCTGGGGCTTGGGTGAAGAATGTTCTGCTCAAATTACATTTAGAGTTGAGCACATCATTTTCAGAATGAAAATATACTTGATAACTAAGCTTTTTTTCGTCTTAAGGGATAGCCACAAGCTCTTAGCAACATTACCTAATTCATGATTGTTGTTCAAAAGTGAACTATATCTTTTTTGAAGTTTTATCTTTTAGTATTAATTTCAGTGAGATAATTATGGCTTTAAGCTCTCAAGCCCTGAAGGCAAGTTTTGTGCAGTGGGTTATATCCACGCTATACAGCAATCACTTAGACCTTATCTGGGTACAGAGAAACATTTTTTCTCTGTCATTTTTCAGTTCAAAGTGTCTGAAATCACGTGACATTTTGCCAGACCCCACTGGAATGGTGTTTCTATAGCATGACATCAAAATGCATGTTGCTTGCCTTACAATTTGTCATGGTATCTGAGGATGGAAGGGCTGTAGAGATGCAACAAGACTGAAGGAAGAGTAGAGACAAATAAAACTGCTTTTATGTGGACTGCTTGTAGCAAAGTGTTTCTAAAGTTGCACAGGTTCTTCTGTCTGAAGGACTAGTTTACATACTCCAGAAGGGGGCCCGAATGTGAGCTAATTTCCATGCAGGGTGGATGGTAGAGGAAGCAGACAGGAGAAAAACCCGAGTTACTTGGCTTGACATACACATATGTAACACCTCTGTGAGTAAAGCAGTCTAAAATGTGGTAAGGAGCTTATCGTGCTTATCTGCTCATTCTGTTGAGGATTCTGATGAGAAGCATTTGTGCCCTTACTTTCTATGCTGTTGTTATTATTATTATTATTGTTATTGCTATTACTACTATTATTACTATTATTATTATCTCAGATAACTTCTGTGGCCCTAAAAAGTTGCACGACTAAAGATCTATCACTTGGGTGATTTTGCAGTGGGATGCATTTCTTGCCACTTCATTAATCAAGTTGATTTTTTAATCCACATGTTTTTTATGGAGAATTTATAAATAATAAAGGGATCCTAACACTCAAAATATAGAAATGAATCCCAAATATGGGGAATTGTCACATCCATACATTATATTTCCATAATATTGCAGAGGAATCTATACTGACATTTAAGTGACTGCTAATTTTTATTCAGTTCTTTCCTTCTGGTTTTGGGTAATCACTTTACTGGTTTTTAAAAAACGCATACAAAAATGCCATATTTTGCCTTTTTTATTTCTTTAAAATAATTTTTATTTCAACCTTCTTCTTGAAGGTTGAAATTACCTGTCTGCACACTATTTATGTTAGCAATATGTTTCTTGCATTAGCCTGTATCACATACCTCAGACTTGATCTCGATGAACCCTCCATGTCCACTGATAGCATATTTCAGGCTCCACAACCATTTGTTTCTTGGAGGGCATTCTGAGACTTTATACAATTATCAAGTCTGATAAGGTTTTTTTGTTGATACTTGCCCAGAATCTACAGGTTGAATCTACCAGCTCATCTTGCATTCTGTCTCACAAAAGCTACTATCGGTCATTATCACTATTTAGCAGTGACACTGATGAAATTCTGTGTACACTTCTTAAGAGCTGGCTTGACAGCATTTCTTTAAGCATTAGCTTTACCTTTCTAGATAAATGTTTTGCCCTGCATGTTATTGTATTGCCATCAATATATTTGATTCAATGGCGCTTTTTTGCCCATTTTTTTAAAAATCAAAAGATTTAGTAACTTAAAATGATCTCTTCAGAAAATTTGTACTCATTCTTAGCATACAAATGGTAGTTTTATATGCCTCTGGTGCAGTTTGTTTCTCATAACCTGTATGGTTTGTATTATATATTTTCATTGGGTTTGTTGATTTTTATGTTAAAAATCTGACACTGGTAGAACAGCAGTTCTTGCCTCTCTTAGGTCGTCATATAGCAGGGCCTGTAGCGACAGGACAAGGGGTAATGGCTTTAAACTAAAAGAAGGCAGATTCAGACTAGATATAAGGAAGAATTTTTTTCTGATGAGGGTGGAGAGACACTGGAAGAGGTTGTCCAGAGAGGCTGTAGATGTCCCATCCCTGGAAACATTCAAGTCAGGTTGGCCAGGACTCTGAGCAACCTGATCTAGTTGGAGACGTGCCTGCTCATTGCAGGGCGGACGGTTGGACTAGATGGCCTTTAAAGGTCCCTTCCAACCCAAACCATTCTATGATTCTATGATCATGACCAGAAATGTCACAAGGTAATCTTTTCCTCTGGTGTCTACTAGTGCATTTGCAGCTATACAAAGAGGCAAAGAATATACTTTATAGGTCTTCTGCTTAACAGACACAGATCATAGTCAATTCTTAAGTGAATTTTCTGACATCACTAGTAATTGAAGAGCTGAATACTGTGGGAGGAAGACTATGTAGAAATTAAGAAATGGAGTTGGAAATAATCCTGTCTTTGGTTCTCCTACCCCAAATGGAAAATGGAAAGGTGTTCACCATTTTCACTGTTTAATATGCTGATTAACAACAAGGTTTATAGGACATACTCTTCACTCCTCCCTATTTAGATATTTCATTGGGCAGTCCGAAATGCAAAATTCCCTAGATCGATGAGAGAGAGAAAGAGCATAGATCCTTACTCTACAGTCCAATGTGACTATTTATTTGGAAGTGAGAAGTGCTTCCAGATAATTTGGTTCCTTCCACAAATGTACTTTGTCCATTATCTAATTAATATTAGCAGAAAATTCTCAAGGAGACTTTGTAGAAGGAACTGGAACCTAGGATTCCTCCATCTCAGAGAAGAGCCGTCATCACTTGCAGACTCCTGTTTGTGTCTCTGTTTTATTCCCTCCAGCTTCTTAAAGCCTAGCCTAGATCCTGCACCAATGGGGACAATGCACTAGACTTTCTTATAGCCTACATTGTAATAGTCAGAGCACTGTCCTGGTGGCAGAACCAAGGAATCAAAGCAAAATCTGCTTTGCATTGCTTTTATCTGTTTTATTTTTATTTTTTTTTCTTGATCTGAAATTGTGCTTGAACTAGCTTTTCAAAGAGCTTGCTGAACTTGAATTGGAACTGACGTATTAAAATTCTTATTTGGTCAAAGAGATGATGCCACAATGTTAATGTCATTAAATGTTTTTAGGTGTTGCTTTTTTTTTTTTTTCAAGGTGAACTGATTAACAAACTATTATGGGCTTGAACTGGAATAATTTTACAAGTCAACCTAATCTGGAAATGTAACAAAAATTATTTACTGGTTAAAATCTCTGGCTTTAATTTATCCCTGCTCTGCAAAGCCCATATATTGTGTATTCCACTTTGTTGGTGAGTTCTGTAACTGGTTTGTAATATTATGCAGTAACTTTATATACGCCCACTCTCCTTTTGCAACTCTGCTTCTGAATGAAATTAGTTGAGTCAGTGGATGCTATGCTTTGTGCTGAACATAGTACTAGAGAAAACCAGATAAATTGGTATATAGATGCAGAACAGACTCATTCGTGCATTTCAAATGTGTTAGGTGCCAGGTCAGTATTGAGAAGCTCTCTCTCAAGATAGTACAAGGCATTAAGTAAGTGTAGTGTTGAAAATGTCAGTGCCCATGGATGATCAGGCAAATATGCAGTTAGGTAAGTGCAATATGAAATAATAATGATGGTGCAGAATTATGTAGCATTTGATGTAGTTAATATTTCATACTAAATGGATCTAGCCTAGAGAAGGCAACAGACAACTGGATTAGTTAGATGTAATGTTTTTTCATATTCAGATTAATCACACAACCTTGCAGTTTTCACAGTTTTGTTTGTATTCTTTTAAAATGTCTCTTGTACAAATTCCTGAAGTAATTGGTGTGTGTGGGTGTGTGCTTTTTACATAAACCATGACCATATCATAACAGTTATAACAGCTTACCAGGTCCTTTTAAAAGTTATACTGAATATTTATCTTTATTCAACATGATTATATACTTTGTTTTGTAACTTCTTAGGGAGAAAAGGCTAATTTTCATTCTTGCTATTTGTAAGTCTCATTGCCTACTTTCTATAATGGTTGTGTTTAAATGAAAAAAGAAAACCCAACCTCCTGCAGAGTAGTAGGACATAAATGATGCTAGAGCCCCTTTAAAGTTTGGAATCTGTTGTACTTTGCTACTCCAAGCCTTCAGAGTACAGTAATATACAAATGTGTGCAGCACTGCAGGCTGCCTTTTTATTACTGAATTGAAATAAATACTATTTCACTGTCAACACATTGTGACATACAAGTAGTTTAAAATTTTATTCATCCTCCAGAATGGCATCAACTGTACTAGGGCTAATTTGGGGTATTGTAGAATAGAGCTGTGACAGCAACAGAACTGAGTTTAAGGAAATAGGATCTATAAAAATGTGCAGTGCAATATCTTATCGTGTTACTCCCAAGTCCACCCACACCCTAATCAAACACACAGTCTTATCACATGTTTTAATGTCATTGAAGTTGCAGCTGGCTTCCATACTGCAGGATTTCCTGTCCAAAAGGGCAAGGGGTCGTTTGAAGTTTAAAAAGTCTTAGTGCAGCATAAACCATTTAAAAAGGAATGGCAAGAAAACAATATATGGCCTGGGCAGGCTGGAGTATAAAAACCCCATCTAGAAATCCTTCACGTCTCAGTAGAGATCAACACAGTGAACTCTGTTTCCTACATGTATCTTTTCCTAGAGATTTTTGCACTTCCATGCAAAATTTTCTTTGCTCTCAGTCACCCAAGAGAAAGAGGTTGTTTTAAAGGAAGGCTCTCCGGCTTTGATCTTCCCCAGTGCCCCCGTCCTTCCCCTCCATCCGTCGGTGGGAGAGGCAGGGCAGGATGTGCTGTGTCAGGAGAACCCACCTAGAGGGCCCCCTTGACGCCAGCACAGCCTCTGCCAGGCAGAGCCCTCACCGCAGCCGAGCCCAGTCTGCTGCAGAGTAAGTGCCACCGAGTCCGCAAGTGTCCGGGGCTGCTGCCGGGCGAGGATAACAAGGAGCCCGAGGGGTAGGCTGGAAATTCTGGTCAGGAAAAAGGATGCCAGACACTGTTGCCTGCATTGCTTCAAAATATATGCCGTCTCTTTAGCTTGGGCTTAAGAATCTTCCCGAGGATATT
The DNA here is from genome assembly GCF_011004875.1 of Balearica regulorum gibbericeps. Classification (NCBI taxonomy): domain Eukaryota; kingdom Metazoa; phylum Chordata; class Aves; order Gruiformes; family Gruidae; genus Balearica; species Balearica regulorum. The sequence continues at coordinate 65,647,734 of NC_046220.1, forward strand.
TACCAGAGCGTCAGGAGTGATAACTACTATCTGGGAACTGAATTGGGAAAGAAGGACAGCAGAGAAAGAATGCTTAGGTAACACGGGACTTAAAGCTTTGCTTTCATTTTGCAACGTACAAATTGATGCACGTGGTTTTATATACCGTATAACATCGAAATAGAACTAGGTTCTGCAGTGAGAGAGTCGAGAGCTTAGTCATTTTACTTAAAGGGAGCAGGCAGCCTTATTATGGGGTTAGACAGCAAAAATGAATTTGATCATGTTATGATCATATCTCATGATGGTATCTAACTGTAGTCCTGACCTATGGAGCGGAAAAAACATACTTCCTGCCTTCTTTCTTAGTTGAAGAAATAAACCCACAGTATCAAATTCAGAAAGAAGTTTGGGATTATTGTACACGGCTATTAAACATAGTCCTGTTCCCTGGGTTTGTAAGAAAGGAAAACTGCATTAAAGTGATCACTGATGAATATGTGTCTAAGAAAGAAGAAAAAGCAATATTTCTTTCTGAACATGGCAAAGCTATCTGAAGTTACACATCTCCCCCTAACCACTGATTTGGCATGGATGACAAGAAACTATCTTTTGACTAACCTTTTCCAACTGTCCAAAATGCTGCATGTGAAGATGCTTTAATTCACAGTCAAAGCACTTGGATTTTTATCAAGGCAAACTGTTGGCATTGTCATACCAATTTCTGTATACTGATTAGTTTAATGTTTTTTTAAGTAGCAAGTGATGCATAAATGGATGGACATGTACCTAGAAAACCCTATGAGAAGTCTTTCTTTGGACCCTGGGAATTTTTATTTTTGTGGATTACAGCAATTCTTGCAATAATCCCTGCTGTTAACTGCTCATGCAGTTGTTCTGGAATGCATCTATGAATACCATAACAGATAAATCTGTCTGACAAGGAAAACACTAATGTTGGAAGATCTGTGAACATGATGCATGTGAATAATTTCCCCTTTAGGAGGCATTCATGGATATGGTGAGTAATCAATACACATTACAGATTGTTAAACTCAAAATGCTTGTTTGCAAAATACTGTGGCAACTACCAGATGCTATGTTTTTCCCTACATTAATGTCAAATGAGGACTAACAGGGCTATGAGAAAAAAGAAAATCTTACAGAGATAGTAGTGATGAAGTAATATGAGTTTGGCACCCCTTTGCCTTTACAAAATAGGCAAACCATAAAAATTGTATTGTTATGGTCATGTTTTCTTACAAGATAAAAGCCTTTTCAGCAGGGAGATGTATTTTCTTCCTGTATCAAAGGAACACTTCTTCTCATTTCTCTTTTAGCCTGACCTGAAGGAAATAACGAAGACGTATTTTCCCCCTATGATACTGTGTTTTTTGTCCTGGAACTTATTTATTTATATGCATGCAAGTGACCTGAAAACAGGAAAATATGCTTATTCATATGATAATTCAGTAATCTTTAATAAATGCATTTGTATGGTAGGTTCTTAAATGTGGCTGTTTGGAAAACAATGATTATAACATTTAAATCCCTTTATCGTGATTAAAAAAATCTGTTTTCTCTTTGAACCACAGGCATCTATAGTTTTTGCTCACTAAAAATTCTTTCTCTGTAACTTTCTTTGCAACACAGTGCAGTTAACTTGCTTATAAATTCTACCAGTGGTTGTTGCGTCATGTCTTGCTCCTGATGTTGGAATTAATGTTGTGATTAGTGCTTAATGAGTATTATTAGCTAATGCAAAAATACTTCCACAGAAAACTTTTGCTCTTTTTGGTAAATATTTGGTCTTTCAAAATATTAGAAGCAAACATATAAATATATTATAGAAGCTCATTTAAAAAAAAAATCAATTTGAGGGATTGGCTTCAGGGTGCATGTTTGACAGATTTGCCCTTAATATATGTTAGCCTCTGCATGTAACTGATTTGCAGGAAAACCTAAGAAAGGATTTTCTCTGGGAAATGTATTAACAAAGTTCTAAAAGCCAGGCTCTCTGTATGGCGTTTCCAAGTTCTATTTCAGAAGGCTGGTTCAGAGCCGAGACCCCAGAGCCTGGCAGCACCCGCGCTGGCGTCAGCCGGGTGTCATTTGTCGGAGGAGCCGGCTGCTCTGCGCAGAGCCAATGGCAGGAGCGGAGAGCAGCCCGTCAGAGCGGGGGGGCAGGGGGACGAGGCGCTGTCTGCTCCTGTGCTCCTCACACTTAAATTTTAATACACAATTAGTAGGCAGGCTCTCCTTTGAACGCATCTGTTGGGTTTTTTAAATTTTTATTCCACCTTTCCATAAGACCATTTCAGTCTACAGAAAATTCTTTTAGAGACAACTTCAAACCACATCACCTAAAAAATGAATAAGGTGATCTTGAATCTATTTCATTTTTTGTTTTGGCAGTTTATTTAGCAAAGTGTGTTGGAAAGTGTGTCGTGCAGTGCACACCTAGCAGGAAGACCGTTTCCATTGTCATCTAAGAATTTGGCCCACTTCTGTTTTTAATAACTTGGATAAATTATTTTAAGCACGTTTTAACCCCCAGGGTTCATTTGCTAAGTCAGTCATTTTCAAGCATGAACCCTGAAGTCTGCTGAAAGGGTTTTGGAACAAACCAACTGTTTTTTATTTATCTTCTCTGAAAGGTAATTACCTGGTTTCTCTGTTACTCCTTGCCAGCCCCTTGCTGGCTGCCACAGTACGTGAACCCATTGCCTAGGGAGGACTGGCAGCAGTGTTTGCTGGGAAGATGTATGAAGATAATGATATGTTCTATGTTTACTATTTTAACTGAATGCAAACTATGCCATGCCTACTATCATGCTTACCGAATCATAGACCTTAATTTAGAATGGAAATGTTTTTAGCACAATGTTGTTCATCTCAACTCTCAGAGAATTGGCAAATTTGCTTATTCATGCTACAATAGGTCTGTAAGGAGCATTTATGAGTGACAGGGTTTTAAGTTGCCAGTCATAACTTTTTTTCTAATTCTGAACCTTCACAAATCCATGCATTGCCTATAAAGTATGCCAATCGTTTCTACTGTGAATAGAAATTGGCACAAAGAAAAGTTTTCTATATGTATATTACCTCCCCTCGTGCTACTTTTAGACGTCCGTTAAAGGACGATAATGAAGATAAAGGAAAGGATATCTTTCCTGGGACCCAATTAGTTTTGTGTTTGTTTAATACAAATATTAGTTGATCATCTTTAAGAATGTTTCCCCAGTGCTGATGCAACACATCAAAGGTGTTTTGTGGCCAGCATCATATACATCATAATATATGTAACTTTTATATGCATACAGAACCAAGTATTTCAGAAGTAGGACTAATAATTTTCTGCACCTTAGAGATGTTGCTTTTTTAAGGTATTTTCTGTACCTTAGAGACATGCACTATGCCTTCACGTGCTAGTTCCTGCTCATCTCACATGGAATATGGGGAGGAGCAGTCAGGGGGGATAAAAAACAAACCCTTCTGAAATAGAATTTATTGTTTGAAACGCCCAGGGTTTTAATGTTGTGTAACCAGACAGAGGGGTGGATGTTTTTTTTGTGCTTTGTCCTTTATATGGGATTAGGGAAAGAATAGCCAAAGTGACGGCTGTGAGAGTAGCGTTTGAATATGAACCCATAAGCTTTTGGAAATGTAGTGAGAATTCCAGTATCTGAACTCTCCTGGTAATTTTAGTAACAGGTAGGAACTGACTACTGGCAAAAAGCAGCTATAAAATGTATATGTTCCCAGGAAGTATGAATAGGAGTACAACTATACCAGACAGGTAACTACTGGAGAGAGTCCAGCAAAGGGCTACAGAGATGATGAGGGGACTGGAACATCTCTCGTATGAGGAAAGGCCGAGAGAGCTGGGTCTGTTTAGCCTGGAGAAGAGAAGACTGAGAGGGGATCTCATCAATGCTTATAAATATCTAAAGGGTGGATGTCTAGAGGAAGGGGCCAGACTCTCTAGAGTGGTTCCCAGTGGCAGGATGAGGGTCAACGGGCACAGACTGGAACCCAGGAAGTTCCATCTGAACATGAGGAAAAACTTCTTTACCCTGAGGGTGACCGAGCACTGGAACAGGCTGCCCAGAGAGGCTGTGGAGTCTCCTTCTCTGGAGATATTCAAAACCCACCTGGACACCATCCTGTGTGACCTGCTCTAGGTGATCCTGCTGTAGCAGGGGGTTGGACTAGATGACCTCCAGAGGTCCCTTCCAACCCCCACCATTCTGTGATTCCGTGATTCTGTGTAACTATAATCTGTATGGACTCTAAAGGGCACATAAAACTGAGACTGGAGTAGACAAAAAAAGGGTATTTTGTCTGAAGCTGTTTCAAACAGTTCGGTTTGTAGAGAAGCAAATACATATGATTAAAGGGGTGCACTGGTTGCGGCAAGTGATGTCCCAGGTGAGGATAAAGTTAGTCCTAGCAATAGTGAGAAACATTTGTGATGAGAGTAGGAGTATAATTTTATAACTACTTACCACATTACACTATATACAACTTAAATTATACATTAACAATATGCAGCTTACTGCCATTCACACTGAAAACAATTTTAGAAACATTTACTGCTGAATTATATAACCTTGCTTTCCTTTCCATTACATTTTATCTGTGTTTTTGATGCCAAACCAAATAAACATGGTATTCAATTTTGGCTTGTGAAATTGTGTAAATAAATATTGCACATGCCTTTTATCTTTACCATAGGAATAACAGGAGTGAAAAACCTGTGTTCAAGAATATCTGTCTCTAAACTGGTAAAGATTTTAAATTAATCCACAGGTGAATACACTAACTTTTCAGAATCAGATATGTAACCTATGACTGTCCATCTTTTTCTGCCAAATTTTGTCCTACTAAGATTGAATGAAATTTAATTTGCTTACCAAACCAGCGAATAAAGAAAAAAAAAAAAATCCTTTCTTGGTTCCAGTTTAATCCCACTATATTTACTTGATTTGATCATTATTGTTCTATGTACTTCATCTAATCAAAATGATGCAGATGCATGGTTATACATGTTATACTTTGCTTCAGATTAATTTGATGACTAGCTTTTTGAAAAGCACCTTAGTAAATCCCTGAATGAATGCAATTGTTAATAAGCGTCTGTCTTCTGTTTTTGCCAGTATTCTAGAATAATGATACTAAATTGTTTATTTGTACATTTTTTAGAACCCCACATGGTTTTTAGCCAGCCAAAAATGGTTTGGCTTTCCATTGTTATGCAGGTTCTTCCATTTTGTGAGAATAGAACAATATGTAACTGCAAAGAAAACTGATAGAAAATGAAGATCTGAATGCTAATGCACAAAATAAACTGTTCCTTATGTTCTTAGGAGGTGATGAGTCATCTCAATTCACTAAGGTATCATGGGGAACTGAGTCTGACCAGTGCTATGCTCTTCTCTTGGCATAACTCTTCTAACCCAAACCAGGATGAAATGTTTCATGCAGATGTTTATTCATTTGCTTGTTCTAGAATATTTTGTGTATTTCATAGTGAGGGAAGGAAAAAAGTTTCTTTCTGAGCTGCTTTTCAGCACTGTATTTAACTAGTTTTTAGATATTTTATACTTAAGACATTAAGATAAAAACTGTAGAGGAATATCTCAGTTACTCTTTTTGAAATCTGGATTTGAACTTGAATTTGGGGAAAAAAAAGTGATGATTTCTTAAACTAAGAAATCTTTTTAAGACCAAATAATTTTGTTTGATCCTCTGTGGCCAGTATATTTTCACAGTACTGCTAAGTATGAAAGGTCACCTTATTCCCTGTTTTTTTATGCTCAGTAACAGGTGTTACTTTCCATCAGGCATTGTTGAAGTTTATTGCTCAAAATAGGATGAGTGTAGTAAGATGTAGTAAGATATGGAATGAAAGAGTGAGTTTCATTTTAAGGTATCTGTTGCCTTTTCCTTTGTATTTTTAACACCTTATCTGCCTGGTAGCACCTAACCAGCATTCAGCATGCTGAATATCAGTGAAGAGATGAAAATATTTCTACTATTTGCAAATAGAGCAAGGGTCTATTTATTTATAATTTGTTTTAGCAGTGCTTTGACTTTCTGTAATGTTTCCATGTGAAAAGCCGAAAGTTATCCAGATGCTAAGCCTGACAACACCCCTGACAGGTTGGTTAGATATATATCTGTATATGTAAATTACATCCCTCACCACTGAAGTGTTCTGTAGTTTTCCACGCAATTTATGGCACTTTTGCATGCAAAATTTCTGTGCAGGCAAGATAAGTTAACCGTATGAGCTAATGAAAACTGTCATTGCTCACTTTGGGTGTTCTAGACAGATGAGTATCCTGTTGGGACTTTAATCTATTGTTCCAGAATAATGAGATCATTTAACCTGCATTTTCAGATCACTAATATACTCGTCTTTATATTACTGCAACTGATTGAAACTAAACTTTTGTATCTTTGAAATGTGAACACTTGCCAAGGCCTGCCTTTTGCTCTTCTGTCTTCAGCATATGATCCCTAAATGAAGTTGTTATTTCATACCTCTGGCCTTTGGATGCACTACCTGTTTCATTCATTCAGACTGAAAACACTTTGAAACACTGTATCTCACTAGAAGTAGAGTACATCTTTTAACCAGTCATTTTCAGGCTAAGTAAGAGTCGATATTTCTTGAAGGATCCTATAAACTTCCAGAAAGTCTTGCTTATTCTGGATATAATCCTGATTTATATCTTCTTGGAAACTCAAGTCATAATAGTAGAAACTACAGTGAAGCTTCTTTTACTCATAAAACATCTGTTGAGTGTTCATGCAGTTCCTCTACATTCTCCTCACTGTTACCTGCTTACAAAGAGCCACCTTCTCTTCTTTGGGAAGAGTTAATCCGTACCTGCACTTCGACTCAGCAAAAATTACCCTACACCTCTACCTCATAAACAATAGTTTAATAATGAAGAAAAAAACATTTAAATTATTATTACAGTAAACATGTTGATTAACTGTTACTTATTATTTATTCTGTTTAATTTATAAAGTATTTGTAAGTAGATTTGTGGGTACTCATATTGTTTCTAGACATTCTGACCTCTGTTAAGTGGGTATGGTCTTTCATTCACAGATCGGTTAACTTGAGGATGGGAATTTGTTTTCTACTGGGAAAAGAAATGACAGTGTTTAGAATATTCTAGTAAATTAGCAGTTTTATTTGAAATCCATATATTTGACATTCGGAGATAGTCAAAGAACTTCCCAGGTCTATACATGAAGGTTTACTTTATTTGATATTTTCAGCATAGTATTTGTGGGCAGGGAGAAGAGAAGCGTAGAGGGAGAGGAGAGAAGAACTGATAAAAATCTTGAAAGCTGACAATTACAAAACTGAAGAAGGTTGGTCAACAAATATAATTTATAGCTGATTGTATTTCCATCTCATTAAAATAGGAATAGTTTGGTTTCACTTGTATGCGAGCTAAATGGCAATTTTTATGCTAATATTAATTCAATATTGTCTGCTGAAACCCTAACTGAATACATGATGCTTGATATTTTTTTATGACTGGATTAACTCTTTGATAATAACAGAATGATTTAAAATAACTTTCATTTTAACCATTTAAAAATACAAGAACATTTCCAGTAAAAGCTACTGGTCAGTAGCTGTTAATAGATGGAACAATTTTCCCTATGTGACTCACTGCATGGAATTAGCAAAACAGAACACACAAAATACAAAGTTTCAAAGGAGTGGAAAGAACCAAGCACAGATTCTGAAAAAGGATTGAACAATTTTGCTTAGGAAACTTGTAACTATTTTCAAGTGTCTGATCTATTTATATTATAAAGCATGTAAAAATATTAACAGAAGTAAGGGATGTTTATTTCTCTACTTTTAAAACTGGCTAAATTGATATTCCTAGATTACCTTGAGAATTTATTACTGTTTTTAAAGATGAGTATGGGAAATTGGTATGAAAATTAGTATTTTGCCTTATTTAGGCAGTAACCCACTTTCTGTTGAGAATTGACTAAAACATTTGCCTGAATATTAAAGATACTCAACCACTGGAAACCTATAGTGAAACTGAGTATGCCTGAGTCTCAAATTCAGTTATCTGTTCCTTTTAGTTTTAGTTAGCTTAGTTAATATCTTTTTTTTTTTTAATTTTACAGAATTACTTTATTAATTTTTCACTTTATTATATATTTTACAAAAAACATGTGGAAGGTTTAATTATTTTTCTAAAGTAGCATGGTTTCATATTTTCAATTGTCTGAAGCAATTGGTTTAGATTTTATTATTTCATATTGGCTCATTTTAATTGGGTTACTTTGATATGACAGATGACAGCTTGTCCCCTTCAGGAAAACAGATAATTCTTAGTGACATGAAAAGAAATTACTTTAACTCTTTCCATCTGCAAACGTCACTCCTGATTTCATGATTTTTTGGATAGCACTTATCAAACCCGTAATTTCAGCCATAACCAAATGGGCTTTGATATTTGATCTCAAATAGAGACATATTTTTAACGCTGTTAGTAGCTACAAATTAAATAATTTACCTATGTCTATCATATGGATGTAACTCCAACAGAAAGTTTGTGTGTCCTTCACAAGTTGTTGGGCTTAACACAACAGTTATTTAGTGAAATTCTAAGGTCAGTTCTATGCCTAGTTGAACAATCGCATTATCTTTAGAACATTTTAAGAAAAAAGGTATTCCATGTTGTGTCATAACATTTTAAATTCCATTCCTTTTATGTGTCTTACTCCATGTTATTACTGGATTTATTTTTCTTTACAAATTTATTGGAATAGATTTTAAATAATGAGTTCTTCAACAATCAGTTTTTTAAGAGTGATTTATTTTCTGGTGATGTTAATATACCCTCTGTTATTCACCAGCAGAGTTTAACTTCCTTTAAACTGGCAAAAAATACAGCTCCTTTGTAACATTCCTTGCAGATTCAGAACTGGACAAGACTTTCAAGGTGAAATAGCCTTTCTGGTTACAGTAGAAGCATCAAGGACAGAGGCTCAGTGATACGTGTGTCTGGATACTAGGGAAGAAATATTTCAAGAGTTGGTTTTGTTTGCTTTTGTATCCAACCGTATTATCCGTAGGCAAGTCATGTCTTTAGGGAAGTGAATAGACTTTAGTTATCAAATTATTAATTACAGTGTTAGTTTAATTTATTGTATAACTAAATATGTGAGACATATTAAAAATAGTGGGTTAACTGTGGTTTTGACTGCTATGTTAAGGGGAAAGTTCTGTTCGGTGAATCTGGCCTTTAGTTGTTAATTATGATATTGACCAAATATTGACCAATTAAAATTAATCTTACCACATCAAAGTCTAAAATTTCTATGCATCTTAGACCATTTGTGAAATTTTGTTTTCATGGTCTGTGAATTTAAGAACGTCATCTTCCAGTATTATTTTTTTGGATAATTCATCTTTAATTGAATAAGTGTCATAACTGAAAAAGGAATGAGGCACATCATCCATGCCTACTCTCAGAACTTCAAACAGAGGAACAAGTATCCTGTCACATTCAGAATCAAGATACATTCAGCAATGTATGGAAATCAATGCTCAACTAAAATAAAATTTACATAGTAAGGACGAAAAAAGCAATTTTAATAGATTGGGTTTGGTATACTGTGAAATAACAATGTACATATCATGCCATCCTCTGACAGCAGAATTATTTACTAAAAAAATACTGGTGTGAGGACATAATATATGCAGCTTTGCATTTGATGGCATCCATTCATCAACTGACTTATATTTAGGCATCCAAATAATAACTTAGACTTCCAACTTCAGATACTTTACTTAATTCTTAAACTCAGACAGAGAGATTTTATCCAATGTTTTTCAACTCACGAAGGATCCAAAAGTTTCCAGCAACCTTCTTCAAATCTGTCACTCCAATGTTTCCAGCCCATTACAAAATATCATTTCATGCAACAGATCTCATGACATAACTGCCCTAACATGGGCTATAACTGCTATTGAGCTCTCATGTTTTGCCTTTCCTCGATATTTTAATTTGTAAATAAAGGGTCTGAACCTTTACAGACATTCCAAATTAGCCACACTATTTCATTTTCTTGCACTATATTTGGCTCCTGTGTATGTCCAACTAGATGACACTTTTTTTAATCTGGCATCCTATCATGTCATTTTTGTAGTGCCTTACCTTCTACCCGTCTCCAAATAAAACAAAGAAGCTGTGGGAATAGGCAACAAAAATGATGATAGAATAGCTAGTTTCCAAACAGGTCATGAAACAAATAGACATGTTGAAATAAAAATAAACTTTTTCCCCATCTTCTACTTAGAGGGTTGAGGTATGTAGAAATTTACACCTGGGAGAAAAGTGGGAGATAAATTCCTTGAATACTAAGGTACTGACATACAGAAAAGCATATTTTCATGTACAGGCCAAGAGATACCCAGCTCTACATCCATTTATTTTTTTATGTACTTTCAGTGCTTCCACATTACTTACTGGTTGTCTCTGATGTTGTGAGAGGGTAGTTTCCTTGACTGTACTTTTAACACAGAGATCTTGAAATGGAGATTTGGTGATGGTTACCAATCAACAAACACTTTTTCTTTCCCTGTCGCTCTTAGGGATTTTGATCTTAAGTGTCATTGGAATGCTTTTCAGGGTAAAAGTGCGATGGTAACTGTGTGGTTCCACCAGAGAATTTCCAAGCCCATTGAATAACTGCCATAGAAAGTGGACTCCTACCTGGAATATCTCTACCAGACTGACCTGTCCCATGAAAGTATAATAATCCTAGGAATTGCCCAGAGGAGGAGAGTAGTTAAAGACTGCTGGTTTTTTTTCCCTTTCTAATCCAACAGTATTTGGAATGTCCAGCCCACCAATACTGAAATCACCCCTTCCAACATTATGCAGATTTTAATCAGGGGATTAGTCTGGGATATTAGACCATCTTTATTTGCTAGGAAGTTACAGCTGGATAAAAACACAGTGAAGGTACTATGTTGGTGATCTGTATAATAAACATTTTCAAGTTTTAAATGCTGTAGTGCCTAAGTTATTGCAGCATATGTTGGTGAGCTATATGCTATACAGTGTCTTTAGCAAGAGTGGAATCTCTATATGCTGTATAATCCTGACAGCCTAATCATATTTCTTTCCATAGGATTGCATTTTGCAAGTAGATGTGGCTTGTGGTGAGGTAACTGCCACCGGGAATACCACAGTCATGAAAAGGTATGCATGCTGAGCTGCAGCTGAGCTAATATATGGCTATTTATGGCAACCAAGCAGGAATCAGAGATTAAGTCATAATAAGGTAGGGATTGTACCAGCTAGAGGCTCACTCGCTTGTTCCATGAAGTAGAAGAAGGATTTTAGAGATGATGATTTAGAGCACTGCTTATCCCCTGCAAAGTGAATATGAATAAAAGTTTTAAGACTTTTTTACATAATGAACATTTTTGAACCATCAGTTTGTGCAATTCTACAAAAGATTAGATACTCAGACCATTGTTTCATTCATTATACAATATACCAAAACCAAAAAAAATAGTCTGAGAGGCAAAATGAATCTACGTCCTGAAACAGAATACATGACAATGTGTCAGGATCTACCTTTAGAACCTGCATTTAGAAAAGATCTGATCAGATAGGTAGTGGCATCTGTATTAAAAAAAAATAAAAATCACTGAAGAAAACAAACATATGGAGTAATAACTGCAAGATTTTCAGTTTTTCTCTTTGCATCCTTTGCTGAAATGTTTCATTTCTGCCATCTCCCACCCACTCCCCAAAAGGACTGCTGATCTCCTTATGCAATACTTTTAATAAAGTTTTTGATACTCAGAAAATATAAAATACATAAGCATACTTAAGACTGTGAGTTTAAAGTTCACTGCTTTCCTGAAATGCCATTTGCTTTCCATGCATTCACAGGTATTTTACTTAATCAAGGCAACACATGCAGAATGCTGGGCAGGAAGAAGTGCACATTTGAATATTTAACTATTTATATATGTGGGGGGGTGGGTGTTCCTGTTTTCTTAAAGAAGTGAGGCCTACATGATCATACGTAAGTGGGAAGTGGCTAAACCTCGTGCTCTTCTTGCAGCAACTTACTATTGCAATTCAGGTGTATTGTGAAAACGAAGCCAGTGAAGTCTTTTACATACACGTGGATGTAGAAACAGTAGAGTCAAAGCATAAGCCATGCAGACATGATCAGGACAGAAACACGGACAGAATGCGTCTGCAGTAATGATGAACACATATCTCTGTTAGCCAGAGATTTTCATCTGTTAACAGCATGTTCTGAATATTTTCGAAAGCCCCTCCTTTTGATCTTCAGTACTTAAGCTGCCTCTGAATTCTTGAAGAAGAATTCACTTACAAAGTGACATGCTAGTCCAGTTGTGTTATTCTTTCCCATTATCAATAGCATAGGTAACAGCAAGGATTTGGAAAGCACCAGAAAACCTTTAAAACCTCATCAGAACAACCATGATATCATAATATTTTCCTTATTGAAAAATGTATTGTACTAATTATTTTAACTGTCAGTTACCGAAAAGACAGAATGAGATAATTAGAAGTGTATCTTAATTTCTGAGAAACGTACTTTTCTTTCCTAGCTATTCACCAGTGCTTGAAGTGCTCTAAAAGTGCTGAGTATTGAAGAGACAACAGTTTTTGCTTTCAGGAACCTAAGTTGAGGAGATCAATGCAGTTGGAATGGGATTTATCATAGTAACGGTGACCACTACAGGCTTTAAGAGGTATCATATTTCTGATATCAAAAGAGACTTTGGTGTCCTGTACTCTTGTCCGTGTAAGTTTTGCAATATCATTAATGTCCGTTAGGGAATACCATGAAGAAAGAGCAAATGTGCTTGCATGTATAGAAAAATAAAGAAGATATTTTGTCTAGTGTTCTGAGTCTCTTGTGGGATCCTACTTGAAAAGCACATAGAATCATAGAATGGTTTGGGTTGGAAGGGACCTTTAAAGGTCATCTAGTTTAAACATCCCTGCAATGAGCAGGGATATCTTCCGCTAGATCAGATTGCTCAGAGCCCTGTCCAACCCATCTACAGCCTCTCTGGGCAACCTCTTCTAGTGTTTCACCACTCTCATAATAAAAAATGTCTTTCTTATATCTGGTCTGAATCTACCCTCTTTTAGTTTAAAGCCATTACCCCTTGTCCTGTTGCTACAGGCCCTACTAAAAAGTCTGCCTCCACCTTTCTTGTGAGCCCCCTTTAAGTATTGAAAGGCCACAATAAGGTCTCCCCAGAGCGTTCTTTTCTCCAGGCTGAAAAACCCCAACTCTCTCAGCCTGTCCTCATAGCAGAGGTGCTCCAGCCTTCTGATCAGCTTCATGGCCCTCCTCTTGACTCGCTCCAACAGCTCCATGTCTCTCCTGTACTGAGGCCCCCAGAGCTGGACGCAGTACTCCAGGTGGGGTCTCACCAGAGCAGAGTAGAGGGGCAGGATCACCTCCCTCGACCTGCTGGTCACGCCTCTTTTGATGCAGCCCAGGACATGGTTGGCTTTCTAGGCTGCAAGCACACATTGCTGGGTCACGTTGAGCTTCTCATCAGTCAATACCCCCAAGTCCTTCTCCTCGGGGCTGGTGTCAATCCATTCAACACTCAGTCTGTATTTGTGCTTGGGATTGCCCTGACTCGTGTGCGGGACCTTGCACTTGGCCTTGTTGAACCTCATGAGGTTCACATGAGCCCACTTCTTGAGCTTCACAGGCAGGTCCCTGTGAATGCCGTCCTGTCCCTCAGGCATATTAACATCACCACACAGCTCTGTATCATCTGCAAACTTGCTGAGAGGGCACTTGATCCTGCTGTCTATGTTATTGATGAAGATTTTAAACAGTACTGGTCCCAGTATGGACCTGTGAGGGACACCACTCATCACAGATCTCCGTCTGGAGACTGAGCCATTGATCACTACTCTCTGGATGTGACCATCCAGCCAATTCCTTATCCACCATGTGGTGTGTCTATAAATCCATATCTCTCCAATTTAGAGAGAAGGATGTTGTGGGGTACCGGGTCAAAGACCTTACAGAAGTCCAGATAAATGACATTGTAGCTCTTCCTTTGTCCACTGATGTAGTCGCTCCATCATAGAAGGCCACTAAGTTGGTCAGGCAGGACTCGCCCATGGTGAAGCCATGCTGTCTGTGTCATATCATGTCCGTGTCCTCCATGTGCCATAACATAGCTTCTAGGAGGATCTGTTCCATGATCTTCCCAGGCACAGAGGTGAGGCTGGCAGTTCGGTAGTTCCCAGGGTCCTCCTTTCTATCCTTGGTATTAATTAGTGCAATTTTCCCCTTTTTCCAATCACTGGGGACTTGACCTGACTGCCATGACTTTTAGGAAGCTAGAATCAAGGATTTTTTGAGAGACTTATGAATCCATGCAGTTTCATTTTCAGGAGAAAAACATCTGATTTTGTTGAATTCTTTTTGTTTACATTAGAAGTCAGGACAGGGAAATAAATTAAACAAGTCATGTCGGGAATACAATGTGTTCGGCAATATATATTTTGTTAGTGCACAGAGGTTTTCAACTACTGAACATCCGAATTCCTTATGTACTGTGAAATTAAATGGCAAATGTCAGAGAATTTTTGTATTCTAGATACGTACTTGCAGTGACAGGAGATGGTTGGTTGCAGAGTCTAAGAGAATTCTTGTTAAAAAACCCTCAAATTTTAGAAAAGTTACTTTTTATAAAGATTTGCTTCAGATGGTAAGAGAAATGTCGTGCTTGTGGATCCTTCATAATTGCAGTGTTTTAAGGGCAAGTTAAAGCAACATCTGCTAGGCAGATTTAGCTACAGTTGTATTGGATTTTCTAATATTCTCTGTTAGAGCTGTGCTGGCAAAATAGAACAAATCAATGGGGTTTAATTGGCCACTTGGACCTTCAGGCTGGAAATTAGAGTACTCCTAAACTCTATCAGGCAAGGGAGGCTCTGGAACAGCCTTCCAATAGCATATTGCAGAAAAGCATGAAAGGAATTGACTGTTGCATGTTAAAAATAGCTGTGAAAAGGGTTGTATGATGTGGAGCCTGTGACAGCAGGGCAACTAGACTGTGTCACCCAGAATGTCCCTTCTACTTTTAAGTTTCTTTCTGGTGAATGAATTCATTTAACTACATTTTTTTTCATCACTCTAGAAGTTTAAATCATCTTTGGAGGTATTTCTGAAAGATAACACCCAATTATATTCTGTGGAGTCTGCTATATTTGTCTGTAATGACTAAGTAGTACCACCTCTCATTTCTGAGGACTAAACTTTGAGAGTAGTGGGGATTTGGTAGACTTGTTTTAGCAATGCAACTGGTATATTTCAAATAGTTCCTGTGTTGTAGCTGTAATATAATACATACAATGTGTAAATGTAATGTTTAAGTATATTTTGAATTATCTTTGATACCCATTTGGGTTCTCTTCCTATTTTCACTATTAATGTTGTCCTTTTAAAATAATGTATTCATTACTTACCTGTCTGAAAATAAATTGCTAGTGATCAGCTACTTAAAGTTACTAAAATAAGGAAGGAGAGATTGATGCAACCATCAACAAAATAGATTACTCATCTAATAATTGAGGAAGATGGTTCAAAAAAGTAATTTAAACCTTGGAAAATGGGGTTGATACCAGTGGAAAACTTTTGTACTGAGTTATCTAATCTTATTTTAGTAAAGAGTGCATTCTTTGAAAATGTGTTTTCAGTCAATACCAGTAGCAATTTTTGCTTAAATTGCATGAATAGTTTCAACGTGTGAAAAGGTGGTGCATAGGAGGAAGTATTTCTGTGCTGGAGCAGACTGCAAAGCTCAAATGAGAGTTTATGGTACTTTATGGTTTTGATGGCAACCTCATCTACCAAAAATATACCAAGGATGAGACTTATCTTTAAGTTTTCTCCCATTCTATAATCCTGTAGAATGTCCTAAATAGTAGGCCACATAGTAATCTTATGTGTCTTTATTTCTGTCCTTTTCTCTGAGCTGTTATATTTTATATAGAATACTCCCACAGTAGTTGTTCTATATCAAGGTGAATAGGGCAATCTGCAAACAGCAGAAGCAATTAAATATAGATCCTATTGTCTCATGGCAGAGCAGTTTAATAAATTATGATGCCCTTAGCAGCAGCTTCTTATCTCAATAGGTTTTTCCCCTCAGTGAGAAAAACAGATTAAAAATAATTTATGAATAATCCAAATTGATTTTTAATTTTTTTAATTAGGTAGCTGAATCAAAAATCTAGTTACTTCAGCAGTGTTATTTGCAAACTTCTTTTCTTTTTTCCTTGTTGGATTATATTATCATCTTTTGATACACAGGACTCATATCTCATTTGGATCAAAACATTAGCACACAATTGAGTACGACTGCTTTCTACAATTGAATATAACTTTGATGATAGCTTTCAAATTCACTATGTAATTCAAGTAATTCAAGTATTTTCAACCCGATCTGTTATGAAATATCTCTATAAAATAGTCTTAATAAGCTATTTAATATAAAGTATACAATGTGCTTAATATCTATGTGTCACAGATCTAATAATTATATTATTTCTGCTGAAGACTTTCTATATTGTACTGTACGTCCAGACAAAACACATCTTTTTCTGAAATTTCTGATTTCTAATGTTTTCTAATAAACTAAGTAACTGAAAGAAATACAGTAGGCTTTTTTTTGCTAATGTGCTAAACAGATACAACCAACTTGGATATCTTTCACTGACAGCCTAATTTTCTTTTACATTATTCATGGCTTATTTGGGTGAAATTTTATATCACTTTAGTTCTTTTGTGCGTAGTCTGTCAGGAGAGTAGTGTAATATCTGAAATACAGTGTCAGGCATAGTAGGTTTTTTTTCTATCATCTCATTCAATTATATAAATCGTTTCTATTTTGATTTAGCTTGTGTATTTGGAAATACCTTACAATGTTTTTGCTCAGTGCAGACAAAGGGTAAATTGATGTTTTAAAAGATGTTTGTTCAACAACTTTCAGATAACTTTCCAAGCATGTAATCTGTGTCATATTTAAGCATGCTTTCACTTTTTAAATTTCTTCAGTAATGTTTGGTAAATTTGCTCCTCGTTTGTGTTTTATTTCACTTTTCACAATTATTTTCAATACTTTTATGGTTATATTGTCAGTTATCTATATTTCCTATGAAATACTTATATCTTTTCTTCATAAGACAAAATTGGTACCTCTGCTACATTTTTTCTATATTTTTCTTGTTGCTAATACATACAAGATTGAAAACATGATGACTGTTGCTGGAATGTAATAAAGAGTTTTCTGTTTTTAATTTTTTAAGGGTAGTGGATTCTTGAGAAAAATGTTTTCCAGAAATGATAAGCCAGCAAACCTATTATCTTCTTTTCTTCTTCTTCTTTTTTTTTTCTCCTGAATCAAGATGTAATTTCTTTAGCAGAAGTTTCAGAATACTTATTTCATTATTTTTCTCTCGCATACCCTACTTCTACCTCAGACTGTGACTATAAATATCAGAAAGTTTCTATTGAATTACATTCTCATTGGTGAGGAGAAGCAGGCTTTTAGTACCCAGTAGGGTGTTTCAGCTCTACATATGATTAATAGGTCAGTTCTGAGTTCCCTTAGTACTATTTCAGTGCCTCATAATCCAGCTCTGCTGTAGCTAATTTCATTGAGACGTCAGCAGCATTATTCTCACTAACATTTCTGGTATCACTCTTAAAGAGCCACATGACTGCTCTTCTCCTCTTTAGTCCTAATGATATCTTTAACTTTGCAATACATCAGACACCTGTTTCAATGTTATCAGACTTCATTTCTACTGTGTCATGATTTTGCCCCTTGACCTTGACATTCACATCTTATGAAAAAGAGAATCAGATTTTCTGAACTAACTTTTTCATAAAGAAGGGCCTATATATTCTTATCAGTTAGGCAGAAACAAACAAAAAGTCCAGCCAAAAAGTAATTTAACATCATTGATCACATCATTAACTACAGAATAATTTTATGGATCTGCAAACAAGATGAAAGGATACATTGCTAGAAGGAATATAAGGATAATTAAAATCTTCTATTACAAATAGTCTTTTGCTTTCTAGTAGCCATGAATCTGTTTTGACAGAATATTAAATAGAATTCTTGTTTGAAGGGGTTGAAAGATAGTGGCTACATTTCAAGGTAGTTTTATGGGAAAGCTTGATTAGGTTATGAAAAGAATTAAATGGGATGATGGTGCTCCATAAGTTCTATGATTCTGTGATTCTAAGTTCTCTAAAATCTTGTTAGACTCTAACAAGTAGAAAATGTGGGTAATTGGAAAATTGTGCCAGTTTTAAAAAATCACTTTGCAGAAGCACCACAAAAATAGTTGCTGTCTCTGATAGACTTCTGTTGAGAGAAATTATTTCAAAAAGTGTATGACAGATTGCTATAATCCTAGGAGGAAAACACACCGCATACTTGATTTTTTTTTTCTTCTATATCAGAAGTATTTTTTGACAACTTAAATAGGTCTTTTATTTCAGCAATGAAAACCTATGTCAGAGTTCTTGAACAGCCTCCTTAAACATCTTTGAAAATTGTGATGTAATCAGTTCAGTGATTTTTTGACTCAGTTCACTGATTTCAAATTTTTTGAAGAGTTTTGTTTTATAATTACAAATTAAACACCATGTAGTGTTAGTGTTTTGCTTTGCCTTCCCCCTTCTTTTTCTTTAACAATTGCTTACACAGTTGATGTCAATGTTAAGGTCTCTGACGTTTAATTCTTTCTCTTTAAGGTGATATAAATACGTGTTGCCACTGAAAGGGCCAGTCATTCGTTATCTACGGCCTTGGAGACATGTGGTCATACCTTGGTCATGCCAAACATGGCACTTTGAACACAGAGGAACATACTGAGACAGATTGGGGAAAATCAGAAAGAATGACTTTGGTTTTCCTGTGTTTGCCTACAGTCTATATTTTACGGTCATTAATATCCCTTTAAGAAAACTTATTATGGAATTATTAACCTCTTCTTCCCCAGATGTATGAGGTGGGATTCTCTCACTTTTTCCTTTCATTGCAATTTCTTTCTTATCTGAAACCTAATCTAATGAAATCAACATTTTTTAATTAAAAATCTTGGTTAAAAAGTGGGAATTTAATATAATCCAGATCCTCCATCTTCTCCTACCCCACAAAATGCAACCCTACCCTTGTTTAATCAAAAATTCAGGGCTTTTGCTTCTTTGTTTTTTGTTAATAAAATACAATAAATCATCAGTTGCTGGCACAAGAAATTGATTTTTGGAACCAGTGAAACAATCAATTTCTAATTTTAGAAAATATGGACAGAAGTCAAAGAGAGCTGAGCTTGCTAAATATCTATCGAAGTCAAGCCATTTGTTAATGTGTCTGTGCCCAGCTTCAGGTTGCAAACTTGAAAATTGTGTCTGGATAGCTTTTTATTTAATGTAATATTCCAGAGTTGTTATATTTTAGCTATCCCCCAAAATTAGTAAGTTGATTGTTTGCAGACTTTTCAATGTCAAAACAAATTCCTGAGGATTCAACATTTTGCCTTTTAGGAATAAGAAACAAAAGATGCTATGCTAAACAGCTTATTTATTGTGTTAAACTGCACATTGAGTATCATTAGCATTTCTGCCTGGAAGTGACCCCCCTCCTGTATAGGAGGAATAGCAGCACATGGACACTGAGCTGCTATGTTCCTGGGGATTCTCTAAAGCCTTTAGCTGCTATGCTGCAGCAAGGAAAAGTCCCCAAACACCCCACAGCCCAACATTCAACACAGTCAGCTGTGTGTGATGCAAGACCTGAGGGTCACACTCATCAGAGCCACAGTGTGCTTATTACCGGTGATAATGTCCTCTGGTTATTGTTAGGATGGTTATTACTGGAGATCAAAACCTTGTCTGTTTAATAGCATTCTGAATAATTTTGCAACTGTGTTTTTACAAGATATTAAACATCCTAAAATTACATGTTGTTAATAATACCCATTAAAAGTGTAGGGCTGATCTCAGTAACAAAGTCTCTGATAACACTCTGAAACTATTGGATTAATTGTTCCCCTGTGAATAAGTTTCAGCAGTGTTCTTAAGGTACATTGTTTACTTGTATTCTTTTCAGAGCTGATTATTAATCTTATAGATTAAATCTTTAAAATTCTATTAGAGGTGCTTTTTGTTGAGCCTGCCTTGTGCATGAGTCATGAAAATTAAATACTTTTTTTAAAAAAATGTGTAAATTAGACACTGGCCTTTGTTTTCATACACTAATTATTCTTGACAAAGCAGTATATCCAGTGTCACTCTGTGGCTTAAATGCTTCGAGAAGATCTGTTTTACAAATCCAAGAATTTTATGCCAGTCCAAATATTTGAATTTTCACTAAATCTCATCTAAGAAGATTACTTTAAAAGTTGTCACTTTGCATTTGACCTGGACTTCTTTTTAAATGCAGGTTTTTTTAAGATGGGAGACCCCTCCAGGGTTATCTTTTAATTTAGGACACGTTTCAGGTAGTAGACAAAAGTGACTTATGGATCAGAATATAGATTGAGGCAGTAATCAAATATAAATCTATAGGTTATCAAGCATTATGCTGATAATTCTAATTGGTTAACTGTGCATATAGCTAGCATTTTTTGAGAGACCAAGACCTTTTGCTTAATTTTGAGGCACCACCTATTGCTCTCAGAAATAAGAAACAGTTAAAAGAAAAATTGAATGCAGGTATACCTGGATTGGAATATCTCACTCTTTTGCAGAACTTATAGGAAGCTGGAATTGTTCTGGAAGTGTAGGTAAAAAGATCTGGCTGGATTTTTTTTTTTCCTGATAAAGTATAGACCTTTTTCTCAAAAAAATACATGACAGGAAGACTCATGTATCCAACTCAACCAGAAAAGGTAATACATGATATTGCTAAAACTAGGAAAGAAGAAGTAATGCAGTTTTGATTTTTAATGTGATTTGTTGTATGATTTATTATTCTTGCATGACATTCCTTAAGAAAATATTTATTTCTGAATTTTTTCATAAATTGTATTTGTCAGCTTTGGTCAGACATGGGTTTCTTGCAATTTTCAGAAAAGCAGAAAAACTTCTAGAGCAAAAAAGTGCTTTGCCTTTCTGTCATTGCGGGGGCTTCAGACCTGTCACTTTGTACAGGTATGTAATGGAAACTGAGTCTTTGTTCAACCAAATTTTGATAACTACCATTAAGAGATGAGACTCATGTTTCTTCAAGCTGGTTCTTTCCACTGTGAAGTACCTTCCTGCATCATGGTTTCCTTCAACAGATACAAGCTAAGGTTATTAGCAATAAAATTGCATTCATGTAAAATTTGAGGGGGAATCAGATGGCCTATAAATCTCTGAGAGACCTTGACAGGCTGGAGAGGTGTGCCCCTGCAAATCGCATGAAGTTCAACAAGGCCAAGTGCAAGGTCCTGCACGTGGGTCAACGCAGTCCCAAGCATGAGTATAGGCTGGGCGAGGAATGGATTGAAAGCAGCCCCGAGGAGAAGGACTTGGGGGTATTGATTGATGAGAAGCTCAACATGAGCTGGCAATGTGCACTTGCAGCCCAGAAAGCCAACTGTGTCCTGCGCTGCATCAAAAGAGGCGTGACCAGCAGGTCGAGGGAGGTGATCCTGCCCCTCTACTCTGCTCTTGTGAGACCCCACCTGGAGTAGTGCGTCCAGCTCTGGGGGCCCCAGTACAGGAGAGAGACATGGAGCTGTTGGAGCGAGTCAAGAGGAGGGCCATGAAGCTGATTGGAGGGCTGGAGCACCTCTCCTATGAGGACAGGCTGAGAGAGTTGGGGTTTTTCAGCCTGGAGAAAAGGCGGCTCCAGGGAGATCTAATTGCGGCTTACAGGAAAGATGGTGAGGGACTGTTTATCAGGGAGTGTAGTGACAGGACAAGGGGGAATGGGTTTAAGCTGAAGGAGAGTCGATTTAGATGAGATATTAGGAAGAAATTCTTTACTGTGAACTGGGAACAGGTTGCCCAGAGGGGTTGTGGATGCCCCCTCCCTGGCAGTGTTCAAGGCCAGGTTGGATGAGGCTTTGGGCAACGTGGTCTAGTGGAGGGTGTCCCTGCCCACAGCAGGTGGATTGGAACTAGATGATCTTTAAGGTCCCTTCCAACCCAAACCACTCTATGATTCTATGATTCTATGAATTTATTCCCAACATGCTAAAGGGCACGATTCCATCTGCTGTGGTTTTCTCTCGCTGCTTGTTTATTGTAGCACTAACTTGGAACATGAGATAAGATACAAAGTGTGATTGTTGGAAGGATTAAAAAAATAATGTGACACAATACTTGAAAAAGAACTTTTCACTTTTCCATGCTCCATTAAGCACCTTGTTTGTTTGTCAGTCATCAGAACACTAAAGCTGTGTCTGTTTTTAAGTTTATTTTACATCTAGCTGTATCTTTATTTCATTATTGGGGAAAAAAATTCTAAAAAAAAAAAGATCTGCCAACATTTTAGAACAATATAACGTTAAAATAGAAACAACAAATTTACAAGTGTATTTTGGAAAAAACCCCAAACCACCCAAACCCAAAACCCCTTGTGGTGTTGTAACAGGTAAAACAATAAGAAAGCTGTTTCTCTGCTATAGACCCTTTGGAGGAAATAGTGAAATGTCTGTAATGTCAACCTAGTATCTTAATTTTGGTGCTTTTTTCTAGCAGAGAATACTACCACTATATGCAATATGACATTAGCAGATATGAAGCACTGAGACTTATTGGATGGCTTGCAGGAAGGAGTATGTGTCAGAGGTTAATGAATAAATAATTTTCAAATACGGAAAGACACAGCTTTGTTCAGTTCTGCCGCCTTCTTGGCATCCTGCTTGATATGTTTGACACCAGTTCTCCTTGGTTATGGTTCTGTTGCACAAGTCACGTTAGATCTAGATTTGGGAAGGACCACAAAAAGTTGTAGGCCACCAAATTGTCCTCTGTGACAGTTCATGTGGGAAGATTATAGGTAAATCTGAAGTTTGAATATCCCCCAGATCTCCCCTGAGGACACAGTGATTTTCTGACTGTCTGTCAGCGATGGAGCTAGGAAGATACAAGACAGCTTCTAACTTAAATTGAAAAAGAATTGAAAAAGTGTATTTTAGTTCTTATTTAAACTACAGGAATTTTACTTTTTTTTTTTTTTTTTTTCCCTCTCAGTCTTGAAAATGATAGAATGTATATTTATAGGAATTGGAAGTTGCTTTTGGGGGGGAAAAATAATTGTGTAACATGCAACATCCATTTCCCAGAAGCTGGAAAATTATTTTCTCTTGTCTTAAGAAATCGAGAATTTCAGTCTGCAGTTCTAAGGTTCTTGCTGTCATTTTGTTTAATAATGACTCAGTTGTATAATGGACACTATTCTAGAGAGAAATCAGGAACTGTCTTATTTTAAATACATTTTTATATTTACATGAATAGCTTAATATTCAAAATACTTCTTGAAAAAGCTGAAGGGTTTTTTTTTTTCATTTCCTTATTTATTCCTTTTATTTCTGTATTTTCCAAGATATTTTATTTTAACAGTAAATGATTGATTTAATGTTGGTTTTCCTGTGAGAATATCAAAGTACATTTTGGTAAGGTAATTAGTAACATTCCTTTCTGTTTACCCAATTTACAGAGGGATAAATGAAAGCACCAAAAGCACTTTCTCCTGTACTGTTTGTTTTTTAAGAATGTCTTACCTGTTCTTTACTACTACAGTTGAGTGTTAAGATTATAATCAAGATTAAGATTTTTGTTTTCATGGTAGACCTGGTTAAAATTCATAGTAAAAAGTAATCTCTGATTCAAATAGTTTAATCTAAATGCAGGGGCAGGAGTGGGGTGGAAATTCAAAGACAGAAGTGTATGCCAAGGGCAAAATGGTGGTGGCACTTGGAGCTTAACAACTTCTTTCTAATTCTTTAGGTTATGCTAGCTGTCATCTTTTCCAGATAAAATGGTTTTAGTTCAAGCTTATTGTGTATGCTTAAGCTATATTGTGTATAGGAGTCCATGTAATGGTTGAAACCAAGGGTACCTCTAGACTGGTATTCTGGCTGTAAGCAGATGTCCACAGGAGAAAGCACAATATGATACTTCCCACAAGTACTCTCCCAGCCTCTAATTATTTTCAGCTCAAATATTTCCTGAGTTTTTGTCCAATCTCCTCTGGAAGCTATGTAGACTTTTTCATCTACAATATCCTTTGACAGGGAATCCCAAAGTAACAACAGCCCACTGTATGGGGAACAACCTCCATTTTCACTTGGA
This sequence comes from Balearica regulorum gibbericeps, assembly GCF_011004875.1. Taxonomy (NCBI): domain Eukaryota; kingdom Metazoa; phylum Chordata; class Aves; order Gruiformes; family Gruidae; genus Balearica; species Balearica regulorum. Next base: position 65,672,118 of record NC_046220.1, read on the forward strand.
ATGCGGATCTTACCAGGTTACATCATGTCAAATCATATTTTTGTCTCAACTGGTTACTCACTGAAATGTAGATTTGTAAAACTTAGTGAGGGAATAGTGGGTGCTGTTGTTAGATATTATCAGTTTCTCACTGAAGAAGAGCTTGCTTATGATGTTGTTTTTTAACAAAGTGATTATATCATAGGTAAAAAAGACATCATCTTTGAGGCTGGTAGTAGTTTTCTGTCAGTCTGTAGCCTTGATTTACCCTCTTTTGGATAAAATCATTGAGAAAGTCTGAGATAAATAACCCTTAACAATTTCTGGATGTCATACAATTCTTTGTCTTTTATTTACCTGTGTTCAGATGTGGGTAGAATGATAGTACCTCATAACAAAGATGAATATTAGTGGTTTGGATTTTTGTTCTTACTGGTGGTTTGGATTTTTGTTTTCTGTTTCTATTTTTTGTTGTCTGTTTTAAATATTCTTGCAGTAGAAATTTTATTGTCCCAGTTAATTTTTTTCTGTCTTGTCATTTACACTATTGGGAAAACATTTTTGGTTGGTCTTATTTCCCTTCATTCTCAGGTATGGATGGTAATAGAGATATAAAGCCAAAAAACTTTTACTCCCACTTTTGAAGGCAATGTCAGGACAACCAATTGTTTGTCCTTACTTTGTGTACCTCCATATAGTGGGATGTAATGTTATTAATCCGATTCAGAGTTAAAATATTTACATATCTAATTAAAAGTGTTTAAATACTTCCCTGGCTGTACCAGGCCAACTTCTTGCCTTTTAAATCTCAGGTGTTCAAAAAGTATAACGATGTGGGATGTGGAAATAACCAGTTACATTCTCATGAGCTTGTTATGCACATGCAAATTGAGTAGTTGCAAAGAGGCTTTCTAATAGAATTCCCGTTTCCTCCCACTAAAGATTACAGAATGTACTAAGGCATAATTTGGCATGCAGCTGGTTGAATAAATTTAGCACCATATAAAATTCACTTTAGTAGCAAAAAGCGAAACTGTTGTTTATGAGCTTATGTGAAAACAAATGTAATCGTGTTAAAAACAAGAAGGTTTGAAGGATCCAAAAGTTAGGAAATGTTACAATTCTGGTGACTTGTACCGTATGGTGACTTTAGAGTTGGCATTCCTCTGTGTGTATGTGTGTTACTTGTTCCATATGCACAAAGGCATAGTATAGTTTCCACAGAACACCTTATTCCTTTGTTGCCTTGGCAGTTGCCCAGTATTTCTTGTTCAGTAGACAGCCTTGCACTTCTTTCTCAAAATAAATAATTTAAAACCTGCACCAGATTCGAAGTGGCCTATTTCTTCATGATATTTCATTAGCTCTTCCCATTGCAGAATCTAGGTGCTTTACAAAGATTAAAGGACATGCTGTAACAGCATTAACAAAATATCGTTAGATCCATTCTACAGATGGGGATTTGAGGTATGAAGAAGCGTCTGCTAATGTGGAGTAAGTAATTTGAAGTATCCAGAGACTAATTATCCAGCATTTCTAGTACTTTAATAGTACAAAATGTAATCCAAATACTGTTCAAATCAACTTATTTTGCAGTTGGGAATACTCTGCATTCCTACTAATCTATCTTCAAAATTCAGAGCTAAGTGTCCCCAAAATTGAGGGAGGTATCTATGGAGACCATCTGCAAAGGATGTGAATGGGTTTAGGTACCCCATTATTGCATGGGAGCTCAGAATCTTACTCTACAAAAGTACTATGTCAGTAATGAACTACCTTGGGATATATACCCAGCATGAAAAATTTCTGACTGGATAATTTTAGGCAAAGATATAAATAGCTGAAAAATAACATCTTAAAAGAAATATCAAGGAATGTTAACTATCAACAGTGCTGATATTTTTGTCAAAAGAACTTCCTTTGAAGTGTAAATGTAGATTAGTAATAGATTTTATCCCTCCCATATATGAGTAATTTGCACAAGACAGTAGCATTTTATGAGGGTTGTTTTTTTTTTTAATGGAATTAAATAATGACCATAAAGTTACTCCTTAAATACACCTTTGTCTCTTAAGAAAACTATTTTGCTTTTCCAAGGATTTATTTTCCTGGACCATTACCTGATAAATAGTAACTTGTTTCAGTAATGCTTAATGACGCAGGACCCATCTGGCATTATATCAGGATGTGCAGCTGGCTATTAATTACTGAAAACTCCTCTACAGCTCAGACGAAAGCATCCGCCAAAGATCTGATTCAGCAGATTCCTTTTTCTTCTTTCTTCTATAGTACCAACCAACCAAAAAAAAAAAAAAAAAAGAGTAAATAATTCATAGTTAGTAAGTTAGTCATGGATACTAAAATTGCCAACAACATGAATGCTGATTGCAGTAATGGTTTCTATTCTTCTCCTGTATTGATTTTTAGCCTTGAAACAATATAGTAGTTTCTCTTTTGAGTTTTCCTTCAAACTTTATGGGAGGAAGTAGCATTTTTTTCCCCTTAAGTGTTTACGTACACTGTAACAATGCATACAGTTTTGCACATAATCTTGGATCTTGTATTTTCATACATGCCCGATAGAAGTGAGGCTGCCACAAGCTCCAACGTTGTCAGGTCCCCTGTGTGCAGCGTGAGCGTGCCTCCCCCATCAGCACACACACGTGTACAGTACTGATAAACACATGGGCATGGTCATGGCCACACAGATCAGCACGGACAGAAGCACTCAGCATTCGGGCAGACACAAACAGCACCACTGACCGCATCCTGTTCTGCCTCTGGCCAATCAGGGTGAAGATCCATTAGTGGGACATACATACGTTGTCCGTCCCTCCAGGAGCTGGAGTAAGACACCCCAGTAGCTGGTCCCTGGTTTCTTATGTGTGTGACTGCACACACGCGCATGCACGTGCACACACACACTTTGGATCCCTTAATGAGTAGGTATAGAGATCCAGTCCACCCCATAGCTGGCTCTGCTGACTCCCACTCAGACACACACATGTGTAAACAGGCCTCTTGGTCAACGTCCAACCCCACAGCCTGGACCTGCAGTCCCTTTGGTAGCTGCCTCCTCCAGATACCTCACTGTCAGCGCGTGGCTCCCAGGGCAAGCAACCTACTCACTGGCTAGTCTGGCTTGACACTCATTAGCAACCACACATGGTCTGGCCCAGTTGCTGGCACACACACACACAGAATGGAGAGCCCCTTGAGCAGGAAGAGAGAAGTGCAGTTTAGTAAGAGAACAGGGCAGACTGTGGGGATCTGGAGCAGCACACGGCCAGACAATGGAACCAGCCAGCTCCCCTTATCCCTCTATTTTCCCATCCTTGTTCTTCTCCAACCACCTTGATCTGTCCCTTTCCCCACTTTTGCTTCCTCCCCTGTACAGCCCATGATAAGTCCCATGCAGTCCCAAGGTGCTCTTCCCCAGTGTTTCATAACGTGTCCCATGCCCCCTGGCACTACCCCCTCAGTCTGTAAGGTGCTGTGGGGAGCCTCTCCCATTGATTTCACCATGGTGGGTGTCACCCCTGGCCCGTGGGGCTGAGGGTCCCCAGGGAGGGGCCAGGCTGGGGCTCCCCTTCTCTGACTGGGCTGGTGGAGTTCCCCCTTCTGCCATGGCGGGGTTCCCCCTCCTGCCATCATGCCTCTGTGCTCGTGTGTGTGTGTGTAGAGATGAGCTTTTAAATTACATGTATAGTTTGGCTGTTACTCTGAAAATGTTGGCACTTTAAGCAAAGCTGTTGGTGGTTTTCCAAATTGTTTCATATACGCTAAGTCAGAAATATGCAACCCCACTGTGATAAATCTACTTTAAAAGCATATATTAAGAAGAAAATTACATGACAGTGTGACATTATTTAAAAAAAAAAAAAAAAGAAAAAAGCATATTCTGAAAAAATAAAAATCTTTTATGGAAAAACACAGTAATAGTTAACTGAAGAATAGCCTCATAACTGTAATGGGAGATTATTACTAAGGAAATGGCCCTATGAGCTAGGAAGTGAGAAGAGAACTGGAAAATAGTTCTTTGGGTTGAGATTTCACTGAATGGTTTTAGTAAGAGTTTTATTGAAATGTTTTGGGTGTTTTACAAGATGTTGTTGCTGTATTATTGTTAACCTCATAAAAAAGAGGTAAATGTCTTTCCAGCTTTGACAGGACCCTTGAACTGGCATTGACAGAGAGCTTGTCAAAGCAGCTAGGCTCTGCAGTCCCACTCCGGACTTGTACGTTTTGTAATATATTTTTATGCACTTCTACAGGTCAGACATCCAAGGAATGCTAGCGGCTAAATGTAGTCTGACTTTACCAATCATTTAGTTGTTGAAATGAGCTGTCCTGAATAAATAACTGAGCCTGGGAATTTGAAAAATGAGGGCATTGTGGCTGGAGTTGAAGTCTTGGCAGAAGTATTTGTGAAGGGGGTTAGCATCACAGGCAAGTAATGGGTTCACATAGCAATATTTTTTCTGACCTCAAAGAAGGGGGGAAGTCTTAGTCTATAATTTCTCCTTCAGAAGACTTTGCAATTTGCAATGCCCTGATATTCTCATTTTTAGAGGAAAATGTACACTGTGAAAAGTGTCTTGCTGATTCTAACTAGATACTGGTTTTAATGTATTTATTTAGCCACAGTAAAATTCTTATCAATCTGTTTATCAGAGCAAAATTTGTTGCAAAACTTACATGAAATTTGGTGTCCCATTTCCAAGAGAAGTTGAGAAAGTTTGTGTTAAGCCATTGATAGGTCTTCCTAGTCTGAAATACATTGAGAGGGCAAAATGGTTGTATGCTTAGTTTATACATACTGTGCAGCTATTTTGTTTTCTGTGTTCCTTTTTGAGCTCTTTTTTTTTCTTCCTTTTTGCAAGTGGTGAAAACATGAACAGTAAAGGAGATGAGGAAAGAGGAACTTCTCTAATTACACCTGTAGTTTATAGCAATACCTTCATTTTCTGTAAAAAGACTACAGGTAGAGGGATAACCTCGTGTTTTAATCGACAGTATTTCATCCTTGAGGGATCAAAAACTAAAAAAATAAAGTTTTTCTATAAAACTGCTAGATTAAAAAAAATTATATCCTTGCGTTTGCTTGATGCTTGAGGCTTCTCAGTAGGGCAGATGAGATTTGAAATTCCAGGAAAAAAAACTGTAATACGTTCCAGCTGGTGACTTGAGCTGAGTGCCTTAGAAAGACGAACTTGCTTCCCTGGCTATTGCCACCAAGGAGTTGGGAGTAGCAAAGTCGCTGTTTAAAAGGGTCACCCTCCACAGCAATAGTCACCACTCAGCCTACGCAGAGCCATCCTCCAACACACCGCTGTTGTATGCGTGGATGCAGCCTCACCAGCTCTGTGCGTGGCTGTGTGAGAAAGAGGAGAGCTGCTGTTCCAGCAGCCTCTGCTTCCCAGGCAGCTGGTCTTCTTCCTCCCCACCCTGAGCCCTGTTACCCGTGGTGGCCTGCTACAACAGGCAACTGCAGACATGAAACTGGCTCAGCATTGCCTTTTCAAGTTTTCCCTAGAAAAGCTGCAAATAGGCTGCAAAAATAAAAGTTGAGGTTCTTGCACAATTATTTTCTTAGCTGAAGATTTAGAAAGAAATCAAATTTAGAAAGAAATGAAATTCCTACAGAACTTTGTAGAAATACTGCAGCCTTGTAGAAAAATGTGCTGATTAATGTTGCACTTCATGTTGTATGAAGCTTCAAGACAGCAATAAAGATGCGTATTTGCACATTTGCATCTGTTCGTTAGAAAACTGGAAGTATTGTTGACAAGATATTTTCTGTTGAAATCTTTATAATTGTCTATCCACCATGCTTAAATTTTATTCTTAAAATTCAAGAGTGAATTTTGAAAATAAATTACATACTGTAACTCAGCACAAAGGCCGGCTTAGGTATCCAACAGATAAATGAAACAGCTGCAGGGTAACTTAAGGTAGGAGACAAGAGCTTGTTGAATAGAAATAAAAAGATTGAATGGAAACACACAAATCTCTATTGAGGTAATTACCTTTAACTGTGCCTGCAGAACTTCAATATATCCATACAAATTTTTTGGACAAATTGGCTTCCCCCCCCAAAAAAAATAATTCAGAAACAGCATTAAAGGTCATAAACTTGTAAATTATAGAGAGTGCATTGCATTAATTTTGAAAAGGCTGTCTCTAAGACAAGAAAAAGATGGAAATACAAATGCCCACATTGTGAAGTAACTTTGGTAACAGCAAAAGTAAGTTTATGAAATAAATCCTAAAATTCAGGTATCTGGAGAGAAACAAGAAGTCACGTCCATTTATAACAACAGTTAATGATAAAGTTGCCGTTATAAAAGGTTTTCAAAATAAGTTAAATAAGAGTCTGTTTTCATTCATTAAATAATAAAATCTCTGAAAGCCATCACTTCTGTTTTTAAAATAATCTGAGTAGATAACTTGTTTTGCATGGAAGTCACCTTTACACTGGAACAGAGAAGAACTGACGTGGAGGTAGTTACCTAATCACGCAAGAATGTGAGGTTTTGAAATGACAGCTGTAACCAGCCATGTAGGAAAAAGCATCTACAGTGCTGTTGCCTGAAAAGGCCCAGTTTAGTTTCTCATAGAGTTTGTGTAGAAATATTTTTCCTTACTTGGGAACAGCTGACATTTCAAGGCAGCCCTGGAAAAAAAATGAAGTTACAGTAATGGAAGAGAGGGGTTTTCTAACAGAATTGGTGAATTGTAAACCCCTGAAGTTCAGCTCTGCTGGTGTCTGCTTTCTGCTTTCGCTCAGAAGCTTCAAGATCCCTATGTTTTCAATTATAAATATGGTAGAATAGTACAAGATTAGTGAAATTTTAATGCAAAATGCCTTAGCAATTTCAAATTATGATTTTATAATAATAACTAGTATCTTCAATTGCCCTTCAGAGATCTCAGGTAAAACCTGACCGTGTTGAGGCCAATGGCAACTTTCTTATTGACATCCTAAAGGTGAGGATTTTAAGAAAGGTTTGAGAGAAAATCTTTAGGGATATGAAGATGTGTTAAAAATGTTCTGTACTGTTTACCCCTTAGTAACATGTTCAAATTGGTTGGGTCAGTGATTTTCTACACAGCCCAAGCATGCATAACATGGACATTACAATGGTTCCACAGAGAAAGTGCCATATTTTGTGATAAGTCTACTTAGCAGGACTAGATACTCCTGCTCTTTTGTCTGGCTGAAGAACAATGTGCAGGCTGCAAAGCAAGTGTCCCTTTCTTGTGCTTTTTGTGCCTTGTGTTTTGGGTTTGTGTGGCAAGGTTTTGGTAGCGGGGGGGGCTACAGGGGTGGCTTCTGTGAGAAGCTGCTAGAAGCTTCCCCTGTGTCTGATAGAGCCAATGCCAGCCAGGTGCAAGATGGACCCGCTGCTGGCCAAGGCCAAGCCAATCAGAGCCTCTGTGATAACATATTTAAGAAGGAAAAAAAAATAGAGAGCTTTTGCAGCCAGAGAGAGGAGTGAGAAGATGTAAGAAACTCTGCAGACACCAAGGTCAGTGCAGAAGGAGGGGCAGGAGGTGCTTCAGGCGCCGGAGCAGATTCCCCTGCAGCCCGTGGTGAAGACCATGGTGAAGCAGGCTGTCCCCCTGCAGCCCATGGAGGAAGGATGAGGGGGTGTAGAGATTCCCCCTGCAGCCCATGGAGGACCCCATGCCAGAGCAGGTGGAGGCACCCAAAGGAGGCTGTGACCCCGTGGGAAGCCCACGCTGGAGCAGGCTCCTGGCAGGACCTGTGGCCCCGTGGAGAGAGGAGCCCAGGCTGGAGCAGGTTTGCTGGCAGGACTTGTGACCCCATGGGGGACCCACGCTGGAGCAGTTTGTTCCTGAAGGGCTGCACCCCATGGAAGAGACCACGCTGGAGCAGTTCATGAAGGACTGTAGCCTGTGGGAGAGACTCACGTTGGAGAAGGTTGTGAAGGACTGTCTCCCATGAGAGGGACTCCATGCTGGAGCAGGGGAACGATGAGAGGAGTCCTTCCCCTGAGGATGAAGACGCGGCAGAAACAACGTGTGATGAACTGACCATAACCCCCATTCCCCGTCCCCCTGTGCCGCTGAGGGGGGAGGAGGTTGAAGCCGGGAGTGAAGTTGAGCCCGGGAAGATGGGAGGGGTGGGGGGAGGTCTTTTAAGCGTTGATTTTGTTTCTCATTCCTCTACTCTGTTTTGCTGAGTAATAAATTAGATGAATTCCCACTCTAAGTTTAGTCTGTTTTGCTCGTGATGATAACTAGTGAGTGATCTCTCCCTGTCCTTATCTCGACCCATAAGCTTTTTGTTCTACTTTTTCTCCCCTGTCTGGTGAACGAGGGCAGTGACAGAGCGGCTCTGGTGGGCACCTGGCCCCCAGCCAGGGTCAACCCACCACATGCCTTTTATAATTTTAAGAATTCCATCATAATCCTGCATCCTAAGTACCAACCGTGGTGACTGCGAGGCTTAGTGCTCTGCACAAAAACTGGCCAAGCTTTATACAGCAGGCAGGAACATACCCTGCAGTAAATGATGCTGAGGAAAACCACATGCAGGATGTATGCTTGGGTTCTCTAGTTCTTTTGTAGTTCTAGAATGAGTAAGCTGGTGCCAGGAAGGTTTCCTCATATTCTTCTATTATGTCTCTCAGACTTCTCCATTTTTAAATGAGTTTGTATTTCAGAAAAGTATTTGGAATGGAACTATTCGCTTTCTTTGAATTTGTATTTTACTAGTATAATTGTGACTTTAAAACTCCTTGTTATTGTTTTCTTCAGATTCTGCTATCTTAGGAAAAATAATGAATTTTAAATAAATATAGCCTATTCATCTAATTCATCTATACATAGTCTAGGAGTCCACTGCAATCATGAGGAATTATATGTTATTTAATCTAGGTTTGAAACCATATATTTGGGGAGAAAAAATAAGAAAAAACCCTATTTACTTCTAGGATTGGGATTTAGGAAGTCATGTAAGTACATTCCAAATTAAGCACAGTAATTCACCTGTTTTTTATGATACTTTCTACCCCAATTACTTTTTATGCCATGCCATCATCATATAGCTTCGCCAGACTGATCTTTTCTTGAACCACAGTTGCAAATGTCAGATGAATATTTTAAATCATTCTTCAGTTCTCTATTTTTACATAAAAAGAGGAAATGAAAATATGTTTTTCTCATATGTTTACTTTCTATGTCTAGTTGAATATACTACATTTTTACATACCTTCTACTAGAAGTGTACTACTTATTTTCCAGCTTTAATATATAATCATGCATTTTGAAGTGGTATACACGTAATATCAATAATAGTTCAGGTAATTCTTTGGTAAATTTAGGCCAAATCTAAAAATATTGCCTGGTCAGTTATTAAACAGTGCCAAAACACAAAAGTCAATTTATGTGTCACAAAAATATGAAATAAAGGAGTAAATGAGAGGAGGACAAGTCTTTTCTTATATAGACTGTTAACACATCTAAAAAAATTTTGGGCTTAACATCTCTAACCTTTTTCTCAGAGTAATTTATTCTGGCCAGAATGCTGTGCAGATCTGTTTAAGTGTCTAATGCCTATTGATTTTGATACAGGAAGTTATGTACCTAAACTGGAGGGGAGAATCAAAATCTCCAGTGTCTTGCTTGGCAGTCAGTATTTTAATTTTCCATGAGAACAGTCTGAAGAGAGTCCAAAAAAAGGTATTAGTTTTCAGAAGCAGTCAAATGGAAATGAAAAATTAATTTACCTATCTGCTTCTCATTTTTTTCCCCTTCTATCTTATGACTGCTGAATGTAAATGAAGCCAATTCATACTCAGTAAGTTAGCTAATCTGCTCTATTGATAAATGTTGCACAGGTTCTTAGGTAAGTCAGTATGCCACTCTCTGTGCCACAACATACTGAAAATCTAAACATGCTTGAGTATGATATGCTATGCCTACTCCCTGCCATGCTGACCAATACTATGTCATTATTTTAATGTGTTTTTCTGGCTGTGTTAATTCATCAGGGTCTGCCTATGTCAGTCTCTTAGAAGTCTAAGGTCTCTGAGATAGGGAATGAGCTTGTTGCTGTTCTGTTCAGCAGCTAGCAGAGTAGACTTATGGTCCCTAAAGTATACAGTAGTATAGAAAAATAACGGTGCTGATAACAGTGAGAGGCCCTTGGGGATGCTGTCTAAGTGTTGACAGTTGTCATTCTTAAATCTGAAAAAGCCTATATATTTCCCCTTCCATAACTTACGATTATCCACATCATTTGCTCTGCTTATCATCCAATTTACAGAAGTTCCTTTAAGATCTTAATATATCCAGGTATGAGTAATAAATTAACTTTTATATTGCTTGCCTCCAAATAATTTTGAAAGTTTAATGGAATGGGCATTATTGTTTTTACCTGAATGACAGAGATGAAGGTATATGAAGAGGTCATTATATTATGGTTTGATGCAGAATCACATACACACAGACAACTTTGTGAAGATTTTTATGTAACCTAACTGACCTGTCGTGTATAATATCCAGTGAACAGGATAATCTATTCCAGTTTTTGGCCATTATTATCTCTAAAACAGTATCTAGGCCAAATTCCCCTGGCTGAAAATTAAGCAAGCTTCTTGTCTAAGCTCAGAGGGCATGGAGAATAATCAATCAACGTATCTTTTTTACAGTATTGGAGAAGCCACCAAAATCTGTTGTAAGTTTTTTCCTGGTCTTCCCTTGTTGAGATTAGATGTGGCCTGTCTTTACGGATGTTGGCAACATCTTTGCTTATTGGGACACTTTTCATTAATGCCCAAACAAGGTTATGCTAAGTGGACCTCACAGAACACAGGTTTTGTATAGATTTTCCAGTGTAAAGTGTGGTGACAGAAGTATATTCTGATAGAGAGTTTTTGAGTGCTGGTGATGGTCCATTGGCTCAAAGTGTTTAAGGGCTACTCTTCTGCACCTTTCTTAAAATATTGTGCCCCAAATTGGTATGTTGTTTAATCTGGAGGCTTTGCCAGTTCAGATTAAAGAAAAAAATTGCTGCCCATTTCTTGCAGATAATAATTTCTGTTAATATCTCCAAAAGTGAAATTTTCCTATTCTGCAACAGCAGTGAGACTGCTGTTGGGTGAAACTGAGTTGTGATCCAATGAATCATTAGATTTATTTCTTATTTGACATTAGTAGTTCTGATTATTTTCCAAAAGTATTTTACTCAGTGCTTTTTTCTTAAATGTCGTTGCTCTCAGTGTCTGGGTTATCAAAATCACTTGCATGATAATCCATCTTTCTTAAATGTTTTCATCCATTTTCTACTTATAAAATCAACTTTTTTTCACTTCATGCTTTACTTCAAGTCACTAATGGCTTCTGCCAAGTATTAATTGAATCTAGCCCAGGTATCCCTATGTAATTTCTATGTATATCACATAAAGCAGTATATAAAGTTTTGCTAAACGCAAGGTAGATGAAACCTATAACTTCCAATTTCAACCTACATCTGACCAGTTACTTAAAGAAAGTTATAATGGTCTGGCAAGATTTTAAGCTATTTTGGCTGGTTATTATCAGCTTATCCTCTAGATTCTTACAAACTGATTAGCGATTTGGTTTTAGTATTGAAGTTAAGCTGGCTCCTTCTGCTTTTTCCATATTGGCATTGTGAGCCCTTTCCAGTAACCTGTGCTCTTACCGTCATTCTGCAGTTCATGAAAAAAAATCACTTATGATTTAAATACTATGTCAGATAGTTTCCCAGACACACTGGGGTAAATTTCATTTAGTCCTGCTGATTCTCTACCAAATATTTCCAGTATCATCATTTGGCCACTATTTTTTTTAGTGGCTGGATACCTAATAGTATGACAATGCTTCTATTGTATTTATATAAAGTGTGAAAATAGAATATTTTATCATTTTGATGAATGTCAAACCATGCTTTAAAGTTTTTAAACGGGCTTTGAAGTTGTTACAACTGGGAAGGTTATTAACAAACTTTTACAATAACTCTGAATTATATTTTTTATGTTGAGTAAAGAAATATTTTTTGTCTGCTTGTCTTTTGTGTCACAATATCTTAAAAGTACGCAGTTGTTTCTAGCTGTAAAACTTTCAGTGCCAGTAACAGAGAGATTTCATTAGATATTTTATGTAATATGTGTACCTGTGGTGCTGCAAGTGTTATGAGCAAATTTTAGCCTACATAACTTGGCTGATAGAATATTCCCAAAACTAGGCTCTTCTGTTCTTGATATTGTTCCCTAGGGAAACAAGGAGATAGGTTCACTAATTACTAGTTTCATATGCTTGTGTGAATATGCTCTTTGGCTTGGAGATAACCATGTGAGCAGTGCATTGTATATTTTCCTCAGTGCTAACTCGGTAGGTCTTTGCATACTCCCTTTGTGAGAAAAAGCAGCCAGAAAACTATTACTTAATTTGGCTAGAAAATATGTTTAGATTTTTAAAACTATGAAGACTTTTTAATTATTCAGATAGGAATTTATACTTTTTACTGTTACTGAAGCAGAATTTTAAAATATTGCTAATAATCTCTTAAACTTCTTGTGATATTAATACCTGTAAGACCGATCTGTTTATTAATCATTCATGTCTTCGACATAGACACTCCATATTCTTAAGGTATAGAGAAAATTTGGTTTACACTTTGTGATGTAGATTTACTGTGAACTGTGATCAACTTAATCCATTTCTCACACTAATTTGTAAAGATCCAACTGTCAGGTTGAATAGATTTTATGTTTTATTCTGAACAGTTCTCTGAGGTAGCTTCACCTCTGCATCAAAGATGAATAACATAGAGAAATAATAAAACAGTGTGGACTAGCTTTGGCCTTTATCTCAAAGTCATGCTGCTCTTGAAGAAGATAGCAGTAGTGTATATCTCAGGCATTTTTTTATATGCTGCATAGTGCCAGTTTCCCACTGGAAACCTGTCACCCCTGCAGCATTTTGCAGCATGTGGATCCTTTCCCTTCCCAGCAATCCTCTCTGCCTGGGGTAGCAGGTTCCAGCGTACGGTAGCATCTGACAGGCTCAAGTGTACAGTAGTGGTGATCTGGAAAGGGCAACTAGCTTCAGAATATGTGCAGTTACCTTTCTGCCGCATTTAATCACTTTTATTAGAGATACTGTTTGATTCTGGGCTAAGCGGATGAAAGTATATTCTAGGTTTCTTCATCGGAACTGAAAAAGGCTTCTCAAAATAGATAAATATTTGCATGGGCAAACAAGAAAAAAATTATTATCACTCTTGACTTCAGTAAATCTTAGAAGATTGAGACAAACCGTCATAAGAAAATCTAGGGAAATCTGAAACCAGCTCATATTGATCAGGTTCATGGTATCATATTCTAAAGTGATGTTTAAACTTACCTTAGATCACAAAGTAAACGGTATGCCTAAACATGCTCTTAACTGCTGTATCATCATTCACCAAAGCGTAAGATATACGTTGAAGTCACTGCACTCATTAGATGTTTAGAACACAGGTAAGCCAAGGACTCTGGATGTGACAAAATGAAAAAAATAGGTTTGTGTAACCTAATTATAATCACTCTGCACTATCTGTTATGACAGAACTGAACAGGTCCAAAGAATATACAATTATTTAATTTCTCACCCTCAACTTAGACTTCTAGCAACTTACCAGTCCATTTTATTTCCTTTTGATGGATTACCTAGTTCCCACTTACTGCTATTTAAGATCCCAAACACACTGGTACAATTCAACTAAATGGGATACTGCTGATGAAAAATAGCCTGAAACTTGAAAGCAAAGATAATTAGGTCAAGAAGTTATCTCAGGTGCACTCTTAAGCCTATTTAGCAGACATAACTTTCTTGAGCAACCGAGAATGTACATTGCATTAGTTGTTTATTTTCCTTTTTACCTTTACCTTTGATGTTCTGAAAAGGTGTAAATGCAATCTTTAATGTGGTAGTTTCTCTCTTGCATGTGCATACACTCTCACACACATGTGTATCATAGGCTTCTTTTCATGCTGATTTTTTTATCCTGCTTTTCCAGGATATTTTTCATCCCTATGTAAGGGAGGGAATAGAATTCACTCAGTCATCTGATATCTTTAAGTCCATGGCTCTGCAAGCACTAACATGTTTCTTTACCGGCTTTCAATTTCAGAATATCCTGATCTTCAGTACAGGAGGAAAGCATTTGAGTTTTAATGGTTCTTTGGGTTTGTTCATTCCTGTTCATATTCTAATATGAAAAACTTAAAATGAGAAGTGATTTTAGTAGCTGTAATTGTATTTTATTATTTAAATAGCAAAAAAAAAAATAAATCTTAGAACAACTGAGCTAATCAAATTTCCATTACTGATTCCCTTGTCTAGCTGGCCAGTTTTCTCTGTGTTTTCCCCCTTTACATTGTAGGGGGTTTGATACAGCAGCTGTATCCTATATTTGTACACAGTATGAAGTACAGTAACTGACTGGAGTCTGTAGGAGTTACTGGAATACAAATCTTAATTTAGAAAATTAATTCAGTTGATTCATCATGTTGGCCTTTTCAGTCTTTTTACCATATGTAATAGATCCATTAGTTTTGGGGTGTTTTTTTCTACTGTTCAAAGCCAAATTGACTTGTCTGTTCCTAATAGTGAATTTGTTCTCTTGATGCTGGGATAGGGTGGTGGGAAGGAAGACAGGAGGAAGGAAATCCAGTCTCTAATCACACTTCTGTGCCAGACTTAAGCAGGGAACTGTGTCCTTTGCTCCCGCTCACAAAGTGCTGTGCAGGTCAGCTGAAGCACAGGCAGTATCTACTTTTTGTTCATGTTATTAACAACTTTTTAATATGCTTTCTCCAAGAGGAAATACATGTGTTTTGTAAATTAGGCCCATAGTTCATGTCACGTCTCTTTTTGGCTCTGTAGACTCTATTTTAAAAGTGGTAGCTTATCTCTCAGTGGCAGAACAACTCTCTGCAGTTCAATAGAGCTATAATTTCCTGAAGTGTATAAATTATAATCTGTATATGTATGACCTAGTGTGATACCTGCCATCCTGGCTGAGTCACTGGAGGTTTAGGCAGGAGAAACCTCCAGTGATGAAGCTAAAGCTTTACAGCCTCAACTATAAAGTCATAATTTTATAGCTGGGATTTGTGCAGAAATTCTCTACAATCTCTGAAGTTGGAAAACCCATCATCACTATCATTATGGGTCCTTTCACTGCCTCTAGTTACTAGTTAAATGTAATTTTCAGACTTATTAAAGAACTATGGAGGATAAAAATCTGCCTTTTAATTACCTTGTCCTGGAGAAACAACAAAAAGGGCCACTGTATACATTCAAATGCAAGAAAATTGTAAAAGAAATTCAGGAAACAGTGTTTCACAGTTTTAATTAGTCTGTACGATTCACTGCTGTGGGAGATTTTTATAGAGTCAAATGCAGTAGTGGATTTCAAATGATGCCAGATATTTTTAGAAACCAGCGATAACATTTTACTGCTGAGCATACCAGGAGAGGCATAGCCAGATAAGCTTCCAAATGCCACCTGATTTGCTGCAGAGTCTATGCGAGGACTTCCCTCACTCACATACAAAGGGTTCACAGGGTGGTCTTTTCAGAAATATCTGGGACTTCCCAGCCTGTCCCAAAGGAAAAAAGATTAGTGGCCATGCTCCTGGTTTAACTGCTATTCAGGCCAGGAAATGGCACTTTCAGGATGGGAAAGATCAGTAAATAGATTTCTGCATGGCATTGCCCTCTTACATGCATGTTCACAATGTCTCCTATTCATAATTGTTGTTGCTGTTCATAGAGATATCTTAAGATGTTTGTCAATTTTGTACATTTTACTTATTTCCTTGAAATGTGTAAATGATTCTTTTCCTAGTTAAAGTGGGAAACAACTGTTAATTGAATTTCATTGTGTGAGACTTTATTTTGCTTTGACTCGTGAATCAGAAAGTCCTAAAGCCTTTTGTTACTACTGTTTTTAGCATTTCTTTTATCTTCATGTCTCTATTTTGGATATTTTTCTCTCTGTAGTAGAATCATGTGCTATATACATTATTTAAAAAAACTAAACCAACCAACCAATACTGATGCAGCTGAATTGTCACCAGTGAGTACTCGCTAATTTCAGAAGTTGCATTGATAACATTCTGGGCACATTATTTTTTTTTTATTTAGTTGTCTTGGCTTTGTGTATTGTTGTCTACATGGAATTTAACATTTCAAGTTTTTCTTAGAACACTATGATACATACAGTTTCTTAATAGCTCTGTGTTGCTTTTAGCTCTACAAGCAAGGATGATGGTATTGCAATGAGCCAGAGAGCTGTGACCATCTTCTGAAGATGGATTTTCCACTCTCACTTATGATTTGCATAAAATATTTGCTTTCACTAGACAGATTCTAAGAATTTGATCCCATTTCACATTTATATAACTAATTGTTCAAATTACTAGACATTTTGCTGGTCTTTTTTCTTTTTTTTTTTTTTTTTTTACTATCTGACCTCAAGGCTAAGATTAATGAGTAAGACAGTAATCATGACAAAAAAAAAAAAAAAATTGGGAAAAAAGCTACCGGAGTCCTGAAAAGAAATGTTCAATTTATCAATTTAAAAAGTGCAAAATCAGTGAGAAGACACCAACAAAATCTAGTGTAGCTTACTGAGTTATAAACGATGTGTTAAGCATGTTGGGAAAGTGAAGATACTTGTTCTTCAAATATTTTTGTAATAAGAAAGAATTTGCTGATACATTCAGAACTTGTTTATCTGAAACTCTTCTTTTAGAAGGTCTGTCAAACTGCTTTTCTTGTTTGTCATTGACTTTCCTTTCTCCTCTTCACCACATCAGGCAATAGTTGTAAGCAGAAACTCTCTGATAGTTTTTGTGCTATACTCTAGTAAGTTCTAATCCACAAAATAATATTCTGTATTTAGCATCATATTTTGAGTTACTGTCTGTGATTTCTTTTCTGTCTGTCTCTCAAATATATTTAGAAAATCTTTTTTGACTTTTGTTTCATGTTGTCATCAAGTCCCTTTCCTCCCTGCATTCCTTTCTCCTAGTACTTTGTAATTTATTTCTAACTTTGGCACTATGTTAGATCTTACCGCTTGTCTTAGAGCTCCCCCTGCTGTAGGATGCCCCTATGGCTTGTTCTGCTTGGTTATTTACAAGTAATACAGCCTTGCCATAAAGCTTTTTCTATGAAATTTTACACTTGCTGGACAGATGTGCAAGCTGAGTCAGATCAAGGAATGTGGTCCTATCCACCCAGAAAATAATTGGTAGGAATGGTTGTTTAAAGGATGTAGGTGGAACTCTTGCACTTGTAGTCAATGCAAATTTGAAGTGAAAAGTTTTCAGGAAATTTTATTAGTTTGAATTAATTAAGATTTATATTTCTTTATTTTTTAAATAACATCTTGACATTATATGCTTATAATTTAAAACCCAGTATGGTTAAAAGATAAGATACCAATACAGTTTCTACTTGACTGACTGCAGGCTTGAGTCATTTCATAATAACATGGATTCCTATTTAATCTTTTAATGATACCTACACTGGTCTGTACTTTAAACCAGTGGAAGGAAAGCTTCCCTTTGAGAAATAATTTTTGAGACATTCAACTACCCTTGGTACCTAACCTAAGGATCTGGTAACAGACATGATCTGTGAGAAAAAATATTTTAGTTCTGAAAATTTATGTGAAAGAAAATTTAAATTATTGTCTGCTTCAAAATCATGCTGATGTATATTCTAAATATTTACCTTCTTCTCTTTCCGTGATTTTCTGTAAATATTGGTATTTGAATTGATGCTATGTACACCTACATAATGCATTTGTAAGAGGCAATCAAGATGCAAAGAAATGTAATTCTTGCTCCTCTTTCAGCAGTCTTATGCTAATAATGTTGCTTGAACATATTGCAGGAAGAATGTTGATTGCAAAATCAATTCTTTGTTAGGGGGGTGGACGTTTTCTAGTATTGTTATAATAATAGTTACTTCTAAATTCCCTGATGATCTGTCTTTGCTTCAGGGTTTGCCAGAATTGCTAGACTTGCTGTTTTGTAAAAACATCTTTACCATCTTTTCAACCCACCAGACTGAGAAATCTGGAACTTTACCAAGGAAAAAAGCTAAGCAGAAAAGGTTTATTTCTGCAGGGAAGGGGGGAAAAAAAAAGAAAAAAAGAAAAGAAAAAGTGTTGTATTTGTTTAGTTTATATCCTTGGTAATGCACTGAGAGTTGAAAGACTAAGACTGTGATCCTGATGGTGTTTCAGAAAGAACTTTTGCTGCCCTAAGTCCTGCAGAGTTTCTTAAGTTTAACTGATGCAGCAGAGCAAAGACTTACAAGAATCTGCTCTAACAAAAGAGGAAAGAGGATTAAACTTTGAAATAAAACACACCCAATTTAATTTATCAAATAATAATTTGTCCTTTATCAATTGTCTATCATATTTTCCTATATTTTCAGGACTATGTAACATCAGGAACAGGGAGACACCAGTGCTTTGAAATGTCTCAAGACATTCTGGAATGTCTTGAGATAAGGGGAAAATGCAGGCTACCTCTGATCCTAAAATGTATTAACACAGGGACAGCCTATGCAAAAATATTTTACCTTTGAGATGCACTGAGAACACTTAGCAACCTTTATTACAGAGCTTATATTCAGAGCTTCCTTGTGCGTCATTGATTTTCAACATGGACAACTGTCTGCAATATTGTTTTTGCTTTCAGAAACATGAGATTCAGTTAAGGGAAACAAAAATATCTTGATCAGAAAAGACAAATATTTATTTGAAACAACTGCACATGAATTGTGACAAAAACAGAGGATGTGAGTAGCAAAGTACATAAATTAGAAACTAATCAGTGTAGAAAACTGATGAAGTGAAAGGATGCAAGGAGGAATCTAAAACCAAAAAAAGTAAGTGTTTTTCAAGACTGTTAGACATATCATCTTAGCAATCCATTTTATACAGTATGAGTTGAAAGCTCTCAGCCTACCAATCTTAAGAAGGCAAAAAGATTTAATTAATATTTTTGTTCTTTACTTGGAGAAGCAAGCAGAACACAAGTGCATTTGTGAAAAAGTAAAAAGTTAAAACATTGTAAAAAGTAATCTGTCCTGATAAAATGAGTGCATTCAATCCATTTTACTTCTCCCACAATGAATTGAAAGGTAATCCAATGACAGCACAGACATACTGACAAATAAACAACAGTTCAATAAGGGAAAACCAGTTTACCTAGGAGATAAGTATTTAAAAAAAGTAAATTTAATGACTGGAAGATGAAGCCAGGAAATTGACAGTAGAAACAATATTTACATTTTAAATAGAATAGGTAATTACTAAGTGAATTTACCAAGGTTTGCTGTGGATTCTTCAATAGTATGTTTTAGAGATATGTTATGTTTCAAACAGGATGTAATTAGGGCAGTTTAATGATCTGCATTATACAAGTTGGTTTAGGTGATCACAGTAGTCCCTTCCAGCTTCATGATTTCTAATGCAATTTCTGTTAATGTACAGATAATATATCTTTCTATATGCCATGATATATATGGCTGCTGCCAAGGTGACTGCGAGATCTCATGTAATAGTTATCTAAAATTAAAAAAAAAAAAAAAAAAAAAAAAAGTGATGCTCTGATTATGCCTTCAGTATGAGGAATGAAAACTATTATCAAGGCAATAGACTGTATAGGGAAACACAACTCAGCATATCTTATATTAAATATATATGACATTATTTAAATGCTGATTTTTTTGTGTGTTGATAGTCCTCAATAAATGAACAGACTTCAAAGATTCTACTTTGGAAAACAACAAGAACAAAAAAGGTATACTAGTAGCACACTTCTGTTGATATATCTAAGAAAATATTACCTCAACACATTCATAAAGTTGCTAATACACTGGTAAGGTAGACTTGCTCCAGTAACTACATGTATTCAGTTTTTGTGCTAAGGAAATGCCTACTTTGTGCACTACTTCCCAAAAAATAAAAAGGAAGAAAATGTTAGAATGCCCTTGAATCATCCCCATGGCCCTTTGAGTCATACTAAGTGTTAGGACCCTATCTACAGATGCCTCTGTGCTGTAGCAATCCATCAGCTCAAGTGTTGTAAAATATGTTATAAAATATGTTTCAATGTTAATGGACACTAATGGTATGAACGTAGAGTACAGAAGAACAGGACTTCCTTAATGCAGCAAGAGTTGGAGCGCTGAATATTTTTGAAGTACTGCATACAAAATGAAGAATTGTTTTAAATTGTAAGAACAAACTCTGTTGTCCTAAAAGACTGAATCATCTATTGAGATATTTTCAGTGGGAGTTCTTTTCACCTAGAAGCAGATAATTTGGCTCGGTATCACAGTCCACATTATACTCAGATTTATGCCTATTCTTCTCAGCTTCTCAGCACCACCTCCTGTTAAGATTGGAATATATAAAACAAAAAAATTCTTGGTTACTTGGATATGATTGTAATATTTCCTGCTGTGACATTCTATGGTTTATGATGAAAGGCTGTTAACATTGTTAATTTTAAGGAGAAAAAAATAAATCTTCTTTTAATTAGAGGGAAAAACTGCTTGGGCAGTTTTTTCATGAGCATGTTATTGTCATCATCTATGACTGTGAAAAATATTGCGAGAAAAGAGCAAAATGGCTTTTACAGAAGTGTAAAAGCTGTATGAAAATGTTACTTTAGTCATATCTGTCAAAACTTGATAGAAAAGGTAGAAATATTTAATAGGAATACTCTGGTATTGTACTTATTCTTTTCTAATTCAGCTGACTGTTAATTGTACTCACATATGTTGATCTCACATTATTTTAGACAAGCTAAAATATGAGCACAACAACAATTCATGAATATAGTGTTCTTTAAAACATTAGTGTGTGCTTATTTTTTATATGGAAATATTACTTACTGAAATACTAGTTTCTTTGGCCTTATGTTAAGGATTTAAAGAATTGTTTTAAGCTGGATAATGGCTTGCTTATTCTGGCTATAACTTGATTTGGTTAAAAAGTAAGAGGGATTGAAATGCCTTTTTAATTGTATATATATAGGGCTTTGAATGATGGAAGGGTATACAAAACTTTAGATAAGTATAGTTAAGTTACCTAGGGCATTTTAGAATTGAATGTGATAAACTCAAAATATAATAAACATACAGAATATTCAGTTTGTATAATCAGATTTCAAAACATATTCAGGGAGTGTCCAAAGTGATTCATTATCAGGTTTATTAGTCTGTTAAAATAAATATACCCCTCATGTGAAAAGGGATTTGTTTTGTAAAGCACTGTTGCACACCAATGGTGTATTACCACTTTCGTTTGAGAAGATCACAGATGCCAGGAGACCCAGTAGAGAAAATGTGGTTAAGAAGCTCATGTCCATTAAATTCTGCTTGAGAAGTTAATTTTATTCCAAACTTCTAGAACAAAATCTGGCATAATTCTTCCAAACTTGCAATTATCTGAATAGATAATATTCTTGTTAGAGCATAAAGTATAGGTAAGGTGACTCTCTTGCAACAGAAAATACTTAAAAATATGACAAAAATTGGACTCATTATAAAGACTACTGAGTTGATGAGATTGAACAGATTATTTCAATCTTTATGAAATGAAGGACACTCCTTTTATTAATTCAGACTCAGGCCACTCTACTGTGTGTTAAGATTTCTGTCCACTTTAGTTATATGACCTCAGAGGTCATATAAGAAAAAAGAAAGCCAGCTTCCACAGGTTGCTGTGCTGCCTAAGCACTAAATCTCTCCACCACCTTTCTTCCACATCTCACAGTCTGAACTGGGGTTCCCTCATTAAGCATGTTTTACAGCCATACCATGATGCGTTTAGTGTCTCTGCCTGGTGCTGAAAAGGGAAAAAAGAGGAAGAAAATTAGTTTCTTGCTCTAGTGTACTGCTAACACTATAATAAGGCATTTGTGATCTCTTGGGACTTCTTATGTATTATTATTAAAATGTCAGTCACCTTTTAAGAGAGTCTTTTTAGAAGCACTTATATTTAAATTGTGAGTTGGTGAGATCAGTGTGAAATTTTTTGCTGAAAAGCATGTGGCTATTGGAGATTTCATTCTATAAATGTATTTGTGCACTACCCCATTAGAATTTGAGGATAAAAAGTATTCGTTTTAATTTGAACTGTTGAAATCACATTTTGCAGAGCTGGTACCAGAAGAGGTTTCAATTTCATGCTCTTCCTGATAGTCAAAATTCATTTCAGTACTAATTACAATAAAAATAATCATTCTATCATTTTTTATGACTAGCAGAGCACATTGAAAGTACATTTTTGGATCAAAATGATAGTTTTGTCCTCCCTATTATTTCAATAAATACAAGTACCTGGTATGTTTTAACATCATTCTGAACCTCAGAATCTTTCTTTTTGAAAATACAGTTAATGTGAAATGTGTTGACTTCAAAACAACGTGTTTTAACTCAAATGCATTCTCTTGAAAACAGCAAGCCCTGTAGCTTACTTTTGGCTTTAGTATGTTTCCTGCAAATACAGTGACAAATGTAGCTGTTACGTGGTGCAGGATGATAGGATTATTTCCATTAAAATTTTAGGAAAGTCAGTAGAACAGTCTTTTTTCAAACATAGAGTTGTTTATATTTTACAATATTAAGTGCTTCACTTACAGTTGAAAATTTGACAACGGGCTTAGAGGTGTCTGTCAATATAAATGTCACTTCTTTCAGTGACACAGGATCATGATCAAAGATACAAGCTGAAATTATGTACTGTGAGATCTTTCAATATATGAAATACATACTTAGCTAGCTATTGTGAATGTTCCACTGATAACTGCGAATATAATTGTAATATTATATGCAAGAGTAATATTTTTTAAATTTTCAGTGAAATTATGGGCACAGAGAATATCACTCACAAGGCATCACTAATCTTGTGTGAGACAAAGCAGCAAAGCCCAGGTTTCCTGAACCTGCCTGGTCTTTACTCATTCATATAGTACATGTGCCTTTGCTTAGCAGCCCAGTTTGATTATTATGTATTTAAGAAGTCCCTTAAAAATGAAAGCTATTTGCATTAAATGTTTGTTTTAAAGGACTTATGTTCTTACAGTGTGATCTAGGACCCTCTATAACTGCAGCATTTCGTTATTTGGGATGTTGTATTTTGTTAGTGAAAGTATCCTCACCTGCAGGTACAAAATACCTGACCATAATATCACAGAATCACAGAATGGTTTGGGTTGGAAGGGACCTCAAAGATCATCTAGTTCCAACCCCCCTGCCACAGGCAGGGACACCCTCCACTAGAGCACGTTGCCCAAAGCCCCATCCAACCTGGCCTTGAACACTTCCAGGGATGGGGCATCCACAGCTTCTCTGGGCAACTTTGGCCACTCCATGCCCTTACAAACAGTCTTTCTCCAGATTCCTTGTAGGCCTCCTTCAGGTATTGGAAGGCTGAATATGCAGCACAGCAATAAGTTATGCCTGTTTTCTACAAAATGATTAATAGTAACTGCACAGTTGTTTGGGGTTTTTTGATGTTGTGGTTTGGGTTTTTGTGGGGTTTGTGTGGGTTTTTTGGTTTGGTTTTGTTGTTGTTGTTTTGTTTGTTTGTTTGATTCTTGTTAAAAGAAAACTAAAAGCATTTGCAGCAGAATTTTGTGAAAGCTTCACCTTTCCTCATAGTAAAAGACTGTTCTCTTCTGTCTCTTCTTTCTGTCTGATCAGTGGTGGGGAGCAACAGATTGTTGTCCTGGGTTGCACGTTTAGCCATTAAGGCAAGCTGGTAGTGAGGTTTCACATATGGGAAGCACCATGGGGGACAGCGGGGACCGGGGCTGAGGGTGCCCTGGGAGCAGGTGAGCTGGGGCACGGCAGGCATGGCTGCTTGGTGCACCTGGGGCCCTGGCAGCACCTCTCTCTCCTTCTGTTTCTTAATGGCATTGAAAGGTTTGAAAACATAACATTTACTGCCTGGTTGTAATTCCTGCTCTGTCTGCTGAAGCCAGAAATGGATGTGGTTATTTTTGCAATGAGGAATAGTTAAGTCATGATTTCTCTAGAGGCTGAGTAATGCTATCCATTTCTGAGTCCATTTCTGTGTTTAGTTTTTATTCTGTGGCTTTATGTTAATGACTAAATGGAACCTGGCTCCTCTTTTCTTCTGTTTTTATATTTTACAATATTTGGGAACCGGTTTTGTTTCCCAAGAAAAGGCTGTGAAATAATGGTGTGCAGGTGTGCTCCTCTAGCTCCAGGAAATGGAACATCATCTCCAGATCAGGTTGCTTCACCTCTAGTTTAGGTATTCAGAAAACTGTAAGTGAGCTGTTGGGAAGCAAGGGCTTATGATAAGAATGCTAGTTTTCTCTGATCCACCTTTACTGTTTAGATTGGGGGTTGTTTTTTGTTGCAAGTAATTGGCTACTAAATCTTGGCTGTTTTGTTGAGGAAAATCTTTGTACCTGTGCTTACATCTAATGAGTTGTTCCACTGGGCTGCAGGGAATTCTGATAGACATTTTTTCATCAAAGTGAACAAGGTGGTTCTGTGTATATGGCTGAGCAGGATCAATAGTGTGCGTACTACAGCTCTTAGTAGGAGTGTAATGCTTATAAATACTCTGTTATCTATTATTATTCTTTTGATTTGCCATATTAATCTCAAAATAAAGTTTTAATGAAAAGACACAATTTATGATTTGCAGTCTTGCTAACAAGTCTTCCAAATTGTGATATTACTGGAATATAATGCTAGTATTTGAAGGCATTATTTTTTCATATATGTCAGCAATCATGGGAACCTTTTTGTATTTGCCCTTGATGCAAAGGATGCTGAGACACTGGAATAAGGAGAGGGGGAGGGAAGAAAAAAGGATGCAAGAGAAGAATGTTGTTTCCTTGGCAACAGGCACTGTGCTGCTCAGGACACAGGTGGCATCTGTCTTAAAGACTGTTAAACAAAATGTATGCAGGAAAATAAGAAACAAGGCTTAGCATTTCTGTGGGAAGAGAAGACTTCCCTCAACCAGTCCCCAATAAATCCAAACACTTCAAAAAAAATTTCAAGCTTTTTGGTTGAGAATTTAAATTAAAATTAATAGGAAATAAACATTTATTACCTAACAAAAAAAAAAAAAAAAAAAAAGGCCAGGGAAAATATATTAGAAATGAGTGAATTTCAGGAATCACTGCGGCCAATATAGCAAAGTTATGATGGTCAGCTTTAAGTTGGGAATAATTTTGGAGAGAATGGACTCTCGCAGAGGTCAAGAGCTGCCTATGCAGGTTACAGCTTTTGATGAAACCTGACATCACTGACACTGGGAATGCTGAAAGTAGTTTGGAAGGTGGCTTCTGTGGGCACACATCTGGCAAGGAGGATGTCTGTGCTTTTAATTTTCTGCAATGTAAAGGCAACCTGAGACTCACTATAAAATGAAGAATGTATAATATATGTACAATTTTGAATTTATTCTGTTCTGAATTTTCTCAATTATTGATTCACAAAGCTCTGTTAAGGCTTTGTTCTGGCTTTGCTATTCTTCCATTAGACATTTATTCACAGGAATGAAATTTGTGTTCAACTTGGTGTGAATTAAGGGCATTTTTTACCCTTGTCTCTGAGACTATACATTTAGACAAAATTCTCTTCAATTAGTTGTCTGGATACAACACTTTTGCAATGAAACTTGAATTTTGCATATGTGTTCTCAGTTATGGCTGGAATAGCAGCAGTTATGTCAGAAAGATACACAGCAAAGATGGTAGTGCCTGTGCACTGCAATAATAGCCAATGAAAAGAAAATAATCAATGGCCTTGTAGACTTTATATCTACATGAGTGTACCATACTGTTTGTAGTAAGTCTGCCCCTCTTTTATGCAAACTGTTGTCTTTTTTGGTTGTGGCTTTCTGGGATTTCATTTGCATCCTTCTTAGATCAGGATTATCCCCCATTTTGACAGGTACAAACAAGTACTGGAATTATGTGTATGGATTAAGTGAAGCAAATTTATAATGTTATTTATTGCAAAGTAGAAAAAGAATATATTAAGAATTGCAGTGATCTGTTAAGAATCTAGTGAAACTCCATTTCTCACTTCTGATGTTTAACAATATATCAGGTGAGGTGAGTATAAAAGAGCAGCAAACCAGAACCATAGCAGTTTAAACCTGACTGCCATTTCTTGAAGGATGAGTTAATGTTTACACAAAGTTAATGGCAGTGGACAAAGAGAACCTAGGAATCCCCCTCATTCTTCTGGAATCATGCTGGCCTTTTATGTTTAAAAACTACTGAAGCAAGAAATAACTTAGAGTTACTCCCAATAGAGTCTTTTTTTTTTTTTTCCTGCTCAAAGAAAATTGTTGTTAGCACTTATAGATGAGATTGCTCCAAATCATAAGCAACATTTAATGTCAGTGTTCACAGAAAAAAGTAGCATCTCTCCAAGGGTAGAAAAGGATCAATGAGATTAGTTTAATATTTCTTAAAGGTTGGGGAATTATTTAATAAAAATAATATTATATGTGAGAATACTACAAATAAGGTTATGTTCTTCTATTTTAGATACTAATCTATCTAAGATGGGATCAGGAAGTAATTCTTCCCTCCATTGAAAGGAAAAAAAATACTGCCTAGCTCAGTGCTCGAAGGAAATACTTTTTTACGTTTCTTTGAAGTATCCTGTCATTAGTGCCCTTTCTTACATCATCATGATGCAATTTGGAAATGCAGTTTGGAAATTCATTTGTCTTTATAACTTTGAATTGCAAATATTCCCAAATGCTGTGTTCTAAAAGAAAAAGTAGCTTTTGTTTGTATAAATCAGTGTTTATATCTGTAAATGTATATATAAGTATATATTTATAAAATTTTCTCTCTATATTTATATATGCTTATAAATATCTAAAGGGTGGCTGTCTAGAGGATGGGGCCAGACTCTTTTCAGTGGTGCCCAGTGACAGGACGAGGGGCAACAGGCACAAACTGGAACCCAGGAAGTTCCATCTGAACATGAGGAAAAAATTCTTTACCCTGAGGGTGACCAAGCACTGGAACAGGCGGCCCAGAGAGGCTGTGGAGTCTCCTTCTCTGGAGATATTCAAAACCTACCTGGACGCAATCCTGTGCAACCTGCTCTAGGTGATCCTGCTTTAGCCAGGGGTGTTGGACTAGATGATCTCCAGAGGTCCCTTCCAAGCTCTACCATTCTGTGAATCTGTGAATTTAGATAATTTATATTTATAGATATTTATTTATAAACTTTAAAGTTATATAACTGTATATGTATAAGTGTACTTGTTAAACTTATAAGTATAAACTTACAGGTATATAATTTATAATGCAAAGAATAGAAATTACTTAATAAATAAAAATTAATTTTATTTGGTTTTCATAAAATTATCTTATGCTGGGACTTTCAGCGGAGTCTAAATCCCTTACACTTCTCAATGAAAATCAGCCTTAACTGTTCCAGTAAGCTTTAGCAGTTTACATTATATCTTATTCTGCTAACATTGCAGAGACGAGTCCTGTAGATTGTTAAACATGCATAGCTCTACTCACGTATGCCAGTCTCTTGTTTGCTTATGAGGGTAAAATAAGTACTGTGTTTGTCACACTGAAAAAAAGGCTACCAAAATCAGGAGACTTCTTGTTTGATTTGCACTACCTCAGGCAAATATGCAAAAGAATGGTTAGAAAAAAAAAGGATCCAATCACAAGGTGTTTCAAGGGTCTAGATTTGTTTTTCATTTATTTGTAAAAGCTTCACCTTTTAAAATTTTTAAGAAAAAAGATAATTAAGCCTTTTCAAGGACAGCCATTTAAAACAAAGACATACAGAGCTTTCAAACAGTTTTCTTTGGAGTGGCAAGGTTTTCTAACCACTGGGATGCTTGTAGATAACACTGCCCTAGGGAGATCTTGACTCCTTTCCTGTGTGAAAGGACTGGAAATTCAATTTTGGACCTCTGGAATCTTTCTTGATCAAACTTTCAATATTCAAAATGAACACATTTCTATGAAAAAGTGTTTCCGTTGATTTTTGTCATTTTTTAGAAATGCAGAAAATTTGGTAATGCAGATCTTTGGGTGGTAGTCTTAAACAGTTGTTTAACCCTAAACAAGACCTGAATCACCTTCAGGAGACCTAGCAATAGAAGTGTGCTGGTCTGAACATCCCAAGGACATTCATCATTCTGAAGAGCTATTGTAATTAGCCTGGAGAATAAGGGGAAGGTGAAGAAAGGTGTTTCTCCCACATATTGGATCTCCAAGGAGAAAAAGTAAAAAGTGTAATTATTAATAGCTTCTGACAGATGGCTCCCGAAATATGGATATGAAGCCATTGCTGTTGCTTCGCTGCCGCTGAATACAGATTCAGCTGCTGCTCAATACAACAACAAAACTGGTTAGACTATCAATGATTTTATCATACCATAAGCCAGTAGTACACCCTGCAGCAGAGCGATAACCTTAATCCAATGCCCAGAGGTGGCAAACCACACGTAAACACTGATAACCAGCATATACAGCAAGTTAGGTGTTAGATGACACATCTCTGAGAACAAATAAAACAACATTGTGATCAGTGGACCAGTGATGATTAAACTAATATAATAAATGCCTATAACAAATTTGTTTTAAAACGCCCAGGTCAGATCTGTCTTGATCTCAACCCTTCATGCCCCATGTTGGGCACCAAAAAGGACTATTGTGGTTTAGCCCCAGCTGGTAACTGAGAACCACACAGCCACTAGATCAAATCTCCCCCACAAGGGGTTGGGGAGGAGAATGGAAAAAACCCTCATAGGTTGTGATAAAGACAGTTTAATAGTAATAACAATAATAACAATAATACAAGTAATTCAGAAATGCAAATGCTGACCACATGCAGAAGGAACAAGGAAATCAGCCCCATGCCCAGCCTGTTTCCGAGCCATGATCCCACCTCCCAGCTAGCTTACCCAGTTCTATCTGGAGCATGACGCTATAGTCATCTACCTGGACTTGTGCAAGGCATTTGACACTGTCCCGCATGACACCCTTGTCTCTAAATTGGAGAGACATGGATTCAATGGATGGACCACTCGATGGATAAGGAATTGGCTGGATGGTCGCACTCAAAGACTTGTGGTCAATGGCTCAATGTCCAAGTGGAGAACAGTGACGAGTGGTGTTCCTCAGGTGTCGGTACTGGGACCGGCACTGTTCAACCTCTTTGTCAGTGACATGGACAGTGGGATCGAGTGCACCCTCAGCAAGTTTGCCGACGTCACTAAGCTGTGTGGTGTGGTGTGGTCGACATGCTGGAGGGAAGGGATGCCATCCAGAGGGACCTTGACAGGCTGGAGAGGTGGGCCCGTGCAAACCACGTGAAGTTTAACAAGGCCAAGTGCAAGGTCCTGCATGTGGGTCAGCGCAATCCCAAGCATAAGTATAGGCTGGGCGAGGAATGAATTGAGAGCAGCCCCAAGGAGAAGGACTTGGGGGTATTGATTGATGAGAAGCTCAACATGAGCCGGCAGTGTGCGCTTGCAGCCCAGAAAGCGGACCGTGTCCTGGGCTGCATCAAAAGAGGCGTGACCAGCAGGTCGAGGGAGGTGATCCTGCCCCTCTGCTCTGGTGAGACCCCACCTGGAGTAGTGCGTCCAGCTCTGGGGGCCCCAGTACAGGAGAGAGTTGGGGTTGTTCAGCCTGGAGAAAAGGCGGCTCCAGGGAGAGCTAATTGCAGCTTACCAGTACCTGAAGGGGGCCTACAGGAAAGCTGGTGAGGGACTGTTTATCAGGGAGTGTAGTGACAGGACAAGGGGGAATGGGTTTAAGCTGAAGGAGGGTGGATTTAGATTAGATGTTAGAAAGAAATTCTTTACTGTGAGGGTGGTGAGGCAGTGGAACAAGTTGCCCAGAGATGTTGTGGAGGCCCCATCCCTGGAAGTGTTTAAGATCAGTTGGATGAGGCTTTGGGCAACATGGTCTAGTGGAGGGTGTCCCTGTTCCTAGGTTGGAACTAGATGATCTTTAAGGTCCGTTCCAACCCAACCCATTCTATGATTCTATGACAGGGAATATCCCTTTGGCCAGTCTGGGCCAGCTGTCTTGGCTGTGCTCTCCCAGCTTCTTGTGCACCTGGCAGGGCTTGAGAAGCTGAAATGTCCTTGACTTAGTGTAGGCACTAAAATTAACTAGCAACAACTAAAAACTTCAGTGTGTTATCAACATTATTCTCATTTTAAAGCTAAAACACAGCACTATACTGGCTACTAGAAAGAAAATTAACTTTGTCTCAGCCAAAACCAGGACACATGGTCACCCACAAAATCCTTCTCTTTGTATTGGAGAGATGGATTTGAGGATGGACCATTTGGTGGATAAAGAATTGGCTGGATGGTCGCATCCAGAGAGTAGTAATCAACAGCTTAATGTCCAGATGGAGATCCATGATGAGTGGTGTCCCTCCGGGGTCCGTCTTGGGACGAGTACTGTTTAATATCTTATCAATGATATAGACAATGGAATTGAGTGCATCCTCAGCAAGTTTGCAGATGACACCAAGCTGAATGGTGAGGTTGAAATGCCTGATGTCATCCAGAGGGAGGTGGCCAAGCTCAAGAAGTGGGCCCATGTGAACCTCATGAGGTTCAACAAGGCCAAGTTCAAGGTTCTGCACATAGGTCAGGGCAATTCCCGGTATCAATACAGGCTGGGGTATGAATGGATTGAGAGCAGCCCTGCAGAGAAGGACTTGGGGGTACTAGTGGATGATAAACTGGACACTGGCAATGTGTGCTTGCATCCCAGAAAGCCAAATGTATCCTGGGCTGCATCAAAAGAAGCATGACCAGCAGGTCGAGGGAGGTGATTCTGCCCCTCTACTCTGATCTCATGAGACCCCACCTGGAGTACTGCATCCAGCTCTGGGGTCACCAGCACAGGAAAGACATGGAACTATTGGACTGGGTCCAGAGGAGCGCCACAAAAACAATCAGAGGGCTGGAGCACCTCTCCTATGAGTACAGGCTGAGAGAGTTGGGGTTGTTCAGCATGCAGAAGAGAAGGCTCCAGGGAGACCTTATTGCGGCCTTTCAGTACCTTATAAGAAAGATGGGGACAGACTTTTTAGTAGGGCCTGTAGCGATAGGACAAAGGCTAATGGTTTTAAACTAAAAGAGGGTAGATTCAGACTAGATATAAAGAAGAAATTCTTTACTGTGAGGGTGGTGAAACGCTGGAACCTGTTGCCCAGAGAGGTTGTGGATGCCCCATCCCTGGAAACATTTAAGGTCAGGTTGGACAAGTTTCTGAGGAATGAGAACTAGTTCATAGAATCATTGAATATCCTGAGTTGGAAGGGATCCATAAGGATCATTGAGTCCAACTCCTGGCTCCACACAGGACCAGCCGAATCAGAGCATATGACTGAGAGTGTGATCTAGACGCTTCTTGAGCTCAGTCAAGTTCACTGCTGTGACCACTTCCCTGGGGAGCCTATTCCAGTGACCACCCTCTCAGTGAAGAACCTTTTCCTGATACCCAACCTAAACCTCCCCTGTCGCGGCTTCATTCCATTCCCTCGGGTTCTATCACTGGTCACCAGAGGGAGGAGATCAGCGCCTGCCCCTTAGCTCCCCTTCGTGAGGAAGCTGTAGGCCACCATGAGGTCTCCCCTCAGCCTCCTCTTCTCTAGGCTGAACAAACCAAGGGACTTCAGACTCTCTTCATATGTCTTCCGCTCTAGACCCTCCACCACCTTTGTTGCCTTCCTTTGGACACTCTCCAATAGTTTTATGTCCTTTTTGTACTGTGGCATCCAAAACTGCACATAGTACTCAAGGTGAGACCACACCAGCACAGTGTAGAGTGGGACAATCACTTCCCTAGACAGGCTAGCAATGCTGTGCTTGATGCACCCCAGGATGCAGTTGGCCTTCCCGGCAGCCTGGGCACACTGTTGTTCAACTTGCTGTTGACCAAGACCCCCAGGTCCCTTTCAGCATGGCTGGTCTCCAGCGTCTCATCACCCAGTATGTATGTATAGCCAGGGTTGCCCCTTCCCAGGTGCAGAATCTGGCACTTGCCCTTGTTGATGATGTCCTTGCTCATTGCAGAAAGTTTGGACTAGATGAACTTTAAAGGTCCCTTCCTACCCAAACCACTCTATGATTCTATGATGCTATGATACGAGTATGTATCCAGATACATGTATTCCAGTCTAAACATGTAGGTCCAGTTGCAGGATCATGGCTTTTCCAAGAACTAACTACAGTTTTCAGACTAAAACTGGAGTTTTGCTTCTTTGCACTTGCTCTGGTGGGTGCAGGCAAAAGCTAATGACAGTTGGTATGTGTACAGAAGACAAAGGCAGCAGCAGCACAGCAGCATTGTGTTTCAGTGGGCTTTTGAAAGTTTCTTTTTAAGCAGTGAGGAAGAAAAAGATTAATTTGCTATTTGTGATAAGCAATCCATAGAAATTTAATGTGAATGACAACAGAGTGAAAAAATTACTACGAATTTTGCTTACTTTTTCTTCTGATGACTTGCCACGTTTCTTTCTTAAAAGAATCACAACATTTGCCCTACTTTGAGCAGGGAGGTTGGACTAGGCGATCTCCAGAGTTCCCTTTCAACCCAACTGAGTTCTGTGTACATGTACTAAAAGAAGCAATACAGTACTTGAAGTATTAAATAAAATTTCTGTTAATGACAGATGATTCCTACTTCCTGAGGTTTTTCTTGAGAAAATTAGAACAGAGAAAATGAGTGATCATCTGTTACATTTTTTACACACATTATAGATTATAATTCATATATATGTCATTTGAGACTGAATTTGCACAAAGATTAAAGCATTTATCAAAATGTAGTGAATAATGTTTCAGATTGTAAATCTTAAATGTAAATGCAATTGTCTTCTAGATGCTTTAGTGTCAAGAGACATGAGAAATTGCAGATGGATTCTTTTTGTTACCCTAGGTATTGACACTTGATAGAAAAAAGCTCTGTATGACTTTCTATACTGCATTTTATTTTAATGGGCAGTATTCCTGTTTTTGTATAATGAAGTGCCAGCTACTAGAAATGTACTTTTCTCAGGCTCCTGTGGACAAATTAAACCACAAGAAAGTGAAGCAATTTGCCCCAAGTTATGGAATCCTGCTGGGTGGAAACAAGAATTGAGCCTGGATTTCCTGGCTTATAGATACAGACTTTCATAGGAAAGTCATATGTTAGAGGAGAAAATAGGTATCTAATTACTTTCAAAACAATGTTTCAAGTGAAGTGTTGAGGAATCAGAAAATCACAGAATCATTTAGATTGGAAAAGACCTTTCAGATCATTGAGTCCAATGGTAAACCTAACACTACCAAGTCCACCACTAAACCATGTCCCTAAGCGCCATGTATACACATATTTTAAATATCACCAGGGGTGGTGACTCAACCACTTCCCTGGGCAGCCTGTACCAATGCTTGACAAACATTTTGGTGAAGGAATTTTTCCTAATATCCAATCTAAACCTCCCCTGGCACAAACCTGAGGTCATTTCCTCTTGTCCTATCACTTGTTACTTGGGAGAAGAGACCAACACCCATCTGGCTACAACCTCCTGTCAGGTAGTTGTAGAGAGCGATAAGGTCTCCCCTCAGCCTCCTTTTCTCCAGGCTAAACAACCCCAGTTCCCTCAGCCGCTCCCCGTAAGACTTGTGCTCTAGACCCTTCACCAGCTTCGTTGCTCTTCTCTGGACACTCTCCAGCACCCCAATGTCTTTCTTGTAGTGAGGGGCCCAACACTGAACACAGGACTCGAGGTGCAGCCTCACCAGTGCTGAGTACAGGGGGACGATCACTTCCCTGGTCCTGCTGGCCACGCTAGTTCTGTTACGAGCCAGGATGCTGATGGCCTTCTTGGCCACCTGGGCACACTGCTGGCTCATACTCAGCCAGTTGTCGACCAACACTCCCAGGTCCTTTTCCACCAGGCAGCTTTCCAGCCACTCTTGCCCAAGCCTGTAGCGTTGCCTGGGGTTGTTGTGACCCAAGTGCAGCCTTGTCAATATAAAGGCACTCAGCCTTGTCAATATAAAAGTAGTTTCTGCTAATTCAATTCTTCCTGTCTGGGTGTTATTTTGAAGTATTTAACTACATGAACACTATGTTTTACATGATTCCCTCTATGATCAAATATAGAGAAGACATTTTATTTATGTTTATTTAAAAAGTATGGAGTCCAACTGTGGCCTAAGGCAAGCTTTATTCATCATGATAATATAATACAATGTAATATTCTGTTACTACTAGGTAAGATGCGTTATTATATTCTGTTATTAGCTTGTCAGATTTCTGCATAAAAAATATCTAAGTATACCTGTCAAGAGGCACAATAACAGTTATTAGTAACTTTAATCATATTGATAATAGACATTTTCTTGTCCAAAGACATTTCTTGCTTCTTATCTTACCCCATTCTAAGAAAATTTAGTACTTCATATTAAAGTGTGCATATTGAAGAATCAAGAAGAAAGTAGAATGAAAATGAGTTTACTGTAGACCAGATAATCTCAAGAGTTTAATTTTTTTATGTTTTGCTACTCAGAAGTCAGTTTACAGATTTTTTTTTATAACACTATCTGCATCTTGTTGATGCAGAATACAGGTTGCTCATTGAATTCAGTGTATCTAGATATAAATGTGCATCTGTTTATATTTAATATGTATACATTAATTGCAGTATGCAGATGCAACATTCACCAATGATTATGTCAACATATAGATCAGAAATTGTAATAGAACTCTTATCTTAGAAATCTAAGCAATGAGTTTACAAGATATTTATTATGAAAAATCTAATATTCATAGAAAATATGCTGTTAAATTATTTATAACTGTATGTTGCTAGTAATTAACACTACTCCGGGTACCCAAAGAGATAGTGATGAATGTCACTGTTGAATTAATTAGGCAGAGGTACATCTGTAAATGTTTTCTTGCCAATCAGTATTGTTATGTTACTCACTTCTGCTCTGAGAAACACTACATCATGTAAAGCTGTATGAGTTTTGAATTTTATGCGAAAGTTAATGCATCTTAGCAGAACATTTTGTTATTTTGCTATTGAGAATAAATTTGATGCATTAATAAGTCCTGAAAATATAACAATTTAAAGTCTGTACTTAAGGTGTAAAAATTCATAGCAAATTAAACAAAAAAAAGTATGTGGTAAGCCCCAGGAATTGAGGATCTTTTCTGCTTATGTTTTTGCATAGTTACCCACAAAATAATTACCGCAAGTGGTGCTATAAAGATATTAAGAATAATTTGTTGTGTTTAATTTTATATTCACAATTATCCTAAAGAATGCTTATCAGTTCTTATATGAATGAGGCTCGATAGTACAGTGCCCTTCAAAGTGCAAATGTTTCTGGAGTTGCTAACAGCTTGAAATCAGGTTGGGCATAAAGAAAAATTGACTGGCCACAGATGGGAATATTGATTGCAGAACTAGTCTCTTAGCTGTATATCATGACCTAAATTTTGAACTGTCTGTCTACATAACTTGTTAAACAGTGAGCTGTTTTGTCTCTTGTAAGGAAATTTTAGGTTATCAGTTGCTATGGTTGGTCTGTTGTGCTAGGTAGCATGGTTCATAGACTTGTTGGTTCAACTAGAAATTATGGGAAGCAGTTCTTCTGTACATGTCTCTCATTTCTTGCTGAGTGTTTCCAGAGTTGCATGCAGCTGCTCCCTCCTCCTTAGACATGTTCCTGAGAAGTGCCATCTCACCCATTACAAGCAACATAGTGGCAGTTTCTCATATAAAAGTTCTTGATCTTGGCAGTGTAAATATTATTGAGTGAAAGGATACATACATTAGCAATAAATAAGTAATAATAAGAAAAGATGGTGTCTGTGGAAGGGGACGATACCTAACGTTACGTGATTAGCCATACCTTTCTATGTGTGTTCTTTGCCTTTAACAAATGTAAGGCCATTTGTGTTATCTTGATCATCTTTCCCTGATGTCATTAACCTTTTTTTCATAACTTCTGTGAATAATAAGCATTTTCAATGCCATGGTAACTTTTGAAATCCTTAAAATAGAACTAATCACATGTTGTTTTGCTTTGAAATGCAATCCTGTTCAACTGCAAAGTATATCAGAAATGTCATATTGGTCTCGTCTTGTTGCTAGAATAGTCAGACAGTTATGCACAAAGTATTACATAATCTTAAAAGAAGAGCTATCAGATCAGCCTATCAGCTACTTGTATTTATTTTCCAGAGGTATGTTTTTCATTGAAGTGTTTAAAGACTATTGGAATTATAACTACCAGACTTTCTCTTTAAACATCAGGGAGATTGTTAGGAGAGGAATTGCAGTGGTGAAGAGGACAGAGCAGCAGTAGGTAGAAGGCAATTCAATACTACAGCTTCTCAAGATCCTTTAAATAATCTCTTTGAAACACATTTTCTACTCTAGCCATCTTGGTCCCAGATTGTGTGATTTAGAAGCCTTCATAAATTTCAAGTGGGAGCACATTAAGGTATGCTCATAGTTGAGGCTCAGAGACACAGGTATGGACATGATATGTTCAGGAGTTGAAAACTCATTGCTGGTTTATCTTTCTTGGTAGTCATGGGCTTTCTGAAAGGGCCTGATCTCCCTGGCATAAGAGCTGTTGCAGCAAGCAGGATAAGCAGATGCAGCCAGGACTGAAACTCTCAGTCCCTCCACCTGGTAACACAAGGTCCCTGCAGGACCTGCTGCAGGTGCAGTACTGACAAAGCAACCTGCTGCTGAAGCCTTCTTACCTAGCTGTCTAGGGGGTTGTTACCGAGGGTGCTGTTCTGATGAGAGGGCTAGTAACTGCCCTGCTGCTCTTGCTTCTGGTGATGGAAAATCTCTTCTGAGCCCTCACCTTTCTTGGTGATGCAGCTTCAGGATCTTCACTGGTTTCTTTCTCAGGACGGGGTGAAGATCATTTTGCAAATAGTTACAGGCATCTCTCTCCCCCCCCATGCCTTTATTACCGTCCTCTCACAGTGTTTGCATTCCCCAGAGCTTAGCCAGAAGAGGCAGCATGAGAGCATTCCTTGGCCACATCAGCCCAAAGTCTAGTAACTTAGTGCAGTTCACTTCCAACAGCCACTGGAGTGAGTCTTTGTGCTGAGGTGGCTCAGCAGCACTCGTGTATTCCATTTCACCAGCTTCTCCCTGGAAACTGCAACCACTCCTGGGAGGACAGGGATACCTTGCTGACTAAGGGTATCAAAATGGGCTGCTGAACAAAAGCAAAAGTCACAGTCATTTGCTAAGCAGTGTCTGAGTCCTAAATGTTTAAGTAGCATTCCCAAATGGACAAATATGAAAGCAGTGAATTTATGCAAAAGCAAGGAAAGAAAAGTGTATGGAAGAGAGAAAGTGTGGGGGAGGAAGAAAGAGGAAAGCAAACAGTTTTGGGTGGTAGAAATATTATGGTAGACAGCAGCTGACATTTTTTTCTCATTATGACAACACATATGACATTATACTATAAATGTCTCTCATGTTGACAGTTCCTCTAGCTGTCAGTATTGCACTGTTCCAAACTGGGAGCAGAAGCATGCAGAGATGACTTAATTTGCCCGATGTGTATCATCAACATTTGAGAGTCATTATTTTCAGAGTGGGCATCTTTGATCTCTTTCCCTAAGAACAAACAAAAGAAAGAGTAGAAGGAGAGCTAATGCTCTGTGTGTGGTGTCAATGCCATATAGCAATCAGTTTTCAAATATTCATTATGCGAGTATTTTTATTCTGCAGTCTAGTGAGAAGCAAATTATGCTTCTTCATCTGGTATTGAGTATTTCTACAAAAAGGCTGAGAGGATTTGAGTGTATTTCAGGGGGAGGAAACTAAAATTGCTCCAGATTTCTCCTTGTCCTTATAATTTTTCCCCCAGCTGTGGTTTTAATTAGTTCTGCAACAGCACCACCAAGAGTCTATTCATCAATGCCAAGATTCAAACATTATAAATGTACACTCATCTTGCATGTAAAGAAAATAGGTTTATAAAGGTGGAACTTGGTTTTAAAGTTGTGTATAATTTTGGACTTCGTGAAGATGTCCTTTGTAGTATTTAAACTATCAGAGAAGCTTTTCCTTTCCATCCTCCCTCTGTGGACTGGAAAACATACAAATACAGCCTTACCTAATGCTTCCAGGATATCTCTCCCTCTCCTATGGCATTAGGAAGCATGGGTGGCTGACAAAATAGGTAACAGTAGAGAGACATTAGGAAATAACATATTAATCTCTTATAATACTAATTCAATGTAGCAGAAAATGTTAAAGTTGTTAATATATTTAATATTATACCCTGGGTTTGTTTCTGTGCTTAATTTCCATAACATTCCTTTTCACCAGGCCTTATAACGAAAGAACATAGTCCAGCCCATATTCTACGTATACAAGCTACTGTCCAGGTTCTCGGTTGGGATACAGTTAATTTTCACAAGAAGTTTGGGGGGACACAGCCAGGACAGCTGACCCAAACTAGTCAAAGGGATGTTCCATACCATATGATGTCATGTTCAGTGTATTGGGGGAGGAGGGGAGAGGGTTGGCTGGGGAGGAGGAGTCACCGCTGGAGAAAGGCTGGGCATCGGGTTCTGGGTGGTGAGCAATTGCATTGTGTATCACCAACTTTGTATATTCTTTTATTAGTGGTGGTGTTATTTCCCTCTTCCTTTACTGTCCCAGTAAACTGTCCTTATCCCCACCGATGAGTTTTACCTTTTTTTTTCCACTTCTCCTCCCCATCCCACTGTGGGGGAAGAAGAGAAGAAGCGGCTGTGTGATGCTTAGCTGCTGACTGGGGCTAAACCATGACAGCCACAATAAAAAAAGTTTACAGACCTTTCAAAATTTTGGAATTAAAAAAGTAAATCTCAAATTAATTAGATTAGAAAAGATCAACAGCAAGTATCAATTTACACATCTAAGGGGTACAACTAATACACTGATAACACTGCCTGCTCCTTAGGAAGTGTTTATTCCCTTTCCTGAATTGCAAAACTGTTTTATAACATAGTACATAATGAAACAGGAAATGTTTAACAATACTTATGTGTTTAGAGCATGCATTTGTAAATTAATTTCTTAGTTTGGAGACAACTGTTCACAGACTATCTGGGCTGCACAAAAAATGATGGCAATAAGGAAGCTGTTAGTTTTAAGCACAGAAAAAAATTCAGTCCTGTTGTGGGGAGGGAACAGAGTGATGGCTACAGCTGATGAATGCATGGTGGCACATCAAGGAAAGGGAAAGATATAAAGAATGCTCTGGCCTTCTCATTTTTGTTCTCTTTCTATACAACTATATTATTATTAGTTGTAACTACAGACTTAGAATCACTGAAACATAAAATAATTTTGCTTGGAAGCGTTCTCTGGAAGCTATCTTATCCAATCCTCTGCTGAAAGCAGAGTTAACAACATTTGATCAAGTTTCCCAGGGCCTTCACCAGTGAAGCCTTGAGTACCTCCAAGAGTGGAGATTCCACAACAGTTTTGTGGAAGCTAGTTTCTGTTCTTAACCATCATCATTGTGAAGATTATTTGTTTCCTTCTGTCCATGCAAAATATTCCTGTGTGCAAACTGTGACTGTTGTTTCTTGTCCTTTGTCCATGAATCACTGAGCAGATTCTGGCTCTACCTCCCTATATCATCCCTATATGTAGTTGAATACAATAATTATATTTCCCTCTCCTTATCCATGCTATCCAGACTCAGTTCCCTCAACATTTCTCACCATGTGTCTCAGTAAGACAGTCCTCCATTCGACTTTCACCAGTTTCCTACTGTCAATGAAAAGTCCTGTGCCTGCTCCATTAATGCTCTCAAGTGCCTGAGATACAAACTAATCTGGCAGACAAGCTAATAAGCCCCACTGAGAAAGAGAATACATTAACCTGGGCTTGACTCTGACCAATACAATTACACAGCACAATTTCCCAGCTTCTTCCTGGTCCTGTGGCAGCTTGCAGAAGCTGTGACGCTGCACGATGCTCAGGAGTATATGAATTGTTGCTGTTACGGTGGGAGAGGTGGAGGTCCATGAGCTGCAGTTCAACAAGCAAACCTACATCTGTCTGTTTGGCGCTGGTATCCTTTGAAGGTCTGGCTATTTGAAAATCACAAATGTTGTGGCTTTATACATAATAGCTGTAGCCTCTTTAGCTAAAGAGGGAAGGAAGACATAAATAAAGTTAAACCAGTTACCCTAATCCCCTTTCTTGTTATATGACATATGGAATCTTCTTCCTTTTCTAAGAACTGTTTTGCAGCTCTTTTATCACTGAAGCAAGTTTGAGGGGAGAGGGAGATAGATGATGCTATTTTGAGGTAGCATACAGGGATGTGTGTCTTGTTTTGATCCTCCGGGTCTGAAGAAGCATCTAAAGCCATTTACGCGCTGCTTGGCAGAGTTAGCTATACTACACCAGTAAAACATGCGTTCCTATGCTGTCTTAATGTGTTGAGACAGAAAAAACTTTAAAATGAACATTTTTTTTGGCTAACTGCTGAATTTTCTTTTTCCTTAATATGAAAATATTTCTCATGGCATTTGTCACAGGTATTTTCTTATAATCTTCTTATTTCTGCTATCCCCTGAAGGCCACAGAATAGCTATCATAAAAGCAAAGCAGTGTCTTAGAAACCTGTTTTGAAAGAGTGAAAAGGTAACTCAATGTACAGATGTAAAACATGAAAGTGTCAGTAGTCAGCATCTCCTGGTTATAAATATTATTAGCCTTCATGTACTGAGGTCTATTAGTAATGTTAATTTCTTCAGCCAGTTAAGATCTTCTTCAGCCTGTTTCTGCTGAACACTGTACCTACCTCCAGAAAATATTTCCACTCTTTTTTTTCCCTAAGAGTTATGTCCAATATAGAATTCAGTTTTGTAACTGCTCTAATTTAAGTCTAATAAAAGGCTTTTTATTATACTTTTCTGTTAGACTTGTATTATTAATTTCCATTTCTAAATCATTAGGCAAAAATATTAAGAATAAAAAAGATATGGCATTTTTAATACAAGATAGTTACAGCATTTGTAGGAATGCATCATACGCACACAATTGCTATCATGAAGATTTATAGGACCTCTAAAAAACAAATATGGTGATTTAACAGTAATACAAAATAATGATTCATCTACAGTGAGGCTATGATGAAAAAACCCAACCAGTGGATGCACATAATGAATTGTTTTCTTGTCCTCTCACCTTTTCATAAATCTTGTGATTGGGTGTTTATTTATTTAGAGTAGCAAATGCCACAGTTCTTGACAGGCATCTGATAGCCAGGATTCTGAACAATTTGTTACAGGTTTAGAATTATTTTTCCCTTGAGTAGAACTGGCTTTAGGAAACAAAGTTTAGATCCTATCACAGCAGTCCGATCAGTTCAAAGGCAAGCAAGTAATTTTTCCACTTTGGTATTCTCCAATTTTGCACCTGTCATTGATTAACAACCTGATTGGATTCTCATTGTGTGTAGTTGACAGTTCCAAGAGGAAGCAGGTAGCGAAGCCCAGAAAGTCCAGATGTTAGGCTAGTCAACACCACCAGAGGGGGATTTCGGTTTTTGCTGAGGAATAGATCATCAAAAGCAAGCCAGAAAAATGATTAATGGAAAAGCATGGAAAGAAGTGGTTTACAGTAGCAATGACTTCTAACGTTTGTCAGATACATTCGTATAGCCTTGTATTCCTCTTTGGGCTCTTCACTCTGGCTTCTGGACTGAGCATTCAGCCATTCATTAATCATGGTTTTATCGTGTTTCTGCTGAAAGAATAATAGACTGGAAATGAAGTAACCCTGAAAAAGAGGGCTTTATTCTTTGGGTTTACTTTTAGGTTGTGGGGGATTTTTTTGGCCAGGAACCTACCTGCGTATGTAACTAAGGTGACAGAAGATATGTTTTTAGACTACTGAGGATGACATTTTTTAAAACACTAATTCTTGACTGTTTATGTTAGCATGATTTGGATAAATTATTGGAGAGAAACACTGTCCTGACCACTGGTAAAAGTCTGGTCTAGCTGCATTTTAAATTCAGGTCATTCTTTTTTCCTCTTACAGAGTTCTTGACATTATTCAAGTAATTTTCATAATGTTTTTCTGTTGTCACAATTTATGTCACAGATTTTTTTTATGGAACTAAATAGCAAAAGAATTTTAGAGATCATAAAATGCCTGCAATACTTCATTTTTAATCTATATAAAATTTGATCTATCCATATATATAATGGCTACAAAACATCATTTTCTATGAAGATCTGAGAATTCACACTTTACTTATATGTTTTGATATTAGTAAACATAGTGATATTCAATAATACTGAATGAAAACCTGATTTTAAACTCAAGTGCACAAAAATATATGTTGGCAGCTAATTTTGTAGTTGATAATTGAAACAAAAATTTCTAAGAGATTGTCCACAGAAGAAGATATATATATGTTGTACAGAAGCTGTCAAATATAAGTGCTGTATCAAATATTAAATATTCTAAGACTTGTCAATGAACAGTGCCTGTAAGAAAGAAGATTCATAACAAAATTTGGAAATAATTTTTAATATAAAAGAAATAAGGTGTCCTTTTATATATATATATATATATATATATATTTATGTGCTAAGTTCACATTCCTGATGCAGTGACATTAAAAAATTAGCATTGATACCTAAATAGAAACAATCCGTTTTCCTAGTCCTTCTGTAAATACTTGTTTGTGCTAATGATGTAAGTAAAAATTGTAAGCTTCCGTGTTCTAATAATTCCTTTCTTAATGTTCTGTTTTCTAGGTAAGTACTCTCCTAGCATTCCTCACTGCCTTCTCAAAGTACCACAAAAGAGGTAAAAATCACAACAAAAATGAAGGCTCATCTGGTAAGAATTCATTTTGAGTTACATGCTCGTCTACTTTATTTTTGGAGGAATGTGGCCATTACAGAGGATTAGTTTGTGTGGAACTGATGAGAGGAGAGAAGCTGATTACAGCAGCTGTCCACGAAATGCTCATTGCACATGCAGGCTGCCCAGATGAACTTCAGGCAGCACTCCCTCCTCTCCATGGTCCAGGTTCATGTTATAAATGTAAAGGCTTTTTATTTCCTAAAAGGTTGAAATAGAGCATAGCCAGAGAGTTTTGATGGCAGAACAGTTGCTTCCTTGAAGGGGAACAAGGCAAGAACAAACAAAAGTAAAAAGTGAAAAAGATGGAAAAATGCGGAATGTTCACATTGGTGAAGCAATCTCAGGTAAAACAGCTGTCCTTCTGAGCTTCTCCAAAGTCTGGCTGCCCTGTGCAGAATTGAAGGTATTTATGACATTACTGATAGCTTCCATTGTAGTTATAGTCACAGAAATGCAGGATGCACCCTTAGTCAGCTAGGACTGATTGCTTTTAGTTAGAAGGTCAAGGAGAGGAAAAAGAGGAAGAGAGGAGGAGGAGACTGCAAAGAAGATAATTACAAAGAAAATTACACAACTGAAGGTTTTTGCAGCCGAAACATGAATCTCGCACTCTGGTGCTTTTCAGGACCTAACCAAAGATGTTGGAAGCGGTGGTGTCACATGGTGAGGTCCTCTGGACTCTCCAAACATGAGCTTTGAAAGCTTTGTAGTGCTGTAAGGGATTCCGGGGATCCTGGACATGACATTGAAGGCTGCCATACTGGCAGAGATTAATCTAATCTGTCTACCTGGCCTTTCTAGTACCAGTGGCAAACTGTGGATCCCTCAAGACTGGTACTGGCTTAGGAATCTATATGTGTTTTATTGCAAAACTCAAGATCTTGGGCATGGTAGCCATTAAAGCTTTTCTGGCATATGACTGAAAAAAATTATTAACTTTGATCTTGCATGAACTTTAGTTTGCCTAATTGCACTCTGCGTACATTAAATTTTCCTATGCTTGTATTCATGCACATACAGAAACACAGGCACACACACACATACCTAAACCAATGACAAAAACAAATCAAGTATTTTGAGCTAGACAGAGTTTGGAAAATGGAAATGAAAATAGCTCCATAGCAAAGATTTCACCTGAGGAAAGATTCAAAGACTAAAAGGGAGAAGACTAGACAGTATTTACTGCAATTATAGGAATGATGCATAAGGAACTCTGTCTTGCCTAA
This sequence comes from Balearica regulorum gibbericeps, assembly GCF_011004875.1. Lineage (NCBI taxonomy): Eukaryota > Metazoa > Chordata > Aves > Gruiformes > Gruidae > Balearica > Balearica regulorum. The sequence continues at coordinate 65,716,346 of NC_046220.1, forward strand.
AAATAAAAAGAACACGGGCAACATTTACAGTATTTCCTTAATTTGAAAGAATGGCTTATTCAACTTTTCAATAACTAAAGATATTCAGACATAGAGGAATATTCCCTTAACCTGAAAATAGGAGATCGTCATGTCTATTTTTAATGCAAACTTCTTTTTGCCTATGATAACATAGTTAAATTATTCAATCCAGCTATTAAAGTATTCTTCCAAATAAAAAAACCCCAAACATTTAAAAGAACAACAGTAACAACAAATCAAAAGCCATATGTGCTGTTTCTTTTCCTATTGAATGTGTTCTTTTTGTGGCACAATGTAATTTTCTTTCATGATGAATCTACATAAGTTACTCTATATTGAGATCTTTAAAACCTGGATTGGTTCTGAGAATATTAAGGAGACTAATACTGGGTAATATTATAGTAATGGCGTAATTTTAAAGCTTTTAATAATAGATATCATGGTACGGGTATATAGGAGGTAACATGCTTCAGGCAAACAGAATGGTTTGGTACAGAGTACATTACTAAATCAACCTGTAGAGGGCGATATGGTGGTTTTGGCATAGCAAGATTTATGTGGCTGTAATAACGAAATGAGAAAGCTCATTAAGACTTCATTATAACTAGTTTAAAAGTTCATACAAAACACCTACTGTTACTATATTTTGCTGTTCATAATACTAAAATAATATATCTTGTTCTGAGTTGGAAACTGTCTTGTTCAGTGATTGAAAAAACCCCCATCTTTTTGCTCTGTAGTTCTAGAGAGGGGGAAAAAAAAATCAATACAGTCCTGTAAAGCTTTTGATAAATCAATAAATATACTGTCCCATGATATTTTCCTTTAAAATAATGCATTGCATGTAAAGGAAGAGGATTAATGTGTGTTCAAATATATATATTAAAAACCTCTGTGATTATGTGTCCATTCCCTACCACTTTAAACTTCTTTCTTCTCATTTAAAATTCCTTTTGGAGGAGAGGAGTGAATCCCACGATATGATCAAAATCAACTGTGAGACTTAGGTCTGGCAAACCTTGCACTTTTTGTACAAGCACATTTCATAGTGCTGAATGCTTTCTGGCAGAAAATAAAGTTGAATCTGACTTGTGTGGGTCCTTTGACAAGAAGCCTGTTGAGAACTGGCTGCTTCAATCCCTGTATTACCATCCTCAGAGCACAAATAATAAGAACCATTCAGAAGGGTGTCTCTAAGAGAAAAAGAATTGGGGCTTGGAAGGTAAAATGAATTGCTTTTGTACCATGCAAAATAAAGAAACAGATGTATTTCAGGTAAGGTCTTCTATTTATTTGTGCAGGGACCATTCAACTATGCAAATTATATTATTCAGGTAATAACTTGTGTAAGCGCACAATATCTTACAGTATCTCATGCATGCACAAGTGACAGTGCTGAGAAATGGTACAAACCTAATTGTGTGTTCACAAGCACAGACGAAGCTGAACTAAAATGCAGCCTGGTTTTGGAGTTTGTTTATTGTTTGGGTTTTTTTTAACCTACTCTTTTTTGGTTTTAAAGATTGACATTGTACCTGGAGTACTTCCAGCCATTTCTACTAATGTTTTTCTAACATGTTTTGTCAAACTAATTTAATATACAGGTGTTCTTTGTGTTAGAGGAAGACTGGATGCAAACCATGTAGTTAGTAGCAGAGTCTTACTGACTTAATAGCTTGAATATTATATGGGGTTTTTTTAAGGAATCTTTTGTTGTCTAGCATACAGTGGGCTTTTATTGGGTTTTGAATACATTTTCCTTGTCATTTCCGTACTTGCTGCATTATGATGCAGACACAGAACCAAGCACTGAAAATGTGTTCTTCAAAAGAGCGAATAATTCCCACAGGCTCTTACAAGAACTAAAGCTGTGTACTCATAGGGACAGGACTGTAGTAGATTGTAATACTGGAACAAATCGGCTAATAAAAGAGAAACAGTCATGGATACTGTGTGCTGCAGCTGATCACAGCAGAAATGGAAATATACCTGGTTTGTCTTGTTGCAGCTGAGATAAGCTCAAGATCTTTGTTCATATTGTTTGAGACAAATACTCTCACGTGTTTAAGGTAACATCAGGTAATTATAAGGTAACATACTACATACTTTCCATATTTGGAATGTATGTAAAATGCCTAATAACATGTATTTTGTTCAGAGAAACTGCTGAAAAAAAAAAAAAACCAGTAAAAATAAGTCTGGACTACAGGGCTAGCTGGCTTTGGTAGAGTGTCTCTCTTGCAGATAGAAAATACAAGGCATCTAGAGCAAATTATGGGAGCTGGGTTTTTCTATTTGATTTTGGGTTTGTGACTGATCTGAAGGTAGCAATCCTTTAATAGATCTTTCTAAATCACCCCACTAAGTAATTACTAAGAAGACAGGGTTTTCTTTCCCTACAACACAAACAAGATTGTGGCAGTTCATATCTTCTATGCTCTCTGTAGCAAATGTCCATGTTGGATGCCAGTCACAAAAACGTTTCAATATCGCCCTGTTGAGTCCAGAAGAGCAGTTTCCTGCCTCTTTCCCAAGTTGGCTGGTTTTCCCCTCTTCCAATTTGGACCTGGAACTAACATGCACAGTCTGCACCCTGTCAACAGAGATCCACAGGAAACTTTCAGCATTGGTGGGTAACCATGGACTTCCTTCCTCATGCTCTCTATCCTGTCTCTCATCCCTTCCTGCCCTGTTTTCTCAGCATGACTCTATTCCCCATCTTCTCCCCTGTTCCAGCCATCCTTCAGGCATATGCTCTATCTGTCCTCCCCAACCTTGTGAACTACAAGACTAGCAAAGGACAAGAATACAATTCTTAGTACAGCTTTATTTGTTTGTTTGTTTGTTTATTTATTTATTTATTTTAAGGGAGAAAGAAATACAAAGCTAGTTTGCGAAATCTGTTTATTATTGTTGAGTAGCTGGACGTTTTATTGGACTTTAGTATGGTTAATATGTTTGGGTGGATAATTTTACGACGTTTTTGTTGTTAGGCCACAAAGTGGCAGAGTGACAACAGTGATATCTATTGGATCTTTTTTTTATTCCTGTTATAGAGATTTATTCTAGAATAGTTTGTATATTTTTAAGCTGAAGGGTAATATTCAAGACAGTACTTGCTTTTCAGTGGAGGTTTCCAGAAAACAAAAACTTGTCCTGTGTCTTCAAATATTTTAGTCTTTTAAAAGATGAAAAATCATATTTTGAGGTCTTGCTTATGTAGTGGTATCATGATACTATCCTACAAAATTTAACTCTTGCTAATTCTCCATCTTAGCATTTTTTGCCTCGAGAGTTTGACGCTAAAATGGAACTGACTTTCCAGATGAAAGCCATAGTGGCTCTGATGATTTTTAGTTGCTAGGCTTCTCAACAGATAATTTGCCCATATTCTGAAACTGTATTTGGATGAGGCCTATCTTCTGTACTCAGTTTTTTTATGTAGATGGATGTACTTGGTGTGGAAAGGAACTATGATGTACAGTAACTAAGTCCAGGATAGAAATTTGATGTGCCTATCTAGCTCCAAGGCCTGATTTCCTGTTATAACAGTCAGATACTTCATCCAAATGCAAAGTCACTGCAACTGAATCTGTTATGTACTTTGTACCAAATGATGCATTCCTGCCTCAGACTTATGATCACCTCCCTGTAACTCATGAACAGTCTCATTTTGGCCTTTTTCAAGCTGTTCTGCTTACACCACTGCTTTCTGCAGATTTTTTTTTCTCATGGCTACCTCCTCAACTGGAAGAGTACACAGGCTTTGAGCACAATAATGGCCAAATGTCCCTAAAGGACTCTTCACAGCACAACTTAAATCAGTTACTAAAGTGGTTTCAAAATTCCACTGAAATCAAGATATTCATTCATGGGTATCATTTTCAAAATTTTACTTTGAGCCTTGCTTTATTATATCAAAAGAACAACACTATGCAGAGTTTTCTCTGTGATTTCTGAAAAAGAGCTGGATTTTTCAAAGGTGACAATGTCTGTCTGAATAGATAAAAAGACTGTAAATTCCACATGATCTTTTTAAGTTCTATCCTGCTATGATAACAGAGAGTATCTTTGAGTATCTCTCCCATCAAAGATGAAGGCTTGCTCCATCCACATTCAAGCAAGACTGACAACTTGGAGATAAAGCAGTTCTCAAAATCTTCAAACAAGCAACATGATGTTTAGCTGTGTGAACCATGTAAGGTTAACAGGATGACATGACAAGTCTAAGAGTGCCATTGCAGTCTTTTCTGACCAATTATACTGGCACTTCTCATTTCCACCATCCCAAGGGGGTAAAATGTGTCAGTTGTCCACCAACACTTACAGAAAACAAAAGGGATGATGACCTTTATAATTCACCCAAATTCAGCTTCAGAAATAACTTCCTTACCTGTGTCTCAGGGCTTGCAGTGCAATTTTCCTGAAATTTCCCTTTGGCTTTTTACCTGCTTCAGTTACACCTAAGATGGCATCATGTGTGATCTGACGACTGTTCACAGTTTTAACCTCAAGTAATAGAAGTTCAAATGTTGGCAAGGGTCACTTCTAGAATTTTTAATTTTAAGATCCTGATTAGTGTCAACACTACAGAGCAGAATTAATTTTCTTCACTAGTTTAAGGCTCTGATAACAAGGAGTAGGTAGCCTTTACTGGTAGTCTTTAGCAAAGCCATATGTTTAACAAGTTTGAATGGACTTCAAATTTAAGGTGATGAAGGGAAATCCAACCTTTGCTACAAAGCTTCAAAAGCTTTGTGATAATGTTTACTTATATATTAATGTAAATGATAATGTGTGAATGATTGTTTACAATAAAAAATAAGCTAATGGCTTGATTTTTATTTTTCTCCTCACTTTTATAGTTATCTTCAGCACATGCTCATCAAATTTGAGGGGTGTGAAGTAAGTACTTTTGCAAGTACTTAGTAAATTGTTTTCCCTAACTCTTGCTCTGCAGCTTACCCTGGGAAGCAGTGACTCATTTCATACAATGAAGCCATTTTGTAGAGAATGATTTCCTATGAGATGGTGGTGTGTTGTGTTTTATCTTGATAGAAATCAAAACTTATCCATAATAGACATAGAACAGAAACAGGTATATCCATTACATAGGAAGACAGGACGACTAACTACTAATTATTTTCAACGGTTTGAAAAGGGAAAGGAAACCCTACCCAACACTTCCTGCAAGAGAAATAAACCCATTCTTTTCTTTCAAAAGAAAATCATAATAGCATACCTGTCACAATGCCATATGGAGTAATGCAGAAGCTGTGCCCCTGTGTGTGAAAGCAGATTCTCTACTGATTTCAGTTGCAAATCAACATGCAATTTTCTCTGCAATGACTGAAGTTCATTTCCAGCAGACATCAGGAATTGGGGTGATGATAGGAAGGAAAAGAATTCAATTCTCTGATTCAATTTGATGCAATATGGCTAGTGCAGCACAAAGATAAGTGTTACAGCTGTCACAGTGGAAATGTTCAAGTGCAGTAAGTGCAAGATCTCTGTGGAAAGAAGGGATTTTGTTTCTTGCATACAGACAATAATTTCTGCACTATTTTCATAGCTGTGAATATTTTCACCATTTTTCAATTTGCTTTATCTGCTGCAACATACTTAAAACTCCATAGCAAAAAAAAATGCATTAAGAAAAATCTATGTTGCAAACTTTGACATTCCAGCTTTTGAAAGAATTAAATTATCCTTGCTTTATACACTTAATCTTGACCTTGCATACATGGACTGATACTCTTCGGTTGTATAACTGTCAGCTTTTATAAAGGACCTTAGCCTCATGTATGCAATGAGATAGACAGGACTGACTGTTCTTTATTTTATCTTCACTGTTCTTTGTGGAGAGTCCCTATCTTTAAAAAAACCCCAAACAACTCATTTCCAAAGTCTATACAACATTCGTGAGTCCTTCCCAGGAAAACACATTGTTACTTCCTTCGTTCGCTTTTCTGAAATGTTCAGCAGTATAATATCTAAGGCCTTGACAAATGGTTTATATATTGTTGTGATTTAACCTGGCAGGCAGCTAAAACAACCACACAGCCTTTTGCTCACCCCCCCTCCCACCCTGTGGGATGGGGGCAGAGAATTGAAAATGAAAAAAAAAAGTGAAACTCGTGAGTTAAGATAAAGACAGTTTAATAGGACAGAAAAGGAAGATAATAATAATAACAACAATGATGATAATGAAAATAATAATAATAATGATATAATAATAATAACAGCAACAACAACACCACATAACAAATGATGAACAGCACAATTTCTCACCACCTGAAGCTGATGCTCAGCAAGTTCCCGAGCTCCCCTGCCTCCTGGCCAACTCCCCAGTTACATACAGAGCATGACATCATATGGTATGGAATACCCCTTTGGCCAGTTTGGGTCAGCTGTCCTGCCTGTGTCCCCTCTGAGCTTCTTGGGTGCCCCACACCTTCTCATTGGCAGGGCAGTGTGAGAAGCTGAAAAGTCCCTGACTGCTTGGCAACAACCAAAACATCAGTGTGTTATCGATGTTATTCTCATCCTAAATCAAAACCACAGCACTATACCAGCTGCTAAGAAGAAAATTAACTTTATCCCTGCTGAAACCAGGATTAGCCAGTTAATCTTTACAGTAACTTCAACAGATAAAATGGTAGCAGTGCTTCTATTATCAGACACTGGAAGATCAATAGCAGAAATATAGATTGATGATTTTTGGTGCTGAATTTAAATACCAAGGTCCTAAGTTTTCTTTTTTTTTTAATAGCACCTTTTTTTTTCAAATGTTTCATCAACATCACTTACAAATGGAAATGTTCAACATTTTTACAAATTAGGCAATAATGATCAACCTGGCTAAAGGCAGACACCTCTGTTGTAGACAGTATGTTCCAGGATGTCACACTAGGCACTCTTAAGGGAAACGTATTGGTATTCTTAGGGAATAACGCATCTCATTGTAGAAGTCTGAATGCTTAGCTTAGATTCTTGTTCTTGCTTTTTCAGTTAACAAGTTGAATCAGTTCATCAAGGGCTCAGATGCGCACCCTAGCCAACACAAAAAAGCAGTAGGAGTGTATGACCAAGAGCAAAAGGGAGGCCAGCATGCAGCTCAGTCGCATGTATGCATACGTACCCTCGCCTTTATCCACACTCTGAGAGGCTGCTGTAACTTCAAGACTACTGTGAGACACTCAGGAGCTTAAGAGTGATTCTAACTGAACCATAAGGAAAAGATACTTACGGTTTGATTCCTAAGAAAACTCTTAAGTCTTTAGAGTGGTAGATCAGCATTGTAAACAAAGTGCTGTGAAAATTCCTCAGAACAAGAAGAACTTTGCTTGGTAGGACCAGCATCAAGCTATATATCATAATTATGCTACATCAGCTTTTTTTACAACAAAAGTTCCTCCTTTTTCCTATACAGTGTACAACTTAAGACTCCTTTGCCTTCAGGAAAGGATATCACCTTACCTTTTTTTTTTAATCAGTTATACTAAGCTGGAGACATGTCCTTCTCTTTCTCTCATGAGTGATTTGTGTGGAGCATGAGAGCCATGTGGACACTGTTTTTTGGGGTTTGTTTTGTGTTGGTTTTAAAGGAAGGTTTTAAGACCTCCTAATTACATGTTGTTGTGAAGACATCATGAATACTACTAGATCAATACTATACATTTTCAAAGGTCATAGAATGTGGAGGTCAACTTATTCAGAAGAGAACTTTCTACTCTTTGCAGTGTTTCTATGGGAATCATAAAGTCTTGATAAGAGCAGTCTTAAAGAGGAGAGCGTAGTTCTTTTACTTTGATTTATTTGTGGAGTTATTAATTAAACAACCAATAAAAGTTGAAAATTAACCAGAAATTATAACCTTCATAAACTGACAATTTCTAATGGAAAATATCTTTCTTGAAAATTAGTTGTCAGTGGAAACTGTAATGGGACATATAGTCTTTCAACTGTACATTGTAAATTTTAATTTAGCCCTGATGAATAGTGTGCAAACACATGATACACATTTGGTTTTGGGAAAAAAAGAAATAACTCCATGGAAGGTGATATCATGTTAAAAGAACATAGGCATATATACCTAAGAAATTGATTCAGAAATTAGTTGATTATTAACCTGTACAGAATATACAAATTTAATCCAAAATGGTCAAATTGCTAGTCAGAATGTTACAGAAGTAATGCATAGTAACAGCACCTAACATTTCTAGAATGTCTTTATTTTGCTTATTCAATAAACAACATTGATATTTCTACCTTGCTATTCTAAATATAGTAGTAGCAGCTGATGTTCAAGGAAGATGTTCGTATGGAGAGATGAATAAACAGAATTGTACTGCTGTGTAGCTACAGCAGTATGCCATTAATGTTTTTTAATGAGTAACATCATATACAGTGATACTGACTATCTATGGTTGGTGACAGTATTTAATAAGAAGTCTTGATTTTTTGATTCCATTTATCAGCTACTCTATGCCCTTAAAAATTTTTTCTGTCAGAACAATATGATTTTTTTTTCAATGTGATTATTGAGATTCAATCTATAGAACCTTTCTGACTTTGTCATTAGTTTGTATGCCAAATAAATGGCAGGTTTCTTGGCCAGTGTTGCAAATGGGGTGCTGAGCTGAATCGACTCAGTGTGGCTGTTCTAATAATTTTATGATACATAAGGGAGAGAATCGAAGGTTCTTTGGGATATTTAATGAAATAAAGGGAATGAAAATCTGTAGGAGTCAATTAAAAAAAAGAGTCTTCAAGGATAGCAGTATGAAATCTCATGTTTCAATAGCAAAAGTGTATATTGGCAGAGTTAAAAGAGCGTATGATAAAAACACATTCATCTTTATATGGCAAATTTAAGGATGGAGTATGATAAAACATTACAAAGTGGAGCCAAGCATATGCCCTTAGTGAATATTTGTCTCACTCCTTTGAACTTCGGGTCTTTTCCAGCATGTGTTTGATGTGCACTAGATAAAACCATTTTTGTAACATATGTAACAGATGAATTCATAATATGTCTATGCAAACTGTGCAATGGTACAAGTAAGAGCTTGCTCTTATTCACAACTTCACTATATGACCCTTACATTAGGGATTTTTGTCTGTGTGTTTGTTTTGGCTGACACTTCTTGAGACACATGGCACATTTTCTCAGATCACTGTCAGTCAGAGTACATTCAGCTCTGCATAAAAATATACGAGCAAATTTTTGGACGATTCCTGCAATAATCTTCTTTATAAGTAAATCAGCAGTACATTTTTGTGAGCGATTCATTCTCTAAAAGATAGGAAGGACAATCAAATTTTCATCAGTCAAGGAGAGAAGAATTGAAATAACACTTATATTCCTAGATTTCTTTTGCTCATCTCCTGAGAGGTAAATAGTTGCCAGTATTCAGCAGTCAGGGAATGTTCAACAGCAAGATTTAGAAGAGTTAGTTAAACAAATAAATAAATACAAAGGGAAAATATTCAGAACAATTAAGGGGGGGGGAGTAGGAGGGAGATTTGTCCAATGTATGAATATAAAAAAGAAGATGCTTAACTACTTCTGTATTCTGGACAGACCATATCTTCATCAGAAAAAATTGCCACATGTCGCAAAACAATTTTCATATCATGTGTCTATTTTCTGTCATTCAGGATATTTCTAGGTAGAAACTCTAGTCACAAGAAAAAAGGCCTAGTTAGTAGATGAACCAACAGTATATAGATCAAGAAAAATCTTTTCATATGCTTGGGATGTGAATGTGAGGAACAACTACCTTTTCCTTAAAAGGTTCTGTAGTCTAATGAAGCCCATGACATTGGCTGAGGCCGTCCAGACTAAATAGCAATGCATTGTAATAGTAGTAATAAAATCTTACATAAAATATCTCATACAACAAGAGGAGATTTTCATAATTATTCTTTAATATCTGGTTATTTCCTGGTGACAAACACAAATTAAACTAACTTTTGAAAGCATTGCAGACATTGTCAAAATTTGATACAGATGACGTTCATACATATATACCAAGTGGCACAATGAATGAAATTCCTTAAAAGACACAATGGTAGTATTCTTCTTTCACTGGGGTTTGGGTAAATGAATAAAGGATAATAAAGATATAGCTGTTTGTAAAGTTCAAAATTTAAAAAAGTTATGTTGAAAAGCTATTTATAAGACAAATAAATGGGAAGATGTTTAACTAACACTTGAATCTTAAAATATGTCATGGACATAAACTATGATTAGTTTCATTTTTACCAAGAGTTTTGATATACGTAAATTAAGCTGTGTGGCAATCCAAAATATCAAAATCCCTTCACAAAGGGAAATCTCAGATGGATTAATTTTATACCAACTTAAATATTTCATCTTGAGAAATGCAAGATATTTATTTCACTTACATTTTGACTTTAGAGTGTTTTTGTTTATTGTAAATACTTTAAAGTAAACCACATCTTAGTGAAAAATTCAGATTGCACTTAAAATATCAAAATTAAGCATTTTTAATTTTTCTGCCAAAATTCAAAAAAATTCAATCCAATCTCAAAATGCTTTTGATATATCCTGATGCTATACTGTTCCATTGAAATTTTTCTTGTTGACAGTGATTTGGATATGGTCTAATTACCTGCACACACATTATTTCTGGAAACATTATGACAAAATAAGTTCACTGCATACTTTACAAAGGTATTAAAGCTGAAGATGTGTTTAGTGTATAGTTTTCAAAGATTCATACGTTACTGAGGAGAAAAGAGCTCTCACATAAAAGCTGAGTTCCACTGAACATAACTGATATTGGTGAGACTTCAAAATCAGAATAGCTCCACACCTAAAATCTGCCCCAAAAAGATAAAAATAGTCACGCCGCCCAATGGGCTCTTCAGACCTGCAGGAAGTGCTTTGCAGTTGGTATGATACTGTATCTGGTGTGGGACCACAGACCATGAGATGGGAAGACATTGTTTGCCATACATTTCCCAGTACATTAGCGTTGCCTCTAAAGAGGGGAAGGTTGCTGGGAAGGAGACTGGAGCTCCCAGCTCTTCCAGCCCAACACCTCTGAGGGCCGCCCAGTGAATGCACTGGTTGGGGCACAGGCACCAGCAGTGCAACGGCATGGCTCCTGAAGTGCTGCTGTGCACACTTTAATTCCTTCCTCAGAGAAGAATCTTCAATGTATCAATCAAGTCAATTTTTTTTATCTAGAACAGTTGTGTGTATGTACCCATTATGAAATTGAAAGAACCCATTCCATGTCATTAGCAAGGAAGAATCTGTTCCATATATAGAAAAACTGGTTTACAGCTGTCTTTAGTTGCACTTTAAAGAAAGCCCAAAAAAAGCCCCCCAAAACCTAACCTACAAACCACAACCAAGAAAAAAACCTTCTTAGTTTGAATTTAATCTGATTATTCTTAAATGATTGTTAAATTTCCCTGCTTTTCTTACCTGGTTTTCTTTCTTTTTCTTTCTTAACTAAAGTAAAAAAGCTAGGAGGTTGAGGGTTATTTGCTTTTTAGTTTTTGTTCTTCATAATCACTGTATTTACAAGCTGGAGATTTGCTACTAGAGACTTAGATTAGACTAATTTACTCATTTTAGCTTTCTGTTGTTCAAAGTGGAATTAATTTCTGAAGGATTTTTAGCTGCTGATATACACTAAATAGAATCAGATGTAGCCATATACATATAAATATATTTTTCAAGAGTATGCACTCCTCTTTCCTTAGAGTGGCTGTTAACACAGTATAAAATTTACCTAACTTGAACTCAATCTTACAATAGTTATGCATGCAAAATTATACTTCAGTTATACAGATGGAAAGGTTTTAGGACACAAATAGAATTAAGAACAACCTAAAAAGGGCTTATCTGTTACACTGGCAGTTTGTATTAGATGCAAGGAAAGGGTACAGGATAGATGACTGTCCACCTTTTGCCTGGCTTTTTTGTCACTTAACAAAGTCCTGTGAGGACTTTAGCACCTGCCAAAAGTACAGGACAAATTGCTTCTGTTTCCAGCAAGACACTAGGGGTGACAGCCCACAGAGCAGCTGCCTTCTGGTTGCAGCCTGGAGCACCCGTCCACTGCAAAGTCAGTTACTTTGGTTACTTCAGACCTGAAAATTAGTTAAATTAATTCCCCAGATCAGTCTTTTCAAAGAAAGAACTATTTTTTTTTAATTTATTTTTTTTAATGTATGAAGCACATAGAGCAAAAAGTAAACAAACATATGCGCCCAGAGTTTAGCTTCTGAACTATTTTTGGCACATCGTGCAAGAATGCCTCCTTCCACTTCGTTTTAGCACTGGCAAGGGGAGGCAAGCCTGCTTCCCGTTCTGTTGGGTATCCCTGCTACTTGTCTGCTTTTGCTGAGACATCATGGGCAACATGTTGCCACTCGCTTCTTTTTCCTTCTGTAGTGCTCTGCAGCCTGGGAAAGGTAAATGGTGCCACTCACACTGGAGCCAGGCAGAGGGTATTCCCTTTTTGTGAACACTCCCCCGTCCATTGTTTTTACAAGGAGCCTTATCTTTCTTTTGTCTTGTTTCCTGTTGGGGTTCCACCTTTGCAGCCTCCTTTGATTTAATTCCAGCAATTCAAGAAGATTAGTGTTAGCCAGACAGATTTAGGTGCATATAATATTTATGTATGATATACACAAAATTTCCCCAGTTTTCCAGTTCTCCATGATAGAATTTTTTCTGTACTGAACGTAAATCTCCTTTGTATCCTTCAAATTCTCATGCTAGAGTGTAAAATCCACTTCATAATTTGATTGTGCGTGAAAGTACCACTGAAGTGGTAGTACCACTACTTTTCTGCCTTTTCGTAGTTGGGACCTCTAAGAGCATTGCACAGAAGCTGCAAATAGTGGACACCAAGTAGATGCACTTTCATAAATAAAGGCGATCTCATGGATAATTTTGAGTAGTTGAATGTATAAAAATGCCACAGTGTCTTTTATAATATGGGAAAACAATTTAATATATTCCTGTTGATCAAAGACAGAATAAGTTCTTATATAAGATTATGCATGTTTTATTACTTTGCATTAGTGGAGAATGCACTGCTATGCAATAAGAAACGTACCACAGAATATAAAACTTCATAAAATATATCATAAATTACATGACCATCTTTTTGTCTGTACACATATCAAATCCTGAAATAATTTGTACAACAAATCTAATCTAATCAGTCTGCGTTCATACTGTGAACCTGAAAAGTTATTTGACCTTTTCAAACGTACCACTGGGCAGATCCTCCTCCCACAGTGATCTTTTGATATATGCAAAAGTATCTCTCCTGGGCCACCTGCTGCTTCAAAGTAAATTCAGTCTGTGGCTTTTTTAGACCTTGGTCTTAACTGATTAAGCTGTGCTTATAGTCTGTCTCTGCCAGAAAAAGATTAGAGAAAAGATTAGTGCCCAGGGGTGGGGGAAACTGTTCCTGAGAGGCTTTCTGCTTTATCTGCTTAATCAGTAATTGGTTGGAGTATGACTGGGTGGAAAAAAGCAGCCAACTTCCTGCATCCATGAGGGTGGCAGCTGCAGTTGAGACAAGGAGTGTTTGCTTTCCAGGCACACAGTGTTGGGCTCCTTTGGAGCAGCGTACATCACTGAAGTTGATTGTGTAGCATTTTGTTCTCAGTTTTCCCAGGGATGCATCTTTTTGGCTGTTAGTCTTATGCTGCTTCTGTTGGGATAAAATGAGTTTACCATCGAGGTGTGAGCACTTGACTCTGGAGAAAGTGGCTAGATTCCGGTGTGCTTACGTTCACGGCTCGCCTTATGCTATTAACAAGCCAATTGATATTAAACAGCAAAGGAGACGGTATGAGACTTTATTATTCTTCAGCAAAGTGTGTGCATCATCTACAGCTTGCTGCCTTTAAACCTTCTGTGCTTGTGTGTAGGGAAAGGGGGAGAAGGGGCATGCTATGAAAAAAAATCTCACTGTGTTTGTATTCAGTATTGAATTGTGGAAGAGGAGTGTAGTGAAAAAAGGAAAAAAGACAATACCAGGTAACAGCAATAAATATAGCAGCACAAAGCCGTATTTGTATTACGCAGATTTGAACAATGTATTCAGCATATTTAGCATTTGGACAGGACAGTATTGTATGTATGTGCAGTTACAAATAATTAAGACACTTTTTCAGGGAAGAAATGTTACTTAATTTTTTTAATACAAGTAAACTGAGGGTGTTGTCTAAATTTCAAGCAAAAAATATATTAGGAGTTTGATTAGTCACAAATTATTTCTTAATCCTATTTGTCAGATACATGTATCTGAAAGATACATGTATCTGCATTACATGTAATATTTTCTGTCTTTTTATCTGGAATATATTTGTTTCATATTTTAGCAAAATAGCTGAAACAGCCTTTTTAATATTGTTCATCAAACTGTACCATGAAGAAAAGCTTCCTTTATGAATGGAATTGAGAGACTTACGGAAACTTTTTGTATTAAAAAATCCCTTGATTTTGTCCTAGTAGAAAAAACAGATGTAATTTCCACGTGGGATCAGAGAACTGCTGATATCTGGTTAGTGTTTTAGCAGAGGTTCTTTTGAGTAAAAGGTAAACTAGTGAGATTCTAAAAAAAAAAGTTACCTTAAGAAAAATTATCTTTTATTCCAGCTGCCTTCCCAAAAGTAGTTTCAGGTTAAATAAATATTTTTAATCTGAAGTCCTTCATGTTCATATATGGTACATAATACCTTTATTGAAATGTCAAGGTTATATGTAGATTTTAAATAGAATAAGCCAAACTTTAACATGGAGAATGAAAAATCTAATTTGAAAACTTCCATGAAAACCTTTCTCCAGTTTCCAAAAAAAATTATGCCTTTCCACAATATTTCTGATAATGTAAATTAACAATAATACTCTGTTAAAAAAAGTAATCAAAGTAGTAAGAAAATTTTGAGTACTATTTCAAGAAAACTTTGTATTTTTAAAATGCTAGGGGTTGGTTTAATGTAAGATACTGAAGAGCTCCATGATTTTTCTACAAATTCTACTTTCCTCTTGCATATGCTGTTAATTGTTAATAGTTTGAAAAATCAGTATAATACATAACTTTCCCCAAGGTATTTCCCTGGCCTAAGATAGTATAAGGCTATATGAAAAACTGAATTTTTTTTTTTTTTTTGTATTAGAAAGGCATATTACTCTGTCCTGTAAATGATTTGCCACCAAGTGGACTCCAGTTTTTGATGAGTACACATCAATATAACTTCAACAGACCTGGTGGATATATTGGGGAGAAGAAATAAATAAAAAGTGAAATTCAAATGCTGCTGTACAAATTCATAACTTGATTTTACCACCAGTGATTCATTTGTGTGTGTAAGCCAGAGAAATTTCCTCCTTTATACTGCCTTAACAATGGGGAATGTTTTCCATTCTGTGTTACCTTTGAAGACCATGGATGCTGGTGCTCGCATCTACTGAATATGATGCTATACATGTGTCAGTCTCCATCTCCAAGGCCTTTCTAAGGCATCACACTGATCTGAGGCTGCAAAATATAATTAGTTTTGTTATGACAAGTATTATTTAGGAGCTTTTAAGAGAGTAGAACTCATAATTAAAATATTTTAAAGGAGTAAGGCTAATGGGAGTATTCATATAGTGGAAATGAAAGAAATTATTGAAACTTCAGAGCCAGAACCTCAATTAGACTATGCAATCTTTAAGATGACTGAGTCTCTAAGAAAACTCCTACCTCCTAATACATCAAGTTAGTCTTTCTGAGTATTTGCAACAAGACTTTTTGTGGCTAATAGAAAAAAACACAGATTTAACTGTCTGGGAGGAGTGTGGATGGAAGGAATTTTAGGGGAATTGTTTGCCATTGGGTAGCTTTTGTTTATTTTTGGGTTTGGTGGGTGTATGAGATGCAAGAGTTTCTCTCAAAGATCACACTATTTGTTACTTAATGTGCAAGAAGTGTCTTAATGGAGTTGGTTTCTGTCATCAACGCAAAATGATATCAAAATTTGGGGAAGTAATTGCATTTTTCATAACCAGATACTAACAAGAGGTGCCAGGTAGATATATGTAGGTTGTGGAGTTAGGACAATGAATTGTTTTGATAACTGCTGATCTCTTTTTAGAGAAAAAAACAATAATTCCTGTGTGTGCATGTAAACGTACTACACACACACACACATATATATATACATTTTAAAATGTTGTCTTGCTTGTTTTCATGGCTGTTACCAAAACAGAGACAAGTAGTCTTGTGCCAGTTGAGTATTTCCTAGTGTTTCTTGAAAGTGACCGAATTACATGACACCTAATTGTTTGCAGATTTTGAAACTGATAATTCCATTTTTGTCTTTAGGAAGAAATGTTTCAAAGGAGATTTTGGGTTTAGATTTTTATATCATGAAGTTTCCAAAGGCTAATAGAAGAAACTTAAAAAAAGAAACATTTCAGGTATTTAATACATTTCAAATAACCTGAAGTGTAAGCCTTTTAAAATTTTGAGTGACTTGAAATTTCCATTCTGCATTAGGATTCTATTTTGGAATAGGATGGAATTTCAGAATTGCAATACTACCGGTCAAAGCAAGACGACTGTTTCTCATGTAGGCCTGTGTCTGAGTACAAATCGCCAAGCTAGTCATCATTTTGTTTATCATCATTTTATAATGGTATCCATGGAAATGTTTTGATTGCAATGACACAGTGGTGGGAGTTAGGACTTGGACTAATATTCATGTATTAGTTGTATCTTCATGTGCATAATAACAGAATGAAACAATCAGTGTGCCCCAATACATGGTGAAACATGCCACAGAGCACATCGTGTTCCAAGAAGGAATTGATTTGATTGGAAACTATTGGTGGGGAAATAAGTTATTTGTTCTAATAGAGATATAGAGGAAGTCTTGCTTTTTCTTCTATTGAAAAAAGAATACTGAGGGAAATTATATCTAATACACATGAGAAAGTTGTTGGTTTTTTTTAAATACAGTATCTAGAATGCACTGCTTATGCAGTGCTTAGGTGAACTGGTAGAGCTGTAAGTGACAACATAATGAGCACTTTGCTAGCCTGTTATTGATATAAAACTTGCTTATTAAAACTCATCATTAATGTTTCTTCATCCATGGCACAAGAAGACCTGTAACAGGGAGCTGACTAGCTATTTAATTTATTTCTCTTCTTTTCTCTGGTTGATGTGAACAACTTCATTTCACAAGCAGGTCCTGCATTGTAACATTTTAGTACTTATGCTCTATTTTGTCTGAAATGCTCTCTAAAACCTGCTTTTTGTTTTGGTGTAATTTTAAGTTATGTTGTTTCATTATACAAAAAACATATCATATACCTTCAGTTTGCCTTTTTGTAAATCTCCATCAGGTAGATTATTTTGGAAGTGATAACGTTCAACACTTCCAGGGTACTTGAAATAAATGTTGTTTTAGTAGGTGATGGTGTTTTCATATCAGCTTGTATCATACTGTAGTGGCACACTGGGAAAGATCCTCAACTGATTTACAAAACTGTTCCTTGGCATAAAGTTCCCATGCCCTTTCCTACCTCATCCTCCATCATTATGGACGGTGCTTAGCTGGTTCGAAAGCTTGCTTCTTATCTCCTGACCTTCCAATATGGGGAAGACGCCTAACCACATTATACTTACAGCACTGGCACAATCCTCACTCGCACTGCCTTGCAATTTCTGTCCCTTTTGTCCTTTCCCTAATATGTGATCTTCTTGTGGGCAAAGTACCTGAAATAATTTGCTTATTGCCCATGCTCTTCTTTATCATTTCTATGAAACACACATTCTTTCCCACTGTGAATGTCAGGTGATATCAACTGTCCTCCCCCAATCCCCCTGCCCCAGCCCCACGCGTCCCTGCAATATAAATTACTGTGTGGAGGCCAATAAATTGCTTTGTGCGTATGTCCTTTATTTGCTTCTTGTTTGTGAGCAGTACTGGCATAGATTTAGAATAATAATTTATTAAGGACATTTATTTTATAGCCAATTTCTGATAGTAGAATTATTTTTATCTTTTTTAACATTAAGCCATCCATTTTATTCCTTCTGGCTTTCCTCATAGGCATGAATAAAATGTTACGACATATCTGCTATGTAACTTGTTTCACTTAAAAATGCTCTTATATTAATTTATTTAAAAATACAAAACCATGGATGATTGCTGCTGCATAGAGCTCACTGAGACTCTTAATTACTGTTTTTCTGTTTGTTTCTTCTTTAGAAACATTTGTGCATCTGAACTGAGGTTTAAGATAACTGTGACTAAAAGAATATTTACAGCATAGTCTTTTTTTATTAGCTGTCATGCTTTTTGTGCATGACTTTCAACTCTAATTCCCTGAGACAAATTGTAAGGTGAGAATCTTAGGTTTATTTTTAAGTCTTTAAGCCTGTTGACCTGGAAAAAAAATGCATGAAAATATTATGAAAGTATATATATATATTGAAAAAAAAAAAAGTAAAAAGCAAAAAAAAATTCCTTTACTTTTGTTTTTCCCTTAAATTGTAGGCATTTCAGTTCCATTTTAATCATTACATCTATGTTTTGCTTCTTTCTTTCATTGCATTCACTTTGTAATTGAGAGAAATTCTTCCAAAGAACGTGTAGCTGGAGGACTCTTGCAACAGTAAATTTCAGGGAAACACACCAATGAATGATGGTAGATTTATGCACTAGGGGATGTCCCAACAAAAGTACTGAAACTTGAAGTCTGTCATTTCTACCAGTGAGAATGTAAAATACTGTTTTATTTGAGGCAATTCTGTCATAAATGAAAAGCAGCTCCTATCATTAATGTACAGTTTCGTACTGTTGTCAATCATGCTTCTTAATGTCTTTAAATGAAAATATCTAAGAAATTAGCTAAATAATTAATGAGTATCTTCTCAAGATCAAGAGAAATAGTGAGTTCAAACAAGGCTCCATCCTTAAAGAGTTGGTGAAAAACCTGGCAAAAGAAATTGTACATCAGTCATTTTGATGGCTGAGGCACAGAGCTGAGTTACCACATTTCAGCTGATCGTTGGTAACAACCCTTTAGCCTTTTGCAGTGTGAAGAAAAAATACCTTAGCTTCGGTCTCCACTAGAGAGATTTGAGAGCTTGGACAGATGTGTGGTCACAAAATAAAACCAGACAACTCAAGCTCTCAGTGCTCTTAGTGAGCTCCTCTGTTCCTAATATATTCTCAGCATCTCCTTCAGAGCAATGACAAAGCACCAGTCAGGACAGGGGAGCAGTTCTGTAACAGGCCAAGGGAGGCACCTCTTCATGAAATGCATAGTTAAGCTATAGAAATCCTCATCAAAGGATGTTGTAAATGTTGACAGTTTCCATGGGTCAAAAAAGCAATTGCACATATAAATGTAATAAATACCCAAACTTTAACTCAAGAAGTCTTCAGTCATTAAAACAGTTATTCAAATTATATGGAATATATATGTGTATATTTGCAATTAAAGGATATTAGCATAAATTATTTGGAAATTGTAATGGTCATAATTCATTTAATATTTCAGTCAATTCTATTTCTTTAGTATGAAAAAAATATTTTAGAATATTAAAACTTGGTTAAAAACCAGTGACACTCTAGAAGTTCAACTTTTTTATTTACAATCTATAAAAAATAATGCAAAACAATAATGCAACAGGCAGCAGTGGAAGGATACCTGTTGATGAACACACCTGTAGCTAGGTCTCCTAACAGCAATGTGGTAAATAGCCAGCTTGCATTATTGTTGCAATTATTGTGGTAAATTGTCCAGCTTGCACTTCCACTCTTAACAGCCACAGCATGCGATTAACACCCCAAACCCCTCATCCCTCTTTTTATTTTTAAATGTCTGGGGCAGAGCATGGCTGATTGTGACCTCCCTACCCCTTGGGCTGATAAGGTGTTCAAGTTGGACTGAGTTGCTGACTGAGCTCTGCTTATTGTGATAATTCCAATGGGCTATAGGAATGTGCAAAGGGAAGTTGAAATATGGGTTCAATGGGCAACACTTGGCATATTGAGTGACAGCAGTTATCACTCAATATGAAGCTGCACGTCATGTTTACTATCAGCCTTTGTGCAAGCCGTGTGGGTTCTGGAAGTGCTCTGTAAAGATTACTGTGAAACAAAGCAAAATATGAAGAAACAAAATGCATTCTGTTGGTTTGTACATTTGGAAAAGCCAATGGCTATCTTTTTCTACAGCTGGCATTTGCTTTTCTATTTTTGTTGGTGTTACAAATCAACCCACTTGAGTCACATAGCTGGACATTATTGTATAGTTAAAAAATTCCTGATGCTCTAATTAACATGTCTCTTCTAGCACAAAAGAAAAACATTTTTAAAATTAACTAATGTTAACATATAGTTCAAGTAGATGAGTTAATGTGATAAAAAATTTTCAGAGCTTCCTGTACTGAAGGCTATTTTAGACAATTAGAATGAGATAATCTGATTCTCCTTTCTAGCATATGTCAATGAATTTCACCTCAGTCTTGTCAAAATGATAGCTAACTTTTTTTTTCCCAGCTGCTAACATTCCTGTTGGCTTATGAGTCCTTTAAAGGAGTAGTGTAGAGGCATTAAGTTACTTAAATCTAGCTGCAAAATTTTCGAAGAAATTCCAAAGGAAGTTCATTTATACATCTTTCTATTAATGAAATGAGATTGCAGAAGTTTGCACAGTATATAATATATTTAAATTTTCAGACTAGAGACTTGGCCAAAGCTAATGCAAGCTTTCAAAAACTGGTTAAGAGCTTAGTAGTGGGTTTGAATTTGTCTCTTTATATCCCCTTGTATTATACAAAAGTCAGCTAAGGTTTTCTACATGATACAGTAATAAATTGTATAGCTTTGCAGCTTCCTTCACATGGGAAAGGTCTTTGTATGATATGCCCCTACTTTTTTTTCTTTCTGCGTTTAGCAATCCTAGTCTGTTCTGTAACTCATCTGGCAAATATCCATCGTAACATTGTTCTGAAATCATGCACTTAGGATTTTAATGAAATCACTAGTAGAAGTAAAAATGTTAGGAAGCTCTTCACTGAGATCTTTAATTGACGAGAGTCCTGATAAATTAGAAGATGTATGGTTTGTGTAAACATGTAGCACAATTGTATATTGTGCTCATTACTTTTCAATAAAAGCAAAGTCAAATAGCTATTAGAAAAGCTTATTGGATGTCTATTAACAAATGTCATCCAAAAAGTAAATAATAAGAACCAGCCACAAAGCAACAGATGTTGGCAAACAGATAAGCACAGCAACTGCATCGTTATTTTTTTTATTATTATTTAGTAAAGGAAATGTACATTTAAATAGCTTTATGACTGAGACAAATCAACAAAAGCCAGGAAATTTGAAGCAGATGCTCACATTTTGGGGCATGTTCATGACTTGATAAGGGTGAATATCACCCATTAACATTGCAGGAGTTACATGCATGCAAAACGGAAGATGGGACGGTATACCCATTTGTTATTCACATATGCTCCTCTGAGTTTGCAACTGCCTGAATCCAGAACTGTATGTGCTTGGTGTCTTAAGTAGAAACATTAAGACAACGTGAAGACTCTTTCAGTTTTTTACTTGCACTTCTATGCTTTAGGAAAAAAGTTAGTTTTGCTGAGATGACTGCGTGTAGAGGCTTCATTTTACAAACTAATAGCTACTAAGGACTAGTAGTACTGGGCCACAAATCTAACTTCAGTAGTTGCTATTTTACTCCTATATTTTCAGGGAGTGATACTGATGTGCATCTTATGCCATACAACTACTTTCAGTCTTGCTCATTCTGTCATGGCTTTCTCTGTTGGTAGAGTATGACGTAAAGTTACTTTCTCCAGTGTGGTTTTTTTAGATCTTTTTTTTCACTTTTCTGAACTTTGTGCCTCTATTTCTTGCTTGCATTCTTCATTGCAATCTGCCTTGTATTGCTTTGACCATCTAAAGTTGCACTAAAATGGAAATGAATTAATGATTAATGCCTTTCAAAGTAAAAAAAAAAAAAAGGACAACAATGTTGTGGGTTTTTTGAAAGCTGATTGTTATTTTCAAGTGGATTTTCAATATTATCCTTTTCAATTTTGAAGTCATATGATTTGTTGTAATTACAATCGCTTCTATATTAGGCTGTTCTTCCTTTTACTGTTATATTTTTTTCTCTCTCTTTCATTGGTAAACTACCACAGTTGGTTTTTTGGTGATACAATAATTTGAAGAAAGAGTTCTGTGTGTTTTGCTGGTTCACTAAACAACTCAGATTTTGTCCAGGATTTAGAACCTCACATAACAAATATAGTCCTCTGTATTATAGCATTTGCATCTGCTGAAGTGCTGTAGTTATTAAACCCTACAATGATCTCTAAGTGGAATATAGGATGATGATTCAATCCTCTCTTCAAACTTTGTTTTTTAATGAAATACTTACCTTTTCCTTATCACTCAGATATATTGTTCTGATACTTGTTAGCAGTGGTTCCTAAAATGTTGCTGATATTAGAGTGGATCATTAATGTATCTTTATGGGCTGGTAAACTAATCGTATCAGTGTATTTTATGCCTATGTGATATTGCAGAAATTGATAATTCTGAACTATGTTAAGGTAAATCTTGAAAGTTCAGAAACCCAAAGATTTTCTGTTTAATTTCAAGGTGTACATAAAAGTACTTCATAAAAGGCCATATTCTCCTGAAAAAAAAAAAGGAAGAGTGAAGACAAAAATATGAACCTTATTAAATTTAGATAATTTTTTGCTCTCAGTATTGATTGACTTGCTCAAAGGAATTATTTGAATTAATATTAAAGACTGTCTGTGATTTTGATATGTTTGTTTCATAGCTAAAATCCTGGAGCCCTAGTTCACTTTGAAGACTCCTAGGTACTATAGCAATTTAGATAATAAGCAGCAATAATAGCAAATACAATTGTTAAACTTTGAAATAAGTTATTGTCTTACTGATGAGAAAGTAAATGCACAGGAGGAGATATGCCTAGTACTGATGACTGCTGAAACGTGGTCTCTGAAATAAAACATCTATTGAAGAAATGTTACTTGTCAAAGGCAAGCTAGATGCGAATTGCTGTAAAGTGCATTTTGAAGGTTTTATGGAAATAACATTCAGCTTTTCAAAATAAAATTATTTGAACTGTGGATTCTATATCACAAAATAGCATCTCCCAAATGAAATACCATAAAACACAAGGAAATACCAGGATTGTCACTAAACATGCCATCCTCAAGCTGCCAACTGTAATGCGATCTATTCTGCTGATTTATCACAGCAACCAGAATATGCTGTCTCAATGAGAAAGAGCAAACTTTGTGATAATTAGCCTGGGATAGGTCCATCGTAGGTCTCTAGTGTTGTATTAGCCCCTCGCATCGTGCTGTGGCATTTCGGAGATAGAACAGCCAGGGAGTTCCTAGGCCAATTTCCCTCTCCTCCCCACTGCAAAAAAAAAAACAAACCCAAACCAAAAAAAACCCCCATCCCCAATCCCTCATTTACAAGGCATTACTGAGAGCCAGATGTACTGAGAATTTGAAAAAGGGTGATAAACTGGCCAACAAGATTATTATTTGAAAAATGGGAAATGTAGTCCTCCAACCATTGCATAACAAGTTGCATAAAAAAAACGCTTATAGGAAGAGAAGTAACAGTGTGCATTGGGTTTTCTAATTATGTAGTAAGAGATGTGTAGAATAAATATTCTGCAATCCAATATTCCACAACCAAGAAAAAAAATTGAAAATATTGGTTAAAATTGAAAAAAATACATTGATATTCATAATTCTGAATTAACTATCCTTTTTGTGTGTCTCTTGTTTTCTTTGACAAAAAAATGGGGTTTTAAGCTCAGAAAGTTGAAGAAAAGAGGCTGAGCTATCAGAAGAAATTGAATTAATATACCTACATACGAGTAATTAAGAAGCTGGGTTGAGATTCAACTCCGTAGTCATTTAAAAACCAAGTACCTTTGTTGATAGTCATACAAGTTGCTTTTGTGAGTATTGAAAAGAAAGGCATGTTCAGAGTTTTGTCCAAAATTAAGGCAGGTGGAATGAATCACCTTTTCAAGGTGCCTGTCTTTGACCACTACCGTACATAAACTTGTAAAACTATATTGAACTAAACCCCTAACTTTTAAATGACTGAAAGTGAAGTAAATTCTATTCCTAATGAAACAATAGATTTCTTTCATCCTCCAACCTTTGCAATAGGAACAAGTAAAGCTATTATAGAACAGTTGCTCAAGTTACTAGAAACAATGTAGACCATTGGAAGAGAAGTCAAAATTAATTTTCATATTATGTTAAAAATTATTAAGTGAAGAAAAATTATCATAAAAGCAGTTGTAACAGATTAGACTAGGAGTCCATCAAAAATGGTATCTTGCCTCCAGGGGTGGCTACTAGGAGATGTCTATGTTCAAGTATAGAATCATAGAATGATTGGAAGGGACCTCAAAGATCATCTAGTTCCAACCCCCCGCTACTGGCAGGGACACCCTCCACTAGACCACGTTGCCCAAAGCCCCATCCAACCTGGCCTTGAACACTGCCAGGGATGGGGCCTCCACAACGTCTCTGGGCAACCTGTTCAAGTGCCTCACCACCCTCATAGTGAAGAATTTCTTCCTTCAGAATCTGAATCTGCTCTCTTTTAGTTTACAGCCATTATCCCTTGTTCTATCACTACAGGCCCTACTAAAAATTCTGTTCTTATCTTTCTTATTTGAAGTATTGAAAGGCCACAATAAGGTCTCCCTGAAGCCTTCTCTTCTCCAGGCTGAACAACTCCAGCTCTCTCAGCCTGTCTTCATAGGAGAGGTCCTCCAGCCCTCTCATCATCTTTGTGGCCCTCCTCTGGGTCTTCTCCAACAGGACCATATCTTTCCTGTGCAGGGGATCCCAGAGCTGGACACAGTACTCCAGAATCACCTGCCTGAACCTGCTGGCCACCAAATCCTTCTCCTCGGGTCTGCTCTCAATCCATTCTCCTCCCAGCCTGTGGTTGTGCTTGGGATTGTGCCCACCCACGTGCAGTACCTTGCACTTGGCCTTGTTGAACTTCATGCGGTTCACACGGGCCCACCTCTCCAGCCTGTCAAGGTCCCTCTGGATGGCATCCCTTCCCTTCAGCGTGTCAACCACACCACACCACACAGCTTCATGTCGTCGGCAAACTTGCTGAGGGTGCACTCAATCCCACTGTCCATGTCGCCAACAAAGATGTTAAATAGTGCCAGTCCCAGTACTGACCCCAGAGGAACGCCACTCATCACTGTTCTCCACTTGGACATTGAGCCGTTGACCACAACTCTTTGAGTGCGACCATCCAGCCAATTCCTTATCCACTGAGTGGTCCATCCATTGAATCCATGTCTCTCCGATTTAGAGACAAGGATGTTGTGTAGGACAGTGTCAAATGCTTTGCACAAGTCCAGGTAGATGGCGTCTGACACTCTTCCCTTGTCCACCAATGCTGCAACCCCATTGTAGAAAGCCACCAAATTTGTCAGGTTCTTGATTATGTTGCTAACAACAATGCCAGAGAGTGTGTTGAAAAAGCCTTATACATAGGAGCAATAGATTTTTTTATTAAATGGGTGTGTAGCACCTGCTGCAAAAAAGGTCTGTTTTGAGAATGAAACTCTGCTGTGAGGATATTCCAGTCTCTGTGATCCTCTTTTCTAAAAGAGGAAAAATGGGAGATCTCAGAATTAAGTTTTATTTTTAAGAATTAATAAACTTTAATTATTACTGACACAAAATGGCACATCGATAGTAAAAGTTTTAAATGCACATGTGAACTATAGGTTGTTGCCAATGCATGTGTAAGTTTTTGAAGAATTAAACAGCTTTTTATCTGAATTTAACATTGCAGGAAAACTGATTCACTAGTTGGTTATTAGTGTGAAGTTCACTTGACCTTTTTCATTCAGTCTTTTAAATTCAAAATAGTCTCAAAATAGCATAAAATACAGTACTTTTAAAATTAATTCACTGATTCATAACTTTTAAATATTCAACATTTCAATTCAGACTGAATTTGCTTGATAAATAAATACCCTTTGAGAATTAAAAACTGAGGTAAAATTAAGACTCTATGCGTTCCAAAAGAAGCCAAGCACATGCCGGACACCTTTTTGGGGGGGTGGTAAAAGGGAAGTGGCTAACATAACAAATTGCGTTAACATCATGAACTTCGGTAAAGATAAATTCAGAGTGCTAGGTCAGAATGACCCAAGCAGGAAGTGACTGGCTAGGTAGCAATTCTACTGAAAAGCACCTGGAAATTTTGATGGACACCTGGTTGAATATGAGCTAATAGCACACGTTCATCATGAACAAAGCAAGCTACAGACTGAGCTACATTAGGAGGACTGGGGCCAGCAGTCATTATCTCACTCAGAACTAGTGAGTTACTGAAATACATCCTGTAGTTTGGAGTTCTGGTTAAAGAAGGATTTGGAGAAGCCATCAGAGATCCAGTGGAGGGCTACCAAGGTGGACTGAGGAGAGGTTGAAGGAGTTGGGCTTGTTTGCTCAAGTAAACAGAAGACTAAGAACAGATCTAATAATCTGCAGCTAGTAACAGTCTAATAACAGCTACTGAAGGATAATTGCAAACAGTGACATAGCAAGCTCTTCCTCATAGGGGACAATGATCTAAAAAGGGGCAGTGGTCACAAATTGTGGCATTGGGACCGGTGGGTGTCTGTTTTTGAGATATTTTTTCTTTTTTTCTACTAGGAGGGTACTACAGTGCTTTAATATGTTGTCTGGAGATGCTGTTAGATCTTTACCCTTGGAGGTTTATCAGAGTCAACTAGACAAAGTCTAGTTCTGTGTTGGTGATAGCCCATTTTCCAGCAGCAGGTTGGGTGACTTCTGGAGACCCTTTCTAACCACTCTGATTCTGTGGCTCATTGCTGCAATACTTGAGTACTTCACAGCAGAAGATATTTTTCTTCACAATAAGAACTGATTAATGAGGAACTAATATTCCTCTCTCTTTGTAAAAGAGTACTGAATATAGCAAAATTAAGGTCAAAGTTTCACTCTTAATTTTATGTACTTAGTTGAATGCCTCAAGGACCTGTGATAAAATTCTTTGCGTGTTCAGAAAAAACTTCCTTTAACTTCATCTGTGTTTATAAACTCAGCACTTAAGCAAAGCAAGCTCAGATAGCCAGAATATGAGGAAAATATGCTATCCATTACTTTCTTCAGTTCTGCATTGTTTCTTTAATAATATCATCCTTTCTTTTTCTTTAATTTCCCATCTTATTTACTATATACCTTCTGATTTGGGCCAAAAGGATGGCTATGAGGCATATCTCTCTTCTCCTCTTATCTATCCATACTTCCTCTCCCCTCTGCAGCTCCATCTTAGTGGATGAGGTAGACTCCAGTGGATAAAAAGTGTATATGGTCCTTTCATTAAAGATTGTAGTGAAATGAGACAACTGGGCCTCTTCAGGACCCACAGAAATTGCTTTCAGAAGAAATACCATTTACTGAGACATTTACAGTCAGAAGAGAAAGGGAAAAGGTACAGCGAGATCTGGAAATCTAGTTCCCTGAGGAAGTTACAAATACTTTTTTTCATGTTTTGAGTTCTTTTAACTGGGAAGAGAAATGGGTTAGCCAGGGAAAAGTCATAGAATCATAGAATCATAGAGTGGTTTGGGTTGGAAGGGACCTTAAAGATCATCTAGTTCCAATCCCACTGCTGCAGGCAGGGACACCCTCCACTAGACCACGTTGCCCAAAGCCCCATCCAACCTGGTCTTAAACACTTCCAGGGAGGGGGCCTCCACAAGCTCTCTGGGCAACCTGTTCCACTACCTCACCACCCTCACAGTAAACAATTTCTTTCTGACATCTAATCTAAATCTACCCTGGTTTAGTTTAAACCCTTTCCTCCTTGTTCTATCACTACATACCCTTGTAAACAGTCCCTCTCCAGCTTTCCTGTAGGCCCCTTCAGGTACTGGTAAGCCTCAATTAGAACTCCCCAGAGCCTTCTCTTCTCCAGGCTGAACAACCCCAACTCTCTCAGCCTGTCCTCACAGGAGAGGTGCTCCATCCCTCCAATCAGCTTTTTGGCCCTCCTCTGGAGTCACTCCAACAGCTCCATGTCTCTCCTGTACTGGGACCCCCAGAGCTAGACGCAGTACTCCAGGTGGGGTCTCACCAGAGTAGAGGGGCAGGATCACCTCCCTCGACCTGCTGGTCACGCCTCTTTTGATGCAGCCCAGGACACGGTTGGCTTTCTGGGCTGCAACCGCACACTGTCGGCTCATGTTGAGCTCCTCATCAATCAATACCCCCAAGTCCTTCTCCTCGGGGCTGCTTTCAATCCATTCTCCTCCCAGCCTATAGTCATGCTTGGGATTGCACCGACCCACATGCAGGACCTTGCACTTGGCCTTGTTGAACTTCATGCGGTTCACACAGGCCCACCTCTCCAGCCTGTCAAGGTCCCTCTGGATGGCATGCCTTCCCTCCAGCATATCTGCCGCACCACACAGCTTGGTGTCGTCGGCAAACTTGCTGCGGGTGCACTCGATCCCACTGTCCATGTCACCGACAAAGATGTTAAATAGTGCCGGTCCCAGTACTGACCCCAGAGGAAAGCCACTCATCACTGTTCTCCACTTGGACATTGAGCCGTTGACCACAACTCTTTGAGTGCGACCATCCAGCCAATTCCTTATCCACTGAGTGGTCCATCCATCGAATCCATGTCTCTCCAATTTAGAGACAAGGATGTTGTGCGGGACAGTGTCAAATGCCTTGCACATGTCCAGGTAGATGATGTCAGCTGCCTTTCCCTTATCCACCAATGCTGTAACCCCATCACAGAAGGCAACCAAGTTTGTCAGGCACGATTTGCCCCTAGTGAAGCCGTGTTGGCTGTCACCAATCACCTCCTTATCCTCCATGTGCCTGAGCATGGTCTCCAGGGGGGTCTGCTCCATGGTCTTGCCAGGAACGGAGATGAGACTGACTGGCCTGTAGTTCCCTGGGTCTTCATTTTTTCCCTTCTTAAAAGAGGGAGTTATGTTTCCCTTCTTCCAGTTGGTCGCAACTTTGCCAGATTGCCAGGACTTCTCAAATATGATGGCGAGTGGCCTGGCCACTTCATCTGCTAGTTCCCTCGAGACCTGCGGATGCATCTCCTCAGGTCCCATGGACTTGTACACCTTCAGGTTCCTTAGATATTCTCAAACCTGATCTTCTCCTACAGTGGGTGGTTCTGCATTCTCCCAGTCCCTGCCTTCTGCGACCTGGGCAGTGTGGCTCAAGCATTTGCCAGTGAAGACTGAGGCAAAGAAGTTGTTGAGTACCTTCAGCCTTCTCCATATCCTGGGTAACCAGGTCACCCGTTTCATTCCGGAGGGGACCCACATTTTCCTTCATCTTCCTTTTATCACTAACATGCCTATAGAAGCTTTTCTTGTTGTCCTTGACATCCCTGGCCCTGATTTCTGTCAGGGCTTTGGCTTTCCTAACCTGCTCCCTGGCTGCTCAGACAGTTTCTCTGTATTCCTCCCAGGCTATCTATCCTTGCTTCCACCCTCTGTAGGCTTCCTTTTTGTGTTTGACTTTGCCCAGGAGCTCCTTGTTCATCCATGGGGGCCTCTTGGTGTTTTTGCTTGGTTTTCCTACTGAACTAACTTACTTTTGCTTTTCCCCTCTGATGTTGATTCTTGTATTTTCTTTGTAAGTGGTGGTACAAGGCCAGACTTCATGGATCCTGTGAGTTTTTGGATGTCTTCCTGCACAGACACCTTCTGTACAGGTTCGCTGTGAGCCAGAGGGACTCTGTACCTGTCCTCTTCTAAGTCTCTGGGGGAGGCAGGAACATAAGGGTGACACCTCTGGAAATCTGGAAAAGGATTTTCCAGCACAGTCACCAGAACAGTACAGACTTCCCATTTTCTTCAGTCTTTTATGTGCTAGGCAGTTTCACAAAGTAACTACACAAAACTAAGTGGCTGACACTATTATTTGTTTTGCCCGAATACTTTGAGTGTTACGTAGTTGTTCTTATTGGGCAAAAAGTGGTTTATTACAAAGCAAACTACATAATGCCAAGGCTCTAAAATAAAGCCGTGCAAGACATAGTGAATTAAAAAGGGCAGATATGAGACTTTAAGCATAAAATGGTTGTAATGTGCTGTTCCCCGCCCAGAAGTGAATTGCCTGATACTGCTAATGCTTCTGAGATGCTGTATTAATCTTGACTCTTAAGTATTCATCTAAGTATAATCTTGGAAAACAAAGTAATTATTTTTTCTTGTCCTGGTTTGATGATTTTTAATTAAATGTTTTGCAGTGTGGGTCTTCAGGAACATTTAATTAAATTGTTCAAAGTAAATTATTCATCAGTGGAGGCAATTATGTTAAAAATAATGTGTATTACTGGATCTAAATAAGAAGCCTTTGAAGACAGGGACTGTAATATCATTGTTAAAATAGAAGGCTTAATATCAGTCATATAGCTACCAGACTATAGCACATACAAAAGTGCAGGTATGCTTTGAGTTTCAAATGCCAGGACACTGTTACTACTCTTCTAATGGCTGCTCTTGAAAGCAATTTCAGTAAATTACAAATTAACTTTTAAATAAGATTATCTATTTCTGTATACAATACTGTAAGTGTTATCTACTTCAAAACTCAGCGTAGCCCTCAAATCAAGATGAACCTCCCTGTACAGAACATGTTGCTTTTTGCAGGATGCTGTAAGAGAAACTAGTAAGATTTTGCAGCATTACTACTCCATTGTAATTTCTTATTTAGCTTTGAAGTTCGTTGAAAAGCGTTATTCTTGTTAAACAATGGCTGTACCAATATTGCTGTGCAATAATTTTGAGACCAGTCTTGAAGTGAGATTTTCTGTTTTTTTCAAATATTTATCTGCATAGATTCCACCTATCAGAGGTGTGGTATAAGAGGACCTGTACTGAATCAAAATCTGATCAGAAAGGGTAAAATGTCTTGAAACTTTCTTAACAGTGTAATAAACATGAAATCAATACACTCTAGAGCTGCACTTTCTGATTTCAGCCATGATTGACTGATAACTCAGCTTCATCTGTTACAGTCAACTGTCAATTTACAGAAATATCATTGAAGCAGTTTCCAAAATATCTTTATTCACTCAACTTAAGATTGCCTATTCTCCAGAATTGTGAAGGTAATAAAAATGATTTAGTGTACAGGCAACTAATGTTGCAAATTGGCATAGTACTCAACATTTTATTCAAATGGAACCTTGCACTACAATATGTAATCAGAACTTAACTCCTACATAATTTAAGAATATTGAGGAAGTGGTGACTTACACCTTGCAGATAGGGCAAAAAGAAATCCTATTATGAAACCAAGTTCAAGATCACTGCTGGGAACTTTCAGATCTCTATTTTCCTTTTACTTGTATTTTTAAAAGTGCTATTAGTTTTGTCCAAAATTATATTTTTAGTATGTAAAAGTACTTCTGTATGAAGCTCAGGATTTTTTACTAGTTAATGCAGCTGTAAAAGCCTAGCACAAATTCCCAAGGTAATACAGCCAAAGTCACATAAAACATTCCCGGTAAATCTAGGGGAAGAGCTCAGACTTTTGTTTGGGTTTTCAAGGCTGTGCTTCTTATGAGGGAAAAGGAATTTTTGGCCCAAAATGTGTGACATACAGGACACATTGTCTCTCTCTGAACAAAATATGTACATGGTAATAAAGCAGTTTCTTCTATGAATTGGAAAGGAAAAAAGGGGAGAAATTTTAGACTAGAAATCACCCCTCTCCCTTCCCCAGAAATCTTTTTCTGTATTAAAACTGGAGTTCTCTTCAATCATATTTCCTTTTTCATCTCTGTGTGTCTTTTAACATCTCTTACTCCCTCCTTATCCCCTAACTCCTACCTGATTTTACAGTTCTTCTGGTAGATTTACTCCTTTCCTTATTTTCTGAGATATTCTGTGTGAAGCCCTTTTCTTGGCCTTTCCCATGGCTTTAGTTAAAACTTCTGCATGCTTCAAAAGTTCACCTAGCTGCACCTGGCTCCAGGGCTGATACGCTGCTTTTCTCTAAGGCCTTGACTTCTCATGAAAGAGCATTGCTATATCACTTCTGAACAAAGGGACTTAATTTATCTGCTTCAACAAACAAATGTGCTATAGTCTATATAATTTCCGTGAAACTGAGGAACAAATATGTTTATTATAAAGTCACATTGTGCTGTACCAATAAATAAAAGACAGAATAATGCAAGACAATATAATCTGGTTTTATAATGTGAAATATAACATGAAAAAGGCACTAAGTTAACAGCTTCTTTACAAAGGTTACCCTGTACATCAACTATATTTGTCTGCTCAGGAAAGGTGCACTACTCATCTGTTTCCCCATGTGTTCTCATTCATGATTTCTCATATTTTCTTTCTGAAAAAAAGAAAAAAGTCTGGTTGGATCCTTCTCCTACTTGTACTCCAACTTTTTGGGGTAGAAAAGTTGTTCATAGGAACCTGTTGTTCATATGTTCACGTGAAAGCAAACCTCCATCATGAATGCATAGTTGTATCTGACTTCTCTACAGGCAGTCTCTGTCTTGCAGTCTTATGACATGGTGAATGGTGGTAGTTCTTGTTCCTATTTTCGTTATTAAAAGAACTTTGCTGAAAATTTGTTGGATATACAAAAAGCAGCATGATGGCATTTTCCTTATTTTCTATGAGGACATGAAGTTTTCACTGACTCCATTTCAGGACTTCTTTCTAAAACTGATTTTTGTTTCAAAATAATCTTCATTTTCCACTCATTTTTTAGAAACAGACTGGCTGAAAGGTTATTGCCTTCCATGAACCACCATTTCTATATTATTTTTGTTTGGGTTTTTTAAGAATTTAGTAGTGAGCAGGTTTGAGGTTTTTGCATTTTAATTTGTTTTCATGGTAAATGAAATTTTCAGTCATTTATTTGAAGTGTATATAAAGACTCAGTGCTGGCTGGTGGAATAATGGACTGCCTCAGTGTAGCTGGAAGGTGGCAGCGTGCCCCTTGCTGATGGAACGGGGATACTGTATGCATGGGGGCATCAAGCAGCCAGCAACAAAGGGCTACCCTTGTGCAAGACACCGCCAAACTGTGTGCTATGAGGTAACTTGGAAATGTACATTTTTGCTTTTAATGCACCCAGGATTTGATTCTTAATGGGCACAAGCTGTTACCTGTGGACTGATTCCCAAGCTGCTGAGTTAATTTCTAAATTATGACTCATGCTGAAGATACATGTCAGTGGTTGGTATGGCAGTTGTGCATTGGAGATGGTCCCAAAATCTTTCTTTGCAATTTGGAGTATTAAAGAGGTGTGCATATGTAAAGTTCAGATGGTTCCCGTTTTTTTAAAAAAAAAAGTAATAAAGGCATAAGTCAGCTTTGCTGCTGGAATCACTTTTACTTTGAATTGGCATATTTGTACTGCTTCTACCTTACAATCACGTGTTTTTGAGATTGAATATTATATTAAGCACTTTGAGCTGTACACAGCTCATGTTTTTAAAAGCTCTCTAGGCATTTTGCTCCCTTCAAAAATCTTGTCTAAGCTCCGTTTTCTGAGGGATTTAAGCCCTTAAGAATCCAGGGATGGGACTTGCTTCAGGTTAGAACAGCCATCTATATAAGAGGCAATCTATGCACGTATGGCAAGTGTCAGAGTCAACAGACAGCTAGTCAATACTGTCAGAGTACCTTACAGATCAGTTGAGTTCACCATACAGACACCTGGTGACAGCTACCCGAACAAACCATTATCAAAGGAAGAATAAAGGAATGTATTACTGTCATCTAATCTGCATTGCTGGTCTGTGTGCTTTTAGTGCACAGTTTATAATTGTTTTCTTTACATTTAGCAAATTAAGTATTTGTTGTAGTTCATCACTGAACTATAGCTTCAATTCGTTGCGCATTGCGAATCACCTGAACAATAGGCAACTGCATTTTGCTCACTGCCACTGTACTAGAATCATTGAACCAGTGATCGTTGAACTTACTACATTATTTTTCCTTACTAAGAGATCAGCTAGCCTAACAAGAAATTCCCATTGTCCCTGTTTTGATCATAATCTGAACTATTTCTCTTGGTCAGAGGAACAAAGTAGTTGAGGCTGTGTTGCTATCATTTTAGATGTAATTGATCTCAGTGAGAGAAACAGTTTTTATTGTTTTGAACACTAGAGGGCATGAAAGCGTGTTTCTAGAGAGAGAAATGCTTTGCGAGTAAGTCAGAGCACTTCTGAAATCCATAGCTTTCGTGATCTCAAACCCTATGGGAAGCTGGGTTGGTTTACAGCATCACAGAATCTCTCAGGCAGGAAGGCACCTCTGGAAATCCTCTAGTCCAACCCCCGCTGCTCAAGCAGGGTCACCTGGAGCGTGTGGTGCAAGACCATGTCGCTTGATAGCTTTACGGCTTATTTGTAGTTGTCATGTGCTCTGAGCATGAAGTGACCAAAACTATTACATTATAGTATAGTGTCATTTTTTTTTATTTCAGTCGAGAAATCTTCAGTAAATTCATTACAATGAATTTTCTTCAATCACCCGCAAAAAGACAAAGTCTAATACTACTTTTGGATCTGTTCAGCTTTTAGGGTAACTTGCAATGCCAAGCATTGGCTCTTTATTTCATCCTCTTCAATAAGTTAATTCTCATTATTTATGTTAGCCACTTTATGATAGTACTTTCTATATGAAATCTCTATAAAACTGTTCTCATCATCTTATATAGCAATTCTTGTGTTAGGATTGTGCAATTAAATAAGTCATTAAAGCTAAAGGAATTAATTACAAATATAATTCTTTTAATTTTCAAAGACTTAAGGACAAAATTAATGGGGATAAATATACTGAAAAAATAATAAAACCATAATATTTTTTCCTACTTGCAATATAATTTCTCGTTTAAAGATGCAGTTTATATTATTGCAGGTTTTGATTACATTAGAGTCATGTGTTAAGCAAGATTCCAGTCCTAGTTCAGTTACTGATTTCATTTTTGGTTTAGGTTAAATCGGCTAAGTTCCCTACTTCAGCTTCCATTTTTGTTAAATGAGAAAATATGTTTTACTTCCAGATGGATAATTTGTTTTTTAATAAGCTGGTAAAAAAAAAAAAAAGATATTTAAGGTGATACTTAATAAGTAGTTTCACAAATGAGGTTCTCTTTGATTACAAAGTAAGTGTTGGTTCAGACAATTTATTCAGGAAAACCTTAGCACTTCCTGGGAAGCTTGCATTTTAAATCAACATTTATGTATTTTAGACAAGAGAGTTGATCTCCGCTCTTTTCTTGGAGGCAGTTCTGAGTTTTTCCAGTGTTTTTGTCTGCCATGATGGCTACCATTCCACTCTACTCATTTGCACAGGGTATAGTTTTCATGGAGGCTGAAATGAAACTGTAGTTTGCTAATTCTCTTGCAAATGGGTCCTGGGCAGCCCTAATGCCTTTCCTCAAATTGTTCCTTTCTTTTGAGTAAGACTTTGATACATAATACTTATGTCCCCATTTAAGAACATACCTATAAATATTATCTGTCATCTTTGAAAGATTAACTTGCCTATCTGAGCATCAAGAGCATCAGGAACGTTGCTTTTTAACAGTCACACAGACAAGCAAGGCTGAGTTGCAAAGACTTTAAGACTCAGATTTCCCAAGTCTTGCTGGCAATGTTAATTCTATCTTGTACTCAGGTATTAAAGTAGGATCTTTATTTCCATCTTTACAAAAGATCATTTAATGCCATACATGATGCAAATGGGATTTCTTATATATGTTAACAGTAAATTCAGTAAATTAAAATGCAGACTATAAACTTAGCTTGTTTCTTTTACATTTCATCACTGTCCAAAGCTGTCTCATTTTTTCCCTTGTCCTAAGGCAGGACTTCTCAAATTAGCTCTGATCTAAGTGGCTGTGATGCCACTTCTGTTGCAGTCAGCTAGACGTAGAATGGGTTCCTGCCAAATAGTTCTTGAAATCCCACTAAAAACACAGGATTGGAAGTGTTCAGGGCAAGGAATGACTCTAATTCATGATTCTCTGGCAGGTCTTTGTGGAATCAGGGGATTGTTTAATGTCCCTAGGAACAACTGAAAGCTTTCCTAGGTAATCTGCTGACTACAGATTTTGCTTATTTGTGAAATACCCTTTCAATGAGCCAGCTCCAAACATGAGTCAAAGGTGCCTGGTAGTCGTTTGCACTAGCTCTTCAATTTCATTTGTACTAAAATTAGGTTCCTCAGTAATTCTTGAGACACCATTTGTCCTTGAAGTATATCAGCATCCTTTGAAAGAATAGATAAATAGAAGAGCTCTGATTTAAGCAATGATTTAAAAATTAATGACCACAACATATATTGGGATAGTATCTCTTTGTTTTGTAATTTTTTTATTTTTTTTTTAAATACAGGTCATACAATTTATTGGAAAATTATCAGGAATAAGAGCAGTTCTATACCATGTTGTTTAATCTGGCTACCTTTTTAAAAATAATACATTTAATTGTGTCTTTTACAGAATTTTGTAGTTTATAACTCTAAGCTGCAGATCAGTGTGCAGTGCTTGTGTAATGGCCACAGATGAGCATATAGTTCTGTACCAAAGATAATATCTGCCCTGCACAGGCTGCATGAGTTGCCAGTGAATTCAGAAAAAAACCTTGCGCAGGAGTTCTTTGTGCAAACTCCATAGAAAACTTGAGTAGACATATTTCAATAGACTTAACATTCCTGCCTGGTCTAGCAGCTTCCTTTCCTTCATGATTAAACCAACCTTCTCCTGAGCTCATGTGTCTCCTGGCTTTCACTCTGATATTCTTTTCTTGCTGTTCTCTGTCACTTATGGTAGGTAGTTTCTGTGTGCGTGTTTGATGAAAAAGCTATCTGTTTAGGCCGGTACTCTTTGGACATCTCTCTTCTCGCTCTCTGGTATTAATACTTTAATCTCTAGGAAAGAATTTCACACTTTTTTTATCTTACATACATTTAGCTCTCCATGTGATTTGCTTCCAGCACAGATACATTTGTTTTACTTTCTGGGCAAGACCTTGCTGCTTCATTGCATGGCTTTAGTAGCAATGATCAGAGCACCAAACTTTCTCTCATTTTAAATTAGTTACCACTATTTGACAATAATTTCCACACAACAGATATAGGAGAGGCCACAAATAGTTCGTGACTGATGAGACAAAACCCTTCATACGTGCATTTCAAGTTAGGTTATATTATAATCTGTAAAACTAATACTAGCAAAAAATTACATTACTATAAAGTTACAGAAAGAGCAAAGCTCGGATATTTTGTGATGTTTTCAGGAGTTTTTATATTTCCTATTTACACAATCAGTTTGTGAGTGTGCTTGTGCGTGCATGTTTGTATGTCTTCTTCTAGATAATTTTAATTAATTAATTTTAATTTAAGCTTGTACGATTTCCACAAAATTTAATGGTTTGATGAGAATCTGGGAGATAGTTAAACTGTTGGAAGTTCACAATTATAGTAGAATAGATATGTAAAACACCCTAGAGCTGCTCTTTTGACAGAAGTGCTGCAGGCTCTGCTGGCTCTTTATTAATCACCAAAAAATTCTTCCAGGAGAGCATTCGTGTGAATGCGCCAACCTCAGGAATAGTATAAAACCACTACAAACCACTTCAGAAGCTGTTGTTCAAGTGAAAAGGTCTTACAGAAATATTCCCATTTAGCCACCTATAAGGCAGCCAGATCTTTTTACAGAAACAAGGGCTGCAAAATTAAGCATTAAAGCCAACTAGGGACGATAAGTCATAATAATCAGAAAGAATTTGCAGTGGAAAGAGATAATAGACCTGGGTAGAATCTCATTTAAGCTTAACAAAATATAGTCAGCACATGCATTTTTCTTGATACTTAGTCCTAAACGAAATAATTTGTGATTTTTTTTCATTGAACATATTAATAGGCCCAAGCTGTTATCATAAATAATATATTCAGACTTTCTAGCCTGTTAAAATAGATCAGAGTGATGGAAAAATGAAAGACTGAAGAAGGGATTTGAAAGGGATTTTGAGGGTTTGAAAGTTCAGACTTTCAGTTTATTACTCCAAATCAGAATTAGGCAGGGTGTTTTCTGCTGGGGTGATTCTTTTTTCAGGTGGAAAGGGAATACTTCAAAGTCAGGATGCTTCTTTCAGGAGAAAATACCTTTGTCATGGTAGTATAATGTTCTGAACGGCGATAATATAAAAAATGCAAATTAGAAGAAATTAAAAGAAAAACAACTTCAAGTTATCTAACAACTAAATAAAATGTGGAAAATAATTCTTTTTAATTCAAGGTCTTATGTATTCTTAGCCTTCCAGCGTAAACTTTTACTGAGGCAGCTCTATATGAAACTCTAGATACTATCACATTACTGGGGAAAATTAATATGCAAGTTTATTCTATATTCAAATGGTTTGCTCCTAATTCTTGTTTTTTTCAGTTGTCTTTCATTCCTGTCTCAATAATGGCAAGAAGGGGAAAAAATCTGGGAAAATATTTCGTATGTAATAAAATCAGCATAAATATTATTAAACTGTTTAGAATTCAGATTGTGCAAACCATCTCTTCAAAATAGTGAGTAAATATTTTATTTCAGCTACCTAATATTTAGTGGCATTTTGTTTGGAGATGTTCAATTAAACCATCAGACAGTGTATGAAAACAGAAGGAATAACTCTGAGAGAAGCATTTCTAAAATACTGTATACTAATGTAAACTGTTCTGTCCACTGCAACGACCCCAGTTTCAACTCTTTCAGAGTTTCCAGCTGTTGATAAATAAGCATTTTTTTAAAAACAATGTTTATATATTGGTGTTATTGCAGAAGTGACATCCTTTTTCTCAAAGTACAACACTGCAGGGCAGAGGCTTTGGGACGGCTGCCCGGGGAAGGAGTGCGACTGCACTAGCAGAAGCCGTGAAGGGAGCATGCAGGAAAGCCCCATCTCTTTCCACAACTTACAAAGTAATAACCTGAGTTGTTTTTTCTGTACTACTTTCTGTAGTAGTACATCTACTGCTACTTCATCTGTCAAAACAGGAAGCAGTGGTCCAGTCCACTTTCCCATGTCGGCTGAGGCGCAGCCCCTGTGCCCCCAGTGTGAAGCGCTGCCTGTGTAACATCCTTCCCGCCGCCCGCTTGGGATGGCACATGTCAAATGCAGCTGATGAAGCTGACTTAGGCGTTTGTCACAGGTTGCACCTGACCAATGACATCAAGGAGTGGGGGATGAGCTACTTAAAGAAACTATGTTAGGAGTCATAGTGTCTGGGTCCAGGCTATACTCTGTCATGTGCTCTGTTGAACAGCATGATCTGTCACACGTCTCAGTGCAGTAGTGGGTTCCCATCATGTAACCCAAAGTGTGGAGCTGGGTTAGAGTAAAGATCTCTGTGAAACACCATCGCCACCACTGGCGAGCCTCCTGGTCGCAGTCTCCTTAAAGCTGTAATTGTTTGAGCTTTGTATACACTGAGAGGAATTTAGCGATAAAATTTGGTCCTTTGAGTTCTAAAATGTGTCAGGACACAGTTGGGAAAGTGAACTGAGTCTGTAAAGATATTTATGCTTATCACCAGACCAGCTTACTACCAAGAGTAAGTCACTTACATGACTTCAATTGAACAAAAAAAAGAGTCTAATTTCACATGGATTTGTGTGTTTATTGTGTCACATTTTTAATTATGAAAAATATTATTTTGCTATTCATTTGTATTAACCATTAAAAAAATAGGAGTAGTTTACATATTTGGGAGAACAGTAAAAGAAATATTTCCTTAATAATTCATTCTTTGTAGATCTTGTAAACCTGAAGTCATCAACAATGACATACTATGGTGGTGCCATTGACAGCTAGGAGTATGAAGCTGATACCCCAGTATCTGTCAAAAATGTAGAGGAAAGGTTGCAATCACAAAACTGCATAGAATGTCAAAGATATTGCACCATATATTACAGTATGCGTGTCTGGAAGAGGTCCAGATTATCACTGAGTGCAATGATTGAGTTTACCTCTTTTATGTAAAACTAGGCATTTATTTACTCACAATATTGAGCTATTGTTCCCACAAAACACTGTCTACTAGTAACAACATAATGTCAAATCATTTTATGTTCTCTGAGTGCTTCTAGATGCGTTGTTTTCGTCTAAAAGAAAAGAAAAAAGGCAGGAAGAGCCTAGTGACTTCTCTGTAAAAGTCAAGGTATATTACAGAGTTATTTGCTCCTTAATTTCCTTTAATTTCCATAAACGCTGTGATTTGGTTTGATACAGTGAACTAATGAATGCCACTCAATAGTGACAATAAGTGTTTTTGATATTAATGTATAAATTTAGTCTTTAGTAATCTTATAAGAAGCTTATTTCTATGACCTTATTGTGGTTGACTGTATTAGCAGGTTTAGTGCAATAGTGAAGGAAGGGCACTAAGAAGGAGGAAAGAGAGCTCATCATAAGCATGTTTGGTTCCATTTTCTTTATCAAAAAAAGAAAAAACAAATGTTGCTGCTGTATGAATGTGTTGTAAAAATCCTTTTTAGAAACAGAATGTGAAAAGGAAACATACGTGGAAATATTAAGTTATTTAGGATGTAATTATAGAAATGAAACCTATCCTGGTTTTATTTGCCAGAAGAGGAATATTGATTTTTGGCAATGCTCACATCCAGTATTATCATCCAGGTATGTTTACGGGGATCTATTAATCACTGAATTTTTTAGGTTATCATGATTATGAAGAAGACTGTGGCTTATGAGACCCAGAGGGCACCTTACTAACCATTGTTGGAATGATCACCGTTCTATTCCTATGGAAATTAGATGCTATATTATGATAATTTAGTTACATAGTATATTCTTTAAACTGCTCAAAAATAATGTGACTTTTGGCCTAGGAGACGCCTATGAATCCCATATATCCAAAACTTTTTTCACGGTGTGAAAAGATTTATTGTCAGTTGGCCCTGTAGTGCATTTGTCAGTGTAACAGAAGAAAAATTGTTCCTCCAAAGAGCAAAATATACTCACTTAAGGTATATTTATAATTTTTCTGAAGACTGTAGTTTCTCATAGTACCCTTTACCATGATAATAGTCTTTCATCAGATAATTGATGGATAGACATAATTTATCCCTGGGAATTTATTTTTCTAATTCTCTGACCTTTTCCAGTAGAGCCATGACTAATCCTAAACCTTGCTCTGGGTGAATACTCAATTTCTCCTCAATCACCTTTCTTAGCAATAAAAATACCTAAGTTAGCTTTTTTGCAAAGATCACCCAAAATCCTCTACTTAGCAGTGCTGGGAGATCATAGCCACATTTAGAGCTGGTAGAGGAAATACTGATGGCATTGCTGGCATGACCTCAGTTGGTGTCAGAATTTAATTGTAGGCTGTTGTTTGCCGTCAACACTACTAGC
Source organism: Balearica regulorum gibbericeps (assembly GCF_011004875.1). Classification (NCBI taxonomy): domain Eukaryota; kingdom Metazoa; phylum Chordata; class Aves; order Gruiformes; family Gruidae; genus Balearica; species Balearica regulorum. The sequence continues at coordinate 65,757,930 of NC_046220.1, forward strand.
ACTAGGTTGAAACAATTGCCTGCAAGAGTTGGGGCTTGAATTAAAAATTGAATTAAAAATAAAAACCAAACCAAAACAAAAACAACAGAAACCCAAACCAGCAAAACAAACCAGAATGACACCCAGGTAGCAGGGATCTGAGTTCAGTTCTCAAAGTCACTGGCGGTAATTCAGTGCGGGGAGTGATGTCTTTGAGAAAAGCTGCCAAGAGGCCTGAAAATTATCCACCAGTCTGAGACGTACTTTCTTAGAGTGGCTGATCTCTCGTAGATGATTAAGCCCTTTCAGAAAAGCTACTTAATGTTATAAATTGGTTCTCTTTAGAAACAGTGAGGAAGGAAGACACACTTGAAGAGAGCTAAGAATTAAACAAAGAGGCAATTGAGGGGTTTGTGGGCATGTTTTCAATAGCAGTTTTACTCCCGGGATACTATCTCCTTACACTGGGGGACGGAGTAGATTTTGGTTTGGGGTTCTTTTCAGGGGTTTGGGTTTTTCTTCTGCATACTCCGTAGCTGCCTGATGCCAGCTGAAACACATTGTTCAAATATAATCCATATTAAAAATACTTTAAACAGACTGTTCAGATTTTTAAGGCCTTTATCTGAGCACCAGTGAATAATCAGACCATTGGCTATTTCTGGTCTGCCGTATTTCTACAGTTCTGTGCTCTTCAGTGACTGCTATAACTATCCAAGGGTTTACCATAAGAGTTCTCATTTGAATAATGAGATAAGAGCCCTGAATATAGGAAACGTTCGTGCAAAGGGCAAGTCTCATGCAGCAGGAAATCCCAGTTATCCCTTCTAGCCTGTGCTCTCAGCCAGCCCCATCTCTGCCAAAGCATACCATAGGAAAAGGACGTTCCCTTACGCAGTTACAAGTGCTTCATGATTAGTGCAGGGCACCTCCAGCACAACTGTCCTGCTTCTTCTCAGGGATATATTTTTTAGACAATTTTAGAATTAACTGTGTCAATGGCCTTTCTGTGGGATCCTTTTGGAGCCTATATCCCTCGTCCATCTCCAAGAAATAAGATGAGATTTCGCTTTTTGAAGTCCTACAGGTATCTCTTCTAATGGCTTATGGTGATAATAGTTGCAACTGTGGCTTTCTTTTATTCTTCTATAGTATTACAGTATATAAAAATTTGGAAATGTCTTGTATTAATTGTGACTCTTGTGCTCATAAAGGCTTTGCTGAACATGTGTATCAGCAAAATAATAAGTGTTTCTGTGTGATTGGAAAGTATAATGAAAAAGTGACCATGGAAGTTTATGAAACTGCACTTTTCAAACAAATAATAATTTTGAATCTTTTTTGCACTTGGGGAAAAAGTAGATTAACATTTATGTCAGTGTTCTTATAAAAATATTAATTCTAAATGTTATCAGTACTTAATTATAAGTAAACATATTATTTAATTATAATTATGATACACTGATGCAGCATACCAAATCTGAATTAATAGTCATAGTTGAGGGGCTTTTGCATAACCAGAAAACCATGTTTGTTAAATATTTTTGTGTTCAACATTTTAAAAGTAAGTATAAGCAATTAGGAAAACACGCAAATTCTATTTTTTCCTTAGCTGCTATTTAAAAATAACAATAGCAAAGTACGCTTTCCATCATTTATTGTACTGCTTTTTGCAATTGTACCAATACTTGCTTTCCAGCTACCTTACTTTTATCTATAATTAATGCAATATAATTTTTCAAGTATAAAATTAAGATCTTCCCATTTGTATATAATGCATTGAAGAACATACTACCTATCATCTTGATGATAATTTTTAATACTAATTGATGCAACAGTCATCAACATTTATTTGCACATGTGTACCGTATCAAATGCCCAAGAAGCTAAATGCTTTATGTAGGATTATCGATAGCAAACACTGTCTATGTGAATACTGTAAAAAAAAATGGCTAGGTGTAGTCCGACTTCTCTCAGTGTTTTCTTTTGCAAAAGCTAGGTTGTTCATACAGAGGGAGCTGCTTTTATGATAAAAAATAATAATAATAACAGATAAAGGGATTTGAATAGAGAATAAAAAGATGATATCTATAATAGTTTCTAAAAGTTCAAAACTAGATCATAAAATGTACTTGAGATTCTCTTAAAGCAATCTTATAATGAATTTTTTTGCTTAAAGAAATCTCCTCATGTTTCTTTTGCAAACTTACATCAACATTTCAGGAGCAAAAAGAAAAATATTTCAAATAGCATGTTAATATAAGATCTGATTATTTTGATGATTAACTTATGTAAATATTACACATTGTCTAATTTTTCAGTCTAACAAAGTGAAAATAGTCTTAAAAGTTGTTAATAAAAATAAGTGAGGAACTTTTTTTTTGTCTTACCATACAGAAAGTGTTTTATGGTTTTTTTTCAGGAGCTTTAAAGAATTAGCATGAGGTTGAAGGTAATTTTATAAATACTGAGTCATTGTTGTATTATTGAATGTGAGACATTTTTATTGTTATTATTTAATTTAACTATATGTTTTGACTGAGAAGAGGATTAAAAATCCTTAATATACATATTGCCATGTCACTGCCATGGCTCCATTCACACTGTAGGTTATATTTAGAAATCTACTACAAAATTTTACAGTACCCAGTCCCTATGTAATTTAATAACCTTGTTTATGTCAACTGACAGTTCTGCTCACGTCACTCAACTATCTGATGTCAAGGGTCTTTGGTTTCTAAAACTAAATACCAGATAGTACCATCTAGGCTTTCCATGATGAATATTGTTTAACAAACCATGCTGTTCTACTTCACAGTCTTAATTTAAATTATGAAGTTGACCATGATTTTAAAATTTCTTTTGCTACATTTTGGACAAAAAACATAGTGTTACTTCTGTGGGATACTCAGAATCTATTGATTAAATGGACTATTATGTTTTAATTTACATATTTCATTTTTGGTAGATTCTGTGATACATTGATGCACCCTTATAGCCAAATAGTGATTTGAGTTTCTTTGCTGATCAGCAAGTGCTGGGGTTCCCAGAGTGGGGAAAAAATATGCCTTCAGACAATGCAATTTTTCTAGGAAGAGCTGGGATGCAGTGCAGTCACTTAGAGCTCCTCCTCCTCTGCCCTTCCCATCAAATATACCATAGCTTAAAGCCTCAGTAAATTGTACTGAGCAAAAACAGGAAAGCAGACCAAAAAACTGGTAGAGATTCACTTACGATACACCAGACGTGCAAGTATTCACAGCACTAGATGTAGAGCCAAGGCCAGGAGTGGGTGCTTCACAGATAAGGAAACTCATGAGACCGCCAAATCATTTCACAATTTCAGTATATTTTTGCAGGCTGGAAAAAGAGAAGGGTCGTTTCGTTTTGTAAGGAGGTCTGCCCGTCCTGCTTTCTGGCAGATGAACATTCTTCTAGAATGATACAAACAAAATATTTGTAAATATTTATTATGTATCAGAATTCACATACAAGCTTACCTCTTCCCTTCCCTTCCCTTCCCTTCCCTTCCCTTCCCTTCCCTTCCCTTCCCTTCCCTTCCCTTCCCTTCCCTTCCCTTCCCTTCCCTTCCCTTCCCTTCCCTTCCCTTCCCTTCCCTTCCCTTCCCTTCCCTTCCCTCTTTTCTTTTCCTTTCTTTTTAAAGCCCTGAGTCTCTCTAAACTGAAGCACACCTCATTTCCTGAAATGCAGGCAGGAATTGTGTTTCCTGCTGCATTTAGCTTTGTGTAGGAAAATACCACTAGATGTGACTATAAAAACTGAGTCCCAATAGTAGCACAGTTGCTCTTTAGAGCCTCCCAAGACCTCTGAAGAATGGATAGAGACAGAAGCTTTCTTCATGACCTCTGAATCCTCTCACGCATGGATGACAAAGAACTAAAGGACCTATCAAAATTTCCTGCACATAACTGAGATCTATGAATAAGATCATGTTATATGACACTCAGTCCAGCTAGAAGCTAAGCACTGACATCTCCCACTGACTTAATGACAGGTCCTCAGACCACTTAGAAGATTCTCTAGAGGCAACAGGATTGTCTGTCTGGTCATTAAAGCCTTTTTTCACAATGAAGGATTTGTGAATAACTTAGAGTGAAAATCTGCTAGGACCTGTTTATGGAGACAATTTTGTACAGATTGTAAAGTAAAATAGGTGTTACGGAGAAATGACACTGGCAATTAATTAATTAATAAGTTCATTAAATTATTGCAGTGTTAGAACTACATCTTCGTTTGATGAGCTATGAAGATACACTTCTTCAAACAGTAATCATGAAACATATCTTCATATGGAAAAGTAAGAAAGGTTCTTTGTTGGTTTATGTGAGCTTCTTTTGTTCCTTCCTCTGCTTCCTTTCTTTTTTTCTGCTTTGGCTGCCATCTGGCATATTTCCCTGGACTAGAGGAATAGTCATGTGGCTGAAGCTACTGCCAACACCACTTCTGCAGCCAGCTGCTTGTGGCATTTGTACATAAGGAGGCAGATTCCCTCCTGCCAGATAATTGTACTCCATGCCACTAAACTCTTGGGAGCTGGGCTGTAAAGTGGAATCTCTCTCTCAAACAGCAATTTTCAGGAATCCCTTCTCTAAGGGGATTTCTTAATGAGGTCAAACCTTTCTCAGTGAGCAGAGTGTAATATTCTAATTTTTTTATTATAAGCCTTGTAATGAAATGGGAGTAGAACCCAGATTAAAGTTGATTATTTTATTTATTAGGAATTAGAAGTCCCAGCACACTGGAATTAGTTTGGTTCTTTTTGACTAATCATTCAGCATTGTTTGGGAAATAAAATATTCAGATGCGTAAGTGTGGACTTTTCTAGTGAACATGAGTCACACAGCCATGTCACCATTAAAGTGATGTTTTGACTCTCACTCAGACTTACTTTAGACAAATCTGCATGCCAAAATGTCATCATACCCAATTCAGACATTTGGTTATGTTAATTTGAAATCTTAGGAAAAGTGGCAAAATAGGAAGGCATATTGCTAGTCAGGTTAAGTAGCAGTAGGAAAGCAGGTGCAAGTGAATGATACTTGACTGTTGGTGTTGCTGCAGACTTACATCCTTGACAAAACTGCCTAGAGAGTCCTTGACAGTGACTAAATATAAAGAGTCTCTAGACCATTTCCTAAAACCTCAGAAAGTCAAGTCCCAGTCCAGAGTTCCCCAACTGCAGGAAAAAAAGTAGAAGACAAGTAATGTGTTCAGAAGTTTGAGCTTTTGCTTAAATTTCTCAGACATAGTAGATCCTCAGACAGATAGGTTGAGTGAGTCTACCACAGCGGGACAGGTTGAGTCTGTCAATGTTTCTTATTGCTGCTTTGGACTAGCGTTACCTGAATGCTTATTCTGTGGGATTTTGTTGTTCTTGCTACTGCCTTGGAAGTGATTTAGTTTGTGTGAAATAAACAGAAAACTGAAGTATATCTATAGGTATTTTATCAACAAGTTTTTTCCAGTTTATGCTTAAGTAAGTTCTAACAGCCTAGACTGATGCCAAGCCAGAACCTGTATGAATAACCGTCAAGAAATGTTCTTTTATACACAGTGAAGTAAATTATGATCACTAGTGTTCCTATGGTTTACAATAAATAAATGAGTGGGCTTTGCTCTTTGTGGCCAAAACAATCCCCATACAAAGCTGGACTTCTAGATTAGGCTGGGAGCATTAGAATCCCTTGAGATGCAGAAAAAGATTACACCAACCATAAACACCAGGAAATGCTCAGTTTGATTTACAAATTTTAGATTTCCGTGAATATTTATGTTAATGCCAGGACTATCTGACTTGCAATTCCCTGATGTATAACAAATTCTAGGAGCACTATAAATAGATCTATCATTCAATCTGATACCGAATACATCAGGAACAAGCTGACGCTAGTTCAGCATGTACTGTGTCAAAAGGTAGTAATTAATTTGTAGATACTGCATTAAACAAGAAGTGGTATGGGGGTAACCTAAAAATGTTTATTTTATGCCACTGTAGACTATGTTTATGTCCATTGAGGATCTGAAGAGGTTTGGTTTGGTTTTTTTTTTGACTGCAAAGGAAATTGAAAAACTGGAATTTCTTATTGGAACTAGTAAATACAATTTATTTCTGAGCCCCAGAAACCACTAAGATTTACAGGTCATTTCATGTTTCATTTGCCTCTATGAAAGCCATATGTGAGTGTTAATTGAGAACTTCTGCAATATGCTAAAAGGTAATTTAAAACTCTAATGTGCCTTTCTTCATGATGCAAAAAGAAAAAAGGGTCTGGCACACACACCAGTCTGGTGTCCTTAGCTGTAGGAGTGTTGTTATATTTCATCACAAGGGTGGTCCATGCCAATTAATCTGGCTCCTGGTCTGTGACAGCAGCCAGCAGCAAATGTGTGAGAGAGAACAGTAAGAAACTTCGTGGTTACAGTATAATTTTCCTTGCATGAGAGTCTCCTCAACATCTTCAGTAGTTCCCTGTGTATGAGTACTCCAGAACTCTCCTTACTGTGTGTATTGCTTACTATTACAAGTCTGGGTATTTCATTTATTCACACCAAATTTTGATCATTTTTTAATTAAAAAGTTGCTTGCCTCGAAACACTTTAAGTAGTATTGCGACCTTAGATTGCTAAAGCGTTAGTTGTTGTTTTATGTATTTGTATACCACTCTTGCTCATCAGCTTTCTAAGTAGTCTGTATTTTCGCTACCTCTTTTCACATGGAAGAATTTTGTATCCATGTCATTCATGCTGCAGATCTCTTAACTCCTCCTATTGCAATGTTCCTTCTAATGCAGAGTGACTAGAAGTAAACCCAGAGCTTCTGATGAGGACACATGGTCTAGATAAATTATAATATTCCTATTCTCATGGAAATATGATTTTTAATAACATTTCTATTATAACATTTCCATTATTACCCTCTATCTCATTTCTGATGTAGTTTAACAGATTAACAGATTAACTAATTTTGAGTGATGAGCATTGTTCCATGTATGCCCATTCTCTTTCCTCTGAGAGACGTTTACAAGGACGCAGTATTGAGTGACAGCAACAGGGATCATTGCAGGAGGCAGAATTTCAATCTTACTGGAAATTTTGCATTTCTAAAAGAAAAAAAATCCCTCATGGTGAATAGCCAGTTTTACACAATTTTCCATGGGAAGAACATTTATTTTTGTTAAGATAATGAAACATAAAATGTGATTTAGATTTGTTTATAGCCTCTCTTCTTCAGGATTCCTGAGTTGTTAGGAGGTTAGAAAGTCCTTCAGGCAAGCTGCCAGAATCCAGGCAACTGCAGAAATGAGGGGTCTCAGCAGTAGAAGACAGATGCTTCCCATCAACATAGTCATACAGTTGGTCATTATATAAATGTATATTATATATACAGTATGTACACAAACATGCATATGTGTTTGTATATATATCCTACATTAAAATGAGCAAACTATCAGAAGTTTGCCAGGAAGAAGCTGAATACACAGTACTTTATTGTTTGTCCACATGAACTTGGCTTTCCTTTATTTATTTTACCTTTGCAACATTTCCAGTCAATACTTGCTCTTTAGTGGCTTAGCTTTCACAGGCTTTGGTACAAATTTCTGTTGAAGTTGTAAAAGCAAAATGCCACAGCAGAACAAACAACAGCAAAGCCTAAGAATATCTATTGTCTCTCTCAAGTAGGATCAGATAAACTCCTATTAACACTAGCTGAAGACATTTAGCTAGTGAAGAAACCTAAAATGCACGAAAGAAAAACTACTTAAATAGGATATAATTACCTCCAGAGGGAGAATGAGAGGCCTCATATTTTCTTGGTTATAACAGATGTAGGTGAAGGAAAAAGCCAAATATAGAAAATTAAAATGCAAAATGACTCCAGCTAGAGCTACATATGTATTGCTCTAATATACCCTATGAGTTACCCTGTCAATCCAATTTAATCTGCAGTTGCTGTGAAGTTATTTCAGTGTACTCATGACATTTCATCTAGAGGCACGTTTTCCTTCCCCAAGCTCTTTCCAGACACGATTACACACCTGAAGCCCTTGTTACAAGCCGCTACAGAAGTACTAGCACCAAACAAAAGCACTTGGGAAGGCTGACACTCCTCAATGACTTTCTTTCCACGTGCTTTGTCAGGAATTATATTTGAGTCTCATTAGGTCTGCTGTGAGAAGCTTCTCACTTGCAGAGAATACGTAAGGAGTTCAGGCTCCAAGGGAAAGTTTACCGATTTCTTAAATGGTGAATTCTTTGCTTCTGAATATGGCCATTTTAGGTGTACAGAGCACAAGGAGGATGGATGGATGGATGGATGGATGGATGGATGGATGGATGGATGGATGGATAGATGGATGGATGTCTAAAGGTTTCATCCCTTCATGCCTTCCAAAGGGGAATGCATGTCTAGGGTACAGTACGTCAGGGTTGGTTGTTTTGTTTTGTGTTTGTTTTTTGGTTTTGTTGTTGTTGTTGGTTTTTTTTGGGGGGGTGGTGGTGGTGTTTGTTTGTTGTTTTTTTCCCCAATTAGAAACACTCTAATCACTTCAATTCAAAGTTCTCTTTTCCTTCTGATAAACTGAATTGTGGCAATACATGGAACTCATAATTGCCAATTAAAATATTGCAGATGGAGCAGGATCTGCTGTTCAGACAGCTCTGATGTAAGGCAGAAGCCTCATGTAGCACTACGCAAATGATGCAGGTTTTTACCTTAATTCATATGACACTAATAAGTGCGGATATTTTCTTATGTTTACTTGGTTTTCCTAAGTGTGAAATCTGCTTCAACTTCTAGGTAACCATGCAATTACATAATTTTTCCTTGCTTTTTGCTCCTCTTACTTGTAAAATAAAAAGAAAATGGAAAAGAATGAGGTCATGCCAACATTAAATGGGAAAAGCAGAGAAGTCAGCTGTTTTAAGCAACAAAGTTCATCTGTTTTATATCATGCTTTAAAAGCCAAGCCAAATGTTTCAACATCATTTGCAATCCATTGAACCAGGGTCTGAACAGTCAGAAAATTGATAATTTGAAACCTGGGGTATATCTGTAAACCAATAGAAATAAAATCCACTGAGTTAGGCTTTTACTGGTGGCAGAGGAGAAAATTTTCTTCTAAACATTTTATGAGGAAAACACTTCCATGAACTTCCTGTGAGATGTCTAGAAGTGATGGGTTCCTGACCAAAAGTGTCATTCGCACCTGAGAATCAGGAAGAAGTTTACATTGTACTAGCATGTGTGGTTAATCATGTCAGCCTTCTGAAACAAAATACTAAGTTTTGCACATATTTTTCTATTTCAAATAGAAAGAAAAAAACCCCAGATATTAATGCAATTTCTTAACACTAATCCCAGCATTTAGATTCTTCCCTTAATGAGGGAATCATGCAATCTTAATGAGCATGTGAGTTGCAAACCGTATTTGTTCCATGTTTCGTCTTGGACACAGTCTCTGCTAAGGTCTTTCCCGCATGACACAGTACAGTGTATATTGGAACATAGCATATTTTGAGTCCTATCCAAATTTGGCATAAAAATACATGTAGTTCTGTTTTCTGATAAACTGCTCGGGATCATAGAAAACAGAAGGAATTTTAGCCAGAGTGGTTTTGAAGTGCAAACATGAGCACATTTTAATGCCAAAACAATACTTATTGTGTATAGGTAAGAATATTAATGATATAACACAGATGGTATCCTTGGGGCCAATTTATACTTAGGACCAATAGCAAAATGTAGTGTGATCTCATTAAAAATCTGTTTCAATATACAGACATAATTTCATCCTCATATGCAGAGAAACAGATACCAAGGGCTTAAGTTTTGGTGTCACAGTTCTTCCTGCTTGGCTGACCCTGTGAGGATATCATAAAAAAATAAAACATTTTAGTTATGCTGTGCATACTTTTCAGTCTGGACTCCTAAATACACCAAATATTAGCCTGTAAATCCATCTAAAATTTAAATAGAAATAGGTAGTAATCCAGGTAGTGTCTGTTAAACACATAATCATACCATGATATGATTGTCTTATCCCCACTGAATGTCAAGTCCTGTATGTTTCTGTAAGATTTTGATGTGAAAGCTCTTTTTGAGATAGCTTGATGCTATCAGAAAGTACTAGCTGGACTGGTTTTAGTGAGTGCCATGTGAGAACCTTGTTTTTCCCATGTTTGTATCTACACAGTGAATAAAACAGCCCAGGAATCCTTCTAGCTGGTGAACTGGGACTAACTGGCATGACAAGGCTAATGTCCATAAAGCTATTCCCCAGAACAGAATGTGAGGGGACAAAATACTCATCTGGAGATGTCCTTGGTTCAGGGCTTAGGTGGTCCATGGTTGCCTCCAAACCAAGAAGGGTCTACTGCCTTTCTGCTCCATTAAAATAAACTGATTACAGTTTTGTACTGGACTATGTTATATTCTGCTTGATTATATTACCATCAACTCCAACTGTTTTTAATTATGCCTTGGAGAACCACAAGAGTTTGTTTAAAAAGCCTTTTTTTTGGGGGGGAGGTTTTTTCCTCAAGTGGTTATATCTAAAAGGGTTTCCCAAAACTGGAAAATCCAGGAGCTTTCTTAGATGCAGTTCGAGATTTTCATCTAATAGCTGGACTGCAGGAGCTTTGAGGAAAATATCTTAATTTGTGAGACTGGAAATAACATTTCAGAGGTTGGCAGGGCAGGATAATGTGACTTCAACAGTCACACCCTGAAAACTTTATTTATTTAAAATTCTACTTTTCACAACACAGAGGGTGGAAGTGTGGCCCAGACTGCTCCTCACAATGCCCTATTCGTTCTTCTGGAGTTTGAAGTAGAAAGTTGTTATGCAGAAAGTTATTATATGTTAGTAGTATAAGAGATTCACCCAGGCTGCTATTAGCACACAAAACTCACCAGCCTCTTGTTCCCTGATATTCTTTCAAGATGTAGATTTCCCAGCAGTATAATGGGACTGTTTTAAGATGGAAAGAAAGGAGCAGACAATCCTGGAAAAACTATGCTCTCTCCGAGAGAGAGATTTGCTAAATCTGCACTCTCTTCATGCTTTCAAAGGAACAGTTAGTCTTCGACCAAGAAGATATTTCATAATTTGGACCATTGATTTTGTCATTTTGATTATAGTTTATAATAGCTAATATAAGTTTAAATGAAGGAGGGTAAAAAGCAGTCAGAGAATGTCAGTGAAAATTATTTATTACAGTGCAAAACTGTCTAACGGAGCTGCGGTTTGCCAGCTTCTTAACTTTGATAAAGAGAAATAAATGGATGTTATTAACAATTTCTTGTAAATATTATCTCATATGATACTTCTAAATGGTTTAGATAACATTTCTTTTTGGTACAACTTATTTTTTTGATCCTGGAACATTTAATTCACAATTAAATGTCATACACTCTGTTACTATAAAAGGATAAGAGTAAAACTGCTTCCAAGTACACACTGTTTCAGTAAGACATGAGTTTGTTCATGCCAGCTCTTCAGGTTTACCGACAAAGTCACTTCCCTCAAAATAGCTGCTTTAGGAGTTATGATAATAATGTAAAAGCAATGTAAAGCAGTTTGTGGTAACAATTTAAAGAATTCCTCTGCGTTTGAAGTCCTACAGCTCTTATCCCAACTTTGATGCAGCAGCATCATTTTTGCATTTATGCTGGATAGGTTAGGGAAGTCAAATATGAGTATACTGTTAGAAAGACATTATGGCTCTATATACTCAAGAAAATTGATTTTTTTCTTCAATAAATTTTACGTCTATAGTTTAGGAACATTTTAATATTCAGTATTTATGTATAACCTAAATAATTGTTTTTCATTATAGTTGTATTCTATTCCTATTCCTTAATTAAGTCATTGTAGAATTTGTGCCATGTTTTTGGAATTTATTTCAGGATAACACATTGCCTGCTTTAGTTACCTTCTTTCTGTTTGTTGTGTCACTAAGTATACGTTATAGCACTACAATTTGATTTACCATTACTGGAACTGAGTAACGCTTAGTTCATAGCACATTTATGGAAAAACCTTTTATTTTCATACTTGGCAGTATGATAAAGAAAATGTTGTCTTTTTTAAAAAAATAACAATCTAGTGATGTGCTTAGGCTTTGTCAATATCTTTTTAAGTTAAAATTCAAAATAGTCTGATATTATTTTTCATCTACAAATGTTGGGTTGCATGGTAACATCTTAATACCTGCAAATTAAGAGCTGCAGGAGCTGCAAATTAAGAAATGGATAATTGCAGAAAATTCAGAGGAGTGACAGAATTAACTTTTACAGCTTTAATACCCAACTTTGATTTGGCTACATGATAGAAAAATATAGGGAAAAGAGTGGAAAGGAGAGAAGAAAGCATTGTTATGGGGAGAAAAGCATGCAGATGAAAGAGCTGGTGTACTACAGTGACGTATGAACGGTGTCTAAGCAATCATTAGCAAAAGCTGCGTCATACTGCTGCAGCTCAATTCTTTTGTTTCTTCCTTTTGCAGGGCTGAAATTGTTTTCCAGCTGCCTAGAGCCTTTTGATCTGTAATACCTGCCTGTAGCAAAACAAGATTTGCAGCTCCTTAGGAACAGGAGTTCCTGGAGGTGACAGTCTGCTCCACTGAGCTACCTTCATGGATACACCTTACTGAGTTCAAGAGATCAAGATATACATTCCCCTTCCCTGAATATAAATTAACCTGTTAGAATTATTTACATAACAAATAACCGATAATTTATGTAATGGCCAGGCATAGGTCAGAACCATCCCAAGCTGCCAGTAACAACAGCACCTCGATTAGAATCATTTAACAGCTTCATTACAATTTTCAATGCAAACTTTTATGGAAAATCCCTACCTGTTTCATAGACAAATGTAGCAGGCCAGTGGTTCAGAAAGTTCCTCTTCAGGCCTCAGACTGTATTAATAAAACTTTTACATTGTTGTTTAACAGCTCTACATCTCTCACAGCCACTGTAATTGCGGAAGTATTTGTTTCATTTCTTTTTCAAAGCAACACTACCATGGTGTGTTTAGTATTTAGTATCAAGACAAAAGATTTTGTTTGTGGTTCTTCTTGACAGATTTTCAGAATGTATAAACTACCTGTTAATGCCTCTGTCAATTAATTTTAATTAAAAATATGGCAAAAACTTAAAGGCTTTCTAAAGAAGACCTTTTTAATGAAAGAAATAGCATTTAAGTAATGCTACTGGAAACTTAATTTGCAAATATAGCTGCATTACTGTCCAGGTCATCAAAGTGGCCTGCAAGTGCTGACATTTCCTGGAATTCCTGCTCCACATGTGCCCTTAGGTCTATACACTTTAAAGCAGTAGGCACTTTAAAAAGTACTGTTTGAGCTCCTCCCTCTTTGAACTGCTGCAAAGTGATCTAGTGAACACTGTAAAATTTAGGTCGTGTAAAATATCACCTTGAAACCTTACATTTAATCTTCAATCCTTCTGAGATGCCATGCTAAGTTAGTTTTTGCTGGTGAGGAAGTGAAGAGTTTTTGTTGTTACTGCTTTATATTTTTAGTTCACATAGAAAATGTGTACTTAATTTTCCTCTCCAAAGAAGAAAAATTCTGGAGGCCTAGTTAAACTTGACAATGCAGTGCAACTGTAGGACACTGTTTGATGTTAATATTCCTGATCCTACTATGCAAAAGCCAAGTATGGTATAAAACCCCACATATTTTACTTGTAATTTGGTATGCATTGAACAGTCTTCTGTAGCACACAGCTGTTACTGTCCAGTGGGTTAGAGAGATCAAAGTACAGGGAAACTTTTTCAGGAATTGGGTCTTTGACATCTATTTAGAGTAACTTTCAAATTGTAATAAAAATGAAAGATGTAATTTCAAGTTAAACTTTAATGCCATTTTTGTTATGTATGAGCAATTGGCTCTGTACAATTACTGATATCTGGTCTGTTACAACAGAATCAATTTACCACAGGTTTTTGCACATTTCAGAGGTAAAGCTCTCAAGAAAAATGTACTCTAAAATAGCATGTGCTCTGCTGAGGCCAGCTAATATAGGTAAGAGCATTGCAGAAGTGGGAGGATGCCTTTCTGAGCCTCCTGAGTGCTTTGAGGTGCCAGCTCTTTCCCTTTGTCCCTCTCCCCTCTTCCAGCAATGTGGCTTACAAGGTGTCTCTGAGGTTGCTCGTTTCCCCAAAATCCTCTTTGTTGTCAACAAACGACTTTGTTGTTTCGTTTAGTTCAGCGTGGACATTTGCATGTTTTGTGAGAAAGTAGTAAAAAATTATAAAATAGTGCTCAGAAAAAGCTGACATAGTTCAGCTTCTTCTTAATTATACCAGCAAATTTACAGGGAAGAATGTTTTCCAAGATGCATGTGAAACCATGTTAACTGAACTGAACCTATCTTGCTGAGATGACTGTCAGGAAAGTGGCATACCGTAGTAAATAATTCAGATAGATTGATTAAAACAAAGGAAAATACCTGTATTGTGAGAATCATTTAGCATGAAATTCAAATGGATAACATGGGAGTATGGATGTCTTCATATTTCTAACTTTTATATATTGGGAGAGAAAAGTCAAAGCAGCGCACATATGAACAAACAGATGTGAGGAGGGTTTCCAGTTGTTCATCTAAATAGAAACTTGGTTAATTAAGCTGCAAATGCTTTGCCTCATTCTTCATTATTTATTTTAATTTTTGTTAGTGATAGTTATCATATGTTTAAATAAAAACATAGGGCCATATTTGTTAGGTAATATCTTACTCTTCCTGCAAACTGACTTTTAAGAAAGTGTCATAATATATTATTAGTGGTGCTTTTTTCTCTAACAATGCAGATAACCACTCAGTTTACTGGGTTTTTTTCTGTGCTTTATTTTTTCCTATAACATAGAGATGGTGTCTGCTGAAGTTGTAATGCAAAATGAGGCAGGAAAGAGATATTAGCGATCATCAACTTCAGTTTACAAATCAATTGCAACAGAGTGAAAATGAGTGTGTGTGTCTAAAATCTGTCATTTAAACTAAATGTATTGAGCAGTTAAACCATCACTTTGTGTACTTAATAGTCACATCTGCTGTAGTGTGGCTTAGTCCTTCAGCAATAATGGCCCATCGGCTGAGCCTGAAAGAGATCCCAGATTGTTTTCAGATATGGATAAGAAAATAAACAATAGGGGCAGAACTGAGTTCTGAAGTCTATATTGAAGAAAAGCAAGTAAAGTATTATTGAAGCATGTTCTGTAAGGTCTTATTTTAAAATGCCTTTTTTTTTTTTAAATTGTAGTAGCAGTATTTGTTTATAATATGTGTCATGTTTTCCACTTCAGGGAAAACAGGTTACTTTTTTAAGTGTTATGCCTACCAAGGGAAGAGCAACGTCATCTGTTGCTCCAGTGTAGCTGCTCCAGTTTATCAAGAGAGTTTATGTTAAAAAAGCTGAAGTGGGATAACTGAATGTGGTGTTCTCATACATACTTAGATTTAAACCACAAATTCATGTCTACACCACAGATTAGAATTACTGAAGTTCTATCAGTTCCATGTATCTGTGGAAAAATCTCTGCAGGAGAGAGACTCAAGTTATTAATTTTGTTTTATTTACTATGTATTGCAGGAGATAAAAGATCAAATAAGTTTCATATTCAAACTAAAATTAGAGCAAAACCAGGATATGTAAAGGATAAAAGGATGACTATATAGTAGGAGAGGCCTTAAGGTTGTTTAGAAAATTGATTTAACTATTGTGATGTTCAATGGCTTTTTTGCATTAAGATTTTGGTTGCTGATAAGAGTTGAAGAGAACTTTGTGTCAGGGAAAAGACTCATGCTTTTCCAAAGCTTCAATGCACTTTTTTTCTTATTCTTTTGACTAATGCTCTACTAACCCATTTTCCATCTTAACGTACTAAGCTGAAGGAGGCCTATTTTAAATGGCACTCTCACAAAACCAAACTAAACCAAACCAAACCAGAAGGAATTTGACTGAGCTATAAAGGCAAAAATCTTAGGCCCACAAGTAGAGTTTTAATGTTTTCATACATTAAGAAGGCCAACACATATCCAAGGCCTCCACAATCAATATCTTTCACAACAAAGATATCAAAATCCATAGATTCTACATCTGCTTCTCATCAATGTAATATACTTTATCCATGCACAGGATGTTGTTGTAGAAACTGTATGAGTCAAAATGCACAGGTTCTGCAATCTAGCATCATCTTTCTGAAGCAATGGAGGAAGGTGAGAAACAACAGCAGCCGTGTTATACCTCATACTTCAGTGTGACACTTAGCAATATCTTCACAAGGCAAGCCTGGTCATTAAAAGTTGTCACTTTACCAAACCCTAAAATTAATAGAATTCACAGAGACATTGTTTTCTTCAATCTTATCTTTTCCCCATCTTCCCACTGTCCACCTTCTTCTGTTCTATAGATACTGTTTCTCTCTTTTTGCTCTCTACTGATCAGCTATTTGTTCCCTTTCTTCTTCACAGGAACTGGTTTTGTTCATTTGTTTGTTTTTCTTTGTCTTTTCTCTAATCGATGCACAGAAATAGATTAAACTACAAACACATTTGTTTCTTTAATATGAGTCTTCTGTTTACTGCTCCACAGATCTACATGAAAGGATTGTGTACACAAACTTTGTTCCCTTTTTCTAGTACTATCAACTCACTTTTTGAAAGACATCTTCTGCAAATCTGACTTCTGTAGAAATGTCTTGCATTAATTATGAACTTACAAAATTAACATGTTTAAACTCTGGGTTTTTTGGTACTGCAAATTTCATTATCCCCATCCAAATTTTTGAAAATTTGGATCTAGATCCTAGAAGAATAGTCGCAGAACTTGCCCTGTTTTATTTCAAAACCCATTATTCTCTGACATTCTTGTTCTTTTAGAAGTTAAGAGCAGGCATTATTTTGATATAAATAGCTGCTGGCCCACATTTTGGAAATACATAGTCATCCCTAACAAGGTTGTGAATGAGCAGACCTGAAGGTACTCTGTAGGTTCCTAAGAGCACAGCCTCCTTCCTGAGACCTCTGAGCCTCCAGTGGTGTGCAGCCTGGCACACGTCTGTGTCAGGAAAGGCAGCCACAGATGTTACTGCTTCATTCACTGGGATTGTGCATGCAGGGGGTCCTGGATTAAAAAAATATGCATATCCTCGGACAAGAGGACATGAGTCCTTTATGAACTTCAAAGATGAGAACTGCAATCATAATTTGAGTACCTGTGGCTTTTAAATGGTTTTCTAATTTGCTTGAGTTAAAATGGTGTTTTTCTGTTTCTAGGTTATTCACTTTCTCTAGATAGTTGAAAATTTATTAAAGATTAGAAAGATTCTTGAGTCTTTGTTTTCCTTAGGTGCCTTTCTGAGAAAGAATATTTGCAGAATTATGGTCGTTATAATCTCATTCTGTGTAAGCGTTTTCAGAAGAAAGTTTTCTTCCTAGACCTTTCTCTAAAATGATGACTTTTTGAACCATCTGGCCAAGGGCCGTAAAGCAAGTACCCAGCAGAGGGCTTCAGTGGGGAAACTTATGCTAGAAGGGAAAACGGTACAGATACAAACCATGTGTTAGGAGAACTTCCAATGCACTGTGTGGAGGACTTTCTTTGGACAAGATTGGGATAACTGAGCTTTAAGTATCCATAACATTATTAAATTCATTAACACTGTTAAATACAATTTAAAATAAACATTGAAGAAGTTAGAGTTTTTCAACTGCAATCAGCACAATATGTATTAGATGATTGAGAACTTTTTAGGCAAAAAGTCCTATATGCCAACACCTTTTTTTTCAGTTCTAAAAGGCAAAAGTGAATCATTTATTTGTGTTCTTGTCCAAAATAACAGAATGTGATGAAGAGAAATAAAAAGGCAAAAAAATCTCAGGCAGTTTTTCTTAAATGTCACCTTATCTGGGTGTTGATCAGCTGGACTGAGTTTATTTACATATATAGAAGTTGCTTAAACACCAAAAATAAATTTCAACATTTTATAACTTCATATTCCAGAGACAGAAATGTGCCTCTTGCTGTGATTTGTAAAACTGCCAGAGAATTTTGAACACTAGCTCACGTTAGATAATAGTTATGAAATATGTGCCTATGAGCATGGAACATTTTAAAAGGCATTATTATAGCCAACATTTAATGTCAGTAGTAGTCTTTAACAATGTTTGCAGTATCAAATACAACACAGTTTCCTGAATTGTTAAAATTGTGTATGAATATCAAATAAAAAACTTTACTATTGAAATATTTGTAGATCTAAATCTTTCTGAAATTTTCTATAAATAAATCAACTATTTTCATGTAAACTTTCACATATTCTTAGAGAAGTTTCTTTTCTGTAGTATTTTCATAGGTAATTAAAGATGAGAAAAGATAAAAGGAATTCAGAATAGTATTTGCAAGGCAGTATGTTTTATTTTTTAACCTTCCCTTGGACATGTAACAGAAACCAAACAAACCACCTTTCAAAGTTACATGTAAAATGCTGACAGTGGAATGAAAAGGCTGACTCTAGTTTTTCTAGGTTTCATGCAAACACACTGAAATACAGCCCAGATAGTCTCTAAAGCAACCATTATATATAATGCATTGTTATACATGCTGTTTAAATTCAGTATTTAAATTCAAATTTAAATTTAAATTCAGTGTTTAAATTCAGTATTTAAATTCAGTATTTAAATTCAAATAATAACTGCTGCAGTTTAGATTTATTTTTACTGTAAATTTCTAAAAAATCATTAAATTTACTTTTCCAGTACAGCATACTATAAATCTCTATTGGCATAAGGACATTATTTATTTAAAAACCCTGCCAAACGCAACTTAATAATATGCCTACTCTGATCTTACACTGTATCTGTGACCAGCTTCAACACAGACTTAAAATAATTTAAAATTAATTTAGTCCTTGCATAACTGTTTCTTAATGTCATGAATATTCTCAAGATTCAGGCATGTGCAAAACAGATTCAAGGTGTGGCATAGGCATACTCTTCCAAGGGGGTAATGATTTTTGTGAGAAATATGTAAAAGTAAAATAGTAAATATTTTTATATTTAATAATATAAATAGTAAAAAGACAACTTGAACAAACGTATTTGGAGAAGAGGTACTCACCATAAAATGTAGACAATATGACTCTGGATTTATCAAAGTAGCAAAATTTCTGTGACCACAGCACGCCTAGGATTTTACTCAAGGTTATAAAAAAACGGAAGTCCAAGTTGTTGTTCTCTAACCATTGTCAGATATGGCCATTCTCTAGCCATTCTAGAAAGAGCATGTTTTGAGGAGTAATTTAAAAGAGAAGATTTAGGGGATATGAAATTTGATGATGTCTTTTCCCTGCACACAGGGTCTGCATGAAAAGCACAAAATGCTTGAGAAAGTAGCAAAAAATTGGTGACTGAAGCGGTCTTTATTATCAAACTAAAGTCAACTTTTTGACAAACTACTAGATACAGTAGAGATGAAAATGTCTCACAGGAAAGAGAATGGAATTTATGTAGAATATATAATTTTCATACAAGAAAGGGACATACATAGGGACATACAAATGGAATTATACTGTTGAAGTAGTGAGTCAGAAAGATGTGGCAGTCTTTTTGCCTAGAAGTGGTAATACCAGCCAAGTCCAGTGGGGAATGGGTAGTAAAGGTCTGATCATGTTTTAGGACTCTGGATAGAATCATTCTTAGAAATATTTTCCAAGTGGAAGCAATGATACTCAGTTTTAGCAAGGATGGCTTGGCCAAAATGAAGGATCAAGATTGAAAACATTTTAGAATAACATGAATAAGTGAGAGTGCTGTCCATGTGACAGAATAACCTATGAGATAATGCTCATTTAAAGCTCAGTTTTAACATTTACCTTGTACAGGAGTATCAGAAAATCATATGAGAAGCATGGCTAGTTAAAATGAGGTAAGAATTTAATACAGAAGGATAAATAATTGCTTTTCAACATAAATCTGCTGTTTAAAACTATTCAAGAATAGATTTAAGTTAGTGTATAAGAAAGATGTCAAAAATAGAGGGCTATAGAATTAGCTTCAGAGAAGATGTGGGGTAAAACCGAGAGGAAAACAAGATTTCAGTTGGGCAGCAGAGTTGAAATCTGAGAAGAGAGTATGCTGAGTGTGAAAGAATTTTTAGAGTCAGGGAGTAGTTTCTGGCTTCAAAATCTGTTAGAGCTCAAGGAGAATGAAAATAGCATTTAGCCAGGAGGAGGTCATTGGAAGCATTGGCTGATAGAGGAGAGAAATAAATACTGAAAATCTGTGAGGTCTAGACCAACCTAATTATACCTATTAAGAGGACAAAACCCATAATTGAAATAACATTTTTTACCTTTTGTACTTTACAGCAGATATAATTTATGTTATAGCAGGTAACAATCATGACCATATAGCTCTTCTTATGAAGAATGTGTGAATCTAACCTTTCTAAAAAACTGCAATCATAAAGGTTATGTTATTTGAAAAAGCATATTCCTCTCAAGGAACAGTTATTTTCATGAAAGGTTACTTTCAAGGTGTTGTTTGATTTATAAAAGACTGGAGAGAAAAGTTTCATATTTCCTCAAAGAAGTGACAATTTAATATTTAGTTTTATTGTGTTTGAGAAAGTGAAACTTTAAAAAGATATCAGATTGAGAGGTACCTGGTTATCTGTATTCTTTTAGAGGTACTCTTTTGTAAGAAAAGGAATGAGTTAAGTCCAGACCCCTTAATCAATTTGAACTGCTCTTCGTCATCACTGAAAATTACCTGTAATAATACATCAGTAATGGACTTACAAACATGTCGGTCACAGAAGGGAAATGAACAGGTAGGACTTCACATTACAATTGTACATTGATGATGGTTTTTTAGGAAATGTGGTGTTGTAAGGTTGATGAACACCCTTTAAAAAAAAAATCTACAAAACCTGAAGTCAAGAAAGAGAAAGACTTGGAGCCTTTCCTCTTTTTTTTTTTTTTTTTTTTTTTTAAATTAAAGATTCTTTCTTCTGCATTTAACACAGCAGCAAATGTCTAGAAGGAATTTAGCTGGATTAGATTCAATGGTTAAAAATAAAGATAGCTTTGCTAATCAACTGCTGAAGGAGAGCATCAAGAAAAGAGAAAAGACTGATTTGCTGTATTAGAAGGCAGTCATTACAGTATGTGAAAGGAAAACACTATCAAGAAAAACTTTGCTAGTTTCAGAATTGCTGTCCTACTTAGAAATATGCCTCTATGGAAACCTATACAACATGCTGAGCTATGACATATTTTCAGAAATTTGATGACACACAAAATATCTGTTTTATTCATAGAATGGCAAAGAGGAAACACATTGTCCATGTCCAGTGTGGCACTACATTGGCAATACTGAAATACTTGCATCCAATTTATGCAATTTATACATCCACAACAACATGAAGTTTCTGGCTGTTGTAATCTCTGGTGGTATTTAACAGTCAGTGTAGCTGTCAGTTTCTTTGGGATTTATTCTATGACATGCTTTTCTTATGCCTGTTACATTGTCCAATAAGGGAAAATTCAAACAGACAAAAATTAAATTAGCCCTAAATTGGGGAGAAATTTAGAATCAGTGAACATGAGAACACACTCTATCTCCCCTTCCAGATATCTGGGTATTCAGAAGTCAGGCTTACATAAATTTTAAGTAGGTAGGCATAGCTGATCACACAATCACAAATTGGTAGGGGTTGGAAGGGACCTCTGGAGATCATCTTGTCCAACCCCCCTGCCAAAGCAGGATCACCTTGAGCAGGTTGCACAGGATTGCATCCAGGCAGGTTTTGAATATCTCCAGAGAAGGAGACTCCACAGCCTCTCTGGGCAGCCTGTTCCAGTGCTCGGTCACCCTCAGAGTAAAGAATTTTTTCCTCATGTTCAGATGGAACTTCCTGGGTTCCAGTTTGTGCCCATTGCCCCTCGTCCTGTCACTGGGCACCATTGAGAAGAGTCTGGCCCCTTCCTCTAGACATCCACCCTTTAGATATTTATAAGCGTTGATGAGATCCCCTCTCAGTCTTCTCTTCTCCAGACTAAACAGACCCAGCTCTCTCAGCCTTTCCTCATATGAGAGATGCTCCAGTCCCCTCATCATCTCCGTAGCCCTTCACTGGACTCTCTCCAGTAGTTTCCTGTCTTTCTTGAACTGGAGAGTGCAGAGCTGGACACACTACTCCATATATGGGGTTTTTTTATATATATATATATATTTATTCCTTTTCATCTTTTTATTTTTTCCCTGCTCTGATGAGGACAGAATGAGAGTTCAGAGGTGTAGCTTTTTTGAACCATGATAGTTACTACATTAATTATGGACTGGGGAGATGATGTCTTGACATTTTTAATCTCTCATGCAATCCAAATATGATAAGATGTGAGGCCAAATATGAAAATATTTTGAAATTTACATTTCTATAAAAGCAAAATTTTTAATCTCATCTACTTTCAGTTCAATTGCTACAAGTATGAGAGTGAAGAGGAAAAAAAAATCGTATTATAGAAGCTTATAGTTTTTAGGCTGGTACCATTGGATTTATCAAGTATATCTTGAATTGCCCAAAATCTAGATTTCTAATGTAAAATAGGCAGGCAACCATAGTCCACAGAGAGACAGATAGACAGCTGTGAGAGGCAGTTCTCTCTATCTTAAAATAGATGTTTGAATCACAGAAATAGACTACCCCAGCGAGTACCTATCAGAGTTGTCTATAGTGGGAGTCTATCTGACCAGTTTAAATCAGAAACCAAACCTTCTGACAGCTCAAGGCTACTGAGAAAACTCCTTTCTTAGTGTGCCTTGTTTAGCTCTCAATGAATAATTCATGGCAAGTAATGTACTCTCAATTTAACCTTCATTTGTGCTCATAGAATGCTCTCCAGTAAGTTGCCACATTTTTAAACACATAGCTTTTTTCTTTTAATTACAGTTTTGCATTTGACAATTTTGTGTTAAAAATCAAGCAAACATCTGGGTGTTCATATAAAAGGCTTGTTATTTTCTTTCTTCTCCCTGTACCAGCTAGATTAGGTCTTTGGAGTTTTCCATACCTCAAAATCAAACCTAGGAGACAAACAAGATTAGAGAATTTTATACAAATTCAAGTGGACTTTTTTAAAACGCATATGCCCTGGAGGTGTAGTTCCTCTTCAAGAAAGGTTCAGTAGCATAATGGATAACTTAGATTTAATTTTACTTCCTCACATTTTTCTGAAGGACTTAGAAGTATGTATGATGTCATTCTACCAAACAAGAGTCTTATCCGTGTCTGACTCATTCAGGTCATGGTCCCATACCTGTGGATGCCAAGTTTCTAGTGAAGAACATGGGGAATCCACTCTCCTGTTTTGTAGAGAACTGTACTGTTACACTGATGTAAATACCCCACCTCAGGTTTGTTTTCAGGGAGACTTTCTGATAGTAAAAGTTGATTGCTTCACTCCTTCCAAAAAGGCAAAAGCATTACTGAAACATACTCATTTTAGAATATGTGTGGTTGGAGAATACAACTTCGCTGTTAATGGTAGATTTTTGTTCTACACAAGATAAAGCTGAAAAAAAGTGCTTTAAGATATAAGATTAGCTATCATAATTAAAATTTAAGTGTATGTGTAAGTTTTCAGGTTGTATATATAAGTTTTGTCTTCTTGATATATATACGTAGTCTCCTTGAAATGATGGTATTCCTAAGTGTCTCCCAGACCTCTCTCCTTAATCTCCCACTTTTGCATTTGAGTGATATTCAGCAGAACTATCCCATTCTTCTGAGCAGGATTATCATGAAGGAGGATATATATATTCAATAAAATATCATTGTTCTCAGAGTAGTAAGCCTGACACTTACTGTATGTTTGCCCAGGATCAGTCCTAATACAGTTCTCTCTTGCTTCTCCTAGCAGGCACTGCTTGATTAACAAAAGAGAAAAAAATATTAGCCTTTACCTTTTTTTAGCAAAAAATTATGAGCCACCAATGTTTATTTTTTTAAGCAAATGTTTAGCTAAGAAATTGTAGTCCAAATTTGTGTGGAACAAATAGTTGCTAATGAACTGTGAACCCCTGAAAAACAGAAGGCCTGATGGAAACATCGATAGATTTTCCTTTCAACAGTGTAATCACTGCTGTAATTTTTGCAGTATGTCCATTTAGACCTGACAAAAAGAATGTTTGTATAATACAAACCATATTTTTATAGTTTATATAAACTTTATATTCAAATATATATATATACACACACACATGTTTGAATATCTGGGGGGATTTTTTATGTCTTATTTTTTAAAAAAGAAAAACAGCTTGACACACTAGGCAGCCTTAGCTTAGCTCAAGTCCAAAGTGTTCCAGAGGGCTAGTGTTTAATTTTAGGCTATTCGCTGTTATCCAGTATTAGTTCAACATTAGCAGGTATCTTTTATTCCAACCTTAATGCTAGACGTAACCACATAGACCACAGCCATAGCTGATACCATGAGCTTACACTGTTTTCCTTGAATATAATGTTTGTCAGAAAAAAAAATATTGTCCTGCTCCAAAAATGTATTTTTTTTTTCTTTTTGAATCTCTATCAATGAAGCTTTACACAGGTACTAGATCTACTGTGATAAAGCTTTATTTTTGCAACTAAGTCTATGTGGAGCAGCAATGGTCAGTTAGTACTGAGTTTGCTAATCTCTAATTGCATAACTTACCGAATCAAATGAAAATTTGGCCAGAATAGAGGGACACAGTTTAACATCACCCTATATCAAGAATATGGTTTCTGCTATGTGAGAGAGTGAGGCACTGTGATGCCTTTCTCGGAGACATGCCTTGTTTGCTGCTCAGGCAGCAGCACCTGGCAGTTTAAGAAGAGTACCAAGACTGAATATCCTCAGGCAAGGCACCATAGCAGAACAGGGTATCCTCACATAAGGCCCACTTTGCCATCCTACCTACGAGGAGTTTTGCGTGCTTAAGTCTGAGTAAAGCCTTTGTAGACCACATAACTTTATTTACACTGTAATCACTGAGCAAATAAACTATATTTATTCATAAGTCAGGTAGTCTGATCCAGGCAGCTAAATGTAAATGAATATAGAAACAAAACACTAATGGCATATGTTGTATTTCTTCTGTGCCCTTCGGTTTGCCTTTTTCCATTCTTAAGAATTCTAAGCAGTGATTATTCTTACATTTTTCAGTTATTTTACTTATGCAGTTATATATACCTTTCTTCTCTTTGATAAAGTAGCTGCAGTCAAAAGGGAATATGCTGCTACCTGGAAATGAATGGCAGAGTTTAATTCCCCAGCATTCTGTCAATAGTCTATAAAAGAGCATTTTTTAAATCATTTGCTTTTTTCTCTTTGATAAAGTAGCTGCAGTCAAAAGGGAATATGCTGCTACCTGGAAATGAATGGCAGAGTTTAATTCCCCAGCATTCTGTCAATAGTCTATAAAAGAGCATTTTTTAAATCATTTGCTATGGTGAGCAGTGGCAAAATCTTCTGGTGGGTCAAAAATTTCCTTCTCTAATTCTCTGCTTTAATGCTTGTTATTGGATGATGTCTCTTCCGAATGTACACCTGTGTTACTAGTTCTCAAACCCACCCATGCAGGTAATATAAGAACATCTTATTAATCTTTTCTGTCCTTCAGTCTTGTTCTGCAGCACAGGACGTAAAAGGATAAACTAGTGCACTGGATGAACTAGGATGAACTGTGTAGCAAAACTAACTGGTATGGTGCGTAGCTTGTGAGAAAATGTTTCCTTTTGTGGAGTACATGCTCTTAGAGATTAGAAAGGGTCCGGATCTCAGTACATATTCTTTGTGTATTGAAAACTATATTTCATACAATCGGGTAAGCTGGCAAGCACACATGAAGAAAGATACAAAGCGAGCACTAGACCAGATGCAATAGTAGCCTAACAATGCCAGGGATAGTTCTAGTTCTGAGTGAATGAGCCCAGCTCCAGGTTTTTAGAGATACTTTAATAAACCTATCTGAAATAAATTTATGATGAAACTAAGATTGCACATCAAGAAGACATTTGACACTGTCCTGCACAATATCCTTGTCTCTAAATTGGAGAGACATGGATTCGATGGATAGACCACTCAGTGGATAAGGAATTGGCTGGATGGTCGCACTCAAAGAGTTGTGGTCAACGGCTCAATGTCCAAGTGGAGAACAGTGATGAGTGGCGTTCCTCAGGTGTCGGTACTGGGACCGGCACTGTTCAACATCTTTGTCAGCGACATGGACAGTGGGATCAAGTGCACCCTCAGCAAGTTTGCCGACGACACTAAGCTGTGTGGTGTGGTGTGGTCAATACGCTGGAGGGAAGGGATGTCGCCCAGAGGGACCTTGACAGGCTGGAGAGGTGGGCCTGTGTGAACCACATGAAGTTCAACAAAGCCAAGTGCAAGGTCCTGCATGTGGGTCGGCGCAATCCCAAGCATGACTATAGACTGGGTGAGGAATGGATTGAGAGCAGCCCTGAGGAGAAGGACTTGGGGGTATTGATTGATGAGGAGCTCAACATGAGCCGGCAGTGTGCGCTTGCAGCCCAGAAAGCCAACCATGTCCTGGGCTGCATCAAAAGAAGCGTGACCAGCAGGTGGAGGGAGGTGATCCTGCCCCTCTACTCTGCTCTGGTGAGACCCCACCTGGAGTAGTGCGTCCAGCTCTGGGGGCCCCAGTACAGGAGAGACATGGAGCTGTTGGAGCAAGTCCAGAGGAGGGCCATGAAGCTGATCAGAGGGCTGGAGCACCTGTCCTATGAGGACAGGCTGAGAGAGTTGGGATTGTTCAGCCTGGAGAAGACAAGGCTCTGGGGAGTTCTAATTGCGGTCTTCCAGTACCTGAAGGGGCCTACAGGAAAGGTGGTGAGGGACTGTTTATCAGGGAGTGTAGTGACAGGACAAGGGGGAATGGGTTTAAGCTGAAGGAGGGTCGATTTAGATTAGATGTTAGAAAGAAATTCTTTACTGTGAGAGTGGTGAGGCAGTGGAACAAGTTGCCCAGAGAGGTTGTGGAGGCCCCATCCCTGGAAGTGTTCAAGGCCAGTTTGGATGGGTCTTTGGGCCACGTGGTGTAGTGGAGGGTGTCCCTGCCCACAGCAGGGGGATTGGATCTAAATGATCTTTAAGGTCCCTTCCAACCCAAACCACTCTATGATTCTATGATTCTATGAAGCAGCAGCTTGTTGTATACCTTTCATTTGCTAATGTGCATTCCAAACAACATACTCAAAGGCCCAGTCATTCTTGACGTGTTAAGGCTTGATGTTAGGCTTCCAGGATTCTGTTTCTCTTGATACATTGCCAGTGTCCCTACATGTCCTAAAGCAATGCATGTTTGCTAGAAATTCCTGAATTTTTCACCCTGTAAACCAGAGAAGTGGTATCAGCTGTTGCAGGTTTAACTTACAATGTTAAACTTGAGTCTTATCAGACTACAGGGGCTTATCACTTAGTCTTAAAAAGGAAGATTGTGAATCTATTTCTTCAGCTTAATGACCTGGCACCTATTGCATGTTTTCAAGCCTTTGATGTCCAAGTGCTTTTCAAGCAGCATGATATGCATTAGCCCTGGTTTACAAATGAGAAAGCCAAAAATCAGAATGTTTAAGCAAAATTTCCATACTCTCAAAACAAAGATGTTCCCAAGCATGGAACAGAACAGTCAGTCCTGCGCCTCGTTCCCTAAGCCATGCTTTTTCAAATCCATTTTAATTTTCAATTTTGTGCAATGTAACACTGGTTTAATTCAATTAGTTACTAATTTGAAGATGAGTAACTAAGATGCAAGCACCCTCAAAGTGGGTTGAATCTGCACTCATTTTATTATTGGTGTTTTAATTACGTCTGTATCTTTATTTTCTTAGACAGCTTGACTATACAGCCAAAACCTCAGTC
The DNA here is from genome assembly GCF_011004875.1 of Balearica regulorum gibbericeps. NCBI lineage: Eukaryota > Metazoa > Chordata > Aves > Gruiformes > Gruidae > Balearica > Balearica regulorum. The sequence continues at coordinate 65,785,878 of NC_046220.1, forward strand.
GACAGATACATGCAGTTAAAAAATATTGTTGCTTTTCTTGCTGCTTTTATTATTAGTGTGTTTGGCAGTACTGAACAGCTACATCTTTTAGCATTTTTGTTAATTTAAAATCTTTTCTTCCCTATTTTCATTATGCAATCAACACCTGCCTTAACTGTGAAGGCATACAAACAAAAGCTCAGAGAGTCTTTATTCCTGTCACCCTAAAAAAGGATTCCAAAAAGGAAAAGAAATATGGTATTTTTGAAGTTACAGAATTACATGTACAAATCAGATGCTACAAATGCCTGTTGCATTTGTCTCAAATAAATGCTTATATCTATGCACTGTGTTATACATACATCTATTAAGGCATGCACATCTTTTTATAAACAACAATGAATATACTTATATTTATCTTCTTTATAGTACTTTGAATATATATCTGTACATAATTTGCATCCTGGCATTTTGGATTTAATAACATAAAAATGCAGTAGCTCTTACTCAAAAAATATTGTTCTGGGAAAAAAGAACCATTTCCATCTTCCAATATGTTCTATACTGAAGTTGGATCCGATAATGTGATTTCTTATGTCTTCGAGAAGTTCCATTTACTTCTCTGGCTGCTGGCTTCTTACTGGCTATTTTAACAATTAATTAATTGATATCACAATTTTCCATTGGTATCAGAGTGGAATGGCCATTTCTCTCTTTATTCTCTTATTTTCTCTTGATTTCCCTCTCAATTCCTCAAATTATGAGAAACTGAGAGTTTATATTATATGACCCCATACCAAGACCTGGGGTCTAAAATAAATGCTGTGTCATCTTCTATGAGCACAGTGGACTGGTATGCTCTTATCTTTATTTAAATCTTAGATAAAACTACCATTGATATTAAAAAATGGTAGCACAACAGGTTTTATGTACAAATTAGAAGTTATTGCTAACTGCCAAAGTTGGTCTAATAGTTTCACTAGAAACTTCTTTAGAAAAGATTTGTCTTTCTCATACTGACTATCAAATCCCTGGGTTCTCTGCAGAAATCTTCTCCCACTAATGGAGCTGAGACATAACAGACAATTGGGTGTTGCTTTACACGTGGCTTGCAAGACACCAATTCAGATGAAAAATTGAGGGGTTTTTTTGATTGCTTATTGTTGCTGGTTTTTATTCCTCATTATCTCAATCTCTCCTTTTTTTTTTTTTTTGCTTCACCAAAGTAAATTTTTGAATTTCACATAAAACTAATATTCCTTGGAGAACTGTGAGCTCGCCTTCCTACTTCATGCATTCCTTTTGGCAGGAAGCCTATGCTTCTAAGGTTACTGCCTGAGGACAGGCTCTGAGTTGACTGCTTGGAATATGGCTGCAATACCATAGTCTTGTTGCTAATTAGTATATGTTTCATAATAGCACCTGGTCTGAAGTTGGCAGGCACTTGAAGGGCAGGGTTTTATTTCTAAGGTGCCGATGGAGACCAAAACAGAAAGCATGTTAGCAATGGGTGTTAGTATTTATCTCCATTGGTGACCTGCATCTCCGTCAGACCTTTTTTTCCCTGAATCTGCATTGAAAAACACTACCACAGCTATATAAGTACGTGTAACCGCAGTGTATTTATATTGTATAGTAATAGTTAGTACGTAAATATACTACGGGATATTTGTAGTTATATTTCTATTAACTACAAGTAAGAGGCAACACCTTGCCTGATATGCTTTTGAGAACAAACCATCCTGAGATATCAGGTGTGGCACAGTAGAAGTAGTCCTTGAATATTCCATTCCAGTGTAGTATAGTGAAACCACTTAGTCAAAAGCTTTATTTTCTTTCATTTTGTGTTCCTTCATTGCTATGGGAATAATGTTGATATTTATCAATAATAAATAATCAGGCACACTTAAAAAAAACCAACCCTTTTAAAATGGCCAGCTTTTGTAATAGCACCTCTGTTTCAGAAGATTTTGGTTTTCTTCATGACCTATCCCATCTTTTTAAGGTATAAAAAAGTTTCACAACCTAGTGCCTGATTTATGTCCACTTCTGTAGAGGTATGACCTGCACAGTGACAGACCCAAGTGTTACTGAAAGTCCCATGACTGTATGACCCTTTGAGTTAAATTTACCACAGATGCTTTTTCCGCTCTGAGGTTAACTTTTGTGATTCCACAGGACTCTTACAAAAGGTCCTGCATTAACCACTAGGTGATATTTTAAAGGTAGGTGCCACAAAACATGAAGAACAGAATGCTTAGTAAGAAACCTTATTAACATTCCTTCTGTTTTATATGCAGATGACTGGCACAAGCCTCCAGGGCAGTTAGGATCTTTCCTGTTGATGCACAATGTAGTTGGTAATGCATTTTATTATGCTGTTATAAAATAAAGTGCAAAAGTTCTAGAGAGCTTTACACACTTTATGGACATTCCTATGTGATGAATGTTTTTGTATTTTAATGCATAGCCTGTTTATCATGTTTTCCTTCTATTTGCCAAGTCTATATAAATTTTATAATTACAATTTTTAGTGCTCACTTTCATTATTAATCTAGCTGCACTACCAGCAAAAGTAATATACTGTAACACTTGCAAAGACTGTACGAAGGAATGGCTATTATGCATGTAACCACTTGTTGAGCAATAACTTTGCTCTTTCAGTTTAAAAAAAAATTCTAACACAGTTCAGAGCAAATTCAAAATGTATAATTTAAATGTTATATTCACTATCCAGTTCTCTGCATTTTTTTCCTCTTCTAACTTTGAAATTGACAAATGTGCTTACACTAATATTTCATAAAAGGAATTAACTCTCAAAGCTTTGATGATAAGTTTTTTGCTAGAAATAACAAATGCAACTTTGTTTGTAATGCATTAACTATTAATGTACTTATTGTAACAGGAAAAGATCTCTTTCTGCAGTACAGTAGAGAGGACGTCATGTTAGAGTTCTTTAACTGAGGTATTTTGTCCTTCAGTGATTTATAACAATAGCTGTCTGTATGTCTGTTTGACTTTAACAGTCAGCAAGGAATTTTATTTTTACTTAACTTCCCCACAGTGTTTTTGAATGTCTTTCAGATAGGGAATACTTTATGTTTTGTGAAGTTAGACAGTGTTTATTCACAGTATCTAGAAAGGGTTAGGAGAAAAAGAAAGGCAAGAATTATGTTTCTAGGTAAGACTTCCAGTTAACTTGGACTGAACGATCTTTGTTCCTTTCTTTACTCCACAGGGACTAATTTATACAGCACGTCTCAAAGTGGAAATTCCCTGCAAACTCACTAATGTTACTGTAACTTACATTCATCTTTTCCTTTCATTTATTATCCATCAGTATTGTTCTTTTCTTTTTTTTCTTTTATGTGATTGACCTTTAAACCTGTTGTTATCAAACTGCAAGAAAGAGATAGACACTCTTTTCAGCTGCCTTCGTTCCCATGTGACCTGCAGGGAGAATAGATTCAAAATAGACTAGTTCCTCCCAGGGCAATACAAGACAGAAGAGAAAAGCACTGTCATTTCCGAACGGCACAGTGCTAGAGTAAATTCAGCATGAAAAAGGAAGGAGTTGCAGTGTGTTAGAATTCTTCCTCTGCAGTCTGGATTATTACAGGAGATGGATTTCAAGGGGTTTAAAAAGCAGAGGATTTAAAAAAAAATACTTTGAAATGGAGTACTTTGAGAATGAGCTTTGTGAGGACAACTGATGTTTGACTGCTAGAAATACTGAAAGAATTTTTCGAAATGAGCATTGTTATGAAGCCAAGATCCCGATCTACCAGCTCCTTAAGGACTGCCGACGCAATGTGGTAATGTGTTTGGTTTGTTTCTTTCAAGCTCCGCTTCCTATTGTGGCACACAAACATGTCCCAAGAAAGTCACAGGGTTTAATTTTGACTTGATAGATTTTGCATGGTTATTGAAGATGTTCAGCTGCTGAGTTTCACAATTTATAGGAAGAAACAAAATTATTTAGCTTTTTCTTGTACAATACTTTGTGTGGCATTTTTTAAATGAGAACTCATTACATACTTTTTTTAACCCATTAAATACATTTTACCCATTCAGTAGTCAGGTTCAGTCCTTGCGCTTACAGGTACTTTCTAAAAATCTTTAGTAGATATATTTCAGGAACAAAGTTTAATATAAAGCTTGCAGTTCTGGAGGCTGGAGGGTAAAATGAAGCTATAGTTTGTGTGAGCTATTTTGGGATACTTACATGTAGTTTTGCTGCACAGACTGGCTGGTAGAGATAAGTGTCCTGGGAGGAGACAGACTTTATAGTATCATGTGCGAGACTGTGCTGTGTTATGCCCCCTCTTCTCTTTTAATGTCTTCCACATTTTTTTCCTCTCTCTGTGTTTTTAATAAAAGCACCATCATTTTAATAAACTCATAGTAGGCTAATTGTTCAGGGCTATATCTAACTGGTATAAAATTATTTATTTTAAAATATAGCCTTTGTTTAGAAATAAATGGCTGATATGTTACTGCGGGGTAGACCAGTAACTAGATACATTTCTTTGTGTGGAAATATATCAAGTTAATTGAACGTTAGGCTATTGAAAACCTTATGTTTCAAATAGTCTGGGTTCTGAGTTAAAGCCATGTCAGTACTACCATTAAAGCAGTAAGTAATTTTTTCCAGTTATCCTTTTCTAAAACTGTTTTGTATTAAACGAAAGTTAAATAACTACACTACTCAAGCTAAAGAGTAGTCCCAATCAGAAAGTGCTAAGAAAGAGTTTTGCTGAAATACTTGCAGTAAGTTGTGGCTCTATATCTTTATTAAAATGTTATAAAGTAATAAAATGTCCGTGAACTACATATTTATTGTGTTACACTGTGTGTGGTGTCTCCAAGGTAGCGAGCTAAAACATACATACCTTAATTATTACGTACAACTGTGCAAATAAGTCAGTATCTTTCTGATTAATCCTTCTGTCTTTCAGTTATTTCTTTTTTGACTAGTTCCATTGATTCTTGCATGAAAGAAAGAAATAATTTCAAAGAAAAAAATCCTTGTAGCTGATACGTGCAGGCTAATTTGACCACCAAGTATTCTGTCTAAAATACCTGCTCACCTCCCTTTTGTTGCCGATGCCTTTAGTTATAATGTTGATCTGGTAGGTGAGAATAGCTGTTCTGCTAATTGTGACTTGAGAGTCCTCTGCTGCCCTGCCACTTGGAAACACTACCTGAGCTCGGAGGTGGCTCTCGGGGAGAACTTGGAGGCTGACTAGACAAGGTACATGCCGTTCTCCAGCAGCGTGGAGTGAAGCCAGGCAAGCCTTTGCCCCAGCCAGAGACCGGAGGGAAGCTGGAGTGCCAAGCAAGGAGAGAAGGGGAGGGAGCTGCTGGCCGCTCCACACTGAGCTCAGCTCCTGGGCTATCCCACCCTACCCACACCACCTGACCAAGCAACCTTCATGGTGGGCCTGAGGAGGACTGGTTTCCAAATCACCCACATGCCTTTGGTTGGTCTTCTTAATCACCAGACTCAGGAGTGTGTGGGTTTGTCCCTGTGGGTCAGCACCACTCCCTGCAGTTCTGTGGGGTAGAATAGCAACGCTACAGTCTCACCACAGTATTAAATAGCACCAAAATGCTTAGGGACAAGTAATGTGATGAAGTCAGGAGCAGTGATGGATATTCAGGCCAGGAGTCAGGGAGACCTATGGCATGTAATTCTCTTTTCTTTATCTGTTAATTTAGCAATCCTGCTGTGTGTTGGAGGAGCAGAGGTAATGGGGGGGGGGGGAAGGGGGGGGGGAGGTGGGGAGAGGAGAAGATGGGAGAATGTAAGAAGAAAAGCCACAGAAGGGTTTATGGGTCCTGGGAGCACAGGGACTGAGTGATAGGGTTGTACTGAGGTATGGATATCCCTCTTGCAAGGGTTTCAGATAAATAGTCCCAGTATGTCCTTGCCCCATAGTTTCCCATGTGAACAAAGTTCCCATGAAGAACAGAAACCAGGCTCCCAACACGTGGAGACCAGGGACAGGATGGAAGAGAGAGACAAGGCAGAGAAACCTCTGCTCTCAGTTCCCTGAAATCACACTCACCCTCTGTCCAAAACGTGCAATAACTTCAGGAGATGTGGTATCACTATTATGAAGCATCCAAAGGGTATCACCTGCTGGTAGCATGCAGAGGTGCACCAGCTGGCTTTGAGGAGGTTTAGGTGAGCCCAGGTGGTGCTGACACTTCTTGCAAATTTGCCCAGTCAGTGCTGCCTGCTCCTTAGCACAGGGTCTGTAGGCAAACCTTCTTTTTCTGAGGCACCTTGGAAAATTTCTTCTGACCTTATAGTGACTGAAGTAAAAGCAGACAGTTAGTATTTATGCCAAATAAGAAGGTGATTTAGTTAAAGATTATTACCTGTTACATTAGTGCTGCTCAATTCTGCCACTCATTCCTACTCATTCCTAATTCAGCATGTGATTGTGAAGTGTGGTTGTGAATCAGAACATTTCTGGGGAATAGTCTAGAAGGGATAAATGATGGTACAGACTTCTTGGCGAAGATGAATGATTTGTCTTGTTATGCCTGAGCAGAAATAACAAGGTAGTAAGGAAACTCACTGTAAGGTAAAACCTTGGCTGAGACAGGATGACATGCATTTAAAGGAGAATATGACTCCATTTTCTTGACTATTTGCCACTGAACAGTAGTGTAGCAGTGTTCCACAGAAAATGTCATATTTCTCTTGTTTGTTTTTTTTTTTTTCTTTTGTAATGAACAAAAAGTTTGAACTTACAAAAAAAATACTAGTTGGGAGGAACTGAATTAAAATTTCGGAATTTTAAGAGAGGCACTGATGGCAAGTCAAGCAGACAGCCAGGGTTGTTGGACAACAGCTAACTGGCAGGAAAAGGTACAGCTGGTCAGATTGTAGAACTTCTTTATTTTGTCATGATACAGATAATTAGCCCAAAGGGCTGATAAGCCTCAGGAATAGCATCAGCTTTTTGCCACAATCCTTTCTGCATGGTGTGTCTAGAGCTGATAGTTATCTGTTTATTTTGTGGGTCGGTCTTCCTCTGTCTTTATTTATTTTTTGTAACATATGCCAATTCAGGCTTTCCTGTTTTTTGGAACTTGGAGTTGGCTGATCTGCAAAGTGCACATCCCGGCCTCCACAGTCCCCCCCGAGAGTAGAGGCCTTCGATGATTCAGTCTGTTGTATTCTGTAGAACAATGCATCTGTTCTTATTTAACTCCAGAAGTGGACCATATTGCTTGTCTGTGATATCATGAAGTTCAGTAGATCAGAAATTGCTGAAGGATTTTGTCAAGTATGACTTTCTCAGTCTATAACATGATGATAGATAAGGGGAACAAAACTGATGTATTGGATGAGCTTTTCCTGACCGTACCCTTAATATGCAGATCACAATAGGCATGCTAATTAAAAGTTTTATTGAATGGAGACAAGAAAAAGCTTCTGGTCTGACAACTGTGACTAGTGTTGTTTCTGGGGCAGAAGAGCTAGGACAGAAGAATAGGAAGAGATCCAGCTGTGCTGACCTGAGGTAGCTGCTGTGGCTTCCTGACTTGAAGGCACCACAAAGTAGAACTCTGCCATGAGCACGGCCCAGTCTTTTGGTACCCACGCCTGGCAGGAAGAAGCTGTGGCTACATCATGCTGCCTAGAGACTGGCCATCCCAAACCAGTTCAGTTCCTTGGTTAATCTCTGGGTGCTAGCAAGCCTATTGCCAGTATAAAAATGAAGAATATATATAATAAATGCTACTGAATGAGTCATATACCTGTAGGTTATTGGCATCAGGCCTGTATTTGAAGTAACTGCTGACTTTCAGACTGGGAATACCAATGCTGGGGAGATCAAGAGCAAAACCAGAATATTCCTTGAAGGAGTCTTTGTCTACAGAGCAGAGAGCAGTATGTAAATGTGACTGTGAATAACATCAACAGCATGCACACCACTTGGCTGTTGAAGAGTTAAGGGTTTTTATTCCTGTATGGGATTAATCTTTTTTCCGCTCTGGTATTATGATTGATTGAGGGAGGCAAGTGCCTGTTGTCACTGTTGGCAATATTACCTGTCCCAGGGTGCCATAGCTTGTGAAATTACTCTTGAACAAAAGATGATTGGGACCTCACAGAATTTTCAATTACATTTTTAGTGGTTGAAGATGTTGAATACAGTCCACTGGGAAAGTTCAATGCAAGCTGCAGTGTCCAAACTCATGGGGACACTGAAGTACCAAATACCATGCACAGAATTGGGGGATTTCTGAATGCTGAACAAAGCCTGCAAGCTAGAGATGACTTTTCCTGCATGAAGTCTGACTTTGATGGAATTCATAGGTGACTTCATTTAGCAAAATAAGCTTTCATAAGCAGTATGGGCCTCAAATCATAGAAATTTGAGGTGGTATATGTGCTTTTATTTATTCTGCCAGTGTCAGTGCTAATGAGGAAGCCTGCATAGTATTTTACAGAGTGTGATATGTTAAACAGTGTTATTTTTACAAAATGAAACAGGAACAAATGTTATTTTCTCTAGTGAATTAAGAGTGGAGTTTGAGGTGATCAAGTATTCTATTTTCTAACTATATAAGACATCTCCTATTGGGCCAGACCAGTGTTCTACCTAACGCACTATTCTGTCTTCACCTGCAACAGCAGGAGAACATAGAAGCCTGTCCGATTTCTGCAGTGCATGTACATCATATTGCCCAGCATATACTAGTGTTGTATTAGGGATGTCATAGGGTTCATCCTTGCATATTCCCTTTAAAGTCCATCTAAGGACCTGTTGCCTGTGGATTAGTCTAATCTCTTTTTTGAATTTGCTGATACTGTCTTTCTCCACAGCCTTCTGACAACCTTACTGACTATGTAGGAGAGCGCTTTCTTTACTGTGCTTTAAAGTGGTGTCCTACTCCCCTAGTTCTGTCATTGTGGCATTTGGTGAAAGATTCTTCATTCACTTTATCTACCAACTTTATGATTTTTTAAAGCTCAGTCATAATCTCCTCAGCCTTTTTCTGCAGAAGCTGAGGAGTTGTAGTCGTCTTAGATATTCCCCAAAAGGCTGCTGCTCCATCCCTTGATTGTTTTAGCTGCCATTCTTTGTATTTCCTCAAACACCACCGTGTCCTTGAAATACAGAAACCAGACTGCACGCATTATTCAAGAGATGAGCACACTGAGGTTTTTATACAGTGGTAAAAATATGCCTGCTTTTTTTCTCAGTACCTTTGCTGATGATGCCCAGTATGCTGTTAGCTTTTTTGACTGCCATTTCAAGTTGATTCCATGATTTTAGAGATTTTTTTACTGTTTTTTCTTGCCAATGCAGTCTTTTGGCATGGTCACATCTTTGCATTTTTTTAGACCAGAAATATTAGACTTGCCAACATAAAATCCAATTACTTTAACATGAATGTGATAAAAACTGCTGTCTTGAAATAATATTTTTTTAAAAAAATAAACAAAAATATTGCAAGCCATGCCAAACAGAGCAAAGGGCAAAGTTTGACTCCAGCAAAGAAAGGACACTTCCACAGAGACATTCTCTTTCAAGCTACATCCAGAAAAAAACATACATAATATTCTTTCCCCACCACATGCCAGCACATGTTGTAGTAGTTCTCTGCCACTCACTTTAGTGTACAAATAATCCACTCTCAATTTTCCTGGATACATATTCTTGTCTTTACAGCACAGTTCCTTCTCATACCTTGTCCCTGTACACATCTATAGATTTTCAGATCATAGACAAAGCTCCATTCAAGTGTAACTGAACCATGAGGCCATACGTTCACAATTTCCTGAGAAGCACAATTATGGTGTAAGGCATAACACACAGGATTCAGCAAACCTAAAGATAGATGTCTGCTATACCTGAACTAGTAACCTCACTCTCAGTGGAGAGAAGCACTTACTTTCAGGTTATGACTTGCATCACCTATTTTAGATGTCTGCTTCAGGAGATGTGCTCTTGATGTCACTGATTTTATCAACAAAAGCTCCACTGAATATAAATAATACTTCTAAATGGAATCTAGCTTGTATATGGGCATGTGCAGTGTGCAGATTTAACTAGATTAATTCTTTCTAGTGCTGAATACGTACTTAAACATTTAGTAATTGTAGCATTATTTTATAATATAAGGAGTGTATTCATATAAAACAAGGGAAGTCCAGTACAGAATATAATGTTTTGGAACACAGCAGCAAAATTAAACCAAGTATTTAGGCTGAGTGTAGTATTGAAATAACCTTGTACTCTAAGTGTGTGCAATTCACATACATGAAGTCACTAAGCAGTGATGTTATTATTCTAATGGTGGCACAAATGAGTCAACCTCATTACTGTGATTCCCATCAGATTTCAGCTAGGGTGGGTTTTAATTCAGACTAATCTGCACTAGAGAATGTGTCTTAAGTCACATTACAAAACACATAAGTAGATTTCTGCACTCCTTTAGTTGTTGACATTGGTGATACTATGAAGGTATGTGCATGTATGACTTAAATAGGTGCATGACATGACTATAGTATGATACGATATCATCTTTTAAATATTTTTTCTTTCAAAAAATTTATGAAACATTTTCAAGCCTGTTATGTATAGAAAGACAGAACAGTACACAGCTTTAGAAGCTAAATGACAGAAACTGATTTTGTTCATCTGACCTCTGTTTCAAGGATTCAAGAAACACATAGAGGAACTCATTACTTAAATTTGTTTCTTCTCCATTTCATTTGCTGGTTTTGTAACAATACCTGAAGGTGCTATTTAACACTAATACACTCAAAACCTCAAGCACTAAGTCAAAAATACTTTATAGATGTTTAAGAAAGACTTTCCCCCTTTCTGGAAATGTTAAGCATTAAAAAAGGAAGAAGATTGCTTCAGATGTGTGAATAACTGTCTTTTTTTTGTCAGAGACTTCAAAATAAATTCAGCACAGATCAGCTGAAAAATTTTGTTTCAGTAGTTTCATTATGCTTTATTTCAATTTAATAATTTAGAATTATTATTCAAATCAATTATTTGAATAAAAATCATGTCAGACTAGAAAAAAATGGTTTTATTTGATGGAAAAAAGTTTTCATAATTCTGAAATTTACCCTTAACATTCTTTTATTGCTACTACTAATTTTATTTTTTTTCTGAAAAGTTTCAGTGTTGGTGAAATTATATTGTTTAGTTATCAACATTTTGAAGAAATTCCTATGTCTAATTATATAAGACCCTACAAACAAATAGCTCTGTAACGTGTACCCATAACATGTTTCAAAGACAGAAGGACATAGATGCTACATACATACAGTGCAAGACAACACGTGGTAAAGACCTGGACGTTGGTGCCAGCTGTGCTGCCCTGGGAGCTAGTGGGATGATGCTGGATTGAACCCTCTGCCATGGTGACATGGCTACGCTGCTTTCTGAACCCCAATAACTAACTCCACGGTGTGTCATACTACATCTCATAGTTGCTGCCAGCATCCACCCGCACAAACATCAGGGCAGATTCCAGCAAGGACTTTTAGGAAATTCCTTCCAAGAGATATATATAGAGAAAAACCAGCCAATTGCTACAAAAGCTTCTTGGTTGCTGCTGCCCTGAGGCGTCTCTTCCACGAGATCAGTTACATAACATTATCTTCCTTCTTAGAGCTTTATATTCATAATAATCTTTATTGTCTCAGAAATTTCCATGTGTAGTGATTTGAAGCTTGTGAGCAGTGCTGTCATTTGACATGTGATGTTTCCTTGACTCAGCCAACATCTATTTTGCTCTTGTCATACCCTCATACATTTGCTTTATTATCTGGTGTGTAACTCCATAGCTAGTTTACTTTTGCTCCCCCCCCCCCCTTTTTTCTTTTGTGCTTTTTGCTGTCCTCCTTAGTTGCATTTAAACCTTCTTTTCCAACTGAGTTTGAAATAGCCTTCCTCATTTGAATGTCATTAAAATTTACCTTTGTGAGACTGCAACAAAACAGTTATTTTCATAATGTTAACTTCACTTCATGAAAAAAGCCCCACTTCTTTTCAGTTTTTGCCTTCAAAACTTCCAGACATAAAATAGGTATTTATATGCTTACAACTGAGCAATTGTATAACTGTATTTCTGCTGCTTTCATCCTTCTTTGTTCAACCTCTCCGACACTGTTTGACACCCTTATTGCTGTATCACAAATCCAGTTACGTTGTAAACAGCTGAATCCTTTTAGTTTATTTGCCCTTTAGATGCATGATTCCTGTAAACTTGGACAGGTGTGCTTATGTGGACATGCATATTTATCTACATATAACATATTGTATATGTTATATACTGTAACTTGCAGTTCCTTCCTGCCTATCTCTCTATTTTCCAAGTGCTCTCAGTGTGCTAAAAATGTGATTTAGCCCTCACAAGTTATGTTTCTTCATATTTAGTGTGAGAAGCCACAGTGTGATAAAGCCTGTACTCCTTACGGTGTGTATGACCAAATTAAATGCATCACACTCCCATAAGTGACCTCTTTTTTCTTAACAGTTTGTAGTCTTACTGCTATCATCTCATGCCATCCTAAAGTGTGTCTGAATTAAATTGCATGTGTAAATAGTATTTTCTTTTCCCCATCCAAACTATTGTTCCAGTTGAGTTTTTTTCATTCATAAAAATGTATCTGCTTCTATTATTTTCCACTGGGCATAATTCCAGTAATTTTTATATAAACCCAAGTCTTATATTCCTGTGAAATTCTCAGCTCTCACATTTAAAAATAAAAAATTTAATGGTGACAGAAAAGGTCATAAATTTGAATTCAAAGTTTCAAAAATTAAAAGATGAGAAAAAGCTCTGTGATTTGTTTTTAAAATCTCACCATTTTAAAGACAATCCCATCACCAATGCTTGTGTAGTCGATAGAATGAAATGGCGTAGGTCTAGAGGACTGTTCAGAAAATCAGGAATGACATCCTAACACAGGCAGGTGCTCCCAGCTTTTCTCTGTGCTCTCTCCCCAGGGACTGCCGGGGAGCCTGGCCCCCAACGTTCAGACATCTGTGCAAATCTGTGCTGTAAATCCTCCCTGCATGATCTATAAACAAAAGTTTTTTCAAGTTTTGCCAAGTGATGTTTGCAACTTTTTAGAAAACAAAAAACATCTTTTTTGTTTTGTGTATTTCCTTCTTATCCTTGATGCATGTGTATATTTACTTTTCATGCTTTGCATAAAGATGGTATGATAACGCCTTTATCTGCTGGCCTTGTAACATACATAGGAAAAAGGAAATACGGAGGAAGGACATCTGATGATAGACTGAAATGCCACTTCACAAATGCTAGATAGATCTCGTCCAATTCCTGTGTACAGTTTTTTATCAGTTTTAGTCTGTTAAGTCTGAAACTGCATAAAAAAATTGTTGGCAGGTATAGCCCCATTTTGTAGACAGAAATATGGAGTAAAGATGAACATTTAAAAGTTAGCGGACCTGCACTTGCAATAAGAACTTGAGACCGCTGTTTAAGCTAACTCTGACAGACTCAATGGTAAAATGGAGCATGTTCACTCATGACAAATGACGATTTGCGAGGAATGAAAATGTCAAGTCGCAAAAGAACAACAGTAACATTGGTACATCTGCTGGTAGATGTTCTGGTTATACTCATCTGCAGACATTTTTCAGTAGTAGAGGCCGTATTAGTCCTGTGTTGCTGTTCTTGCATACTTTTTTGGCTACCGAAAAGAAACACACACAGACTTACCCTAAGAAGGGCAGTAATGGAAAAGGAAAAAAAAGCACCATACATTCTTGCAGAGTGGAAATGGAACTAAGGCCCCAAAGGGATCCCTTGCTGATGCTGGAGAACCAAATCCCCTTTTCCAGCCACTTCCATTGTACCACAAGTTTCTTCCTAAGCATGTTCAGTGATATGAAAACAATTAAAAATGTACAAAGGACTGTTCCACTTCAGCATGCTTCTGTAAAGTACAGCTTGAATGCAGTTTGTAGCTAGGCAGCTAGGCTGACATTTAGGGAGATGTTGCTACTGCTTTCACATAAGTTTCTGGTTTTCTTCATGTCTCCTTCAATTTTACATTACTTTAGTCTTAAAACAGTATCTGCAGTTGAAATATCCTATAATTCTATAATAATTTAATTTCCTACTGTTCTTATTATCTCTTGTCAATCATTGAACCACCTGGATGTTTCAAATAGATTCTGCTCAGGCCATTCCTGGCATTTTGTTTACTTGGGAACAAACCTTCTTTTGTTTAAATGGAAGAAACTTTATACCATAAATTAAGCAAATGCTTCTTTATAGCAGCAGACAATTGGGTTTGGACAGCTTTTCCTTGCTGGCTCATACTTTGACTCTTGTTCTTTTCTTCTCTAAGTAACTTTGGATTTATTTATCCTTTAATACACATTTTTTCAGAGATTTTGTAAAAGTCAAACAGGCCTGATGATTGTGTTCTTTCTACGAAATAGGGCTGAAAAGAGGAATTCGCGTATGTTAGGAACTATTGTGATTTGTTTCTCACCAGACTGGAAAACAATGATGTTTCCCTGACTTCTTTTCTGACCTTATTCTATAGTGTAAACCTCTGTAGGGATCAGATAATGAGATAATAGATGTGTGCCTTTTCTGTGACAAGAAAAACAGCATTCTGTTTAAGTCACTCTGCCTGATCTTTGGTTTACATTTGCATAGTAAGCATTTTAGCTGTTTTGTTCACAAAGTGTTCAGTACTGTAGACCACTTTTACATCACCTTTCATAATTTTCAGTTCTTTTCTTGTGCTTTAGAAATAGACTTTTAAAATTTGAAATTTAAAAATTTCCCTTCTCAGCAGCTCATGATATACCAAAGCCTGCACTGTAAGTATCCCAGAAAGCAAAGTTTCAGTATAACTGCTCATTGTGCAGTGCCCACTTCAATAGCTACTCTGCTAGCTCTGGAAGATGTTCACAGTCCAAAGAGCTGACTAGATTCTTACCTTCTTCCCCCTCTTTATTATGTTTAAGTCCTGATTTGATACTTTTGTCTGCCTTAAGTTCCTAGCAGTTCAAAGGTACCAATAAGCTTCACAAGAGAAAGAAATCAGTGATTTAGAACCCAAGGACAGTAAAGCTGTTTGCCAGGCCATTGTTACTGTTATCACAGGTAATCCCTCTGATATTAATCTTTCATTTATACCCACATATAGAGGAAATTTGACAAGAATCAGGGAGTAATAGACACAGGAAAAAAAATATTGCGACTTTGAAGTGGAAATATACACAGTATAAGGGATCTTTTAAAAGTTAGAATATTTTTGGAAGGAATGGTAAGAGAACACATGGATCAAAGCCATGATTCAAACCTTGCTGATTATCAGTGGTAGATGCTACAATTGCGTAATTAATTACTTTTGAAAAGTTCAACTTATTCTGTGTCAGTTCTCTAAGTGAACTGTTCAGATGCCCTTCTTTTAATGAGCCTGAAAATGGTGCTGGCTGGCTTAGTAATATTGAAGCTATGCCCTTTACAGCCTAGTCTGCAGAAGTTTATTTTTTGATTTATCCTCTTGGAAACACTGGGCAAGCCAATGTCTGATTTGATCTTTATTTTAATGTCCCTCTCGTCCCATGACAGTCACCTCAGTGCCATCTGTTCTGAATTCCATACTATTGAGGAAAGGCCCATGCTTGCCTGGGTTTCAGTATAACCGAAATGACCATTTAGGTTCAATGCCATGTAGGGTCCAGGACATTTGAGACTCAGTCGATATTAGCACAGACACCGCTTTTATGCTTGGTAACACTATGATTAGTGACATATGTTTTCCACTCTTTAAGGGCCAGAGATTCGAGCTGGAAAAATGTTAGGAAGCATTCTTTGAACCTCTGGTGCTAGTGGTGGTGGCAGCTTTCATAAAGTCTTAGCATTTGTGGCAACGCAAATGCCACAATTGCCTATTAAAAGGATTTTATCTCTTATGACTATGTTCGTCTTGGTACCAGCCGGTTTATAACTGATGTTCTTGCTGTCACGCACATGCACAGATAGCCCTTCCAAATGAATCTGACTTTCAGCTCTAGAGGTCTACGTTTCCATGAAGTCCTTACTCATATTCATCAGCAGTGCCACCATTTGTCTTTGATTCAGACACAGTGATTACATTTACATTTCTGGCAAGCAAGGCATTCACAGCTGTGAAGCAATGTATTTTTCTTCTTGGAATTTCCATTTTTGGAAAAGGCTGGAAATGAATAACTAGGAAATGACATTTTGTAAAGCCATCACTGCTTTTAATCTTGTCCAAACAGCTTTTCCACCTCAGGAATGCATTCCCCTCTATGTAAGATGACCTTATGACTTTGTTACTGATACTGTGCATTTGCAACTTTCTCACAATTATTTATTACGGCAGTAAAATATAACTTTCTATTTATGCTATCAGTATCATTACATGGGTTTAGAAGGGTAGGAAGCATGTATTTTTCAGTTTCTAGTAGCTCTTTAGAACATTTTTTTTTTTAATTACCAAAACCTGATTGATTTCCTAACCAGTAGTTACCTGCTTTCTCTGCCTTCTCCAATTTTTCTGTTGTTTCAGATACTGATCATGGTAATATTTTTGCTTTTGCTTCACAATAAGAACTTATTTTAATTTAAATAGTCATTGGCAATTAGAAATCCAGAATGACAAAACAAAGAAAAAGTTACTTTCCAGTTACTTTCAAAACTCCTTGGAAGACACTATTGAAATACAGTAATAACAAAGTGATAATATTAATTAAAAATACACTGCAGTTGTTTTAACCAGAGAAGGAAATCTAAGGGCTAG
Organism: Balearica regulorum gibbericeps; assembly: GCF_011004875.1. Lineage (NCBI taxonomy): Eukaryota > Metazoa > Chordata > Aves > Gruiformes > Gruidae > Balearica > Balearica regulorum. Next base: position 65,802,673 of record NC_046220.1, read on the forward strand.
CAGCTCTTGGAATGTACTTTTGCTCATGAGCACATCCCTTTTCTTCAATATTTCATGCAAAGAATTGATAAATAGAATTTTGTTTACTAAAGGTATTTATGTGCTAAAAAGGATGAGTTTACAGGGTAAGGATCCTTTGTTGTGTTTCTTCCCCCTTTTCCGCACACATGTCCAGTCCATTCCATCTTTGCCTGCTGCTCTTCTTCGCTAAGTATGTGAATATTCTCTATCATGTTGTGGATTTTTTTGTAACAAGCCTGGTGAACAATCTGGTGAGCAGTTTTCTGAACCTTGTTGACATTGCTGTACTATTTCTGTGCAACTCAGGACCAGCATCTGGTTTCAGAGTTACCTCCTAGTTCTTTTAATGTTAAATTAGCCTCAGACTTTGTATTCACTGAAGCAAAAGAAAAGGCCCCATTTCCTGATATTTAGCTTTGCAGAGTCAGCTCTTGTGCAATATTCTTTATTGCGGCTGCTTAGAAAATGAATTAAATCCAGGTTTCCATAAAGGATGGAACAGAGAGAGAATCACAAACATTACTGTGTAACATAATAGTTCATTAAAATTAAAAATACACAGATCCCCCCCCAGTATTGGCTATTTCACTTTCTCCAGTATCAGGGAATTGTATGAGCTTTAATATTTGAAGAATAAGCTGAGATTGCCCCTCCTGTTTTCTCTACTTCAAATACTCCTTGAGGATTTTGTTTTGTTTAATCAAACGCTTCATGTCTCAAGCATTCTTGTACAAATTTCTGAAATTGTACAAATCCATGAATATTCTATAAATTTATGCTTACTGTTTCTAAGTTGCACTCATATGCCAACACAAGTTACTTAGCAAAAACTGTATTGATATTTCATTCATGCTATCCTTTTTAATAGCATGTCTTTCTCATGGATGGGCAGGTTCTTGTCTGTTGGCAAAGAGCCAAGGCTGGAGGGGGTAAAAAAAAGAATAGTACAAGCAAATATGTACTGTCAAAGCTTCCTTAAGTCATAACTACCAGATTCCCACGAAGAGATGCTTGCCCATGTGCTTTCCTGAGAGGGCTGTATAGTAGGGTATACCAAGCACTGTCAGATTTTTGGTTTTTTTTTTAGACCTCAGTAGTGTTTCATCTGCTGTAATAATTACTCTTGTTTAACTTTTTTTTTTTTTTAATATTCTATAGTCCTTTTTTTTGTTGTTCTGGAAAAAAAAAAATCTCATTTTTCCTGAAAGGGGAATTCATAATGATTTTCTGTGTCTTGTAGAAGTACAGCATAGAGTGAACAGAAAAAAAAAAGTCACACTTTAAAAAAAAATTGACTTCTTGCCTGAAGTGAAAAATAGTTTCTTTTTTCTTTTCTAAACCTTTTTCATAAAATTTCTTATAATAAATTTTAGTGAATTTTTTTTCTTGGGTTTGGGGTTTTGGGGGGATTTTTTCATTATTGTTGTTTTGTTTTGTTTTGTTTTTTTACCATTAGTCCCTCCATTTCTTTCCAAATGTTACAGAAATGCCTAATGTTTTCTTCCACTCCATTTTTAATGATAAGAAGATCTTGAAAAGTAAATGTTCCAAAACAAGTAAACAAGCAAGTTTTTCTTTCCTTCTATTCTTCCTATTCCTTCACGTTTCCTATGAAGAAAAGCAGTAAATTTGCAGGTAGGGAAATGGAAGCACGGAAGGGGATAAAATGATTCACTCAGGATGACTCATCCAGCGAAAGAACAGGTTTTTTGTATCCTCTTATCCTACTTCATTGCTGCAAAAGAAAAGAGTGAAACAAAGGATTTCCTGATAGCTTATACAGTAAAATAGCAGTGTCCCTCCCTCGACGGCCTGGAGGAGGGCACGTCTGCTTAAGGTTTCTCCTTGCTAACCAAAGGCTTTGATCATGAGTTCTGCTCCAGGATGGTAGGCTAGACAGGATGATGGATGGTGCATCTGCAGTGGTGCCAGCTGAGGAGGGCACATCACCACACGCCCATGTGTGTGATCAGCCTAGCAGAACTTCAGACATGTAGGTTGAGTTTTGCTGAAAAGAACTGCTTAAAAAGTACTTTTTATTTGGCAAAATTGTTGATTCTCCTGGGGACACTTCACAGGATGAAACAACCAGATACCAGGGGAAAATAGTTGGAGACAAAGCTTATTCTAAAAGCAGCGATATTACAGTGACATTTTTTTCAGCTGTAGGGACTGGTGCTGGATGCTGGCATTTCTCCTTCTCATTCTCTTGGATTGCACATTTTGTAATGTTTCCAGAGTGATATAATCACCTCCTTGGCGCCAGCAATTATGGCATGTCCTGTCCCAATTTTAGTAATGGCATTGGTATCAAGAAAATAGACTTTTGGAATCAAGTTGCCAAACAGCTTTTTTGCAGAAAGTAAAATAAATCGTACACAATTTTTCCTAAAAATGGGAAATGACTTAATTCAAAAGATGCCCTTATGTGTTTGATATTTTTTTCTCTCTCTTTGTAAACAGATAGCATTTTGATCATTCTATCCTAAGAAACTCTGTAGTTCAGTTGTTATGATTTGACCAAACTTTGCAATGCTTTTGGTAGTTTAAACATGTAATCCTTTGGTGTTAGAGGGAGTGCTTGCAGAAAGGATGAGGAAAGGCAGCACATTTTGCCTGTTGGAGAATGGCAGCAGAGAAGTGGTTCTAGCAGGGAGGGTGGTTGACTGACAAGCACAGCAGTTATTGGTCTGCTCCCCTCCCAAATTCTTAATGCAAACTGGAGCACAAGGTTTATTGTCTGGAATTGGCTTGTGCTTACAGATAACTCAGTAATTGATGAGAAAAACCTGAGCTGTCCTTGAATGTACTGATAGTTCTGTAGATACATATTTCTGTATGGGGCAGGCTGAGTTGTAAATTTTAGTAAAACACTTTGGTATTGCTTTGTGAGGAGAATGTTTGATTTTGTTTTGCAATACACAGTGATTTTTAACAGCTTTGGCTTGTCAGATCACTCACATTTATAAAAAAGTGTAATTTTTTTTTCAGTTCACATTTCAACCCACTACATCAAATCTGCTTCCAAGGTTGTTTAATACTGGAAAAAATGCCATGTAAAGAGTGTAAACTGATATTTCTGTTACCGCATTCCTCCACAGAGAAAGACTCATTTCTTTGGTGAGACGTGCTTAGCTTAGCTGTGTGTGTGGCATTTGAAGACTGCAGCAGATAGCGTTTTGTTTTTTCTTCTTTCTATTTAATTTGTGAATAGTTCTTGAGAACTCGTAGACATCTGCTCATTTAGGTATTTTACCAAATAAGAGTTGCATAATATGTATAGTAATTCCCCACCTTATAATATGATCTTTTTTTTTTTAATAGTTAAAGCACTGTATTTATAGCTTTATAGCTTTTGTTTTATAATTTTTTCTTTCAGACTCCAACAGTCATGTGCACAATAGGGATTTTACAGTGACTAACAGAAACTTCATAGACAATATAGGACCACAAGAGACTGTAGTGAAAACTTGCTCATGTTACGATGGTAGTTAACCATAATGAGACTATGAATGAGATATTCCAATGATCTTGAAGTCTGCAGATGATGATGTTAATAAAACATGCATTATAACCAAAATGGCATGCACTTGTTGATCTGTATACTAACCATTAGAATGTAAATCTGCAAGATTGCATTTGAAGCCTGAAATCTCTGATGGTCTATCAGTAATGATTGTTGGTAGTGCCACAGTAGGCTGAAAAAATTTGTGAAAAAAACCAGCAAATGCAAGAGTTTAGCGAAGCTAGGCCATCTCTCCAATATGTGCACAAACATATACATGATAACCTCATAACCACATTACTGTTATTCAGAAGTCAAGCACAGAAGAAGGAAATGTCAACATTACGATTGACTTAGGAACCTTGGTTTCATCCTGTGCGTAATAATTTGGTAAAGACCTTACCTATATGATTCCATACTGCTTTCACTGAGTGCACAGAGTGAATGCAACTCAATTCATGAGATATTTGATATTCTATTGTTTTCTTCCTGTGCGTTATATAGTTGTTCTTTATTGACAACCTGCTGTTCAGACCTATTGGAAAAGCAGTTACAGTGCTTTCATTGGCTTTTCTATGGTGTTTGTCACTATGATACCTTAGTACTTCTCAGAGATGATTAAATTAATTTTCATATGACCCATGTGATATGAGGAAGTATTCTCATTTTTACTTAACATAAGGAGAATTAAAACACAGAGATTAAAGTGAAAGTATTCCTTAAATTGAATATCCAAAATGAGTCTAGGACTTTGTGGTGTTTTATCTGCTTGTCATAGAATGACTCATATTCAGAGCATAGTTTTCATGAAAGGATGACAGAATGCTGACGGGGTGGGATAGACGGAGGTTGTATCACTTCTACTTGCTTGTTTTCACCCTCCTCCATTGGCATTCACTTTTGGTCATTACTAGAGACTGAATAGTGGATCTGATGGACCTTTGATCCATCCAGTAGCTGCTCAGATGTTCTGCATTAATCTGTATTTGTAAGTGCTGATGCCTACATTGCTCAAGCAACAGCCTTTCTGAGTGAATACCTCAAGAATGAGAAACATGTAATTAGTGACCTATGATAAAGTTATTGTAAGTGACGAGTTCAGTATCAAGGGTTTTGCAGCTTGGGCAAATATTATTTCCAGTTCCTGATCATAAAAGCACTTTCACCTTTCTATAGTCCTTGCCTGATTCAGTTCCTACCTTCTCCAGTGAATGTGACAAATATTCCACTGACAGGGGCTTGTTCCTCAGAGACCTCTTGAACCCTGAGCAAGGCAGGAGATTTTTAAAAATTAATATAGTATCACTTAATATTTTTTCAATAATGCAGATACATGAGGTGACTGACTTAAGATTGGCCTAAGCCTGTAACTATTTGAAATTTATGAACATATTCACAGAATCAGCAAAAAACCCCATTTTGCAGACACTTGGCTAAATTCCACTTCTCTGCTGCAAAATACAAGTCACTAAAATATCTCACAAAACAGATTCCAGTTTTGTTTTTTTTTTAAATATGAAATAATATACATGTCTCTGCCACTTTCTCATCAAAAGTTGACCCATTTTCCATTAAAAAAAAAAAAAAAAATTGGAAGGAAAATTTCAGCACCACTGGACAGAATTTAGTAATGGTGAAAAGAAAACACAGTCTTATAATGTGGAACATCAGGCAGCCCTCTTGGGTAACATTATTAAGCATTCTAATAATATAATATAACCTTAAAATACTGTAAAAAAAATTAAGAAAAATAAGCCCCAAATGATCCATTAATGTATATTATAATTTGTTTTGGACTAGTGACGAGAATTATCTTTCTTGACATACCAGGTACTCAGTGAGTGTATTCAGGGTCTACAATTGATACAAAATAAAATACAGTATGAGCATGTACACTCAAGGTATTCCGGCACCCTTCCAAGGCAAGGTCCTGACCTATTTGTTTCCCTTTAAAGGTTGTTGCTTGTACGTGACAAAGCTGTAGCAAGGATTTCCAGAACCCAAATCATGAAGTGGACTTTGATACATTTAATAGAAGCCTAGGGAAATGGAAGCAACTAAAAATGTAGCAAATTTGATAAACTAAATACAAAAATACAATACAAAATAATGCCACACAAAAAAATACCAAAAAAAAAAAAAAAATCCAAACAGCCAGTATTTTAAAAAATTGAAATGGATAGAACTGAAGTGGAAAGGATTTCAATGAAACAATTTCAAAAAAGCAAAGTACAAAGATTTTAGAGCTCTCAAGCTCTTAATATCTTGAGTTTTTAAGCTTTACACAATACATGCCATCATTTAAGTTATAATTGCGGCTAACATATCCCAACACAAATTGTTGTGGAAGTAGAATTCATATGTGATTTATTGCCAGCAATTGCTTACTGCAATTAGAAGAATTTTGCAACAGTGTGAGAAAAAAATGTTGCTTGTCAAATATAATTATGTCTCCTTTTCACGGAGCTTTCATTGGCATAGGGAGTCTAGAGCAATACTGGAAGACACTTTCTTTGCCTAAAGAGACAACTGCAATTTCTTATCCAGCTGGCCTCCTGTTCACTCCCCTCTGAAGCTGGCCTTGATTTCTTGTGGATACGTATTCATCAGTGCATCGTACTGGTGAAACAAACCATCTCGTCTTCTGTGTGTAGTGTTCTTGTAGTTTGGGCTATAGACCTTCTCCTCTTTGGACTTTTCTGTCCACAGCCCTTATCCATTTTCTGAAAGACTTGCTTTTTGAAGACAGGTTGGCTTAAGTTCAGTTGCGCAAAAGGCTTAATATTTATGAGCTGTGTGATGCTGAGGGATGCGACCTCCTCTTGTCATGACAATCGTACCTCCTCTGGCTCTTTGGACCTCCTTCTGTGCCACGTTCTCTGGGATGGGAGAGCAGCCAGGAGTAACCACGATTGCTTTTTCCTGTCAGCTTCTGGCTGGGAGCACTCTTTGCCAAGATCTCTGCCACTAAGCACAGGGTACATGTAACCATATCTTCTGTGACCATGCCAAGTGTTTATCGTCATTGTGGCTACATATGATGATTCTTCAGAAGGATGTGTTTGCTGGAAAGCTTCCCAGTGCATACTAGAGTTAGCCCTGGGGACATTTATACATGTTTTCTGGATTTTGTATGCTCTCATCAGTACTGCAACATATTGATTTAAACATTACAGGTCTGAGGAACTACCTCTTTTCCTACATACTTGCTTTATCACGCCACTAATCCGTTTTCTTGAGAAAGAATATATAAGCAATTTGACCACTTCAGATAATGGCACCTGACTAAATTCACAGAAAGAAGAGGCTGAGCTTTTTCAGTGTAATGGATTTTCCTTCTCTGGCAGCAGTCTGCTTCTCAACCATGACCTAACATTCATTTTTATATTTTAGTTTTTCCTGAAAGAAAGGTGTTCTGCTAATATCTTAGGGGAGCTGCATTTTAATAAAGATTAGTCAGTATGCTTGATGGATGGTTTGCATATTTTTATAAATTGCTAGATAAACATTTTGAAATGCTTTGAGGTTTGATTCCAATGCATTTTAAATAAGACAAAATTAATAGTAATGTGCATTACAGTAAATACATGCTATATAGTCACACAGTGCAGGTTGGTTTTGTATCCTAGTGTCCACATACTGCTCAGAAAGTAGTGCTGCAGAAAAAGAAGTGGGGATAATTGGATCAAAACTCACTCTGGAAAGGAGAACAGTGTTTTTCTAGAATTTCTTGAAGAAATTAGGTAAAGTGATTTTTTAAATAGAGTTTGAAAGTACTTTAGAGCCTAGAGAAAAGGTACCTTTTGGAGAGTAAGTGCAGACATCATTATGGAAAGATTTAAATGAATGGTGACAGACAGACTGTAATTAAATAATGACAATAATAAAGTGGAGGACCATCAGTCCTGCTGAGACTGCACTCCTAGAAATGCCGTGGTGCTGACAGGCGCCCGCAGCAGTGGGAGCAGGCGGGTGGCTGGGCCCAGCAGGCAGGCAGGCTGCTTGAGAGCACCCCCGGATTTGCTGCGTACTCTTCCTCATGGCTGGATTAAGTGGTTCTATTTTTCAGCCTTCTTTACATAAGGATACCAAAAATAGTTCTGATTTTTCAATATTTTCTGCATATTTCCTCATTCAGGTCTCAACCTGCCACAGATTTTATCAGAAGCCTTGGGGGAAACAGTTCATTCTCCATGGCCTTTTTTATTATCTAAAAATGGGGATACTAGTCCCAGGAGGATTATTAGATCAGAAGAACCATACCAAGTGACTTAAACCTAGTAGAAACCTGAACAGTTATCACATTTCTTGGAAATTATTTTGCATTTTGTTTCTCTTGCATTTTTTGTTTGCATTTTTATTATACTGCAATAAGACAACTATTTAAGCTTCAAAGAAACATCAAAACATCAAATCCATGTAACAGCTCTGGAGTCTGACATTCTTATCTGAGCATCACATTAGTAGGAAGATGTTCACTTGCAGGAGTCAAGTTCAGAGAATAAAAATTGCCAGATGAGGGACAATCCTCTCTCCAAGGAAAGAATAAAAGGAATCACAAAAAAAATCCCAATATGGCTGAACACAACAAGCAAATTGATTTAATAGGTGCAGCAAAGGCTTGTGTGCCAAATGCATAGACCACAGAGGTATAATTAAGAACGAGGTGACGTTATAAAAAGTACACCTTAAATTGAGTATAAGGAGACTGTTCAAAGCAAAACACCCAAAGATAGGGAATAGCCATCACAGGAAACTCCGTGCTTGGAAACTTCATAAGAAAATGCAGAAAAGTTTGTTTACAGGGATCAGCTACATTTCCTAACATTCTTGATAGAAAATCATGACACAGAAGTTCAAATAGGTGAAATTTCTTTGCTAACATGTTTGAGTAGACTAATTCCTGCAAACCTTTTTGCTTTGGTGTATTTTTTGTCCTACACATGTTCTATTCGCCTGTTATCTGGGCTTCTAATATTAGTATTAAGCCTTGTTACACTCTAAATGTTTCCAAAAACAATAGTGCCAAGAGCAAAAGCCAAGTTCTGCTGCTAAAAGCAAATTTCATGAAATGTCACATTTTCTTCTTTTATTTGTAGTTTTGATACTGGAAAATCTATCCACACCATTTCTAAAAATGGAGTTAATCATAGGGCTTGCTTGCTGAATCACTTAACTGGAAACCCAAAGCCACAAGTAGATACTTGGCTTGAATTCTCCAATGGCACAAGAAAATTCAGATTTAGATCATATGTTCCTTTTAATATCATTTGCTTACAATTCTCTGGACATATTTTTAAGCAATGGAAGGCAAAAGTTTTTGTTAATTTTGCTACAGAGAAAATAAAAATATCAGGTCACATATAAATGATTTTTTTCTTCAAATGTAGAGAGTTGATATGATATTACTTCTAAAATGTCGGTATAAATATTTCTCTTTTTTCCCCCTCATTTTCCTGAGGTCTTTAGTTTTTACTAGGCATGGGGGGGGGAGAGACAGTAAGAAAAGTAGAAGGAGAAAATCAGATGTGGTCTCTCCTACATCACTGGGTAGACATTGTCACAAAGGAACCATTCTGAAAGGTCTTGAGCAGAGAATTAATGTAAGAGATAAATTTTAGGTCTGCTATTCAGTTATATAAATCCACTGATTTATTTTTACAGGGCTTTGTTGTTGGTTTTTTGGGGTTTTGTTTGTTTGTTTTCTGATGCTGTATCTCTTTAACATCTGAAGTCCAGTGGGAGCCTATGGCAGGGGCTAATTACTGACAACTTGTTTCTTTCTGATAAAGAAAATTCTACAGTTTCGTCTTTATTAAACTCTGGACATAACTATGTCTGGCAAAAAAGGGTACACCCCAGTCAGCTGTTGGCTCAATTTAATGCTTAGTTTATTAATAAGCAATAAAAAGGCCCAAGAGAAGTCATAAAGACATAACTAAGGTGCTTGTCTAGTTTAGTTAATGAATGTAAAGTGTGTCTAAAATCAGTACTTCACAAAGAAATGATGATAATTATTTGGTGTATTAGCAAATCTTTGGGCAGATTTACAGCTTAATTTAGTGAATTTATGCATTTAGTGTATAAAGTAAAACAGAATTTAACTACCTAAAATGCATCAATGAAAATTGAGTTCTTATTAGCAGCTAATGCCTGTTCCAGAGGAATAACGTCGTGCTTGGGATTGCGCTGACCCACACGCAGGACCTTGCACTTGGCTTTGTTGAACTTCATGTGGTTCACACAGGCCCACCTCTCCAGCCTGTCAAGGTCCCTCTGCATGGCATCCCTTCCCTCCAGCGTATCGACCACACCACACCACACAGCTTGCTGTTGTTGGCAAACTTGCTGAGGGTGCACTCGATCCCACTGTCCAGGTCGCTGACAAAGATGTTGAACAGTGCCGGTCCCAGTACTGACCCCTGAGGAACACCACTTGTCACTGTTCTCCACTTGGACATTGAGCCGTTGACCACAAGTCTTTGAGTGCGACCATCCATCCAATTCCTTATCCATCGAGTGGTCCATCCATCGAATCCATGTCTCTCCAATTTAGAGACAAGGATGTTGTGCGGGACAGTGTCAAATGCTTTGCACAAGTCCAGGTAGATGATGTCAGTTGCCCTTCCCTCATCCACCAATGCTTAACCCCATCAATGAAGGCCACCAAGTTTGTCAGGCACGATTTGCCCTTAGTGAAGCCATGTTGGCTGTCAACAATCATGTCCTTATTTTCTGTGTGCCTGAGCATAGTCTCCAGGGGGGTCTGCTCCATGATCGTGCCAGGCACAGAGGTGAGACTGACCAGCCTGTAGTTCCCTGGGTCTTCCTTTTTTCCCTTTCTAAAAATGGGGGTTATGTTTCCCCTCTTCCAGTTGGCAAGAACTTCGCCAGACTGCTAGTACTTCCAAATATGATGGAAAGTGGCCTGGCCACTTCATCTGCCAGTTCCCTCAAGACCCGTGGATGCATCTCCTCAGGTCCCATGGACTTCTGCACCTTCAGGTTCCTTAGATATTCTTGAACCTGATCTTCTCCTACAGTGGGTGGTTCTGCATTCTCCCAGTCCCTGCCTTCTGCGACCTGGGCAGTGTGGCTCAAGCATTTGCCAGTGAAGACTGAGGCAAAGAAGTTGTTGAGTACCTTCAGCCTTCTCCATATCCTGGGTAGCCAGGTCACCCGTTTCATTCCGGAGGGGACCCACATTTTCCCTCGTCCTCCTTTTATCACTAACATACCTGTAGAAGCTTTTCTTGTTGTCCTTGATATCCCTGGCCCTGATTTCTATTAGGGCTTTGGCTTTCCTAACCTGCTCCCTGGCTGCTCAGACAGTTTCTCTGTATTCCTCCAAGGCTACCTATCCTTGCTTCCACCCTTTGTAGGCTTTCTTTTTGTGTTTGACTTTGCCCAGGAGCTCCTTGTTCATCCATGAGGGCCTCTTGGTGTTTTTGCTTGACTTCTTCTTTGTTGGGATGCATCACTCCTGAGCTTGGAGGAGGTGACCCTTGAATATTAGCCAGCTGTCTTGGGCCCCTCTTCCTTCCAGGGCTTTGTCCCATGATATTGTACAAAGCAGATCCATGAAGAGGCCAAAGTCTGCTCTGCTGAAGTCCAGGGTAGTGAGCTTGCTGTGTGCCCTCCTCGCTGCCCTGAGGATCTTGAATTCCACCATTTCATGGTTGCTGCAGCCAAGGCTGCCCTTGAGCTTGACATCACCTACCAGGCCCTCCTTGTTGGTGAGAATAAGGTCCAGCATGGCACCTCTCCTCATGGGCTCCTCCATCACTTGGAGGAGAAAGTTGCCATCAACACATTCCAGGAACTTCCTGGATTGCTTACGCTCAGCTGCGTTATCCCTCCAGCAGATGTTGGGGTGGTTGAAGTCCCACATAAGGACCAGGGCTTGTGAGCATGAGGCTGCTCCTGTCTGTCTATAGAGGGCTTCATCTGCACAGTCCCCCTGGTCAGGTGGCCTGTAGCAGACCCCCACTATGATGTCCCCTGTCCCTGTGCTCCTTTTAATCCTGACCCATAGGCTCTCAGTCAGCTCCTCATCCATCCCCAGGTGGAGCTCCATGCACTCCAGCTGGTCACTGACATAGAGGGCAACACCCCGTCCTCATCTGCCCTGCCTGTTCTTCCTAAATAAAGTTTTATACCTTGCTTTTGCTCCAGATAAGACCCCGCCCAAAGGCAGTTGCTACAGCACAGCTCTTCTCTGTTAATTTCAGTGAATTACAGCTGCTATGCCAAATGCACCCATTCGGTGTGATGATGGGAGTATGCTTCCAGGTGAAAATGCAGGATGAGAATTCTGGGAAGTAAGGACATCGAGATGCATAGGTAGGTCATAGCAGTCAGATGGCTGGAGAGATTGCTTGACACTAGGACAATGGACTCCTTTGATGGGTGACATACTTTGCTCCTCTAGAACTTACTTGTCCCTCTGTAATGTTCAAAGATGGCCTTAAAAGATAAAGAGTCCATAGAGGATCAGTTAATTTGGTTTACCAAGATAGGATAGGCTAAAGGGGGAGAGAGACTTAAAGGGGAATTTGTATTCTTAAAAAGTCTAGTTAATTCTTATTTCAGGGTGGAATTTATTTCCTTCCCTCTTCTACTATTGCTTACTTCTCCAAACAAAACAAAACAACCCCAAACCAAAACAAAACAAAAATCCCGAACAAAAAGCTATAGAATTAAATTGCTAAACTCTCAGTAATAAGGAACACCAACATCAAGATTTTCTATGCAGCCATAATTACAAGCTCTTGTGCATATTCATTATGATGCCATTACTCCTTATGTAAAAGCTATATTTTGTACACAGATCTTCCCCATTTTTCTTTTAGCAGCCTTGCAGAAAGTAGGAGAGTGTTATTTAAGGACTCAAAAGGAAGTCCACAGAGGGTTTCTTTCACTGAGTAAAGAAGCTGTGCAGTCATTAACAATGCAGAGCTGCGGAGATCCAGGATCCAGAACCTCTCCTGTCCTTGCCACAGAGTCTTAGTATTGCCTGAAGCAAGTAATTAGTAATCCTCTCAGAGGCTGCTTGTGATGTTATTACTTCTTGTCCTATTAGGAGCACAGGGAAGATCAGCCATGACTGTTTACAAGTTGCTCAAGAGAGTTCACTACCTTTATCCCCATCTGAGTACAGAGTCTGGATGATACACGGTGGGCAAGACATGCAAACATGATGAACAACCAAAAAAGGAGAAAAAGCTGAACTTTCATCTCATGTCATGTTTGTCATCCCTGAACACTGAAGAAGCCAGGCGCTGAGGATAAACAGTATCCGCTAATGTCATAAAACATTTTGTCAAGATGCAGACACAAAGCTTGCTGAATTAGCACTGTTTTTTTCATTGCTTTGGCATCTCTGGAGTTGCAGCAAAGCTCTTTGAAGACAGAAAATTCTGTGATGTGTGCTGTGCCAAACGGTCCAGTCACTAAAAGCAGCTTCAGTTTGTGTGCATTGTGCAAAGTGCCCGAAGCTGGCTACAGAACAACAGTGGAAAATTCTGTCTTTAAATGGCCCCTTTCTGTGAAACCGTAGCAAAACAGTTCCCATGCCCTCAGTAACAGCTTCCACGCTCCTTCCTTTCCAAAGACCACCCTCCACCAAAAATGCAAGGAGGCTGAGCAACATGCTAGGGAGATAATAACTTTTGGGTTGTCACTGAACATGAACTGTTTAATTCACAGCATATTCTTGCTGTGGCTTAAAACTTAACAGGAGTGGAAAGATAAATAGGAAGCAACCACAGCTGACTTGCCACAATTTCTGTCCAGGCAAAATAAAGAGTCTATCCTATTTTGTAACTTAAACTTTTAAATTTTTTCAGTGTAGGTAGCAAGAAAGAGCAAACAACTTGTGTGAAAGTCTTCAATTCCCCATTCTGATTCTGAGTTCATTTGATACAGTGTGATCAGCAGTGCCATTTCTTGCTAATAAGACTTGTGATTCAGCCAAAGAAACAAATAATTTGATTTTCAGTGTAATATACACATTTTTCATTTACATTTCTACAAGCTTTTCTATCTGAAAGTGTTAGCAAATAGTAAGTAAGAGCTAAACAAGACACAACTGCTGTAGCATTTTAGAAACTTTTTAATATAAACCTATGTTGCTGGCAAACCAGTGCTGTATTCACACTCCCCATTTGACTGTAGAACTGAACATTTTTTTTTTTATGCATATTTACATAAAAGACATTTTCGTTCAGCAGTACAAGCCAAATCCTAGCTGATATATTTGGATCCTTTAATTACTTATGACACCCACCTAGTGGAAACAACGCGGTATCACAGGATAAAATTCCCGTCGCAACAGCTGTGTGCAAGTCTTGTACATACTTGTAGTTATCAGGTGGTGCAAACCACGGGGCCTCTCCCAGGCGATGAAACTGCAATTTTATCTAATAGACTTCTAAATTTTAAAAAACACACTATTTTATAATCTGACAGTGAAATCATTCATAGAAGCCTGCCTTAGTTTCTGACTGGGAGAAATAAGACTGGAAATAAAGTATTCATATCATGTCCACAAAAGGTGGGTGAAGAAAATAAAACATATCTGCAAACAAAACCATACATTCCTTTAATCCAATAATATGCCTTTTAATCAGTTGGATAATTAAGTCCACTGTTAAAGAAATCAATTTAATGGCCACTCCTTGTCAAAAATTTTCCTGCCGTGAGACAGACTTGCATTTACCGTCTGTGCATACCCCACATTTAACTTTTGCTTTAGAGCTTTCAGAAAAAAGTATATATATTTGAAATGATACTACCATTGCAGAAGTTAGTCTTATTAAGCTATTTTACCTAAAATTGCATGAAAGATCTTCCCTCCTGCCCTCAATAGAAAAACAAAACGTACAGACTGTTTATTGTTTAGGAGTCTGTGTGTTCTTGCAGCTGTTTAAAAAAATAAAAATATTTTATTTAGGCAACGAAATAGAAGGTTAGGAAATTTGGATACAATGAGCTCACAGATGTTCCAAGCCCTTCATTGACATTGTGAGTATTTTGTGCTTCTGGAATACTCAGGAATTCAAACTCAAATGGTATTGATTGCTACTGAGTAGTAGTAGTCGTGCTGGTAGTAATGGCAATATGGTTATTTAACTTATGGCACTACAAGCTGCAAAGGATGTTTTACTGTAGTATTCATCCTATCTTGCCCTTTTCAATATTTTTTAAAATATTTTTTGTGAATAGATCTCACAATGATCACAAAGATGCAATGAATAGGGAAAATGAAATGCAAAGAGGAGCTTTGCATTGTCGAAGATCACCCAGCAGGCTGGTGGCAGAACTCTCATTTGATGTCTTACGGATTAAGCTTTGTTATCTTGGGATCGATAATGTCATGTAGTAGTAGTAGCACATTTGAGGACACAGAAACAGTATTCAGGCATAATCAAAAGAAATCAAACTTGGAAAGAAGTGTATGTGTTACAATTTACTGACTGTGAATTGTTCTCAAAACTACAGTGAAAAGAGGATTAAATTTCTAAGCTCTCTTAAAGTTTGTTTAATACCAAAAATTTTTGCTTTTCTACATCAAAACTGTGAAAGGTGAATGCAAAATAAATAATATAGTCTGAGAGCAGCGGAAAGCTTGCAGTTCCAGGAATATGTGCAAAGGAACAATGAAACAATGAAACAAAACATGAAACCAAGGTCCATTCTTTGCCAGGCAATGTGCATCTCTGTCAAAACAGGCAATATATGTTTCTTTGATTAATTCATTTAACAAAGAAAAAAAAAGCCATGGGAATGCTGCCACTTCAGTAAAACATTAAAGTGGCAACCTCACTGCAACCTCAGGTCCATGGTAGATAACAGCAAGAAACAAGCTAGTGCAGAGAGAAGCATCTACCTGCTGTGACACCTGTGCCAGGCTGAAGTCTAATCAACAGCTGACATGTACTGAATATTTTCTCTTCTGCTGTCATTAGATGTAATTGAAAACCTGTGGGTGTCCTTCACATCAACACTTTTTTCAAAATGAGTACTTTAGATGGGTTCGTTACAAATACATATTATGATGCTAACACTTATCCATGTTTAAAAAATCATGTGAAATATCTTCTATTCATCCCTCATTCCTAAATGCTTTAGCAGTATAATTTAAGTTCCCATTAGTATGGCAAATGAGCTCAAGTAGTTATAAGCCAAGGTCTCATTTCCTTTCCTACCATGCTCTAAAACTGAAATTGATCTTTGTTTTTAGAGATACAACCAACCAGGGAAACAAAAGTCATCTTCCACTTCTGGCTGAATAGAATAATAGAATCATAGAACAGTTTGGGTTGGAAGGGACCTCAAAGATCATCTAGTTCCAACCCCCCCTGCCATGGGCAGGGACACCCTCCACCAGACCACGTTGCACAAAGCCCCATCCAACCTGGCCTTGAACACTGCCAGGGATGGGGCATCCACAGCTTCTCTGGGCAACCTGTTCCAGTGCCTCACCACCCTCACAGTAAAGAATTTCTTCCTACTATCTAATCTAAATTTACCCTTCTTCAGCTTAAGGCCACTACCCCTTGTCCTATCGCTACATGCCCTTGTAAGAAGTCCTCTCTCCAGCTTTCAAAATGTGCTCCATCCCATCAGAGGGAGACATAATTTTGCTAATCCACACATTTGTAACCTCTGAGATTGCATACGACGACACATTAAGTCTAAAAACAGAGCCACATGCTCCGAAAAGATTCCGTATGGTACCAAACACAGCTGTTGGGCTGCTAAGCAGCATGGGTTGCCATGAGCATGTCCTTCCAGCCCTGCCCACCCTGTGCTGGTTTGTAATTGATAGCAGACTCCCATTCAAGGTCTTTGCACTGATTTTCTCCTTCTCTTTCTTTCTCTCCCCTCACCCTTCGGCCTTTCATGAAGGCAATGTTCCATAGGAATGATAAGCCTGTTTATCAGTTTCAATAACAAATACAAAATACAATAGCTAGAAGTTCTGGATCTGAACTGTGTAGTTCAAAGACACGGATGGCCACAGAAGTCATGCTGCTTGGCAGTGAGCAAAGAACTCAATTGTTCTATCTGGTTGTAAAATAGCAGCTCTAATGCATGCAAATGTGCTCAAGCACACACATAGACTTTAATCCCACCTCAGCGCTTGGTTTGTTGAGATAAGACAAAACATGTTCTTGAAGTAATTGTGTAGTAATGAAATATTAGAGTTGGGTACTTGATAACAAAAGAACTCACTACTGCCTTAACAGTGGGAGACAGGGTAATGAGGGTCCAGCTCAGGAGAGATGGGGCCTGAGGAAGAAAACAATGAAACATATTTCCTCAGGTATAGAGCTCATGGATACTCTACATGCAGAGAAGCATGAGGCTTCCTGTATTCCTAGTAGTGTGGGGTTTTTTTCTCTACCAAATTTATTAAAGAACAGACTTGTTCTTTCTGGTTATCAGCAATTTTAAAGTATATTTCTTGTGTGCCTTGGTTTTTGGCTTAGCAGTGGACTTGGCCAGGTCTTTATTTCCCCATTATTGTCAAGAAGCGATTACCTAGTGATAAATTTGTCAGAAGAGTATTTATTATTTTCAAAATTCTTATGTCAATGGCGTAAATCTTTTTCTCCTTTCTTTTTGCAGTTTCGATGTAGACAATGGTACATCATCGGGACGAAGTCCCTTGGATCCCATGACGAGCCCTGGATCAGGGCTAATTCTTCAGGCGAATTTTGTCCACAGTCAACGTAGGGAGTCTTTCCTTTACCGGTCAGACAGTGACTATGACCTTTCTCCAAAGTCTATGTCCAGGAACTCCTCCATTGCCAGTGATATGTAAGTACATTATAAAATACTTTTAGCCTATGTTTTGTCCTCTGTCTTAAGATTTTTCCAGCCACAAGAAATTTCTTTTGGATCTCAAAGACAGTAATCACTTATGCTACTGAAGTAACGGATAATTGTTTGTTTATTTCTTTAATGAAGCTTGTACTTGTTTCTGCATTTTTCTGAAAGTAAGGATATCATGAGGGTGTACTTGATGTGTTTATGCGCTTTATTAGCTTTGACGGAATAATGAAGACAGTCAGTACTGGTGTATCAAAACACTAAGGAGAACTCTGATTTCCTGGCTATTAAGTTCTTTTCAAGAGAAGTGATACAAAACTCAATTTCTGCTTCTTAATGTTCTTAAGAAGATTCCATTTATTTGCACCAGGTGTTTTTAGGTTTTTAGAGAAAAGATTTACCAGCTGGCAGAAATTAATAAATTCAAGAGAGGCAAAAATTATTTCAAATACCCTTTTAACTAAAAGGCAAAATTTTAACAAAATGCCTTTGGAAAGTTATTCTGTCCTCTCTCACTATTCTTCTGTGATGTGTGTATTTTCTGCTAGGGGATGATACTTTTCAAGTATCTGCAGACCCTAGGTTGCATGGGTGGTGGAAGTCAGATGCAAATCTCTGTTTATTTGTAAGACAGTAAAAACATGTTAAATATCGTAGCTTCTAGTCACTTGAAAGCAGTAGAAATCAAGAATAACTTTTGTTTGTTTGTTTGTTTGCCTTATCTGCTCCAAATTTCACTGTCAAATAGGTGTTTATGCTTCAAGTATAAACCACTAAAATAAAGGATTAGGCTTGTAGGAGTCCCCTAGTGAATGAGGAAGTCCAACGCATTAAAAATCCAACATTAATATAAACGCTGTTTTTTAATAAGGCAAAATCCAATCAATATTCTCTTTAAAAAATAACAGAGTATGCACAAAAAAGGAAAAAGGTTTTCATATAATAAGTGAAATTTCACCTAATATTTAACTTGTAGTCATTATAATTGAACACTGCTATTTTTAGCTTACATATCACTTTTAGAAATGTTGATTAGTCCATCTAATTATAGCTCTCTGTGTAAGTGTCAAGATGAGAAAAATTCATGCCTTTACAGAGGATTTGTGTAAGGTCCATACCTCCATTAAGCCCTGTAGATTTGAAATACTTAGTAAGCTTTGTGCCTAGTGTGACCAATTTTTGTTGAGACAAAATGGATAAGGAAAAAAACCCAATCCATCTTGCCTTTTCATAAGGAAAAATGCATTTCATTTGCAAATAGTGACCCCCTTCCAGCAAATCTTCCCCTGACAGATAACCTTTTAGATGGACAAGAGTCAAGATTTTCATGTAGCACCTGTGCGAGCATACCATTTGGAAAGACTTTTACATTCAGGGGGGCCATCCAGGTCACTGTGTTGCTTAGATGAGTCATTGCAATTAAGAATTCAATTACTGCTTCACCCTTGAACTCATAATCCACTTCTGCATTTCCTAGAATTCTGGGTAATATTTCAGCACACGGCAGTAAATTGGATAAACAGTGGAATTACTGAAACACTTGGGACATGTTTTCCTTTGAATATTTGTATCTATTCTTCCTTTCAAAATTTTCTTAAAACATATCTGCGTATAAAATTTATTTGACCTCACATCTGGATAGATTTTCACAGTCTCTTGTCACAGAGGAGCTGTTGTACAAAGGAGGTAAATATTCCTGCCACTGTTTAAGATGGGAGCACATTAGGAAATGTAAAAGGCAAGTTGTTTTAACCATGGAATATTAATCATATATCAGTTAGCCTAATTATAATAAGCTTAATTATATTGCAGAAATGAAGTAAAAGAAAACCAAGGAATGAACAAGGGGAAAGTTTAAAAAGATAAAATATCAAGGAAAAAAATAAAGAAAACATACCACAAAGCATTTTCAGCTGAGATGGAGTTTTATTTTCTTCATAGTAGCTGGTATGGGGCTGTTTTGGATTTGTGCTGAAAACAGTGTTGATAATATAGAGATGTTTTTGTTATATAGAGGTGTTTTAGTTACTGCTGAGCAGTGCTTACACAGAGCCAAGGCCTTTTCTGCTCCTCACACCACCCCACCAGCAAGTGGGCTGGGGGTGCACAAGGAGTTGGGAGGGGACACAGCCGGGACAGCTGACCCCAACGAACCAAAGGGATATTCTATACCATATGATGTCATGCTCAGCATTTAAGGGGCTGGGGGAAAAGGAAAGAACAGGGGGCAGCAGCATTTGGAGTGGTGGTGTTTGCCTTCCCAAGTAACTGCTACGCTTGACGGAGCCCTGCATTCGTGGAGATGGCTGAACACCTGCCTGCCGACGGGAAGTAGTGTTAATTCCTTGTTTTGCTTTGCTTATGTGCATGGCTTTTGCTTTACCTATTAAACTTTCTTTATCTCAACTCACAAGTTTTTTCACTTTCACTCTTCCGATTCTCTCCTCCATCCTGCCGGGGGTGGGGGGGAGCGAGCAAGCAGCTGTGCGGGGCTGAGCTGCTGGCCAGGGTTAAACCATGACAATATGGGTTCAAGAAAAAACTAATGTGCTCATGGAATGGAAACCCACCGAAGATTATTAAAATAGAGGAATCACTCTGGTTCACAACATTCCTAAATGAGGTGGATGCTGGAATAGTTTTCAGGGGAAGTATCACACAAAATTTAGACTACTCCCAATTTATCCTATTTCCCTTTTGCATCTATCTATGTGCTTAATTTTAGGTATTGCATGTTTCTAAAGCATAGCCACAATGCATTACAAAATATACACATCATTCAGGTAATGCAGATGAATTAATTGTACATAACAGTTTAACCTAGAATCCCCTGATTCTTCAGTACTTGGGTTACCAACCTCAAAACTTCACTTTGTAAAGCCAAATAGAAACAAAAGGTATGCATCTTTTATTTGGAAGGAATGTAACATAAAGACTTCTGCCATTTCCATTACTCTCAAATAGTGTGCTTACAGTAATATATTCAACTTCAGTAGCAGCTGATGAGACAGAAACAAAACTTGAAGATCAAATATAAAGTGTCGTGATCAAAGACAGCCAGTGGATGGCAGTGATAAAGCACTGAATGCATCATTCTGTCATTATTTATTAGTTGCGCTGCTGCAGCAGCTCTGAGCTCTAGCCAGGGAAGGGAACACAGTCATGCTCAGTTCTTTGCAAACCCAGGATGAAAAGATGGGGTCTGCCCCAAACAATTTAAAGTCAAAGCATAAGATGATAACCAAGAGACTAATACAGTCAGATACTATACCCAAGAGAAGGTACAACGTGAGTCCCTCTGCCCAAAGCATTAAACCTCACAAAGCAAGCAAAGGGAGTTTCGTTGAGTGAGTTGAGATGAAAAATAACAGAAACAAGGGCAGAGAAGAGGGAGGTGGAAAGTTTGTTTGTTTGTTTTTTAAATCAGAGAGACTAAAGTATATTTTAAAGTGAGGAGCCAGATTAAGTAAGGAAAAGAATAAAAGGCAGGGTGAGACAGGATGAGTGCAAGGCTGCTCAGGGGAGAGAAGGTTAGTGGGACAAATGTGGGTGCAGTTACGGCACTGAAAGAGGTGGGAAAAGCAGTTGTATGGTAAGAAAGGAAAAACAAATGAATAGGAGTGGGAGTGAGTAACATTTTTTCAATTATCTCTTGGAAGAAATAGCATGGTCCTAGGGAGGAAAAAAAGCAGAACACGGAGATGATATGAGGAGATGAGAAAAAGCCATTCAAGGCTGTGAACTGGAGAGGCAGGTGGTTTAGACAGGAAGATGCAAGGTCTAAGGCAGAAGAGCACAGATGCGTTGTGCAGCCTGGCTATGGGATTTCCAGCAGAGAGATGAGGATGTGCAAGAGAAAAAGAAGTGAATAAGCAAGCCAGTGAGGATCAGTGAACCAATATGAGGAACTGCAGGGCACGATCTGCAATGACAGACAGGAAAACAATTTTAAAGAGAAGGAGAATAAAGAATAGAAAGTCAGGGGGAAAAAGTCCCCAACAGCATAGTTGCAACACTGAAGCCAGCTGAAAGATGAGAGAAATCATCAGTGTTGTACTGGAAGAGTTGTCAGGTTTACATTTGAAGGCATCAGTGAAGCAGGGAGCTTTGAATGTAGGTCTCTTGCAGAGGTGGCCTGATTACTTAATACTCACCTGTTTGAACTGCTGCTGCTGCTCAGAGCTTGCAAATGCAGACAGGGAGGTGGCAGTGCTGACACGTTTATGTCTTTCTTGCTAAGGGATTAAGGGATTGCTGCTCTGATTAACTGAGCATGAAATCTAATTTGTAGAGAATCTCTGTTTTAGCAAAAAACAGGTCTCTATCTAAGTTGAAAAATGGAGTCTTCAGTGAAATCATTAGCACTCTCATGAAGACTAGAAAGAAGCCAATAAGCAGTCCATTAGCTAGGGCAGAGCCCATGTTTTAACTGCAACTGTAAAGGGAGAAAAGCATGTGTAGTCCCCCTGGGATCCTGAAGAAGCACAGCAGACTGTGGTAGACCAGGCTAGAGGACCAAGACACTCTCGGTACAGAAGTCTGTCTGAGCTCCAGTATGTCTTCTTAATGTATCTAGGGCAAAAAAGTATGTAAGAGTAAGTCCTTAAGTCTACCATTTTCTCATGTCCACAAGGTCACGGAACACAGCTCAGAGCCAGCATCCTGGTCTTTCCAGGACTTGGCCAACTGAACCTCACTCAGTAAAAAACATAACTGGTGTGGAGAGTTTTATGGGCTCCTTTAGAAAGGCTCAGCACTGTTTCCTCAATCAGGTGAAATATCAATATAAGCTCTAATCAGTATGGTTACTCAAAATTTGTTAATTTCTGTTAAATCTTGCTTCCATCCTTTAAGCACCAGAACCCAGCCAGGGAACACTGACTGTAGGAAACTGCAGGGTCATTGGCCTGGTGATCTGCTAAATGGCCAAATGGTCACCACCAGTACACCCGTTCCCCAAACTGGCCAACCTACTGCATTCTGCCAATACCTTCTGTAGGCAATAACATCTGTCTGCTGCTGTCCCTGGTAAAACAAATGTCAAAAGGATGCAATTTCCTCCAGGATTTTTTTCCCTAACACTACAGTATTATCCTGCCTCCTTCTAGAGGACGTGCTGTTTTGTACAGTGTACTTGAACATATCTGTAAACCTTGGCTCCATGTTTACAAAAAAAAATAATTAAAAAAAATCCTCTCATTGAATAATAAAACCCAGATGTAGAATATTTTGGAACAAAGAGAGCCTCTGTAATCTGATAAACATAGATACTGACATACAGAGATTTGGGTTGTTTTGTCAGGATGAATTATCCCCTTCTTCAATAGCTATAAAAATAGTTGTGGGATTTTTAACTTGTACGGGTACTTTTTTTCCAAAATAATCTGTAATTTTGAAAAGAATAAAGAATAACAGATTTATTCTGGCTGCAAAAATTACCTTAAATAAAGGGAAATTCCAAGGTAGGGAGTTCCCTTATTTGTCAGTGACTGGCAGGTTTGGTCCTGACCTGAAGCTGCAAAGGGGCTGAAATACCCCTTTAACTGCTGTGTGGAACAACTGCCAGAGAAGAGAATTTTTGAGGTAAGCTCTCACACATGTTTCCCAGTTCATGACAGCCTGTTCAGCTTTTAAAAAAATAACACTGTATTTAATCTATATCAGATTAATAAAGGGAATGTACTTTAAAATAATGGCAGACAAAGAGGGCAAACCTGGACAGTTAATAAGGTTCACCCGAGCCTTTAGTATGCCAATAAAATCATGAAATGAGGATATATTTTCTCATCCAGAACAGGAAGCCAAATTACTAGTGATATAGCTTATTCTTCTGTTTCTGAGCCAGGAAGGCCTGAATTTATTAATAAAGTTCTGTGAGTAGACATCTGAAGTTAGGGAGAAAAAAAAAACCCTCTTCTCTGAAAGGTTCTGGCCAAGACTCTAAGAGAGCAGAAAAGACACACAGTTACTGACCAGAGTAATTGCACTTCAGTTTAACACATTGGAAATATTGTCTTTCCAAATAAACTGCTGTTGAACTTCCTTATGATTTATCAGGTTCTTTTCTCAGAATCTCTGATATTACTATATGGAAAAGCTGAAAAGAGCCAGTCCAGCCTGCTTTAAAATGATCCATTTTCTATGTGTGTTTCAGCTTACAAACAATGCAAAATGTATTAATGAAAAAATGTATTAAATTGCTTGAGACACTTATTTGTCCATGGAAAGAAATGTACTTCTGTGGGTTTAGAAAAAATAGGCCAATATTTTGCTACATTAGGTTTTGCTTTTTTGTTCTTAAGATCTTTTGAATTGAATAAATCTCCTGGTTGCAGCTTAAACTAAACTAAGTAATTAGAAAGTCACAATCTTTTCTTGCATTATAAACAAAAACATTTTGAAAAAAGACCACTGTGTCCTTTCCAGTTGCTTGGGACATTTTACAAATGGAATCCAAAACAAAGAACTCAGTAATACCTAGTTTGCTGAAATCTAAATCACAAGTTATGTTGTAAACAAAAAGAGAATATTTTGCATTGAAAAGGCTTCTTTTGATCTGATTTTTAATTCAGGAGATTCTAAGGTGTTCTAGCATGTCTTTATATGGTTGTTGAATCAGGATTTTTTTTTTTATGAAATGCAAATAGATTTTATCTTACGTTCAGACAATACAGAACCATTATTGGTTTTATGTCCAAATGCTAAAGCCTAATCATTTTCCAAATATAACTCTCAGTTGTTAAACAGGTAACTTCCCCTTCAAGCACATTTAACGTTAGGCTCTTATTTTTCCCCTCTTGTGGAAATAATGGGTATTTGAAACAAAATGGCAAGTTACTGCTCCTGTGCTAAACAAAGCAGGCTGAATTCCTAAGCCTCTTCAGACAAAGGTGGCATGTTATTAAAAACATGGTTCCAAAACCAATTCTTAGCTGGGATTTCAGCTAAATCACACCACCATTCGTCTCTGGGCTTGTAGATCTACCTATTGGAGGGGACAGAAGATGTGTGTGTTTTCTCTGTGAGCACGTGTGCACACAATGCTGAAGGATGGGAGCAGTGTGGATAAAGGGAACTTTGTAAAGAGAGATGCAAATGTTTTTTGGGAAGCCTTTTAGACTGTTTTTTCCAGCTCAGTGATGCACAGGCTGAATTTATTTCACAACCCAGAAGAACATTAGTTCTTGTTTCACCCCTCAGGGCACAAACAACGCTCTGTACGCTTGCAATGGCAATAATGCTGTTCGCTGTACAGTTCGTTCCCCGATAATAGACAATCTGAAATTCTGATGATTTTGCCTTGTTTTTCTTGAAGTCTTCTTGTTTCTTCTTACATACATACATTTGGGGGCCTTTGAATTTGCTTAGGGGACCCTTTTTTCTAGACCTTGAAGCTGACACAATCTTCCTGGGGCTGGCTGAGAACCAGGTTGCTCAGGCTGGGAGGTAACCTTGAATGGGGGTTGTCCTCAGCAGCTCTGCTCCCATTTCTTTTAGAGAGGAAATCTTTCAGCCTGCATCAGTAGGACGCTCACATGGAAAGTCACGTGTTCCTATTCTCCAGAAGAAACACAATCATATCAGTTCTCAACACTTAAGCATACGGGGCAGGGAAAAGCAAGCATCCAATTGCCTGCTGCTTAAAAGCAGTTCAAGGTAATACATTTTATTTTCATTTGCAACACACTAAGAGTTTATGTGTGTCAGCTAATGCAATCAAAACTGATTAATAGTAACTCATTAAGCTGCACTAACTTGATTGCTTCTAGTCATGTGTGCACACCCACTCATTAATTTTCTCTAACCTGAGCAGAAAACAAACCTATCCTTTGGTCATTGATGCTTGTTTGTTTTACAGCCTTGCTTAAGCTAAATGATGATTTCTGCTGTATGAACAGTCCAACAATGACACTGCAGAATTGGCCTGGACTCTTCAGGTTGAGTTCAGCTCTTTTCTGGTTCAAAGTTGTACATCCTCTGGCTTAATCCAGCCCCTCCTTCAACACACAAACCAAACACCCACATTGCAGTAGCTTCTTTTCCCTTGCCATTGCCTCAGTGACCCCTGGGCAGATTGCCTTCTGATTTTGGAATGAAAACCACCTAAGTCAGTGAAACAAGTCCCTGGCAAGTCCCTGCTCTGTTTCTCTTTAGGACTGAATAATTCTGCCAGACTTAATGCAGGCCAGTTGCTCAGAGTTGTCCACCATTCTTCTATCATCTAAATGGCCTGCTATATTATGATAGGATTAAAGCGTTGAAGTTTGGTAGCTGTTTGGGGTGATATGATACAGGTGATTTTCTGACTTGTCCTTTGTTTTCATATCTTGCACATCATGCTGGCATCCTTCTGTGGTGGCCTGCTACATCGGTATCTACCCAATTTCCTCAGGCAGGTTACCCAAGTCAGATGTGCGAATGCAGTCTCTTTGGAAAAAGTTTAAGCTTCCTGAGCAAGGAAGTAGGTAGGCCTTAATCTTTCTTGAACTCTTCCAAAAGTGCTATGATATTCTTGTGGGAGGTGGAAGAAGCCTGATAGTGTTCCTATAGCATATTACCAGGAATGGCGAAAAACAGTAATACTTCCTGTTCTTTGGGTTAGTCAGCTGATTCTCATTCCAGTCCCTACAGCATTCCTGAATGAAGCTTCTGGATTCAACAGGACTTGGTTCAGATCACCATCACTGAGATGCAGTTAGCTGCCCTTGTAACCCGGCAAAGTCTCTTGTTTCTAGTCTGCTCAAAAGCACAGGTGTTGTGATATGATGCTGGTGATGCGCAGTAAGGTACACAGGTAACCAGATAATACTTCCTGATACTGCCTGGATTAAATCTCAAAATACTTATTTAAGAACAATGTGGTGTTCACTGTTCCTTTCCAGTCCTTTAGTCTGTAAAGGATATGATCATTCTGTCTTTCCAAGTCTTGAGAGAGCTCCTCACCTGTGTGCTAATGCAGTTCAATTGGAAGTAAGATTGTAATTTGGGTAACCTAACACTAATGACTTCAACAGAGCAGACTCCAAGTATTTAAAGGCTTCTTTCAAGCCTAATAAAGTGTATCTTTGGGAGCTGAGGTGCTAAAAAGGTAGCATGAAAAATTAAAGTACTTTCTTATACAAAATACTCATTATACCTGGAAAGGTATGAAGGTACGTTAGTACATGACATATTACACATGTGTATTAGCCATGTGTAATAATCCACACTTGTTTTGAGCTGCCTTTTGGATCTCTAATCGTAGGGCAGTCAAGTATAGTTTTCTTCACCAACATGCCATAGTGGAGTAACTTGCTACGTGCTCCATATGAAGTTAATCAAAAGAGGTGTGACCAGCAGGTTGAGGAAGGCGATTCTGCGCCTCTACTCCGCTCTGGTGAGACCCCACCTGGAGTACTGCGTCCAGCTCTGGGGGCCCCAGTACAGGAGAGACATGGAGCTGTTGGAGCGAGTCCAGAGGAGGGCCACGAAGCTGATCAGAGGGATGGAGCACCTCTCCCATGAGGACAGGCTGAGAGAGGTGGGGTTGTTCAGCCTGGAGAAGAGAAGGCTCCGGGGAGATCTAATTGTGGCTTACCAGTACCTGAAGGGGTCTACAGGAAAGCTGGTGAGGGACTGTTTATCAGGGAGTGTAGTGACAGGACAAGGGGTCATGGGTTTAAACTAAAAGAGGGTTGATTTGGATTAGATATAAGGAATAAATTCTTTACTGTTAGAGTGGTGAGGCAGTGGAACATGTTACCCAGAGAGTTTGTGGATGCCCCATCCCTGGAAGTGTTTAAGGCCAGGTTGGATGGGGCTTTGGGCAACCTGGTCTAGTGGAGGGTGTCCCTGCCCATGGCAGGGGGGTTGGAAACTAGATGATCTTTGAGGTCCCTTCCAACTCAAACCATTCTGTGATTCTATGATTCTATGATTAATCAGTGTTTGGAAACACATCTTCAGTATTTGCTAGCAAGATTTATACTGGAGAAATGTTTTTTCCCTTTGGTGTGTCTTCCTAAGTCTAGCTTGTTCAGTTAGATAGTCCAAAGAGAACTACTATAACCAGCCTTTCTTTTGGCTGGGATAATGGACTTCTGAGGGACTGTGGCTTTTCTGAGCCAATCCTCTTCCACCTGGTTAAGCCTAATTGAAATTAAGTAAATTGAATTCTCTAGAACTCTAGAACTCCCGATATTACAACAATACTTTTGACTAATTAGGGCAAGCTCTGTTGCTGTATTAGAAAGAAGTATCAGGAGGACATAACTGCATGGCGTTGCAGAAAAATGTGGTGGCCAGAAACACATAGACAACAGCTGACATGATTCTGCTTCATTCAAGGTCTAATTTCTGTCTACTGTGTGATGGAACAAGTGGTTTCAAGTAGCTCTGTAAAAATCCTTTAGGGTACATGTTCCTAGAAATAAAGAAATGCTCTGGAAAAAAAACAATGCCCTCCTCTGTATCTCATGACTCCATCAACAATTTCAATTGCTTGCTCTCTCAATGCTAAATCCCAGCCTGCCCACAGTGTCGCAGTCTCTACCCCCTGCCTTAGATGCATCCTCCAAATGACGCTCACCCTTTCAATGAGATGCAAATCACTGACAATTCACTGACTATATGAGAAAAGCTGTAAACCATTTTCACCCCATAATGCGGGCACAACATTGAGAAGTGCCTCCACTCAGCCTTAGCTTTTGGAGCCAGGCCTGGACTATCTCACGTTAGGATTAGAAAATTGTTTTTGAAGTCTTTAGAAATTGAGATTACATGATTTAAACACTATTCCTGCAGAATAAACTAACTTGGAGCACTGTGATTTCTGACTCCACAAAATCAATATTGCAAACCAGCCCATTTGGATTCTTCAAATGCAGGTGATAATAAAGTGCAAGCTGCATGGAGCAACCAACCACCCCTCCTCCTTGCTGTCCTTAGAGCACAGCTTCTGCTGGCTAGTATCATTGCAAGATGTTTCCATGACTGTATCAGAGTGCAATCTAGAATCAGATTTCATTGCTGCTAAAATCTGAATCTGAGCAACATGCATATTTTCAGCATACCTAATTCATATGTTTCTTGTGTGTTTATTTGGCTTCATCTATAAAATGTTATTGGGGCAGAAAAAAAAAATCCTAGCAATTAGGGTAAATGATCACCTTACTCTCTGTTCTCTATTTGTGGTTTTGCATGTGGTATATTTGTGTTCCAGTGTATGTGCAAGCAAAACACTAATGTCTCATCTAAGTTGTATTTATAGCATGTTATTAGACAGTAAGTCTGAATCAGCCTGGTATACAGAAATGAGTGGATGTCATGTTTAATCCAAATTTAGATTTTTACACTGAAAATGGAGGCTGCGATAGAGTTTCTGGCTCAAATAGAAGACTACTTTCCTGTTCATCTTCTTTCCCATTTTGTACATTGTGTGTAGACAGTATGGATTTTGCCTTGCTTTTATGTTTGCTATATTTCTATATTAAAAATAAAAAAATAAAAAAATGCCCAAATATGACTCTGTAAAAATGGAGTCAATTCTTGTGACAATGTGACAAAAGCCTTAGGTTTTGCTGTGGAGCACGGTGCAGGGATTCCAGACAGCCGCTCTCCCCTGGGGCTTTTCAAAGTCTGTTGGCAGCTTTATTCTTTCAAACAGGGTATGTCCCAAGTTTGTAGCCAGAGAATCCAACACAGTCTATGCCAGTTGGATTTAAAGCCTGACCATCACCCTCAGCCAGTACTTATCCTGGGGAGATAAGTGAGTTTTTCATTCAAATGGAGGAGTGTGGCAAACCAGTGTGATCATGTTTTAAACTGATGCAAACCATCAAGATTCTTTCACTAGTTTTATAATTTATGCTGTAAAAAATTCTGTCGAGATTAATGAGGAATTTTATTTTGACCATATCTTGTCCATGAAAAGGCATGTGTCAAATTGGTGTAAATAGGTTTTGTACATTTTCTCCCCTCTATTTAGACAGAGTTATTATTTATCCTGTTTGTGTCTCCCATCTGCAATATGTGTCCTCAAGATCACTCACTGATACTCTTCATGTGTGTCTAGAAAGTCTTACTCTGAGTTTACTATGGCTATTACAAAGACAAACCTTACTCAGGACCTTCCCTCTGAAGCTCCACACTGGCAAGGGCAGACTCACATTTCTAGAGGCCTCTAAAGTCTGGGACTCACTTCTTCTTAATGGATATCTTGAATTTTTTTTGACCACATCATTAAAAAAACACCCTCTCTTTTTTAACTGTATCCTAGCAGATCTGCAGACTGTCTCTCTAGCTACTCCTTTTATTAGCTGATTATATTAAATTATCCCAACTTAATTAAGAAATAAAGGTTATGCAGTCACTGTGTCTATCTTTGTGTTAATCTTCCTGCCTGCTTCTCTGGCTGTCCATCTCTAAGTTCCTTTTTAGTGGAGGCAAAGTTAATTACTGTCCTGTAATTGGGATAGAAGAGTCAAATTGATGCCTAGCTTGAGGAAAGGAAGCAGAATTTTTGTTCTTTTTATTTGGCAACAGTCAGCTGTACATGTTCATCTAACTTCTGATTTAGCATAGCACTTTTATTTCATCTTCAGGGTGCGGACCATCATAGGTTATATGGAGTGAGTTCAAGTATGTCCCTTAGGAAAAGTTAGGAAGGAAAACCCAGAAAATTTGCAGAAGGCCAGGCTTCATCACTTCAATGTGATAAATAACTTGTAATGCATTGCATAATTTTTGGTCTGCTAATGGAAATTTAGCCTGTGTTTTATGTAACAGCAATTCATCTCACGTGGACTGTTGTGTGCTTTAGCAATCTTTTTTGGCGGTAGTGGATTTGATAATTTTAAATTTTGGGGCTATGTGAAAATTATTCTGCTTTCACATCTGTCTTTCCTTTGAAAAATGAAGATGTGAACAAGTATGCCAGGCATTCTAGTTAGCGAAGTCTAACACTGATGTGAACAATTTCTTGTAACCTTAAAGGTTAGCAACTCTGCCTATATTTAGAAGCTTGTGATATATTCCACAGGGTTTACACTCCCTCTTGCAGCTTCTGTATATAGATGTGTGGCACTATCCTGTCCAGAATCCAGACAGGATCATCTATCAGCTTCCGTATCACCTGAAAAGAAAACAGTGGGACAGTCATAAATTGTAGTGTTTACTACACCACAGTGCACTGTGGATCAATGGCACTTTGATTGAATCATACATTCTTGCTCTTCTGTACAAAAAATAACACAGCCGCTTTAGATGTGCCTACTCCCTTTTTGAGCACTCTCGCCTTTTCCAGATTTCCTGACCCCATGTTGATTAAAGATCACTCGCCACACTATGCAATGGCTTTTCTGTTCAAGTGGGTCTAGTGAGCGCTGAACTGCTTTGCGAAAGCTGTGGGTATCTGTACTTTCAGTATCATGCTTTCATCAAAATAATGATAATTTCTGTAATTGTTGCTCTTGACACAAGGGGCATTTGAAAAGTGAAAATTAAATCCTGAGTTGATTTCACTGTATTGAATTAATATTTAATATTGCTTCCTCTAAAAAATAACAAGCTCCAGTGTTTTATCAGTGTTCTCCAATGAAATGCAGTCCAGCAAGTGTTCAAGCAGAATGAAGTTCGAAAATTAGAGGAGTGAGGTCATGCTATTTTATAGAACAGAAAGAAAACCTCCAGGGCAGAAAGCCCAGAAACATGCACTTGTTGCCTCTTAGAAGTGCCTCAGTATTCAAGGGGTGGCAAACTAGGCCACTTGAATGGGAGGAAGAGCAAAAAAGTACCACCTCCAGTAAGGAAGTTCACAAGAGATAGTGAGAAGAAGGATCATCCTATTTTCATAGTTCTGCCAATCCACACTTTGACAGTTAATAGCTATGTTGCAGAAGTTGCCTGGGAATTTGAAGTACTGAGGAATATTTTCTGCATTTGTGTCATATGTTGGGCATTCAGAGTGTTTGCCACTGACAGATGCTCATGACACTAGAAAGAAGAGGTACTAAACTCAGCTGGTCTACCTCCCCTGTTAATGCCCTGGGCTGGTCATGGTGTCTATAATAACCGATTGGATTTGGCTTCCTTGGGCAATTAAAGCATCTGAGTTCCTCCCATGGTGCCATGTTTCTTCTAGTTTGGTGTGAGGATCAGGCTTACACACTTTCCAGCCAGGCTGGGACTGTGATTTCAACACCTTATTCCAACCACTCTTGCAAAGACCTTGTTAAAAGTGCAGACTTCTTCCACAGGGTCTGTAAAAATACATTTATCTATTTCACGTAACAGAAATAAAAGATATGGTAATAAAAACAGCTACATAGATATTAAACATTATGATAATTTTGAATATCGGGGAGTTTCGTTTCATTCTCACAGGCTTTTACTGCTTTTTTATTAGGTTCTTGCAATACCTGCAACATTACTGTCTTGTAGAGAGTATATAAATTATAAGAATGAAGCTGTAGCAACTCAAACACAAATCATATTCCTCCATTTATCAGAAAGCCTTTTTCTGATTAGATTTTCACAGACTTGAAAACCATTGTTAAATACTCATATTTTATGCTTAAACTTAAGTAACAAAATAGCACCAAAGCAATGGTAATTTCTGCTGAAAGCTGCAACTTGTAACTCATCACAATAAATTCACTGCTGGAAAATAAAGAAGGATTTAAAATTGAGTCATATTGGATTTTTGTCTTTGGAAAATTTCTTTTCATCTCGATTGCTGCTAAATACTAGATATGATAACTGAAAAGTCCAAGTTTTCCCTGTCACCGTGGTCCTCTGGAGAGGTCTGACTCTATATCTTCAGTGCTACAGATGTTACTCTTAAGCTCAATAGCCCTTCACCCTACTTGTATTTACGAGGCTATGTTTTTCGGATACCGTTTCAAGTGGCAGCTTTTGGTGCTGAAGCAAAGGAACCCCTCTTTCCTTTCCTCCCTTCTCCCCTATAGTGCGTCATCCCGACACCTTGCCCATACGTCACCTGGTAGTGTGGGTGAGGTTGCCACAGCAACAACACACACTCAGTCACACCCCCTATAGCTACAGAAGTGTGAGTCAGTTTGAAAGTTCTACTAGGTTTTTATTTGTCTGTGATGCGCTGCCCAGCCATCTGCAGTTACTCGCCAGTCCAGTGCTCACAAACGTGCTGGTAACCCTCAATGGCATTACTTCCAGTATTGTCACCTCCATCATTTGGGATGAAATCTCTGCAGATCGGTCCTGGGTGGTCAGTCACCTGCCCAACCCACAGTGCAGAAAATGTCCGGTTCATCAGCTATCCTATAGACGTGCTAGGCAGTTGGGCAATAACTAAGTTGATGATACTTATTTTTCAAAGGATATGTAAAGCAATGGTAGTGAGTAACTGCTGAAGAATAAAACTGGAGTTACCTACAGCGCATTGCAAAACCTGCTTTTCTTTCTGTTAAAGCAATGAGATAAGTTTTCAGCAATACCTAACTGACAACTCTGCTCATTTTTTCAGACATGGAGATGACTTGATTGTGACACCGTTTGCTCAGGTAGGCACAATTTTGCCATATTTCTCATGATCTTGCAATTAAAGGCCAAATGGCCAAACCAGTTTTTGGTTGTTAATATTATATAAGGGATGTTTGCTTGAAACAGAAAAATACTGTCTAAACAGAAAGTCATAAGCCTCCCACTCTGTTATCTCTACCTCTCTTTTTTAATGCTTTTTGATTATCGGGAAAGTGGAAGTGCAACAACACAATAAACACCTTCAACTGATCTCTTTTCAAATACTGTAGCAGACAGTCATGATGAAGACAAATCTGTGCTCTCTGTTACTCTCCTGCTTTTTATAATTACAATTTCTCCTTTTGAACATCTTTTATGCTTTCAATAAAAGGTAATTTTTAGATGCAAGATAAGTTTTATCCAGAATACTTATGTTCTGTTACAAAACCATCTCTATTTGTTTAATTTTTCCATTCAGATTCAGTTTTATAAAATAGCAGCTCAAAATTCTACATAATTTAGATTAAAACTCCACAATTTTTAACAATAGAACTGTCTTATCATGTATGAAAAGCTAACATTGATATTTCTTGAACTCATGATGATAGGTTTTACCCTGTAATAGATAGGAATGAAAGTTAATTTGGTGAAACGATGAGGGGAGAAATAAATCTGGAACTCATATGTGATTGAAGGTGAATGGAAAGAGAAAGGTTGAGTCACAGGGCAGTCTCAAATAAGAATAAGGTGTCCAACTTCCATCTGAATATGCAGGTTGCTTTGGTCTAATGATCAGCTGTTAAAACAATTAATATTCATTTCCTAGGTTATTATATATTTAATTATATTGCAAACAGATACAGTGTTTATAAGACGTTGGCTGATCAAATCCTTAATATGAAGAATACCTTCATCTTTTATTAGCAGAGAAAAGGTTTGGGTTTTAGTTCCTCGGGAAACATAAAACCCCTAACTCTTGGGCACAGAAAACCCACAAATTGTATGGTGGTCAAGCAATCCAATAATACTTGCATAGTGTTGGGCACAGTAGAGAGACTCCCTCGCAGCTCTGCAGGGACCCGAGCGTGGGTCCAGCAAGGCTCATTAGCCTCCACTTGTAACTGGCCCTGAGCAGCCTGGCAGCTCTGCACTCATCTTTCCCCAGCACCCCAGGTGCTAAATGTCCTGTTATTTCAGATCTAACACGTACCTCAGCTGGCTTCTTGTTTTCACGTGGTATCATGCCTAGCCTGCTAACCTTTCTGAAACTCAGCCCTGCGCAGCAGGTACAGAGTCATTCATTGCAGTCCAGCAGAGGCAGAGCTAATAAGCATGACTGTACCTGAGATCACTCACCGAGGAGTCACTTCACTACCTTTGAGCATACTCCCCGTTCTCAGTGCACCTGAATATACAGGCGATTTGAGTTCAACAGGGCTTACAGAGTAGGAACTTGCAGCCAGGAAAACCAGCTACATTTTTTCATGGCCTGAGACAGCTCTGGGAGCCACACAGGTATGTTTCTCTGATAATCCTAGCACTTACAAGCTGTCTCAGCATCCTGGCACACATAGACTGAACCCAGGGAGATTGACTGAAGAGAACTGAGAATGGACTGCAGTCACTCAAACATTTGCCTTACCTTAATATGCCCAATTTTTTCTCCTTTTATGCTTTCCTTCTCGTTCCACCTTCAACTCATCCTTTCCTTTTCAATATTTTCATACTCCAGCAGGTTTTATTTGTATTTTATGTCATCCTTTTTTAACTTTTGAACTCCAAGATCCTTTTTCCCCTTCTGCTCAGTTCATGTCTGATTTCATCTGTTTATATCCAACACCTAAATACAACTTTTGTTAGTGTTACTGTACCCTGGGCATGAAATTTGATGGGATATATAATTATTTTTATTCCATGCTGAATTTCAAATATGTGAGATATTGCCTCTTGATATTCGGAAAAGATAAGTAAATGAATACTGTCTAATTAGGAAACAAACGTATTTTTATTTTTATTATCTTAACACATTTGCGAATTACCTACAATAGCTTGAACACTGCCAGTTTTTATTACCTCCTGAATATATTCTGTCTGTTACAAGCTTTCGCTGAAGTCTTCTCTCTTCAGCCTCCTACCCCCTTCCTACCTCATGTATAAATTTAAGGACCTATGAAAAGAGGGTTGTATCCTCTTTGACTCAGACCTCTGGAACCCAAATTCTCATTCCCACCTTTGTTATTCCAAGGTCAGGTTCACCAGAAAACCAGCCCAGTCTGGGCTGAGAAACAGCAATGGGCAACTACTGCAAAGAGATTCCAGTGATTAGTTCTGGGGCCTCTTCCTGTTCCCAGTCTGGTTCCAAACAACTCCTGGTTCCTCTCTGACATCAACTGAATTGCCTTTCCCTAGTTGGAGAGGTGCTTCTTATTGTCCTTACATGGTACAAAATTTGTTGCATTTATCCAACCATTTTCAGAAGAGCGCCTACGCCACATGTAATAAGACACTCCTCTACTGTCTCCTCTAGCTGCTGTCTTGCGTGAAGTTAAGTTCAGAAGGGAAGTAGTTAATTTATGTCATCTTTCCCAATATGCAAAGCTTGTAAGACCCTGCAGACATTTCCCACCTGCGCAGGTGATACCTTCCTCTTACTCTGGCCTCCTTCACTAAGTCCCCAAATCAACTGTACCACTTAAAGGAGCCACCCTCATTTTTCCTAGCAGTCTAGACATTCCCTTTGTCCTTTGAGGCCTGTGGGGGCTGAATTGCAAATGGAAAATTCTGTAATCATTTC
Source organism: Balearica regulorum gibbericeps (assembly GCF_011004875.1). Lineage (NCBI taxonomy): Eukaryota > Metazoa > Chordata > Aves > Gruiformes > Gruidae > Balearica > Balearica regulorum. Next base: position 65,838,309 of record NC_046220.1, read on the forward strand.
TTATGCATGAACTATTAGGCTTGAATAGGCTATTATCTTCCAGACACGAATGCTTTTATGGTCATTTTAGAGAACTAAGTAGTATTCTATGAAAAACTTTCCTTTTCTTCAAGTAAGTCTGTCTTTAAACAAATAATGAGTTGTTTATGAGGAAAAAAAAGAAATAAACTATTGCCCTTGTATTACAGACATGTTATTGTTAAATAATGGTCAAAGGCTTCAGACAAACCAGCCCTGGAAACCTTTTGCAGTTGTTTTCCAATATCCTTTCCTTTTTCTTTCAGCATAGCTGAGCAGAGATAAATCAGTCTCACCTGTGCAGAAATTTAGACTGAAAACATTTTGTCTGTTCCAGGTTCTGGCCAGCCTGCGTACTGTACGGAATAACTTTGCTGCATTAACCAATTTACAAGATCGAGCACCCAGCAAGTGAGTGTCAATTTTTGGCCACGGAACTTTTTGCAGTGTTACTTTTTAAATGTTAACTAAGAATAAAAATTAGACGATACAGATTTCAGTCTGTGTCACCAAACCTGCATAAAACACGTGGGTGAATAATGAGTTTATTAATCCTTTGAAGGTGCTGTATTTGATAGCTGAGACGACAGCCTCTTGCCTGCTAATTGCTCTTGCATTGCTGTCCTTGCAGAAACTCGGAGAGTTTTTGTGCAATTTATATGTTTTTCCATAAATTAGTCATATGTCAAAGATCATTCAAAGATGATCATTCAGGCAGGGTCTGAGTCTTGCAAATGAACCAAAATGAGCAGACAGCTGTGCTCATTGTAAGCTACTTGCATGATCTGAACCTAGAACTCTCCCTAACTCATCCCAGATAATGACATCCCACTTACCCACAGTAGTTCATGATTGTAAATGAGACATTATAAATATGATCTTTCTCCAGTTGTGTTACAGCGTCACAGTTAACCTTAATGTTAGTTACAATGGCAAATTTTGTAATGGAGTCATTTCCCTCACCCAAAATATGTGTCTCTAGAACTTAGAAGTAATTAGCATTCCACAGATAGTTACCTACCATTGCATATGCAGTGCCACAGAAAGATATTTCCAGCCCTCTTGATTGGAATATGCAGACTCTGTGTGGTGCCTGCTTGCAGTCATCCACACATCCCTGAGCAGCTGTGCCAGTCCAGCAAATTCAGTGGAATTTGCCCACTTTTCTTCAGTGGGCAAAGCAGTCCACTGAGCTGTTTGCCCCAAATATTACTGTGTAAGGTATATGCAAAATAATGTGTGAAATGTATATGCAAAATAATAGAGTGGAAAATAATAATTAAAAAAAAAAGTATTTCAGGTCAAAGAAGCACAAGCCATGTTAAAATAACAATAACTATGTATATAAATCAAATGTCAGGCTAAGTGTAAGCTCGAGGTATGATTAGACAGGTTTTTAATGAACTTGTAAATTCATGAAAAATTCCTCTCTTGGAGTTCCCAATCTGCAGCAAGGTTTCACGGTTAGTTGTGAATTCCTTTCTTCACTAGAAAGAAATATCTGTTCTAAATTAACTTTTTCTTTGACAATGCCAGGCTATTCCAGTCCCAAATAATTTCCCAAGGAAATGTATTTTCTATTATATTGTTCAAGGATTCAGTCATCTGTGAGCTTATCAGGCTTATACCTTTTTTTTCCTCTTGTTTTAAACAGACGATCACCAATGTGTAACCAACCATCTATTAATAAAGCAACTATAACAGGTAAGAATTAATATGACTAAATTCCTCTGTGAAACCACCATGAGTTTCTAAGTTTAATATTTATTTATAAAAAAGTCTCACTGAAAACCACATTTTATAACAACAACCTTAGATTGCTTCATATCATTATATCTGTTTTATTAAAGAGGATTTGAGTCATGTGATGACTCAGATTGATGAGTTTTGGTTTTGTATCATGTTAGCTTTCTGATTTCTATCTTATTATCCTGGTTTTCATTTTAAGTTCTTTCCCACATTTTTTTTCTTATATACCAGTGTGTGACTGTGTCATGATTACCTTCATTAGTAACTTTTTGCAATGAAATGCAATAGGAAGAACTGGTATGAGGAATACATTGATGTTTCATTTGGGACATGGAGTTTTGTAGCTATACTGAGGCAAAGTTTTAGCATTACAAGCCCTTAGGCAATGAGGAGAAATTTTCAAAACTTGCTTTTCTGATTTAGGACAGTAAATTCTATTTCTATAACATTCATAGATGTATAAAAGAAAAATAACTCCTTTGTAAAAGACACTGTTATTTCTAAAGAAACATTAATTTGCAACAGGAGTGGCATTGTAAATTATGTGAACACTTTTGAAAATTTTACCCTGCGGCACTTTTGGTTATTATTATAGCAACTTGATCTTGTGTATCTTTATGGGAACACACTTTATTCGACCTCATATTTTTTACATCATGTTAATCCACGTGTTCTTACACTCTGCAATTTTCCAGGGAGTTACATTCTCTATGGTGTGTTGGTATTTGCTTTGCTTCTTGATGAAAGTATACAGACACTTACTAAACAGGCATTTATCATTTAAACCAAAACCTTAATGTTTCCAGAATTTTCAAAATAGCTCATCTTTTTAATTGTATAATAGATTTGCAACTCAAGAAAGAAACGGTACTTCAGCTCTTTTGAGGAGAAGCGTGGCTTTCTCATGCTCAATAGTTTCTGTCTTTAGGCTCTAGAATATGTTAACAATGTTAGTTTTTTTAATCTAGCCTCACACAATATTCATATTTACCCCTAAAAGACCCTATTTTAGCAATTCTCTACAATTTTATTCTCCTCGGAACTCATCATGTAATCTGAGCCTTTGTGTGTAGGGAACAGAGGGTTAAATCTTTGTTTTACGAACAGAGAAGTATCCTTCGTTAAGAAAGTTATGCAATCATACTTAATTTCATGGTAATTAAATAAATGGGATAGGGAGACAGATAAATGCTTAGATCAATTATAATCATAATCCTTTGTTAATGTATTCCTTTAAGAGGTAATTTTGGGCATTGGTTTCATATTATTCTCCATGACACCTTTCAGTTATTGATAGATGTTACGCCTATTTTTAATTGTGGGATTTGTCTTATACAACAGTCATCCAGAAGTCTGTTACCTTAACTGGAGACAGAAATATTGGAAAGTAGGGCTCTTTCTTTGCTTCTAGGGGACTAACATTAGAAAGCCTATAACACAGTAAAATCCATGACAGTAAAGAAAATGTGATATCCAGAAGAGAAGATACGCATCCATGTGAACACACAGCGAGCCTACCTTACGTGGTCTCCCATAGTTGTTTGCATGAGGTCAGCTTCTTTCCTCCAGCAGAAGCAGCTGCCCAGACCGTAGGACCCCAGACACACTCTGCTGGAAGATGCTGTTGCTCTTTTTAAATTCCCCTCAATCTGAAGATTTCCATTCAGTTAATCTTCAGAGTGCACGCTACATGTCAGGAGTAATAAATACTCTGAAGTTTTAATGTTTAGAAGGAAGGTGGTGCAGCCAGTGCTGCAACTAATCTAGAAAATGCTTCTGTGCCAAGAAATTTCAAGGAACCAAGAGAAGGCAAAGAATAGTAAGGATAATTTAATCTAATTTAGTTAAATCTGATTTCTCAGAGATGCTGCTGCTGGAATTTTTATGCCCAAATTGTGCATTGAACTGGATGAACTGGGGCTTGTGTGCATTGGATATAAGTGGCTAAAAGACTTTAATGATACAGGAAAGATATTAAGCACCTATAAAGCATGAAAATGGCTACAATTCATTTTGACTGTTGAATGGAGATTGAGGCTGGATACTCTTTTGCCCGAACGAGTTTGCCCATTCTTAGTCATAGACTGTTTTTGATATTTCCATAGCAACAAATTTCATGGCATAAGCACAGAAGTATGCATAGGTGCTTTCTTGGGGCATATAAAATCCTGGTAAAACATGTTGCACTACGCACTCTTCCAAGAAGGAAGATATATTACAAACATTTTTCCTGCTCTTCACAGAATGATTTAAAACCCTTTCAGATGCTACTAGGCTTTTTGAATTCTTCTGAGGAATGTTTGAAATGTAGCTTGTGCACATCCTTCCTGCATGTTATGGAGTACCCAGAACACTACACCAGACAGGTAGAGCCCCATCACATCATCCAGATGGCTCAGCTGGCAATCTCAGTGAGAAATGATCACCAGCATAACAAACTAGGTGACTAGAAGGCTAACTGTTACTAAACTATGTCAATGCTAAACCAGAAACGGACACTTAAGATGGAGAGCTTATGTTGCTAAGCTTCATGGAAGAAGTGTCTTCGGGAAGACTCTAACTGAGTTTTCTAACGGAGAAAAGGGAAGATCACAGAAAGCAAAAATGTAGCAAAAGGGAACTACTGCAGAAGATGCAGGGAAAACAATATGGGAAAGATAAAAGGGATTTGGTAAAACCAAGCGACTAAAATAGCAAGAGCAAAATTTTCCCATGTAGTATTTTAAGAATTCACCCTGAGGGATAAATGAGGGTGAAAATGCATTAGCAGAAAAGTAAGAAACTGTGGAACTGAGGAGTGAAGCAGCACGTGAATCAAATGTTCAAATTCTTAGAAGCAACAGCAACCATGGAGGCCTTAAATTTTTTCAGTGTAAATATGTAGGAGTCGATGATCAAAATATGGCCTGTTCTATTCAAAATATCCACACGAATCCCTTTTGGAAAATGCATCAAAAGAAGATAACAAATATCAGTGACATACTTGATCTTCAGTATCAGCCAAGTATGCTATAGCATGCTGAGTATTCCTTTTGCAGACATATTAGGGGGTAGGAGGTGGGAGCTTTTCATGTAACAGAATTCTTAGATGGCACTTTTCTTACTTGCTTTAGACATCTAGGATGTAGATATCTATTTTGTCAAGGCTCTTTAGAGTCCCATTATAGTCTGTGTGAACAGCAGATGTGCAAACTGACTTATGTTAGATGTCTTCTTTAAAGGAAGATGAGTTGCTCCCTAAAAGTGCCATCTGTCTCCCATGACTGAGACCAGCGTGGGATAAATCTCTTTTTGCTGTACAGTGCTTCCATGCATGGTGTTGTGTGCTTCAACCAGAAGAGGGGTTCCTCTCACTATGAGTCACATTTTCGAGGGAGTGATATGGTGTTTGAAGTTGATAGTAATTTTCTTAAGACAACCAGTGAATTATAAATAACGTTTCATTTAAAAAAAAAAAAAAAGTAGCTGTGACTCAAGAATTGAGCTTGCAAGTTTTAATTTTTAACTGATAAATAACTGAGTAAGCATTAGATATCTTTCATTTACTACAGTTCTAATATCTGCCTTTCTAAATCAGAATAATTTGAATTAGCAAGGAATCATATAAGATCTTTCTTGATATGTGTCAGATTTAAAACAGATAGGAGATCTCACAATTTCTCTGTCCATTAATGACAATTTGCAAAGCTTTTATGTGCAAAGATTCTGCATGTAGAAGGAGGTAAGTTTGCCCCAAAAAAAGAGTTTCTGAGCCTCTGAATACTACTATCACAGCTACTGATTAACTGGCAAGTCTTAGTTAACCTGAAATGACAGACACAGGGTCTGATTCATCTATATACATATATTAGATAGACGTAATATCTAATTCATAGTAATAACTTTAAAGTGTATTTAAATGTAGACTACAGAAGCCCTTTATATTACAAATGCAGTGCCAAAGGACCGTAAGTGAAGACTTGTATATGTAACAAAAAAGTAATTTAATTTAATCATAAAATAAGTCATAATTGCAAAATTTCGCTTTTTAGAAGTAATTTACATTTTACAATTTTGCATCAAAACCTAACCCAAACCTATTTCATCAGATAGAGGAAAGTATATGGAATATATTATTCAATAACAAGCTATATTTCATTTATTAAAACATAGGAAACATGTGGCTTAGTTTCAGGAAAACCACTTCACATTTTGTCATGTATACAAAAAAACCCCAAAAAAACCCAAACCCAAAACAAAAAACCCCCAACCAACGAACCAAAAAAACCCCCAATGATAGAGAAATAAACTATTTACAAAGATTATGAGGCTATAAATCTAACTGAATTAATTTGCTAGTCCATGCTTTCATTGCTTATTGAATTTGAGTTACATTCTTAACATGCATAGCTTTGCATAATAAATCCAGCAGGAATCAAAATCCTGCTAATTGAATGCAATTTCTTACATGTTTTTCATGGGCTTTGTCCAACACTTTTCATGATTTATATTGATTAGCTTCAGGTTTCCCAATTAAGTTAATGGCTGTGAAATGGGATCTACCAGGTTTTTGCTAGAGATTTTATTACACTGAAAGTGTAATCAATTATTATATCATAATTAAATATTAATTAATTAAAAATTAGCCTTCTGTCTTTCACTATGATACACTTAAATATCCTTAAGCTAAACATCCATATTCATACAGACTAAACTCCTTCAAATACAAGCAGCTGTAACAAGAAAACTTTATTTTTCTAATAACAAGAAAAATAAAAAGGTTACAGATGAAAACCAGTAGATCATATCTTATGGTATTGGAAATAATAGATTATTTTGAGTGTGCATATCTATATATAAGCATATGTCTCACTCATACCAGTTCTATAACTGAAAGATTTTATTGAATAACAGGATGGAATTTAAATAGAATAAATTCTGTTCAACAAGAAGTAACATTCTTGATATGCTTTAAACTGTTCAAAAGTACAGAAGGCAAAAAGTGTTACATACCCTGCTGACTCTTGCAGGGCCTGACTGGGCTGGAGATGTTCTCAATAATCCAAATGTCTTTTATTCTTTCCTGCATCTGGGATTCTGCTAAAGCACAGCAGGGGATACAGTATATGTACAGTATATACAGAGACCATGAGTGGACCAAAAAAAAAAAAAAAAAAAGGAAAAATGCCTGCCTTACAGAGGTTAATTCATGCAATACTGGGGTAATTGTCACTAGCTTGGGAGTGGGTATATGGAATTGAGTGGATCCTAATGTATATGTAAACAGAGGCTTAAAAATAAAGATTATTTCAGTTCTTTAACAAAAGAAATCTCATAATACAATATCAATGTCACATTTTAAAATACTAAAGACCTTAGATTTCATACCCAGATTTAGGCAGATATACAAAACATGCCCTGTTCAGGATGTAATCGCAGTATACATATCACTCCTCTACATTTAGCCAGCAGGATTACAGTTATAATGAGAATTTCCCACTGCTACTTAATTTGCCCATTACTTATATTTTTATCTTATTGCAGAGAAATATTCCTATGGTAAACTGCACTGCCAAACTTTTGGCAGAGGCGAGGTAAAATGTTCTGAAATCCTCACTCAAGGTAATTCAGTAAAGAGTTCTTTCCTGAAGCACTGGAGAAATCTGATTTTAAAGGGGGATGTTTTTGATAAAATGGCCTTTGTTCTTTGTGCAGTAGGTTGAACAATATATAAACGTTTTGTTCTTTGTACTTTCACTTACACCCACATACCTGTGGATATTTTGAATGAATTTAACTCACATCAGACAATTATTTTAATTTCAAGGTAAATACCACAGGCACTTATATTTTCAAGTGTGAATGTGATTTGTAGCATTTTAACTTCTTTCAGTCTGTGGTAAATGCCATCTATTATTTGAGAATGTGCATCAGCAGACTCACGGCAGGTTAACAGAATACATCACCAGTGGTTGAATTCAAGCATTACAAGTGCTTTACACACACAAAAGTCACCAGCATACACATGCCGGTCCACCTGAATTTACTTAATAGGGGTTATGTTCAGTACTCGTATTTAGGACCGGAATTCTTACTAAGAGTCAGTTAAATGTGTCCTTTCAACTTCTGGGAATGTTTTTGAAATTCCTCTTTATTTGAACTATGTGAAGATAGTCATATTCATTACAACTGTCTCAGATACCACTGCCACTTTCCATCATACTTGCAAAGTCATGGCAGTCCATGAAGTTCCCACTGACTGGGAAAGGGAAAAACAATTCCTGTTTTCAAAAAGATAAAAAAAGGAAGACCCAGGGAACTACAGGCCAGTCAGTCTCACCTCTGTGCCCAGCAAGATCATGGAGCAGATCCTCCTGGAAACAACACTCAGGCACATTGTTTTGTGATTGGTGACAGCCAACACTGCTTCACTAAGGGCAAATTGTGCCTAACAAATTTGGTGGCCTTCTGTGATGGGGTTACAGCATTGATGGATAAGGGAAGAGTGACAGATGTCATCTACCTGGATTTGTGCAAAGCATTTGACACTGCTCCACACAACATCCTTGTCTCTAAATTGGAGAGACATGGATTTGACAGGTGGACCATTCAGTGGGTAAGGAACTAGCTGGATGGTCACACTCAGAGAGTTGCGGTCAACAGCTTGATGTCTGGGTGGAGCCCAGTGATGAGTAGCATTCCTCAGGGGTTCATATTAGGACCAATATTATTGAACATCCTTGTCAGGGACATGGAGACCGTAGGATTGAGTGCACCCTCAGCAAGTTTGGGGATGACACAAAGCTGAGTGGTGCAGTCAACACACTGGAGGAAAGGGATGCCATCCAGAGGGACCTTGACAGGCTTGAGAGGTGGATCTGTGCGAACCTCGTGAAGTTCAACAAGGCCAAGTGCAAGGTCCTGTACGTGGGTCGAGGCAATCCCAAGTACCACTACAGGCTGGGTGGAGAATGGGTTGAGAGCAGCCCTGAGGAGAAGGACTTGGGGGTACTGGTGGATGAAAAACTGGGCATGAGGCACCAATATGCAGTCGCAGCCCAGACAGCCAACCATATCAAAAAAGTGTGGCTAGCAGGTCAAGGGAGGTGATTCTGCCCTTCTACTCTGCTTTCGTGAGACCCCACCTAGAATACTGTATCCAGCTCTGGAGTTCTCAGCACATGAAAGACATGGACCTTTGGAGTGGATCCAGAGGAGGGCCACATAAATTATCAGAGGAATGGAACACCTCTCCTGTGAAGACAGGCTGAGAGAGTTGGGGTTGTTCAGCCTGGAGAAGAGAAGGCTCCAGGGAGACCTTATTGTGTCCTTTCAATACTTAAAAGGGGCTTATAAGAAAGGTAAGAACAGAATTTTTAGTAGGGCCTATAGTGATAGGACAAGGGATAATGGCTTTAAACTAAAAGAGAGTAGATTCAGACTAGGTATAAGGAAGAAATTCTTCACTATGAGGGTGGTGAGGCACTGGATCAGGTTGCCCAGAGAAGCTGTGGATGTCCCATCCCCGGAAGTGTTCGTGGCCAGGTTGGATGGGGCTTTGTGCAACCTGGTCTAGTGGAGGGTGTCCCTGTCCATGGCAGGGGGGTTGGAACTAGATGATCTTTTCGGTCCCTTCCAACCCAGGCCATCCCATGATTCTATGAACTCACATAACAGATAAAAAGAAACACAAATGTATTGTGCAAGCCAGAGCAAATATAGATTTAACTTCCAGCGAAATCCCTCCAGCTGGTCCATGTAGTTCACTAACCAATTAGCAATGCACACGTCCTTTGTTTTAGCTAGTTTTGGCTATTCTGTTTGCAAAACAAGTGCACAATTTTCCAATAAATGTTCTAAATAAAGGATTGACAATCAATCATCACCTTCAATGGAGTTGAACCAGACCTCCATCACCACCATACAAAGTACTTTAAAGAGACCTGCATATTGTTTTTTTAAATGATCAATAATATTTTGCATAAATCAAACAGATTTGGGAAACCGATATTTACATGATCTACTCTTCAGTTAATCATTACAGGCCTTATCTATGTCATGATGGCTAAAAGGAGAGTTGTCTCATCTACATCCTTCGTATCCACAATAAAAACAAAATCATATTGCTTTGTGAGATACAGGGCAGAAATTACATTCAGACTGAAATTCATTCATACGTTTCCTGCCCATAGTAAACAACATATGCAGTGAACAGACAGGGTATTGGAGACAGGAGTCTGCTCCCCACCCAGTCCTGCACAGTCACTTTGTTGCCACCTTTGGGGATGAACTAGCAGCTTCTTTCCTTGCACATCCAGCACTTGTGGGCATTTGTTATTAATAAATTGATGCCATATTTGTTTATATTCTATGAAAACTAGCTCTCAGTTTTACAGTTTGCGCAGCACTGTCATGTGCTATAATGAAAAATATCTGCTTAAAGAAAGACTATTAAATTGTATTTTCTTTTTAAAGGGAATAGTATTTGTGCCCTCAGTTCAGCCCCCTTCCTTGGTTTAGGGAAAAGGCTGTTACTGCCAGGATGCATCTGTGAAGGCTTACTGAATGCTTTCTCCATCTTGATTTATAGACTTTTAATTAATGTTGCAAAACTTTTCTAACTGAATGAGATATTCCAAATGAAATCTTTATCTAGTGGTGCTTTAAATTTGGTCAGTTTGTTAAACAGCGATTAACTTTCTTGAGGCAGAACAACACGAAGAGGATTGATGCGGTTTTGGACAACATAAGCTGTTCTTGTATTATCTCACATTCAAGGAAGTGAATAAACCAGGGTACAAAATAGAATACTCTCTACATCTGATAACTGCACAGTACCATAGAAAAATCTGAAGAATTCAGGCTTTCTATACAGTGAAACTATGAGAAACCTAAGAGTCTTCAGGATCACCTAGGATTTTTAAACGACTTGTTCTGACTATACTAATTGCAAAATGATGGTTTACACTATGTCATTTTAAAATGCTAATTAACATGTATTATAAATTTTCCCCAGTATTATGTGCACCTTTTGTTTTGCACTTCAACAGGGATACCTGACAGTCAAATGTGTAAGCTTTCATAAAACAAGTTACTTAAACAGAGAAGTACAATCATAGTTTAAAACATTCCTGGCAAGAATGCCCATGTAATTGAAACTATCCATCCAAATCAACAATTAGAAAATAACTGTAATTGTTTTGCAGTGTGTAGACTACAAAACTTGGCCCTTATGTATGATTTTTAATTTCTTAACAGTCTGTTTTGGTGGAAATGTTGTTACATTATCAAAGTGCCTAGAGACTAGAAGGCAGCATAGGGCTGACCTCTGCTTGTAAGCTTTATACAGCACTTCAGGTTACTTTTTCTTAGGACTGCAGTTTAGCATAACCTTGATTTCGAAACAGGCTGTTGGAATTGGAATAGTGAAAAAAGAAAACATGAGAGGCATTATCAATTTCCCCATCGATAATCTGATACACAGCCCAACATAGATCTTTGCTTCTTACCTTTAAATTGGTCTCATATGTTGCTGCATCAGTAAAAGTTAGCATACCACCATTTCACCCAAACTATCCATTTTATTGGAAAGACAGACAGGATGACAATCTTTGTGTGCTTCCTCTTCTCCTTTCAGCCTAGCTGTGTCACTTACGGTCACTAATGGTTGAGAACTGTACATGACCCCAGGCTACATTTACCGTATTGATAACAACAGCAGAACAACTGAAAAGAGTGAAAAGGTGGTTTGGTTTGTAGGACTGAGGTGAGAAGAATCAGAAAGAAAAATAGGACTCTTTTCTATGTCATGTATTTCACTCCTGTTATGAATGCAACCCCTTGGCTGATGAATACAGAAAATAAAACTATGCAGATGTGGCTTCTGGTATGACCGTTGGATGCAGTCTGAGTGCACCTTTGTTTCACACTTCATCCAGCTTGTGACATCTCTGATCAGTGATACATTAGTTTCTTTCCAATTGAAAAGATAGATATGAAAGTAGATCTCTTTTCCATTAACACGTTACTGAGAAACTGGTCCATTAAAGCCTATTCACTTTCCTGAATATCCATTTAAAAATTAAGGGCTTCATTGAGATCACCCATTAAAGTGCCTAAGTTCTGCTTTTATTATATGCAGGTTCCTGAATATGGAGCCTGAACAAAGCAATGAATTAGAGCAGCCAGCAGCTGGGGTCAGACAATCCTGGAGACAAGCAAGAATAACAGCTCTTCTGTTGTGGACTAGGAAGTTCTGCAGGTGCCTCCATATAGTCTTTTGTCCATGCTCAAATAAAACAAATAAATTACTGTAGGGGTAGTGCTGACAGGTTTGGACCTGGCTCTGCACAACATCTTCTCCAGGAGTGACCTCATCACCAGACAACAGGGACAGCCTCCCTTTTGCTCATTCTCTCTGACCTCATGCATTCTGCTTTACATTCTGCAAAGTGACTCATCTTCAGCTGGAAGGAGTAACTCCAGGTCTGGCAGTAGGGAAATCGACTTGTTCCTACTGCACTTTCTCAGGTACCAAGATGAAAAAAAATCAAGAATCAGAAATGCGTAAAACACAGGCTTCTGCTCTCAAGCCAGGAGTTCTAACAACTTCGTGCAAAAAGACCTTTTTTTCCCTATGTTAAGCAACTCACCTCAGAAGACCTTTGGTGGTGGGAACTGAGAAGTATGGAAAAAACTGGTTCAGCATGGAAGTAACCGGTGGGCACATCTTAGTCACGTATTCAGACGTGCCCCTGTGTTTCACACTTCCAAATGGCATTACATCCCTCTGAACAGCCACAGAATTTCTTTACAGTCAGGGGAGACAGGCAGTTTTCTCAGGCAATCTGAATGCTCTGCAGAAGTCCTAACCCCCCAAATGCCTAGGCAAGACCTTGAGAGTCACCCAACAGACATTACTTTGATGTCAGTATTTGTAAAAGAGGCACCAGCAGCGGGCAGCCTAACATAGTCCCAGATGTAAGGTACTGTGTTATTTAAGGTATGTAAGGTACTTCCTAGCAGAACCCTGCCAAAGAAGATTTGCAACAGGGAATTTAGCAGACTTCCTTCTCCGACTTCGGGGGAAATGGCAGGACACACTGAAAGAGCCAGTAGTTCTCACTGGAGAGCTTTCACTTGAAATGTTAAAAGTGCCAGCGTATGAAATTCTTTAAAATTTCCTAATCAAATCCAAGCCATAGTACTCTGGCAGGTTTGCACAGTTCTATGACTCTTGCTTTTTGTTAACAGAGCTGGAAAAGTTTGGGGTTTTTATCATAGTCCTTAATCAGCTCACAGTTAAGAAGATTCAGCTCCATCTTGCGTAGAGGTAGTCTTTTTTGAATGAGGAATGTCTTGATTTTATCCCCATTATGATCATATTCTGAATTAATGAAGCAGTTGTGGCCACATGCATAAAGTTTTAGTTGATACTAAATATGAAAAATTATTTCCAAATATTTACATTAAAATGCTAGTAGCAAATTGGCAATCTAATTCATTATACTTTCCCCGTGCAGTATTTTAAATTAATTTCTGCAACTGATATTTAACTTTGAAAGTGCAAATTAGATCTGAAGTAATTCTAAGCCAGATAAAAAATGGAGATGACAGACAATAAATTAAGGTAGTCTTTCTCAAATCATAGGATAATTTGATAAAAATAAAAAGTTTCTGACCTTAATAATAATAAAAAAGGTAGGATTACATCTGAGTGAGTGAATTTTGCTCTAGATAACTTATTACTATGCTGAAGAAACAGGAAATAACTCAGGAATATATTACAGAAGTGACTACTACTGGATTAGGAAGCATTTTAAAATTCCCCTTGTGTTAAGTAAACCATATGCTAGTGGCTTGCTTTCTTAGTGGACATACTGTAGGAACCACTGACTAATTAATCTTTAATTGAAGGAGTGCAAAGATGACTAGAAGAAAAAGCCCAGGAAGAAGTTGGTGCCAAGAAATGAAGGACAAAATTGGAAAACAATTTGACATAGTCTGACTACCTGTGCTAACTAAATGTTATCAATGGGATGCAAAAGGTCTGACAGATGATGGGAGGCAGCTAGTGGGAAAGAAACCAATATCTGTTTGGGGAAGACTCTTTAATACCATTATGGTTATTATTATTGACATGGTTGTTGTTGGTATTATTAATATTACTGGTTTTGAATCCCACTTCTTAAATGGAAAAAGCAAAATCAGAATTCTGGAAAGGTTTGTTTCTTTTTAATTGAACTTGGGCAACTGGAAGCAGCAGCAATGACCCACCCCCCAACTGCTTTTTGTATTCTGCCTTTTCTGTGTCCTAAACAAAAAGGGATCTGTATGATCTATTTCAGCATGTCAGCTGCAGAAATACTTTTCTTCTCCAGTGTGTAATCTTTTTTTTTTTTTTTTTTTTTTTTTTTTAATCTCAAAACTTTTTTGGTGTATCGGATAAAAAGGCTGTTTGAAACTTGTCATTCCCCATTCAGTCTTCAACTCTGAAAAGCTATCGGACAAAGGAGGCGAGCAGAGAAGGATTAGTCGTAAAGCAATTTATGTCTTTGCAGTTCAAGACACTGTTTTCAGAGAAAGAGCAAGCAGCTGACATACATACTACTCTGCATATGCCTTTCACACAGGAAAGCAATAGTCAGGTGGTGAAACCACTTGGTTCTCACATGCTTCTGCTGCTTGGAAATGTATGTAAGCCTGTTACTTATCAGCCATAGATTTTCACTGCATGATATTGTGAAACCAAAATGTGAGTTCCTTGCTCCTACTAACTCACACGATGAAGTCTGCAAGCCTTTGTTTTGCTGAGTAAAACCTGAAGCAGCAGCACCAATGAGTCTATTACAACACTGTTCTCTGGTCTAATGCAGTTCTACCCTCCTCTCAAATTTATACACCCTTGAGTTCCATGTCTCACCACCTTCCCTGTTTGGCTTATTTGTTCTTTAGGAGGTAGAGGTGGCAGTATGATACGATGCGATGATAAGCCATAGTGGGAGAAGACACTAGGAAGACAAAGGATCTTTGTAGCCTCAGTTACACATTCCAAAGCAGAAAGGCACAATTCTGTTCCACAAATGCTATTGTCTGAACATACCCACTGGAACACAGAGTTAATGCTCAAAGGAGTAAATGTTGCTTCAACAAATAATATGTGTTTGTGGTAAGACCTGGTGTGTTGCAATACTTGCCAGTTCTACCTTGAAAACACTTTTCTCCAAAGATGGCATTAGTATTTTCTGTAAAATACAGGCTATAAACATAGCACAGATTTTCCAAGAATCTCTTTGAAGATTGGTTGTTAAAATAAATAGGCATTTCTACTTCGTAGTATACGTAGGTTTACTGATAGACATTGATTTTTGAAAACTGTATATTTTAGTGGTTTTGTGAGAGGCTAGCTCTATAGGCATTCCTTCCAAGCACAGTTCAGTCCTGCTGAGCTGGATTATAAAGCACCTACTAGAGCCATATTTCCTTTTGCAAAATAAACAAGGTTGACATCAGTATTCTAAAGAATAAAATGTCATGGAATAAAATCAAAATATAATAAAAGTTTTCACATTAGCTATAGTTTTTTGACTAAAAGTAACAACTCCATCCAGCCAAAAAATTAAAATACACCATAAAATATCCATCTGTCTCCCGAGATGTTATATGCCACCTTCCATAGGCAATATTTCAAGATGTTGACTACCACTTCAATAGTCTGGAATAAATTTCTCAATTTTAAAAAGGCAGATGAAAAGTGATCACACAAAGGCATATTAATCTCATTTTAAAGCAAACTTTTGTGATTATGTCTGAAAAAGTGTTCTTGACTTTCTCATGTTCTGCATGGTTTCTCCAGGTCTGCCTTCTACACTGGTACACAGACTCATTCTGCTTAATTTTAAACTGTTTAATTGAGAGACACTCCCAAATTTCAGCTCAATTGGTTTAAAAATTAATCATTCTTCTTTTTAATTGCCTATGATTTAACCACTTTAAGCCTTGTTTCAGAAAACCTGAGGTGCTTATTTAGGTCCCATAGATTTAAATGGGACATAGGCTATTGTTCAACATGCATTTTTGAGCAAAGGATCCGTTTATGTAATTCCTGAACTCCATCACTCATTTCTTTCCTCTCACTACTCTCTGTAAGATGCTATCAAGTTGTCTGTGCAGACACAGGGTGAAATAATCAACAGACTGGAAAATTACCTGTATTACTTTTCCATTTCTTTTTTTTTAATTTATTTTTTTTCCCAGTCCTTAAGTTTTCCAGTTGATTCACTACACAGCTATTAAATACTTGTCTGAAAACAAATGAATGGGCCGCTGCAAGGATAGATTTAAGCAGTGAATGGTGGGATAGCCTGATAACTTGAAATTAGCTTAAGCAGTACTACCACAAGAGAGTAGTGCTGGTTTTATGCAGGTTTCTGAAGATATGGATGTGTTAAGTGTGGCCTTAGATTATTAGCTGCCATTGAAACCCTTAGCAGGCATACAGCACTCCACATTCCAGAGCTGGAAAGTTTCCACAAAAATAAACCTGTTATTTGACTGGCAGAAAGGTGGCCCAGATCACAGGCAAACATTTCCATATTCTGCTGAAATAATTTAATCCCATTGAAAAAGTTATGCAGATTAAGAGATTTGGCAATAGCCACATCTGTAAAATAAATTAAGGAACTGTCTAGAAGTACATGAACCCATAAGCTTGCCTTTCAGCATGCTGTCTTCATTTAATCCCCACAAAGCATTAACCCAAATTGCTGAAAATGAAACTATAGATTGAAATATCTAAAATCTATAATCAAATATTTGCTATAGTTCATATAGCAAAAATAATTTTATAGGAATCTCAGTTAAACAGATAAGTTGAGCTTGCATTTTAGAGACTTTCAAAAATATTTAGAAAGAAATCAAAATTACACAAAATATCACATAGATACCCATTTCCCTCATCTACCTGAGTTACATTTAAAATGCAACAGCACACATTCAGCTTTCGTCCCTCCAAAATGTCTTTTTACTTTCTTTTAACCTCTTTGTCCCACGTGGATTTCTTTCTGAAACAACAGTGATTAATTTTAAAGATTTAGCTGCCCTCTTCTCATATATGGGAAAAAGTCTTGCACATCAAAGTGCAGAAGATCACTATCCAGATGTGACATTCAGACATGAAACTTGTATGCACAGCACAGCAAGTTTGTGTCTCTGAGAAAAGAAAACAAAACAATCCCCCATGAACTCTGACAGAGATTGTAACTGAGAAGACATGTAATTCTTAGACAGAAAATGGTCCAATGTAACATTTAACTGTACAGGCTCCGCTGTTCAGTGAATATAAGCAAAGTGTGTTAAAAACTGAAATGAACAATCATGTTATTGTCCAAAATGCTTAACTTGGAGAGCAGTTTGCTGAGGTAAATTGTTTTATCTTCCTTTTGTTGAGAAAATGGCTGTATGTTGTAAGTATCCACAGCTTGTTAAAAATGAATTTAGTGAAGATTAACAGTGTTTATTGCATGGATTTCAAAATGTAATAAATACAATCAGTTGTTAATATACTCAGAAACAGTAACTAGATGTTATCATGCAGGTTACTTTTCACTTGAGACATAGTGTTTTAAAACTGTCTTGGAAAGTTTTCAGTCTTCTCATTAGGAAAAAAGTGCAAGATGCAGAATGACCTTTCCAGACAAAACAGTCAAGGGACTTGAAAGGCATTTTCATATGTTGCAGCTTTTAGGCTAAGTTGTTTCTGTCCACATGCATAAGACTGACCACAGAGGAAAGCTTAGACAATTTAGTCAAAACAGCAGCAAACTGAGCATGGAGCTCAGTGCACAGCTGGGAGTTCTGCAGCCTGAGCAGGACTCCATGGTCCTGAAACTGCGCTGCCATGATTGCACGATAGAGCAGTTGCCAGCAGCACTAAAGCCTTTGCGTGCAACATAGGCTGTCTTCAGAAGCTGTCTTCAGAAGCTGGCTGTACGGACACAGCGTTGCACTGACACTCATGCCTGGAATTAGTTCTAAGCTTTCCTGTATGATCACCACATGCTTGTGGCTTCCTCTCTCATGCTGCCTACCTCATTGTGAGGACAAATCCATTAATGTCTGCGAGATACTCTTGACAATCTGGTGGTCAGCCATTTAAAAATCCAGTTGCAGAGAGAGACAGAGGGAGTAACTCTATATGGTGTGAACATACTAGTCTGGAATTACATGAGGAAGGCAAGAAGACTAAAAATGTCTTGAAACAGTCCGCTGGATATATTAGATTTAATGTCATTTTTTACATTTGTTCAGCAAGTTGCAGAGGGCGGAAAAGGCTTCCGTTAAAGCAGAGAATCTTGCTGAAAATTGAATGCTTGCTCTTTCTTAATTTCAAATTACTTTTTCCTTCAATTTATTCCCTTAAAACAAAGAAAATCCCTATTTTACTCTCTTCTCCTTATGCCTCTTTTTCTTTCATTCAGTTTTTTCTTCCACACCTCTTATGACTTGACTTATAATCTGTCCTGGTTTCTCCTATTTAAATTTCTTCAAGTTTTTCTTTAAATGCAATCCTGCAATGTGTGATCATATCTTTACCATCTATTATCATCTTTATTTTCATTCACATCCTCTTTACAACAGCAGCAGCAGGAAAAAAAATAAAATCTCAGCTGCAGAGAGAGTAGGATAATTCTAGACCTACATGGAAAAACTTGAAAAAATAGATCATGATGTATAATTATTTATAAAAGCAGGACTGGACCCAAGCACCTTTACTTACAAGACTGGATTCAGTAATGTTTCAATGCTTTTTAAATCTATTAAACAGCAATAGTTCTTAAATCAACATTTATCACTACAAGCTTTTTAATTCTTTGAGAACTGTTGTTTATCAAGGACTATTTCTACCCATTGGGTAATAAACTCACTTAAAACATTATCTTTTATGCCAATGCTATAATTTCATTATTCCTAAATAGAAAATGATTAATATTAAATGCCTTATAAACTTTATTCTATGAAAAATAATGAATTTGTTAACACTAGCTCAAATATTCACCATGACAAAGCCCACTATTACAGCATTTCAGCAGATTACCATTTTATTGTCTGAGTTACTGATTATCTCATCATCAGGCGATGCTTAGACAAAGTTATTTGGAAGCTAGCATTAATATTTCACTACAGGGAAAGAGCTTCCCCAGCACGTTCTAAGGCAGCCTTGCAAATGAGGAGGACTGCAAGATGTATAGATATGTCTGAGCTCACTATATTTAGTTAGAGGGTACCAAGAGGAACAAAGGAGGAAAGTGTGCCTTTCATCCACTTCAGTAAGAGCCCACTATTAGTAAAGTCCCAGGCTAAAGCCCACAATCTCACAGCTTCATGGCTATCACATTAAAGCTGGTTTAGCTCTATCTGCTCATGCTATGATGACATCTGTGGCTGCAGTGACAACATAGCATTAAGCAAAACATACTGCATGTGTAAAGTCCAAATTAGCCACTTTCCTGTTACACAAGATTGCCTCCAGCAATTCTCAAACCTGGCTATGTGTTGTGTTTGTAAAGGGTAGACTGTTGCAGTCAGGTTCATTAAAAAAGGCTTTAATCTCTGTAATTGGCATAGTAAACTGAAGCATGAACTGCTTCATAGAAAAGATAGCTCCTCATGTCTAGTCAGTCATTTAATGTGTGAAGCTCTTTAGCAGAGGAAGAGGATTCAGGATATAGTGTTCTTAAATTCATTCTCTCCATACAGTCTGTTCTGTTATAGCTGAGGCTGGAAACAGGAATTGCTCTTTAAGTGGCACGGGGAGGTTCTGCTTACTGTATTTTTCTGTGAAGGCTTTCTCCATGAAGAGGATGTTATTCATGATACTTACTCGGCCACTATGTCTATCTGGTCATATTTTAAGACTGTGATTTCCACTTCTTGCCATTACAGAAACTCCTGTAATGCAAAAAGATGGCTTCAGTGTTACTAATATTTTGGAAATGTGTAGCTGAGAAAAAATGTCAGGCTCTCCTGTGAAGTGGAAATGTTAACAGATTGTAGTCCATTACAACTGTACATGGGAATGGAATTTCTAGGCTACTACTCAGGCAAAGAGCAGGGATAAGTGTTGTAATTGTGCATGTGTCTCGCTAGTTGGATGTGTCAAAAATACGAAGCCAAAAAATTACACTTGAGGCAATATATATCCTCTGGCTCCTAATCTTGGGGGGGGGGAAGAAAAAAGAAAAAAAAAAAGAAAGAAAAAAGAAAAAAAAAAAGAAAAAACCCCGACATAACTTTTAAATTGCTTGACTTTTACTTTTTAATATATTGATATCTCATCCTGATAAAGTGTATATAGTAACTTTGTATATGTAGGTATCTGCCAGGTCAGTAATGCTCTACTATCTTCATATGAGACTCAGAAAAGCATTACAAGTCTATTTTTTTAAATACACAAATAAGAAGGGTCAATTTTATAATCTTTTCAGATGGTCTCAGAATACCTTTATAAATGGCATAAAATCATTGGGATTTTATTTACTCTTCAAGTGCAAAAACAAAGCACTTTATATGGTGTAGAAATTCTTTTCTGGCTTTGCTGTTACACTGATGATCTTAACTGGAATCTACATCCTAGACATATAGAATTCTTATCCTATTTAAAAGAGTTATACAATAAGAATTGTTTTTATAAGCTTAGAATCAGAGATCTCACAATAAGTTTGGAATTTCATTCAAAATCTATACACAAAGAGCAAATTATTATTTTCCTGGTGCCAGCAACTCTGAGTTCATCATAGGCTGTAGCAATGCACTTTTGGCATTCAAAGCTGCCAGTTCTACTGGATCTTAAAACTATTGCACTCAATATAAACAGAATTCAGGCAAAATTGTTTTCTAAGATTCTGTTGCTGGGCAGTATGCATGAAGCATAACCATTTTTTTAAAAATGTGTTTTAATGAGGAGAAAGCTGGGTTCCATTCCACTCACATCTCATTTGCTGTTCTTGGCTTGACTGTCCAGTCTGGGATTGCAACAACCACCTCAGCAAGAAGGATTTGATTAAGCCTTTTCAGGCCTAGCCTAGATTTGACTTAGTTTCTCAGCTTTGCTTTCACAGGATTTTCACCTTACTACATAGGTGACGTGTATGACAGGAGTCCTGTCTGTCACAACATGCCACTTGGTGTTGCAGCAGTTGTTTTAACTGACAAATCTGATGGCTGGTCTGTATTTGCACCTCTATTGCTGCATCTGGAAGAGTGACAACAACAGGCCAATTTAAAAAAATAAGGAATTTAGTCCTGGCTTTAGGGAGTTGTCTGTGAACAGGTTAAGCCCGATTGCAGCATGCAGCAAACCATTTCTGACACATTTTTTTCACTCATTTTTCAGCAAAGGCCAGCTGACGCTTAGCCCTGTTGATGTGGCAGGACATGTTCGTAACACATCTGACCTTCTAAAGAAGAATCCCCGATTTTGAATAATGTAGATATGGGACAGACTCTGTTTTTCTATTTTGTCCTTTACATTTTCTTCCATTCTTGCAAAAGACAGCTGCCGCCATGACCAGGAATAGTACATGCTTATCAGATTAAGAAAATTATGCTAGATTTCCTCTTATTTCTCTTATAGATCAACCTGTTTGAGTCCTATTGGCTTCTGTGGAAATTACTCATTTCCTGCAGTTCAGCAAAGGGCATCTGAAATGAGTGATGCGCTTACTGAGCAGGAAAGGAACAAGTATAGTCTCCATATCATTTTTCTATTCCGTTATCTGTGCATAGCCATCCATTTGAAGAAAAGCTTTTCAAAACAAAAGTAACAACAGCATTTGTGAAGTATAGGTATTACGATGAAACAGCGCAAAAAACCTCATTAGCAGCAGCTGCCTCTGCAGCTCTCCCATGCTTTGCCTCTGCAAACTCATCGAGTTGCCACTTCCCACTTTGTAGGCCAAATTCATGTAGGGCCAACAGCTGTAGTTCTTTTGAAAAGTAGTGGAGTTTTAAGTGGTTTTTCTATGGCTATTTGGCACGCACTTCATGGGTGGGTGGGAGTGTTACAGCTTCATGTCGTGCACAGTAACACTGCGTCAGCATGTATCTGACTGTAAAACAAACCCCACAATCTGGGATATGTAGAAAAACTGAGGCTTAAATAATGCTGATGTATCTGATTCACATGGGAATTTTGCTTTGGAGACAAGGACATAAACTACGATAATTTTGTAAAATTCAGTTTGTTGGATTTTGTACATGTGATATGTATAGAATAGATCGGGGGGGGTGTGTGTGGATATACAGACAATGCATAAAGGCATGGATATATGGTAGGGGTGCAGACAGGAGAGGAAGGCTTGTGAGAACATGCATTTGGGGCCATTTGCAGTAACAGCTGATGAGGATAAATAGCAATTGGATGAGTCAGTTGTGAGGTGCAAACCAGACTGATACGCTACACCTTGTGAGCATTTAAATACATGGATGCCGAAGGTTTTGGTGTAAATCTAGTTAGACTTGACATTAGTAAACCAGCCTGACAAACTAATCGCTGTCCCCCTCTGCCACAGTTTTCCCACCAGCTCAGGCTTGCAATGGACTTAATCCCATAAAGTCTCAGAAGGTCTTTGTTCAAATGCACCATCTGCAGTTTGATGTCATATCCTTTCTGCGTATCAGCAGCCTCTGTATCTATCCTCTTTTAGTTTAAAACCATTACCCCTTGTCCTATCACTACGAGCCCTACTAAAAATTCTGTTCTTACCTTTCTTATAAGCCCCCTTTAAGTATTGAAAGGCCACAAGAAGGTCTCCCCAGAGCCTTCTCTTCTCCAGGCTGAACAACCCCAACTCTCTCAGCCTGTCCTCACAGGAGAGGTGCGCCAGCCCTCTGATCAGCTTCGTGGCCCTCCTCTGGACTCGCTCCAACAGCTCCATGTCTCTCCTGTACTGGGGCCCCCAGAGCTGGACGCAGTACTCCAGGTGGGGTCTCACCAGAGCAGAGTAGAGGGGCAGGATCACCTCCCTCGACCTGCTGGTCACGCTTCTTTTGATGCAGCCCAGGACACAGTTGGCTTTCTGGGCTGCAAGCACACACTGCCAGCTCATGTTGAGCTTTTCATCAATCAATACCCCCAAGTCCTTCTCCTCAAGGCTGTTCTCAATCTCCTTGTCCCCCAGCCTGTATTTCTGTTTGGGATTGCCCCGACCCATGTGCAGGACCTTGCACTTGGCCTTGTTGAACTTCATGAGGTTCACACAGGCCCACGCATGACCTTGCACGTGGCCTTGTTGAACTTCATGATGTCCACACAAGGTTCCTCTGGACGGCATTCCTTCCCACCAGCATGTTGATCACACCACACTGATTGGTGTTGTCTGCAAACTTGCTGAGGGTGCACTTGATCCCACTGTCCATGTTGTCGACAAAGATGTTAAACAGCACCAGTCCCAATACGGACCCCTGAGGAATGCCACTCATCACCAGTCTCCATTTGGACATTGAGCTGTTGACCACAACTCTTTCAGTGTGACCATCCAGCCAATTTCTTATCCACTGAGTGGTCCATCTGTCAATGGACCCGTCTATGTTTCCGCTTTTCCAGTCAGTGGGAAATCACTGCCATGATTTCTTAAATATCATGGAAAGTGGCTTAGCCACTTCATCCACCAGTTGCCTCAGGACCCATGGATGCATCTCATCAGGTCCCATGGACTTGTGCACCTTCAGATTCCTTAGATGGTCTTGAACCTGATCTCCTACAGTGGGCGGTTCTGCATTCTGCCAGTCCCTGCCTTTGCCTTCTGTGACCTGGGTAGTGAGGCTAGAGCCCTTGCTGGTGAAGACTGAGGCAAAAAATGTCATCAAGTACCTCAGCCTTCTCCATATCCCAGTTAACCAGGTGACCTGTTTCCTTCCAGAGGGGGCCCACATTTTCCCTCATCTTCATTTTATCACTGACGTACCTATAGAAGCTTTCCTTGTTGCCCTTGACTAGATTTAACTCCATGAGGGCTTTATCTTTCCTAACCTGATTCCTGGCTGCTTGGACAGTTTCTCTGTTTTAGGTGTAATACCATAGAAAACAGAGATGCTGAGAGTCACACGAAACAGGCATGAATGGGAAACGACCCGAACCCTCGGGGTTAATGTTTTAGATTAGATGCTTCAGCTGGAAGCCGCATTTTTAAAATCCTCTTGCGTCTTTAGGAAAACCGCTTTTCCCTGGCTCTCGGCTGAGCTCCCCGCTGCCACCTTCCAGAAGGTTCCCCGCCCCGCCGCCGCCTCAGCGCCCTTGCTCCACCGGCACAAGCTCGGCCAAGAGCGGGGTACCACAGCAAGCGGCGGAGGGGGCGCTCCGCGGGGCCACGCTTACCTCGGCTCGCCTCGGCCCGGCGGGGCTGCGGGTGTGTGCGTGTGTGAGGGGAAGCGGGTTGTCCTGCGTGACTGGCAGCGCTCCTGCCCGGCCTGGCGCTGCCGGGAGGCCGGGAGAAGGCCGGATGGGATAAAGGCTGGGACGTCGCGTCCGCCGCCGGCCGACTGCTAAAAGGAGCCCCCCGCGCGTCAGGAGAAACCCGGTTCAGCGCGCCGAGAGCCGGGCGGCCGCCCCGTCTGCCGCCGGCTCCGCTCCGCAGCTTGGCGGCGGCCGGGAAGCGCAGAGCGAGCGGCCTCTGAGGGCTGCGCTGCTGTCGCAGGCGGCGCGATAAGAATGTCATTGACGTCAGTGAGGCGGCAGCGGCGGGGGGAAGGGGGTGCACCCGGGCCGGGCCCGCCCGCAGCGCCGCTGCCCGCCCGGTTCGGGGGGGCTCGGCCCGGCGGCCCCCGCACCTCCGGACGGAGCAGAAATCCAGCCCCGCTGCGGGGCTGCGATAGGGGAAACTACAACTCACCAGAGTAACGCCGTTTAGGATGATATTCTCCCTCCTTAGCGAAGTGAACCGTACCGCCCAGGGGCTGCACAGGCACGCCGGGCCACCGAGCAGAAATAAGTTAGATCTTTTATTTGTGTGCTGAATCACTTGAAATAATTGCACGTGGATAGTTAAACCAGGCTTAATATAAAAAAGGTGCGACGAGTAGATTTTCAGAAAGAAAAATCTGAAATCGTTACCTGTTAGTACTGATCTCCAGGACAAATCTCTCCCTTGTTGCTGCAGGGAGTCAAGCTCCCCGCGCTTTCTGCAGGGGAATGACAGCACGGCTGTGAAAAGGGTAACCATGGCACAGACCAGGGTGAGGCAGGGCCGAGGTGGTGGGCTCCTGAAATGACACCTCCTGCTCGGAAAGCCGGCGCAGGTTGTGAAACATGTGCTGCCGCAGGCAGGTTGGACAGCAGCTTTTCCTTCTAAAGTTAAAGATGGGGAACAAATTGTCTAAGCTGTATCACCTGTGTGGCCCACTGTATCCTGCAGCCTAGTTCTACAGCATTTGAAATCTATGTGATCATGTTGATGGACTGCCTCTCGTAGCTACTTAGATTGCTAAGCAAAAGAGTAATTTTAGACAGTCCTATAAATTTGTGTTTCTGCTGGAGAAGAAAACAAAGTCTGTTAACTGGAGTCACTTGGTTGCCAAGGTAGAGATTGATCCACTTTCACACATGGTAGAAATACTTTTGTATTTACTCTATCTGAATTTTTAGCTAACTCTTCAGTATCCCCATAAAGTTATCAGAGTCATCAATTATTTCTGTGTAAAGTAAGTATAAAATCAAGATCAGATGTGCTTTTCTATTTGCAAGCAAATCGCAACATCTCTGACTTAACTTCATCAGATTTATAGCTGTTCCATTTAATCTTATTTATGACTTTATGCCTTTTTTGATCTTAGGTAAGTGTAATGCCCACCTCCCCCCTGCTTAAAAATAGGCTTCAAATGAGATAGCATGAATAGGATGACGTGTTTCTCTGGTTTAGGCTGGAATTATGTTACTGTACTGCACATGAAGACATATAGGGGTGTTCCACATTTCTAAAGATTTGGGGGGGCTGTGTAATGAGTGAGAATTCTGTCCATTGAGATGGTGTTATACAGCAGTAGTCTCAGGGAAGAGGCAAACTTCCCTTTTCTAGAACATTAACACATGATCAAAAAAACCTTCTTTTCCTCCTAAGCCTCAGGATCAGCAATCTGCTTAGAAGATCTTTTAACTCCACATGCTTCTCCCCGTCCCTCTGTCGACTTTGGATGTGTCAGTGTGACCTCTGTTAGCGGCGTGAAACAGTTCCCATTTCAGAATGAAAAGTGGACACATTGTGAGAGGTAGCTGAAAGAAACAATCTGTGCCCAACTGTGGCAATCTAAAACTGCATTATAACTGAATGCTGTTCAAGATTACTAAGTTTCCATAACCTTATGGATGTGGGGTTGAACCACTTAAATGAAACATTTTTTAACTAATTTCTCAGAAAACAGTGGTTGCCCTGAAATCACAATGCCCGTTTGCTGAGAACACATGACCCCGTTGCAAAACATTCTGAGCTTGCTTAGCTCCTATTTTGTTTCCCTAGTTACTTTTATAGCTTTCTTCAGCTTAACCCTATACATCATGTATCTGGTACTGGATGAATATCATACCTGTTTGCTCACTAATCCATAAAATCTCTTGGAAACAAGACATATATGTATGGGGAAAAAAAAAATCAGGTACAGTGATATTTTCTCTGAAGGGATACTTCTCTGAAGGGATTTGCCTAAAACTCTTTAATGATAAATTTCCTGCACATATATGTTCTGTTCCATGAAATAACAGCTAAGGACAAGACAAGCAATACTATCCATATTTCTTATTTGGTGCATGACCTCATTTCATTTACCATCTAAAATCCTTAGACTGTATCAGAACTATTGCAATGTAAATTAATTGTTACAGTAGTTTTATCGTAATTGAGCTGTCCTTGAAATAAGTCTAGAGTGACTCTGCCTTGGTCTGTAATATTTACCATGGGTTGTTTATGCTTTATTGAATCAGATAGCAAAGCATTAATTCATTTTTGGCTTTTATCTTTCATATTTCTGATGTATTTGCTCAAAGCATCACAATGCAGGCATATATTTTTATGAATATCATAAAGGTATAAGAACCACCAGGAATAGGAGTGGTTGTGTTTACATCACTTCATGTAATAAAATGTACCCGAGTGGTAAAGTTGCAGATTAAGTGTACATTATTAATACACAAAGTAGTATGTATGGTGCAGCCTAATCAATTAACCAGGAAATATACACTATAAGAAAGGCGTCAGTCACAGAAGCAGAGGCCTGACTGCATTCCCCAGGACTAGTCAGCCAACATTGATAAAGGCTACAAAAGATTAGTCCTTTCATGTGGCCTCTGGTGTACAACTGGCTCCAGCCTGAGCTGCTGCATGGAGAGGTTGCCATTCTGCGCAGCTCATGAACACAACGCAACTTCCACCTTCAAGGAAGTTTGCAGAGCAACTCTTTTGAAACTAGTGACTCTTGCAAGTATTCTGGATTTTTTCTTGATGCAACATCTCTGGTATCAATGCTGTTTTGAAAGACAGCAGCATGATGCTGCTATGTGACCTTTCAGAATCAGGCCTTCAGAAAAAACACTCTTAGATTTTCTTAAAGGATTAACATTTATAGTGAAAGATCTGCATATTATTTAAAAATATCCTGTAAAAAAAGATTATTAATATAGTCAACTTTGGCAAATAATGAGCACATATATCATGTCTGTACATTGTTTCCTCTACCAATGCCATCCTGTGCAGTTTCTTAAATCTAGAACATTGTTAACACTTAATAAACTGTCCTCGAAGGTTTATTTTTAAATCTGGATGTTGAATATTTATCCTCTGTTACACAATTAGGCAGTAATAGAGGCAATGTGGTCAGGCTGACCTTCTGTGTGAACATGTCAAAATACTAAAGATGCTATGTTGTCATATTTTTGTCATCTGATTAAAGTTTGCAGGGTCAGGACTCACTGATACTGGCTGAAGTCTGAAGCACAGTAAATATTGTAGTATCAGAAGAATTTACAAGTTGCAACTTATGATATGCTTTTTTAAATGTTTTTTTTTTTTTTTTTTCAGTATTTCTGACGATGATCGAGTCTACACTCTGATTTTCTTGAGTGTTGCCAGGTCTCATTTAACGAAAGAAAGAGAAGCTTCATTTACTGGGTTAGAGACAATGCATACATCCAAACATTCCCAAACTTACGGAAAGAAGTTTTTATTTATAATAGAGATGGCTAGAGATGGGTAGATTCAGAAGAAGGGAATAAGGTGATGGATTATTAGGGGGAAAAAAAAATTGACAGTATTATTTGGCATGAGAAACAATGGACCCAATATAGCAGCAGTCTCATTCTTAGCAAGGTTTTGGGTGCATCACAGCAACGGAGAATTTAGGGGCACAATTTAAATTAAAATAAGGCAGCTTTGCTAACAGATTCACAGACTCACAGACTGGTAGGGGCTGGAAGGGATCTCTGAAGATCATCTAGACCAACCCCCCTGCTAAAGCAGGATCACCTAGAGCAGGTCACACAGGATGGCGTCCAGGCGGCTTTTGAATATCTCCAGAGAAGGAGACTCCACAGCCTCTCTGGGCAGCCTGCTCCAGTGCTTGGTCACCCTCAAAGTGAAGAAGTTTTTCCTCATGTTCAGATGGAACTTCCTGGGTTCCAGTTTGTGCCCGTTGCCCCTTGTCCTGTCACTGGGCACCACCAAAAAGAGTCTGGCCCCATCCTCTAGACAGCCACCCTTTAGATATTTATAAGCGTTGATGAGATCCCCTCTCAGTCTTCTCTTCTCCAGACTAAACAGACCCAGCTCTCTCAGCCTTTCCTCATATGAGAGATGCTCCAGTCCCCTCATCATCTCTGTAGCCCTTCACTGGACTCTCTCCAGTAGTTCCCTGTCTTTCTTGAACTGGGGAGCCCAGCACTGGACACAGGACTCCAGACATGGCCTCACCAGGGCAGAGTAGAGGGGGAGGATAACCTCCCTCGACCTGCTGGCCACACTCTTCTTAATGCACCCCAGGATACCTTTGGCCTTCTTGGCCACAGTGGCACACTGCTGGCTCATGGAGAGCTTGTTGTCCAGCAGGACTCCCAGGTCCTTCCCCACAGAGCTGCTTCCCAGCAGGTCAACCTCTAACCTCTACTGGTGCCTGGGATTGTTCTTCCCTAGGTGCAGGACCCTACACTTGCCCTTGTTGAATTTCATTTGATTCTTCTATGCCCAACTCTCCGGCCTGTCCAGATCTCGCTGAATGGCAGCGCAGCCTTCTGGTGTGTTGGCCACTCCTCCCAGTCTGGTATCATCAGCAAACTTGCTGAGGGTACTCTCTATGCCCTCATCCAGGTCGTTGATGAATACATTCAATGAGACTGGACCAAGCACTGACCCTTGGGGCACACCACTAGCTACAGGCCTCCAACTAGATTCTGTGCTGCTTGTCAGAACCCTCTGGGCTCTGCCTTTCAGCCAGTTCCCAACCCACCTCACTGTCCGCTCATCCAACCCACACTTCCTAAGCTTGCTAACGAGGATGTTAGGGGAGACCATGTCAAAAGCCTTGCTGAAGTCAAGGTAGACAACATCCACTGCTCTCCCTTCATCCACCCAGCTGGTCATGCCATCATCAAAGGCTAACATATAGACAAGATCCTGCTTGTGTGAAAGTAAGATAGGAGAACTGCAAATGTGTTAGTTTAAAAGTATAGTGACCTGATCAGTGAGGGAAGATAATGTCTCAGGGCTGAATGAGGAAGGACATCAGGAAGAGACAGTTTGCAAAGTACTTAAAACCTAATATAAGTAGCTTATTTTTGGCACACTGGAAAAGAAGTGGCCAGAAGAGGGATGTCAGGAATAATGTGAACATAAAGAGAGTGAATGAATTACAGAATTCAGATTTATATACATAAAGTTTTACATCTATTGTGTTATCTGCTGTCTTGATGGAAGTCATCATTTGGGTCATGTCAGCTCGTACCTCCATTTGCCAGTTCCTGCTGCCATATAGCACCTGCTGGGTATCTTCTTTTTCAAGCCCTGAAATTATTTCTAAGCAGCATCTATTAAGCATCTTTCTTGGTACCTTAACAATGCTCTTTTACCGCAATTGCATTGATTTTTACAGCTCTCCTACTGACAAAAGGAAGGCAAAATAGGCAAGTTAGATGCTGTAGATGTTTTCTGAACAGGTTAACACATGTTCATTACAGGAGCTATTTATTTTCCAGATTTGCCTGTGCAACCCTCAACTATTAGGTTCTGCAAATCAATGCTAGCAACATGAAAAGCAAAAGAAATAGGCTTTAAAGCCTGAAGTGAGTTTTACTTAATTAATATAAACAGTAGTATATAGGGTCTTTTCAGAATATCTTGAGGAAAATTAGAAAACTCATGCCCCATCTTTAGCCAGTTGTATAATTTAAGATTTTTTGGTGACTTCATTTAAAGACTAGTAATGAATAGGGCTGTGCTGTCATTAAACAGTACTCACCCTGAATTTAAAAAAAAAAAAACAAAAACAAACAAACAAACAAACAAACAAAAAACCCCAAAACCAAACCCAGCACAAAATCCAAAAAACAATGTAAGAATAAAAACTGCATGTTTAATTTTTATTTGTGGCTTCTGATAGTCATAGAATACTAGAATACCTAATAAATTGTTCTGGGTTTTTGCATAATTTCCAATAAAAGAAATAATAGCAAAACAGGGTATGAAATAAAAGCATAATATACAGGTTTTGTAAGTATTTTCACTGAGATAAGCTCTTTCTCATAGCTCAGAAAATGTTAAACAATGAAAAATTGTTAAGTATCCACCAAAGTTGTTACAGAGAGTTTTTTAAAGGTCACGTTTCTGTTTAACTTGGTAATAAAATAATAAAACAATCTTTTTTATTATTTTCTAGGTACTTTATCTGAACATTAAAAACCCAACTGAAAGAAAATATAAAATCAATAATATATCTTTGTTCCATTAATGTTATATGCATGGGACAACATTAATTGTAACAAAAATGTCCCTTTGTGTCAGTGAGTTCCAATAGACAAAGCAGAAAAAAAAGGAAATATTTGAATACACTGCCACTTACAGAGGAATAGCTTTTAAAAAATTAATAAACATCCTGCCCTGGGTACTGGTTTTATTTATTTGGGCTTTTAAAAATTGCTTTAATTGTTTGGGGAAAACACAGTCCTTTCTTGTGGACTTCAGACAAATATGGTTCACTCCACTGCCAGTATCTTGTTTTCTTCAGGCCTGACATCAGACTGCTAGATGACATCACTGCAAACCACTAATTTAAATTTTATTGCTAGTGCTTTACATTCGTTTACATTTGAACTTGGCATTCTCTTTGAAGTCTATTGGCATTATATATATCCTCTCCCTTACTCTTTCAACTTTCTTACCAGAGGATGTTGGCTGACATTATTCTTTACCTCATTAGTATCATAATAGTTGTTGTGGGATTTTTCATTTTAATTATACTGCAGCATGCAATGGTTTGTTAGGAATCTTTCACAGAGTGAAGGAGGCACCATGTGGAATCAGAAAAATGTATTTGTGCTATAGTTTCTCTCTGTTCAATTATAGTCTGCTTAACAAATAAATAAGTAGAAATAGCCTTCTGTGAAAGCCTTGGTTTGTGCATGTTGTATCTGGAGTGCAGGAACTTGAAGAATAGTTTGTACTTCTTTTGTGAGAATTTTTATTTCAGTCTTTCATAAAAATAAAGGTTAAATAATGGAAATTAAAATAATTTTTAAAGGATATTTTGTAATTGAGGAGGAGGATGTCCATCGAGATTTGTAATTAGGTGTTTGTGTAAAGGAGGTTTATACACTGAGTTAGACAGGAGACATGACTGGGCAGACTCTGAATTTTTGTGTGCAGGTGCACCGTGATAAACCACTTTCTGCTGTCAGATCTTTAAATGACAGCGTGTGGCAAGGGTTTAATTCTTTTTCAACATCCCACCACTGACTGGCTTCACACACTGTGTTGCTGCAGATGGGGTGAATTTGGGTGAGTGGTTCTGAATGTTTATGCATATTAGAGACTTTAAATGAGTGTCATTACACTGGTGTATTTATAGTGATAAAAAATGCTAATCTGGGCAGATTGTGCAGTGCTTCTCAATGAGGATTTGTAAAGTAGAGTAGTGCAGGGAAATCCTTTGTACTTTGTGTGCACGGAGTATAAACCAATGGTCTGTGTAGAAACCAGGTGTTAGCAAATGTTAGGAATTTTGCTGAAATAAGTTTAATCTTTTTCTCATGAAATGATAATTTAGAACTTAAAAAATACTACAAAACTGAGAAAATTGACTGTTTTCTTGCACTTCAAATTTTCCATGGAAGAGTAGACAACAAGCTTCCTTTAGGAATGCTTTTCTTTCAGCATCTACCTTCTCTGTCACATTTGGCTGCATAGCCCCACCATCTGAGGGCTTTTGTTGTGTTGGTTGTATTGATTAAAAGGTTATAATCTTGATGTCCTTGCTTTCCTATAAAACTATTAAGTTTTATTTTCTGGTAGAGCTAATTTCACAGTCCACTTTAAAATTATCTATGTGGCAGCAGTGTGTATCTTTTCTTTGCCCAAACTTTGCTTTTCTTCAGACCTGATGCAGGACTGCTGGCTGATGACTCTATTGTAAGTCACTAATTGTATTTATATCACTAAGTTGTGGCCTTTGTTAGCACACAGGCAGCCCAACAATTATATCATCTTCCTTCTGAATGCTATAGAGATTGCATTTCTTCTCACATTCTCTTCCTTCAGGAATTCTCTCTTCCACTTAACTCTTTTTGCTAACAGCAAAGTTTTTCTTATGATAAGCAAGCAGATCTTAATTCTTTAATTTGATTCCCTAGCTGCCTCAATAGGAAAGTTCCTATACTCTTATTTATTGCAGCAGATATAAATGGAACACTTGCTTCCTTCCCAAGCATAACATTTTGCTCTTTTGGGTACACTGAAGACTGTCATTCAAGTATCACAGCGCTTGGTGGTGCAGTGTTCTGGAACACTTGAGTTAGACAGGTCTTTTATTTTCTCTGAGAGCTTGTCATCACTGCCATATTAACTGGAGCTGCAAGTCAAATTCTGTCCCAAAATTATTCTTATTTTATGAAGGAAAATAGAAGATTTTGAAAGTAACTGTGTACCTGTGAACCATTTTTAATCACTTCTGGGGCAGTGTGATTCCTAGGTGGAATCCTGGACAGTGTTTCAGAGACCTGCCTTCTGGTCACAGTTTTGGGATGAACGAGGTATGTAGTATAAACTTGGGCAACTCATTTAGCCCCTCTGTGTTTCTCTGTCTGTTGGAATATGGATATTTTAGGTCATGGATTGACTCTTAATGCAGTGTTCTGCAGTAAGTAGCACTAGAGACTTGAAGTTCTGTTGTAAATTTCTTGTGAATTTTTATAGTATGTGTAATTAATCCAGCTGACACCAACTAGTGATGAAGCTTCTATAGAAATGTACAAGGAAAGTCTGTAAAAAGTTAGATATTCAATTTTGTCATTTAATGTAATTCATATTTCCCATTGCCTCACTTTATTGCTCTATAATATAACAAAAAGTCATTATTAGACTGATAAGCATCATAAGTTTATCTAAACTGAATTTTTAGCTATTCTTCTTTCTTGCAAAGACCTATACTGATAACATCTCTGAGCAGATGAATGCTACTCTATTTGAAATCTTTCTTGCTCCAAAAGGTTGAGTATTTTTTCCATTTGATCTTCATCTGTAAGGATTTATAGAATTTATGGCTGGGTTCTTTTGATGTGGCACTACTCCACATGTGAATGTTGGGGAGCTGGAAGTCACGATGAGGATGCTTGCCAGGGATAATTGGCTTCTGCATTGTGGAGCAGCTCAAATATTGTGAATATCGCAGTATGTAATTTGGGTGTGCATATTGCATGTAGTTCAAAGCATTTCATTAGACCGCAGTGGCAAGCTGA
This sequence comes from Balearica regulorum gibbericeps, assembly GCF_011004875.1. Classification (NCBI taxonomy): domain Eukaryota; kingdom Metazoa; phylum Chordata; class Aves; order Gruiformes; family Gruidae; genus Balearica; species Balearica regulorum. The sequence continues at coordinate 65,872,036 of NC_046220.1, forward strand.
GCTTCCTGTTGGCTGGCTCCTTATATGTTTATTAAACAAGTTACATGCAGCACTTGAGAAAGGGATCATCATTTCCAGCTATAGTCTTGGGTTTCTTTGGAATAGATGGAAATTATCTGAGTCATTTTTCTTTCCTTTTGCTTTTCTAATGATTGTCATATTCTGCCAATCATTCCTGTGACTTTCTGTTAAATCTAAAAACCTGTTTACTGGCACACAGAGGTTGATGGCAAGAGTAGTTGTGGTGCACTGTGTTGATTGCTAAAAGAAGTGTTAGATCCTGCTATACACGCTACTTATTAAACTTTAGCAATGGCCTCAAAAGCAGGCTTCTGCCAGTTCAGATTTGTGATCTGTAACATTAGAGTTCTTTAGTCAGTTGAATCTGTCTTGATTTCTTGTCTTCAAACACTTTTTATGTGCTTCTCCCACTCTCGATCCATATATATTCTTTTAGACTGTGCTGCGATATTTTTCTCCTTCAATATGAAGGAATGGGAGAGAGACTCTATTTCTCCTAGTCCTCAAGGAAGAGCTCAAAGACTGTAAACTACTTAGGTCTTTACCTATCCAGAGCCAAAGCTGCTCATTGTCTAAGCTATATCACCTTCAAAGTACCAATATCAAGATTTATTGGCTTCCATCTTAAAGAGTTAGCATTTAAAGAATCAGTCTGGGTACAGCTAATTTTGTGACACAATGATTGAGCAGTTTCATTCATTAGAAAACTATTCCTATGGCAACCTAGAGCCTAGTGTTCAGCAAATGTTCCCCCCATGTTGTACATTTCACTGAAAGTGCAGAGTTGTACTTTGACATTAACCTTTTTTTTTGCAAGCCTGCAAACAAAATGATTGTTGCTAGTATGTTACCAGTCAACATATGCATTCTTAAATTCTAATGAAACTGTGTTTTGCTGGTGAATGGTCGTTTTACTGAGACCACATTTCTACATGTCTTGGCCACAGTGCTAGCATAAAGAGATCTATACTCTGTCCCAAGCCATTCTTTCCTACACTGGGGCCATGTCCTCCTCTGTGTCAGTGCTATTGTTTATGAAGGCACAGAATAAACTGGTAAGAACTTAGGTTAAAAATAACTGATTTTTGCAGAGTTATTTTTAACAAGTCTGGTCCTCTGGTCTACATCACCATGTGTCCCCAAAGGAAGGGTAGTACACAGATGGCTAACAAAGACTGCAGTTGTCAGAGTAAGGGTAGAACAACTATGCCAGCGTCACCACCAGGAGCCAACAGTGTGGAACCATCCCTTCAGTCCTGCACTTTTAATTTCCCTGATGTTCAAGTGTTATTTTGTTTATTTGCAATGATATAGTAACAAAGTTGATTCAGCATAAGGTAGCTGATACGCTTTGCTTTTCCATTCAAAACAAAACTTCAATCAAAACCAGTTTATTTGTTTTAAATTATTGTTTTGCCATGTTATGAGTTCAACCAAGTTCTGAACAAGGCAAATGATGGTGGTTCCACTGCAGTTTTCGCACATCAGTTTTGTTTTGTCAGGAGACACCTGATCCCAAAAGAAGCTAAGAGTTGTGCCCAGAGTTTTACAGGACAGAAATTCTGTAGAAGAAATGTATCTAGCAGAAGGGGAGAAATGCACAACACTGATAACGGAAAGATACATGTGATCTGGCTTCACTCAACCTTACCAGAGGATGAAATCAGATTGTCTGATTTTGTATACTGGACATACCTTCCTACCATGAGTTCCCCAGCACACAGCACACCACCTCTCCCATCCTGTGACTCCATGTGCCAGATGCACTGGGGCAGCCTGCGCTGCAGTTTACTGCCCACCTGCACCCAGCAAGTGGGGCCACCAGCGCTGAACCGAAGTTAGGGATTCTGCCAAGTTGGTACCAGAAATCCTGTCTGTCCTTCCCCATTGCACACCCTGACATGCAAAAAACAAGATGCAAGGATATGGGTTATGTGTGCCCCAGCATGCTGGATGTACTCTTCTCACAGAGAGAGAGAGAGAGAGACTACATGATCCAGTGCATGGCTTTTCACATGCAACGAGGTCAAATCTTTACAATACCTAATGTCTTAGGGCTTGTTGTACACAAAATTTAACTTTTTTTTAAAATTCAAAATTGTATCCCTGTTTAAGCTGGGACAAGCTGGTGCAGCCAACACTCAGCCATGGAGTGATCTGCTCTGGGGAACTGATTCTCTTGTTCTGATTTGGTTGGTTGGTTCTATTAAAAATAAATAAATAAAAAAAATTGTTGAAGTAAATTATTTCCTAAGGAAATAATCATACAATTTGAAAAAGATATTATGATTTCTCTTAAAAAAATACCAGTATTCTGTTTTTTCTCTTTGTGAAACCCATTCTGTGTTGACAATGAACCATTTTAAGGTTTGTGTTATTATGAGATAACTTTGCAGGTTATGCGAAACACTCAGTTTTGCCTTGCACATTTCATTACTTTGCCCACTTGTCTAATCTTACAGGAACACATGGCTTGTCATGCTTGCCCGACTAATTTTACGTATTTGTTTAGCTTCTTACTCATGAGTATGAATTCAGTTGTCTTTGTATATTTTACTATGCTTGTGTAAACAAATGCAAGCTGTGGGTCACATCGTCAGCTGCAGTAAATCAGTGTGCCACTATTAAAATCCCTGATACCTACCTATTGGCTAAGCTGTAGCCCTTTACTTTCCATTGCAGAGATTTACTATGTTTTAGAGGATAAGGTGTTAAAACTATACCCATGAGTATAAAACACTCTTCTTGCCTTAAAAAACAATGTCCTTTACACTAGACCAAATGGAATTTAAAGCAGGACACTGTTCTGTGTAGAAGGTTAGAACAGGTTACGAAATCCATTAAGATAAAGATGCGATTTAGAGTGCTACATTGGTTATGTCACAGAGGTTAAGAGAGTTTACCTAATAATCAAAGCCTGATTTAGTATTTCTTATGGCAGAAGGTTCAGCTACTTTACTTGTACTAGCTTGCTCCAAGTTTGTTTTTACTAAGTAAACATTCCTTTTGAAATAATCAATTTTGAATGTTGAAAGTCTGAAACTCCCCACAAAGGTATGATGTGCAATTTTCCAGATGGTACAAGAAGCAGCTCTGCACACTAATGTGCACTGTACACTGTATTTCTCATGGAAAGTTTTCCAAAAGTAACCTTTAAAATAGTAATTTTTCAATGCCTTTTAGGAAAAAAAAAATTATATCCAACTATAGCTAACATTAGTTGCACGTTGGACGGCAATTGTTGGAAACCCTTAGTAAAAAAAGCTCATTTGAGGTGTAAACAAATTGTCATGTAGTAGCAACTATTTTTCAAGTCCTAAAAAACACAACCAGTACTGTCATTTTGCCATCTTTTTTGATCACTCCTGCTATCGCTCCTGACAACTCTATGGAGTGGCTCTTCAGTGAAATTCTGGTCTGTTGCAATCAGTGGGACTTTTGCACAAGAATACACTGAAGCTGGGGCTTTAACTGCTGATTTTTTACTGTTGAAAAGTTTTATGATCTAATGACTGTTTTTCAGTTTATAACTTCTTCCCTTTTTCTTCTTGTTCCCTTTTGGAATATTCGTTGTCTCATTCTGGAGCCTGGCCAAGTTGTGTATCTCTTCTCGTTTTATGGCTAATTTATTCTTTTTCAATTGGCTCATACATACTCCATTGAATTTCATTATCTACAACAATGAATTTGAAAACAATCAAACAAAATGTTCATCATAAACTATATTTGGTATTTTTTAACCCCTCCCCTGGGAGGCTTGCCTTTAGTACAGGAAGCTTGGTGCGTATGCTGCCATCAAAACCAACAGATACTTCTTTTATAGAATCATAGAATCACAGAAAGGTTTGGGTTCGAAGGAACCTCAAATACCATCTAGTTCCAACCCCCCTGCCATAGGCAGGGACACCCTCCACTAGACCAGGTTGCCCAAAGCCCCATCCAACCTGGTCTTAAATACTTCCAGGGATGGGGCCTCCACAACCTCTCTGGGCAACCTGTTCCAGTGCCTCACCACTCTAACAGTAAAGAATTTCTGCCTTATATCTAATCAAAATCTACCTTCTTTTAGTTTAAACCCATTACCCCTTGTCCTATCACTACATTCCCTGATAAACCCCCCATCTCAATCTTTTCTGTAGGCCCTCTTTAGGTACTGGAATGCTGCAATTAGGTCTCCCCTCTGCCACAGTTTTCCCACCAGCTCAGGCTTGCAATGGACTTAATCCCATAAAGTCTCAGAAGGTCTTTGTTCAAATGCACCATCTGCAGTTTGATGTCATATCCTTTCTGCGTATCAGCAGCCTCTGTATCTATCCTCTTTTAGTTTAAAACCATTACCCCTTGTCCTATCACTACGAGCCCTACTAAAAATTCTGTTCTTACCTTTCTTATAAGCCCCCTTTAAGTATTGAAAGGCCACAAGAAGGTCTCCCCAGAGCCTTCTCTTCTCCAGGCTGAACAACCCCAACTCTCTCAGCCTGTCCTCATAGGAGAGGTGCGCCAGCCCTCTGATCAGCTTCGTGGCCCTCCTCTGGACTCGCTCCAACAGCTCCATGTCTCTCCTGTACTGGGGCCCCCAGAGCTGGACGCAGTACTCCAGGTGGGGTCTCACCAGAGCAGAGTAGAGGGGCAGGATCACCTCCCTCGACCTGCTGGTCACGCTTCTTTTGATGCAGCCCAGGACATGGTTGGCTTTCTGGGCTACAAGCACACACTGCCAGCTCATGTTGAGCTTTTCATCAATCAATACCCCCAAGTCCTTCTCCTCAGGGCTGCTCTCAATGAACCTGAGTTTTCCTTGGTGCTTCCACTTCTTACTTTTGGAGATATAGTGACTGCTGGTTTCTCTTTCCTTCACGTATTTCATGAGCTTCCTTTGCAGTTAAAAGGATACCATGAGTTTGGGTTGCCCTCACTGGAAGTTACGTGTACCTGCCTCTTTCTGGAAGAATATCGCTCACCCATCCTGTTGTGCTTCTTCTTAATCTGTTCGTTCACCATCTTCATAGCTCCTATTAAAAGGTATCTGCTAGTTCACACAATAGCTGATTTGAAACTATTGCTTTCCTCTTCCACATTATTCAGTCTCTCTTCCCTCAAAAAACAATTGGCAGTAGCGCATTTTTGCCCAAGTTTAAAGATGAACTGAAGTCCCTAAAATATGACACATAATATAGTTTAAAAATTGCATTTATCTTAATTTACAATACCTGCATTTTAGCTGAAAATATTTTAAAATGTCTGTCCTTCCCTGGCAAAATTATCCTCTGCAAACTATTTTTGATCCATTCTCGGAAACATGATATATACAAACTTTGTTGCATTACTTTGTTTTATACTTTTGGGATTGAAGCAAGGGCTGCCACAGGCAAGAGTGACGTCCCACCAACAGCCTCTCAGTAATTGCTGGGAGAGGCACACAGGGGCCAGCATTTCCTCTCTGCCTTTTACAACTCTTTTAAAAACTTACAAGTACTTTCTTTCAATTTATTCCACTTTTTTATCAGATGAGAATATTCTTTAGAAGCTCCATTCACTCATACCTTAAATTAAGATTTGAGTTAGGTATTTGGATTTATTTTTTAAAGTAAAGGCTATATTTCATACAATGGCTATACCATCTGTTCTTTACCACTGGTTCTTGGCTTCTCGGCACCAACACTACAAAAATGGCTTAGGCAGTCAGTTTTGTACAGAAAGTACAGCCAGCTCCTGCATTTTCTTGTATCTGTTACTTGAAAGAATTGTATCGTAACTGCACATCTTAGACAGTAAATGCATTAGTATGTGGAGAAAATAGTTTGTCTGCTCAGGAATTACTTTCCTCATGGAAATAAAAATTCTTGTGCTGTGTCCCATATTTTCTCATGTTTGCCTTTACCATATTTGATTAGCTTGTAAATAGAAAGATCACTTTCCCTCCTAATTGCCTTCCTTCTCTTGCGAGGGAAGTCTCTGTGAGAGTTCAGAGTAAAGCTGGGCACCTTCTGTGTGTGTATCACCACAGGCACATCCATGTAGGGTACTGAAATTGGATTCTATAAGGGGAAGAAAGAAAAAGAAAGGTTATTCAGGACTTATATTTATTTCATTTGGCAAAAATGAAAAAAAAAAAAAAAAACCAAACCAAAACCAACTATCCAGCATTCTTATGATGACATTAAAATAACTCCAATGACTGCATGAAATGATTGGATTAAAAAAACCCCCAACTTTAATCAGGTTTTTTTAAAGAAAACAGATAGTTCTGCTAGCAGCAGGCTTAGCTAAGTTTGGTTTCCTATGGATTTATTTCTGACTGTTAGATTCCTTTGTTTCTAACAAATACAACTTCCAGTGGAAGTTTTCCCTACCAATGCATAACCCTCTCTCCTTTGCAGCTTCTGTATGCTCTACAGGTACAGTGAGCCCATTATGCATCTCTTCACTGAGGCATTTATAAAGGTTTTGTCTTTAGTTGGTGACTTATTTTCAAGAAACTTGCCAGAATGTAGTATGTTTGAAATCTCCACACATCTGCTAGGTTTGGTTGAGGTTGACCAAAAGATTTAAACATAGGTAGACATCCGGAAAAAAAAAGTATTTTGCAAATTGTTTCTGCTCATTTATACTAACACAGTATGTGTCTTTACATGTTGCCAAAGGTCTGGTATAGAGATGAGTTCTCAGGAAGTTTCATTTCCTGGTTTTTATACTTTTTTTTTCTGGTTCATGGAGATGGTTTGTGAAACAAAAAAATATTTTGAATTTTGAAAGTAATTCTGGTAAAAAATAAAAGATGTTCACTCTTTACATGTAGTCTCAGATGTAACCAAGAATTGATCTAATAATATAGATGCATTATGCAAAAGAGAAAATCTTTTTAATAGTTCCTGAATAAATAGCTGTAAAATGAAGTGTATATACCAGATATTTTATGGGGTTGCAGGAACAACTTTGTAGTAAAGCTACCAATGTTCATTGTGTCAGCTTGTGAGAAGCAACTACTTTTCTGTAGAATAATTAGAGCAACAAGCATAATTGTTCTCATGCTGAAGTCTTGAGACTTGAGAACTGAGGAGCACCACAGGTCTTACTTTGTTTTCTTTTTGAGCTTTTAGGGATATATCACGATTTAAAGCCATAGGCAGATGTCCTCTTTCAGGTTCTTATCACAGAGGTTACTACAGGCTGCCCAAATTTGTTTCACAGTGAAGTAATTTTTGTGTGTGCTTCCTAATATAGTCCAGACAAAATCAGCTTATTTAGCTCAGATCAGCAATTTAAACAGCTTGAGCTGTCTTAGCTCTTCTTGTTTCAAGCATATTAGCTCTCTTAAACCTTTTCCACCAGCAATGTGGTGACATTAGTAATTTATAACAAGGAGCTATTACTGAGCAGATTTGGGCTGAGATGGAAGATGACATTTCTCTATGGTCCATGTTTCATCACCAGGTAATTTGATACAAGTTTTGGAAGGACAAATGTACTCAGGTGCAGAAAAATGTTTATCACACGTGATAGAGATCTATGTAAGTATGGCTAGCATGGAAAAAAACCTATACATAAATATATATATTAAAAAAATACAAAAATTCTAGTGAATTAAAACTAATGAACAAATATTACAAAATAGAAAAATACCAATTAAGGTATAATAAATGCAGGTTTCTGAGAACCTGTTTAGCAATAACTGAGATTGCTTACTCTTGAGACCTGTCTGCTGTGCTGCCTCTTTTTTGAGGCTTTTTCCTGTTGTTTTATAAACTTCTTTTGTTCCTAAGCCAGAATTAAAGAATCTGAGCTGTAGTAAAACTTCCTGTGACCTGAGCACTATATCATAGCGAACTTCCCGTAACATGGAAAGTTGCTAAATAGATTAAGGGGGGGAAAAAAAAAAAAAAAAAAAAAAAGCCAGTGCTGATTTGCCTGGGCACAGCATCACTTGCTCTATCAAACTACACACATAAATCTAGTTAACTTAAAATGAGCTGAAATTTTATGAAGAAACAACCAGCACTTTTGAAACTGGTTCTAACAGATGACTAAGCAAGCTTTGCCAAGCAGAATAAAACCATTTTACGAGAAGTTTTGAACTCTTCGGGTCTCAAAGGAAATGTAGAGTCATGTTGGGTCACACTGACACAGTGCGTTCAGGAACATGCAGTGGGATAAGGTGCTCCTAAATCAGAAGTTGGTGTCCTTTCCTCTAAATCAACACTAAGCTACAGTAGTTAGTAGGCAGTCACATGGCTGGCAGTTTAAAATATTATGATATATTTGTCAAAAATGAAGTTAGTGTTTGTAGACATGGCTGGCTTATCTGGAAAAACGTTCATGGCTAAACTGCTCTTGTAGTTTCAGGTAGGTCCTATAATCTATATAGCTTTTTGTTGTCAGTTGTGCAGCGCACTGTACCAATCTGTAACTGCCATGCCGCTGCTTTTGTGTGTTAGTGTTGAGTAATATGAATGTAATGTAAATGGATATAATTTAGATATGGTTTGTTAATCCACTCTTACACTATTTAAGGAAGGTACTGCATTAAAGTTGTTATTAGATTCCACACTATTGTTATTTATTTTAAAAGAAGTGCAATTTGATCCTCTCTCAAAATGTAATAATAGCCCCTTTCAAGTTGCTTTAAAAATTGAGAGCGCTGCACAGCACTGCTGTCAGGGACCTGCTGGCAACTGCAACATTTCAGACTGTTGTGGCCCATGCAATGAGCAGCCATCCTGAATGATTCTTTTTTTACTTTTAACATGAAATAGTCTTTATTAAGGTCAAGCTTGCTGTAGTAAATGTGAATAAATGTACACAATTAGAAATTAGAGAGGTTTTTAGTAGAAGATGGAGCAGAATAAAACAATGTAGACTACATCTGAATTAGGAAAAAGCTGGTTTTTCCTGACAACATGTAACAGAGGAGATTTCCTTTGATTATATCCTCCGTGCTGGCAGAAAACCCACGGATTACTTTTACCAGATCTCCCAGACCTGGACAACTGATTACTCTCTTACTGTAATGTCTCTATATTCCTGCTGTTTCATATTCATACCTTGAGCTGCAGAACTTTAATGATTCTGCACTTGGGTCTGTGGATTTCTGCTTGGTTTTATATCCTACAACAGACAGTGCAGTTCTTGTGTAGGATACTGGCGCAGAGCTATAGGGTCCAGTTACAGGTTTGTGCACAGAGGAAAGAAATTATCCATAGTGAAAAATACCATTATTTGTGTTTCTTTGGGTGTGTTCCAGTATTTCCTTTGAAACTCATGGAGATGAGAAAGTCTTATAGAAATGATGCTTTGAAATTTGGACAGCTGTAGATCACCTGGTAAAGATAGTCTTAAAATATGATTAACAAACCTCATCTTTCAGGAGAAAAAGGGGGGAAAAAAACCTGCTGATATGTTGAAATCATCTCTTTGCATGATGGTGTCCTAGGATTAAGGACAAGGTACTTTGAATGATGAATTGAGTCACAAAGCACAGATGTTTATTCCACAGTGCTCTTTCTTGGTGTTAGGATATCAAACATTTTGAGAAACAAGTTTTTGATTCTTTACTGTGCCAAGTTTCCTTTTGCAACACTGATGAGGAATCATTAGTGAGCTTGTTAAGGCTCCTTCATTCTTAGGGCAAATTTGCACATGAGCCGCAGGTAGAACTATTAAACCTACAACAATTCCCTCTGCTCAGATCCCAGACTGATTGCCAAATGTATGTGATTATTTTCAGAGTTTCAGAAATCTTAGTTTTATTTTTTACTAGAAAATAATAATTTTCAAAACCCAAAAACTTTTGTGGAAGTGTACCACTATCACTGAAGTGTACTTTGGAAAAAAAGTTCTGAGCTCCCTTAGAGAGTGTTAAGAGAATAGCAATACAAGGGCATTCCCAGGCTGAAGTATCTCCCCATCCTCATGATAATGAGGAAGGGGAGGTATCTCAAACAATGCAGTTGTAGTGTCCATCTCAACATCTTCTCTGGGAGCTGCTCCACTTTGTATAAATAAGTGAAGAGTTGAGCCACAGAAATACTGATGATTTGCAGGGCTAGGAAGGGAGAAACTTCCTTTTTATTATTTATCCATACCAGAAGAACTTGAGCAGAAAAAGGTCAACAGATCCACCTCAAAAATAGTCAACAACTCTGCATTCAGGATGCTCACATAGGACGTGGGAAACTAGTAGAAAATTTTGAACCCTCTCTGTTCCAGGACAGTTGCATAATAATCAGGCTATTTTAGGGTAAGATTTTCTTTTATTGCATTTCAGGAAAAAAAAAACCCACCAACTTTGAAGCAATTTGGTGTTACCATTCTATAGAGTAGGATTTGTATATGGTTTGGGTTTTTTTTTTAAATCTCAAAAATTTTCTGGGATGGAAAAAGTTTCCCATCAGTTCAAATTTGGACCTATGTCCATGGGAGGAGAAAAGACCATGTTGAGCAATCTTTCTCAAAAAAAAAAAAAAAAAAAAAGTTCAGAATGAGGTGGGTTAATCATTATTGTAATGTATCTCACCTGAACCTTTTCATTCTTACCCTACTTTTGGTCTGTTATTTCATCCACCTAAAAGTTAGGGGCAGGTCATCAGTTAATAACAAGAGTGTGGCACCACGTAAATCAATGCCAAGCATTTGGTGCGGGGCTTCTAAAAGAAAACACAAGGGAAAAAAGTCCTCCTGTGGGTTTCAGGGAAATTAACTGTTAATGAATATTGTGAAAGAGCTGAAATTTGCTGTAAGGGAAAGACTGACACAGTGTTTGTCGTGTTTTCAACTCAGCACATGGAGGATCAGGTTGAGCTGTCTTGTGGTTTTGCTGGATGACGTTTGTCCATTGCCTACCTGTCATCCAAAACAAACCGTCTCCCAGCCTGGCCTTTTCACAGCCACAGAAACAGTGACTGATACATACAGTGTCAGTGCAAGGGTTAGTAGCCTGTGGAATAATTTCCCGAGGCAGTATGACACAGAAGTGTAGCAGAAATAATGATTGACTCAGTGTCCAGTGTAAAGAAAGCGTATGACTAACACAGTTCATTCAGTTTAAACTGTAGGTTTCTTATCTATGACATAAATCTAATAATAGTGAGGTGTATCTGATTTTCAAAGTAGTGTTTGTGTTCCTCTTCAAAAGCCAAAGATCAAACCAGTGGAAACAGTATTATCTTAAAACCAGCAGAAATAGGAAGTGAGATTGTGCTTAAAAAACTGAGAAGACCCACAGTTTTGATGTATTTGCACCGTCTATTATTTAAGGAGATCTAATCCTGAATGGGGCTCTTGGTCCTTACTGAAATAATATTCTGAACGTAATAAGCAATGACACTAAACCAAAAGATACTATAAAAATTTTTATGATAACAGTAAAGTTTCTATTAGAATTAGTTTATTAAAACTAAACTAAGTTTATCCACCTACTTCGTCTTATAATTTATGGGCAAAAGGTTTATTCATTTCTTCAGCAGTGTCAGAGATAAATGTGGAATTTTACAGGAGATGCAGTAGATGATCTGTAGATTTTATAGAGTGAGGGTCTGATTCACCACATACTAGGAATAATCCATCAAGAGTATCCATTCAGGTAGGAATTTCACATTTTTTCTGTTATCTTTAGTAGGGCACAAGAGTCCAGTGATACAGAGTGTGCTGCTAGCCCAAAGACTGATTCAGACATCACTTGACCTGAGAAGGAAGCATGAAAAAATAAATAAACATTGAAGCTAAAAGCGATGTTTATTGATTGCTTGTGTTCTTAGTTTAGGGAAGAGTGCAGAAGTGTAGCCGTGTAATACACCCCAGCTAACTGAGTGTGAAGGGAACAACAGTTTCATAAAAGGGAAGGAGGAAAATGCATTCCTGCTACTACCCTTTCTGCTGCTTTCAGGAAGGAAGATGAATGAAGTTGTGTGATCTTGTATTTCTCCTTTTGCTTTGTTGGAAAGAGAGCAGGCTTCCTGCTACCCAGCTGGGGCAAGGTTTCCTCTGACAGGTTTCCTCTCTCCTGCAGCATCCAGGGCCCTGAGATAAAGCCTGTCTCCAGCTGCTCTCTCTTGCCTGATATCAGTTCATTTAGTCTATCTTATCAATATCATGCAAATCTGGTTCAAATTAGAATTACCACCAGAAACACTCTGGACATTTTTAGAGTGCTTTCCTTTGGAAATAGGTATGTAGTACTAGCAGCAACCTATTAGCTTTCGAAATAATTGACCGCTGTTAGCTAAATCTGATAGTGAGGTAGTGATTTATGGAATTTATTCAATATAAACTATGTAAAAATGGGCAACTTTGTAGAGGAGGCTATTAACACTGTCATTTAAGGAAAAAACCTTCAGTTTGACCGCTTTTCTTGTAAGACACCAGAGGATCTAGATGGAGAAGAGCCAATATGAATGCCTCAACTCTTGGAAAGCTTTCATTTGGCTTTCCCATTTTATCAGACACTGGAAATTCTGTTGAGGTTTCTTTGGCAAAGACCAGTTGAAGCTTTTTCTAAACTTTGGCATTTACAATTTTTTAATATAGTGTGAGCTCAGGCTGCACCATTGTGTGTTGTGAAGTTCAGAAGTCAAATCAACCAGGAGATAGAAATGCTTAAGGAAACAGACTTTGTTAGTTCTGGTACTTGCATATGTCTTTATTTTTATTTTATTCTGCAGTAATTTCTGAATATGCATTTGTAAAGTTTTGAGGAACTCTCAAAATGAAACAGGGATCCTGAAATTCTTTCCCAGATGGGACCCCCAATTTTCACATTTCAGCTTTATCTAAAGAAGTTCCAGCTGATAATAAAGATTTTGTGGCAGAACAGGGTTTCTGGGTCTTGGAGCTATTAATGACTCAGATGAAACCAGCTGTCATCTGCTTAAAAGTGAAGTTGATGGTTTCTAATGGGCTTGTATTTTTTTTGACAAAAACTTGAGCTATTCCTTTGTGTTCTGATCATATGTTCTAAGAAAGTAGGAAAACAAAATTGTTAGTAGGTCTTTTTAACAGTAAAGTTTTTACACATGCAAATTTCATGATTTGTATTTCTTGTGTTCCTCATAATGGCCAGAATAATATCTACAAGTTGAGTTCTTCAGCAAAATCCTGATGGGGACAATGTAATATCATTTTATCCCTTCTACTAGGGTCCGAGACTATTACAGAACAGCAAACATGACAGCATGTCTATTTGAACCACTTTTTTCCAAAATTGCTTTTATTTTTTTAAACTGCTAATTTAATCACAGAATCACAGAATGGTTGAGGCTGGAAGGGACCTCTGAAGGTCATGTAGCCCAATATCCGTCCTCAAGCAGGGCCACCTAGAGCCAGTTGCCCAGGACCATGACCAGAAGGCTTTGGAAGATCTCCAAGGATGGAGTCTCTGCAACGTCTCAGGACAACCTGTGCCAGTGCTTGGTCACCCTTGCAGTAGAAAGTGTTTTCTTATGTTCAGAGGGAACCTCCTGTGTTTCAGTATGTGCCTATTGCCTCTGATCTTGTTCCACTTTGACTATTTCTCACTTCTCTCATTGTGTTGAATCAACAGCAGTATCCTCCTGAGAAACAAACTGTTTTACAGCTGCAAGGGGAACTGATCTTGAGGATACATCCTCTCACCTAGAAAAAACATTCTTTGTGTGATACAAGAAATAAGATAAGAAAGCAGCTTGAGCAATGAATCCATTCTTGAACTCCTTGCCCACAAGCCTCAGAGTACAGAATCAACAGAATTACAACTGTTGGGAAAAAAGGAGATTTAAAAAAGAGACTTTTTCTCAAAATGCAGTTTGTTAATGAAAAGAAAGCGATAAAAATGCCTGCAAATAATATTTTGCTACTTGAAAATCAAGAGCTTTCCTCTTTTTCTTTATTTTGAGCAAGGTTGATTGCTTGATGGAAGAGCTTACTTCTTTTCCCCAGTGAGTGACAGTGGTCCTTCTGGCAGATTCTTACACGCAGTGGAGTAAGGAATGTGTTAGTCTTTTGCCAAAGTGTTCAGAGGGGAAGGGAGCACTGGGTAGGGATGTGTGGTAACAGAAGAACATTCATTTGGCCCTGATGGATATTTGATAAGAGCAAAGAGTGGATTTAAACATTCACACCACAAACATTTGCTGTCATTAAAGCAGTAAAATATTTAAATACGATGTATGTGCTGAATGTGTCTTTTTCTGCTTGGCTTCAATGAAAGTTACTTTCTGATATTCTGCTGTATTGCTCTGGCATTGCAAGACTGTTTCTGAGGATGAATTCGCAAATACTTAATACAGAAATACTTCTAGACTTGACAACAAATTATATCAGTATGAGTAACTTTGTTCCAAAGTTTTTTTCCAAGAAGTGGACCAAATATTTAACAGAAAAAAAGAGAGGAAGCCAGCACAAGTTAACATCCCCATCCCCATGCAGTGAAACTGAACTACATAGTGAGAGCCTAATGCAACAGTTCTTCTATATTTATGAGTCAAAAGTGCCTTATTTACTCTGAACTAACTATAATAGACCTTTTCCAAGAGCCCAATAACTACTTTGTAGATACCTGCAGCTAACACATGCTGTTCATACCTTTACCCTTGAAATACAGTCTTAGGGTATAGAGAGATTGTTATATGGCGTATGATGTGGATTTCTCTGAGACATACAAAATGCTAGGGGGAAAACCCACATTTTTTCCTAGATCCTCACGTCATATGTACTTCTTTATATGGTCCTTTTTTTTATAAGTATAGTCAAGTATTTTGACAAGTTGTGCATAACTGGACTTCATAATTTTGCTCCTATTATTTCCTGGAGGATACTGCCTTCTCTGTTCGAGGAGATAAGGCAGTTTCTGTAGCCTATGGCTAGTGCTAATGGCATTACATAAAGCAGTATGTTGAGGGACTCCTGCAGGTCATCACCCTGCTCGTTTGGACACAGTTTGTCTATGCATAAGGCTACTAACTGGTACAAAGGATTTTTCCTCACTAGAGTGGAAACTTGGAGAGATTCTTGGCATGGAAGAAAGTGAGTGTTCAGAGTGGGAGCATCAAAACAGTTTCTGAGAAATCTGCTGCAGCTGAGTTGTCTTCCCAGATGCTCGTTGCAAAGTCTGATCAAGAGTATTTAGTTTTACATGTGATTGTGGAGGGATGTCTGCAAATTTCTACATGTTAAACAAAAATATCTTTCATAATTACATTTGGGCAACAGTAAGACATATGAACACTCCACAAAGATAGCATTTTAAGTCACAATATTTACAATTTTCTCAGTAAAACCTAAAAATAAAATGATTTTTTTTCAGTTGTAAAATGGGTGACTAAGAAAATGGATGCTATATTTATGTTGAATCAGTATTAATATGGCTACATTTAACAGAAGGTGCCAAGATTGCCTAAAATGTCAGTCACTTCAATATATAGGCCATCAGTTAAGGTTGTAAGTACGAAAATCCTCATTTACAGAAAAAAATCTTAGTTTGAACCACAGAGGATTTTTTTGAAATGCTGTAATAGTAAGAGAAACTGAAACTCTTGGTCCAGCAATTCTGTTGCTCCAAACTTCAACCTTACACTAGGTAGAAGGGCAAAAAGTCAGATAATTCATGGAAGATGTCCAGAGTCTGAGTCTCACGGTAGATCTTCAGCTCGTCTTCATTTAGAGTAGCCTGGAGGTTTCCAGAGTTTTGTCCAGCTACTGGCACCTCCAAAAGACAATACACAAGCCAAGCCTACCTGGATCACACCACTGTTTGGCAGTGACCTTGTCTTACCTTCAAGACGCTCCCATTTTAAGGCAAAACAGTGGTCAAAGCCCTTTGCTGTGCATTTGCTAAGTCAACTCCTTTCCAGCCTCTTTGCATCACTTGGATAATCTCAACCAACCAGACAACAATGAAGAATCTGTACTTACCTTTTCCTTCTGCTGTACCAAAATTCCTTAAAGTACTGTGAAGGTTAGTGCAAATACACTTGAGTGCTAGTAGAAGTCTAGTATTGCTTTTTGTTCTCTGGGAATAGTAGGACACTGTTTATGAAAATCATGATGAACGGTTAAGTAAAGTGGACACTATTCCTAATTATTGCCATATACTAATTTTCCCCTTTGAAAATTTTGAACAGAAGTTGTTCCCAAATTAAGGGTGTGAATACAAATGCAGCTATCTGTGGTGTTGTGTAAGGGGCTGTGTTGAGAATCAAAACTTTTATAAAAACAGACAGTAGAACATCCTTTTTAAAATAATAGGTGTGCAGTGCCAAATGATTGTGGCTGAGCTTTTTCTTTCTGCTAGCCTTTCATTCGTTTTTTTCTGTGTACCGTACTGAAAGCTACATGTGGTGGAATTGTTTGTAGTAATCTGTGAACTGTAAAGAGAACATTTGCTGTCACTTCCTTTTTTCTAAAAGCATATATGAAATAACATGCAAATTGTTGAAACAACTGGTGTTCAACTGTATTTCTCTCCCTCGTATTAAATCGTAATGAGATATAAAAAGAACCTTTGACATTTCAAACCCGTCTCATTTACAGAAGTTCATCTGTTTTAGCACTTCATCACTGGGGGAGGGCCGAGAAGGAGGGAAGCTTAATCATGTGATCACGCACCTATACCAAAAAACCTGATTAGTAGATCGGTCCTGGCTGGACTGATTACAGGGTGCTACCTTAGAGGTAACACAGAGGTCAGAAACAGTGTTGTGAGGCTGTCAAAGCTGTGTGGCTGATGATACTTATTTTTTTTATTCTTCACTTAGTGACAGGGTGTTATGCTAGAAATGCTGCTAACCTCGACAACATTTCCCACCATGTTGTGTAACAACAGAAGTGTGGGCCAAATTTAGAGCTTCGGTACTGTTTAGAAAAATGCTTTCCTATGGTTGTTCTGAGCTTCAGAGCTGTGGGAACAAAGCAAACACGCTTGTTTGAGGGGTACTTTGTCACCAGTTAGAAACTCTTTTACTTCCACATAAGCTATCAGGGCTGGCCTGATGGTTCTGAGATCTGAGAAGTGGCAGGAGGTGCTAAGTCCAGCAAGTCTTTAGCCTAGCATTGGCCATCAGTTTACTTAGTCTGAGTGGTCATTCAGGTTCCCACGGCAGCCACAGACTCTTGAAGTGTGGGAGTCAGAAATGACAGATGGTGAGAAACATCCTAAGGGTGATGGAACTTCCTTGTGAGTGATGGATTCTGTTTTCTGATGTGCTTTGAGATATGCTGGGAAGGTGCATAGTAGATAAAGATTCCTGAATGTGAGGTGCTGTTGGTAATATATATTTGTTGCTACATGGATAACAAGAAAAAAAAAAGTTCTAAAATAAATAATGAACTGAGTGTTTTATTACTTTTACCTAAGTATGGTATCCCTCAAATTTATGTTGTTGCTTTCATACTTGGAAAAGCCTTACCCTCTTACTCTCTTAGGTATTAGAAGGGATGATGTTTACTTGTGAAGAAAAACACAAGTTTCCCAATATCTGATTTTCAAGAACTACGAAAGGGCAGGCTGCAGGCTAGCAACAAAATAACGTCATACAGATTAATTTTACCTCACTGCATTATGCATTTTATCCTCAATGAAAGATTGTATAAGGCCATCAGATAACCACGCATATGTTAACCACATCTCTGCTTCATTGAAAGCGTTTAACACAGTAGACTTGCAAACATGTTAGAAACAAAGCTGTTTCTATTTCCACTGCTGCTGCTGCTGAAATCTACACTGAGGTCAGTAAACCAGTCATGTTCAAGAACTAGTGATCTGTGATGTCTGCTGTGTTGCAGAACGTCACAGATTCTCTTTTGATGAATAAACATGCTGGAAAATCCTGACTTTATTTGCCAGGGAATTTTTTGGATCAGATAGCATTTATAGTAAGTGTGACACATCTGAAAGACAGTGTTTACAATTCAATGGGGATGTTTTTTGTTAGTGTTGTGTTTGCTGAAGTGGCACATTAATCATGATACAGGCAGGCACTGCAAAAGTTTCTTTAAATGGTTCTGGCAATTAATCTCAATCCAAATTTCTTCTCATATATTGCCTTTTTCCAAAGATGGATGGACGTTTTTCAAAATTGTGGAGTGTTTTTGCACTAGCCACAAGTATGCAAAGTTTAACAGCTGTGAAGGAACCCAAAGTTTTTGAGCATGTGCTCTGAAATGTAGAAAGATACGAATCTATTATCCTTGATATTGAACAGTAATGCACTGAGCTACTTGGCAGTAGTCCATGCTGGTGTGTTTTATTTGAAAAGGAGTTTTAATTTGTTTGCTTGATTTTTTGCTTGTCTGACATTTTGAAAATAAGGTTAATTTGATGTGAAACAAGTTAAGAGAGATGTTTTAGATCGGAACAACAAACCCTCTGAACAAACATTTCTTTACCTTGGAGTTACATTTGCACATAGCTGATACAGAAGCATGCAGTCCAGGAGTTTCAAAACTTGATGTTTCAGTTACATAGCTTATAAGACAGCGTGCCTGGGCTAAAACTCATTCAGTTCTGAATTTAGTGTGGAGAAGCATTCTCCCATGCTGATGTACATTAAAAAAAACCCAAAAACAAAACCAAAAAAAGCCAGCCTTTGTAGGTGATACTGTCACCCTAGACATGGGATTATTTTTCTGAAATCATTTGCATAGTAACAACCAATCTCCTGCTCTTGGAGAGTTACTGAAGAAGGGAATAGATTCCTCTGTGTAAGTTCTGTAGAACAGTTAGGTCCAATGTCATATACAGCAGTTTTGGTTAAACTATGTCTTTCCATACCATTACTAGGCCCATGTCCCATATTGTGTTGCTGGTCCAGTTCCAAAACTTTCATCAGGATTTTTTTTTTTTTTTCCTTTTTCTTTTCCCCTGACAGCCAACATGTGATACTTTGTGTGCGACGGATCATCTTTATCCCGAGCACTTACACAGGTTTTTACATCTTGCCCAGACTTTATAAACATTAACCAATTAATTCTCACGGTAGGGTAGTTAAGATAATATGGGGAGGGCCGCTCAGCGGCGGCCGGTGGGTGCCCGCGGTGGGGCCGGCTCCGCGCCGGGTTTTGCGGGGCTCCCCACCCGCAGCGGCTCCCGGCGGGGTGTGTGTGAGCGGAACCACGGGGGGGGCGGGCAGCGGGTGCCCGCCAGCAGCCCTGCGGCCGGCGGAGCTGCGAAAACAGGAAGCGGGGTGATTCACGGCTGCCTGCGCCGCTCCGCCGCCGCGGGACCGCTGCGCGCCCGCGGAGCCCAGCGCTACCCTCGAGGGGGCGGCGCTGCGGCCGGCTGTGGGGCGGGCAGGCGAGGCGAGGCCAGGCCGGACGGCGGAAAGTTTCTGCCAGCGGTGCCGCTCGCCGTCCCGGTGGCTCCGAAGAGGTCCGGACTGGCAATATGAGGGAGCAGCACTCATGTGTGGGCACCGGGCAGCGGAGGATGGACCCGCTGGAGCTCGCCGTTAGCCCTGTGAAACGCTTGCGAACTCAGTACGCCTTTCCCTGT